>NC_056505.1:15748194-15799554 GCF_014905685.2 Nematolebias whitei
ATAATAATAATAATAATAATAATAATAATAATAATAATAATAATAATAATAATAATAATAGTTATAATAAATATATTATATTTATAATGAATTATTATTTCAAAGACATTATCAAAGTGTTATAAAAGAACAAAAAGTAAAAAAAGAACAAAAGGCTTAATTACAAAAAGCTCAATTATAAAAAGGCAAACCAGTAGCCCTGCTTTTAGCTAGACTTAACTTTATGTTGCATCTACGCAGTTTAGTTAAAGATTAGTAGAAACCCAAAAGTAGCAAAAGGTTGTCTAGAAGTTAAAAGTAGCAGAATGGTAGCTAAAAGTACAAGGGGACCAATTGGAGCAAATGTTGCTGAAGCAGATTTTTACAGAGAACAACATTTCTGAATTCACTAAAAAGACCTCATTGTATTTAATTTGATAAAATATTTGTAAATGAAGTTAAAAAAATTAAAAAGCATACATACAAGTACTAAAAAGGTCAGAGTACCCATCTTGTGAATAATCTGAACATTTTGATACACGTATGGTTTAAATAGCACAAAGTATGCAGATGTTATATTCCAAAATCAGACAGAAATTTAAAAAAAAAAAGTGGGAATGTTGAATCAGCATTCACACAATTAACAATAAAGCAGAGTTAATTTTATACATTTCCAGACATAACTCACCTGAATGTGAACAGATGATACAGCCTGGACCTCCAGGTTAAACAGCCCTTTGTGACTCTCCATCCACTTGACTGGAGGAACCTGAGAAGGAAGTTTCTACAAGATGCAGGACAAAGTAGTTTTGTTCAATCTGCACCAAATTTTTACCACAGAAAAATAACTATTTTTAATCAAATAAAATAATAAAATAATCTTAAATTCTCATGTATGTACAGCTGAAGCATTTTGATGGATGTGGGTAGGTCTACCTCTGGTGCGTGCAGCGAGTAGTTCACAGGGAGTCGCTCCAAGATGATGGGCAGACAGTACTGACCCGTCTGCAGGCGGTCAGTGTTCAATATGGGCAGCCACTGTGCAAGAAGCAAACAGCAGGTTCAGCAAAGTATAATAGTGTTGACTTTAGACACAAAACAAAGTTGTGTTTTGTGCATTGCATTAAAAAAAAGCTGAAAAACATCTCACCGAGTATCCAATGAGTGTCTCGTAGCTGCCGCTCTGGTTCTGTTTCTGCTGGCAGCTGATGTGGTAAAAAGTGAACAGCAAGTGATGCCTCTCCGTCAGGCGGGCCGGAAGAGCAACTTTCACTTCCTCATAGAAGTCTGGAGACCTGTGAGAAGAGCAAGTAGGAATTAACAGAAGTAAAGTAAAGACGAGGAAAAATGAGTGATAAAGATGGACATGGATGAAAAGTGAGGTACACTTTTTAAATGAGAAAACCTATTGAAATAAAAGCAGACATACTGTATTTTTAGGACTATAAGGCACACTTAAAATCCTTTAATTCTCTCAAATATCGACAGTGAGCCTTAGAATCCGGCGCGCCTTATAGCACAAAAAATACGGTAACTGACTCAACAGAATTTGCCTAAAAATTCAAACAAATGTATATGATTTGAAATATTTTTTTCTACATATTTCTGAGTGTAAACTAAAAAAAGAAATACAAAGCATAACTATACAAACAGATTTAGAAGAAAAAAAAAATTGTTTTTTTTTTTTGTTTTGTTTTTTTTAATAGAAATCAAGCTGCTTCTTGAAACTTGCCAATAAACACATTTTAAATATGTTCATAGGCCAAATAATAACAAAAAAGTATAAATATGAATAAAACAAGCACAAACAGTTGAGCTAATCTGCAGAAGTTCTGCTCATTAACAAATGTTTTAGACAGTGATACAAAACTTTAAAGATTTAAGTTACATAGAGACACAAAAACCACAAATCTATAAAAACAAGCTCAGAAGAAGTTTTTCAGTTCGAACTGGTCTCATTCTCACCGACAGTCTGAAAACTCAGAAGAGAACTGAAAACTATAGCAATATGTCTCACAGACTAAACTTTGTGAAATGGGGCTTGTATTGTGACAAAGTGTACTTGCTTGTTATGGTAGGTAACAGGGGTGTAAACTTCTTGTAAAAACTCAGGGCCACTTGATTTCCCAAAAATTACCTGAGAACAAACAGTCGCATGATAAATGACAAAATAACAATATTAAAGTTCAAAGTTCAGCTATGTAGACTGACCATGGTGTTATTGTAGAAAAGAATAACGCTAAACCCAACTAATTAATTAGATAATCACTTTTTAAGTCAAAAACGTAGAATTTAATTGGTGCTTAGAAGTGTGACAGATAGATAGATTATTAATCCCAGGGGGAAATTTGAGAAATGTGTCTGTTAAACAACGCTTGCAGTAGAAACATGGTGTGAAAGCAGTGTATTAAAGGAGTTTTCCTGTAGAAGTCCCTTAAATTAAAAACACTGGCGCTCACAGGCAGAGCGCAGCTTGGATCCTCTCCACTCATAAACTGGATTTTGATGGTGATGTTTCTCGCTGATGTAAGCCTGTTGACAAGGTTCAGCCTCTGGGGGTAGACAAAGAGCAAATTCCTGCACAGACATGGAGCAAAACAAAGGTGGGAAATTAAAGAATAAGGAAAGCATCTCAATACATATCACAAGATGGCGCCATCTCTACAACAATGTTTTACAAGGCCAGAGAAATAAAAGTTAATTCCAACACATTGAATGATGAAGGTCATCAAACATCAGCTACAAACTGAACATTGAATGTTCTTGTTGCCTCAGGTATTTATGAGAAATAATCTCTGCAAGCGATAACATTTTTCAAAGATAAGTTTCAGTTTTTTTCTGCGAGTAGAAAATTTTAATCCAAAAAGCCAAAGAAAAATATAAATTTTTTAGTCATTCTTTTTATGAATAAGTGGATATTAGTCCTCCCCGCCAACCCACCTGTAAATGTTGTGAGGTACGTAAACTTCACTGGCGGGGAACTCCAGCACCTCTTTAACCGGACGGACATTTTTCTCCGCCGCAGGTACGAGAGGGATGAGCTCTGTGGACAAACAGGCCTGCGGCGTGTCGTGGAGCGGAGACATGTCCAACTTTATGCAACCTAGAGGACACAACACGAGTTTGCATGTGCAACACTGAAAACTGCAGACGAGCTATAAGGAAGCAGACGCACACTAATAAAAACAAGGTGTTAGTCTCTTTCATAACTGCAAACATTTCAATTTTAAAGTCCCCTTTGTAGTTTTGCAAGAGGATTGTGTTTGTAACTACAATGCCAGTTCTGATGATGTCCCACTCTTTCTGATTTAAGATTCTAGCTGTTCAATAGTCCTCCGTCTATCTGGTAATGTCTAACTGGATTTTATGTTTCACGATGCATCAAATTTTTTTTTTTTTTTTTTTTTCCTTTATCCAGGTTAGTCTCATTGAGCCACGAGAACTCATTTTCAAGAGAGACCTGTTTAGGGAGCACATGGTGGGGGTTAAGGGCCTTGCTCATGGGCCCAGAGTGGGGCGAATGAGGGTGGGGGCAGGTGTGGGTGTTTCACCTACCCCACCCACAATTTTGATGTTGTCGGGGCCTGGGCGTGAACCGGCGATCTTCGGATCACAAGCCCACCTCTCTAACCTCTGCGCCACTGTTTTCTGTTGATGAGAGGTCTGGACTGTAGGCAGCCCAGTCTGATGCACAGACTCTTCTACTATGAAGTGAAATATGACGTGATTTGCAATGTATTTTGTTTTGACTTAAATTTTAGACAAAGTTCCATAGTTTTCAGAACTGGGGTTGTATTTGTGGGTCAAAAATGCACTTTTTTTTTTCCACTGCTAGACTATTTTTAATGATTCAAAACTAACCAGTACCATCCACAAAATTCCCTGCGGGATCATTAAAGTTCTATCTCATCTCATCTCATCTTAAAATAGTGATGGTCAAGGTAAATGTGTAAATATAAAGAGAAATAACCTGGTATGGTCTTGATTCTTCTCTGTGGAGCCGACGTTTTCTTAATCTCAGACAGGAATTTCAGCAAATCCTCATCACTTAGACGATCTCCCTCCTGATACACAAACACACATTTTTTTAAATAAAAGGTCAGTATGTAAAGGCTCAAGATAAGGCGCTAACAGCATTTTTACAGCAATGACTTTACAGCCAAAATTTTACAAAAACTCGATGGAACGCATTGCGCGTTAGATAAACAAACAAGGCCAAGGTGAGACTTCAAGCTCGTCAGTGAATCAAATTTAATTTTGTCTCTCTTGATCCGACCCCCAGATTTTTCCACTCAGTGTGACGATGACCTGACCTGTTTAAAGATGGTGGTGATGGTGATGGTAGCAGGTTTGAAAGCGGAAACGTTACAGAACTGATCATCCACGGCGTTGAAACGCTCAGAGTTCCTTCTGGGAAGCTGCAGTTTACGGTCCATGCTGCTGGATTTACCTTAAAAAAAAAAGAAAAAAGCCAAAGGTCAAATGATGAAACATCTGTTGTTGTGTTCCAGTTCAGCTTACCACATACTGGTTAATCACATTCCAGTACTAAGGTGTTTACATGTTTTCCCCCTCAAATGATAAAAGAGAAGAATAAATAATCTCCCCAGGTTTATAGTAAAATGAACACAAATTTTACTGCAAAAACGTTATGCAACCTGCTAGTGCTCAAAGTGTATATTGGAAATGAGTCTTAGCCACTACCAAACCAAAGTTTTAGATTCTATAATTTAAAATAAGCTTTTTTGGTAATGGGGTGGAGGGAGAAATGGTGGTGCAGAGGCTAGAGAAGCAGTGATCATAAGGTCACTGGTTCAAATCACCCTGACCATAATATCTAAATGTGGGTGGGGAAAGGTGAAGCACCCACACCTGCCTCTATCTTCATTTTCCCCACTCTGGGCCCTTGAGCAAGGCCCTTAACCCCCACCATCTGCTCCACTGAGAACCCTAAATGGCAGTCTTCTGCTCCACAGTGGTGAGCTGTGGTAGTTTGGTAGTCTGTGATTGCATCTGGAAGGGCATCTGACATAAAAACAATTGCCAAATCTTTGTGTGAGTTCGTTGGTTGTGGTGACCCCAAAAGAAGGGAGCAGCCGGAAAAAAAATGGTAAAGAAGCAAACAGAATTTGTGCTCACATAAATGTCTCATTTTAAAACAAATGAACTTTGAGGTCTGCTGTCAGTCTTTAAAAACAATTGGTATTAGGCACAAACTACCAACTACAGTATACAGTATGACACATACAAGACGTAGCTTATCTGAACTGCTTCATTTCTGTCCAGCTTCTTACAGCTGTTCCCTCTTCAAGGGTCGCCACAGCGAGTCATCCTCCTCCATCTCTCTCCGTCCTCTGAATCCTCTGTCCTCACTCCAACTATCTCCATGTCCACTCTAACTGCATCCATACATCTTCGTCTTTTTCCTGGCAGGTGCATTTCTAACATTCTTTTGGGAAGCTGCAGTTTACGGTCCATACATGCTGTGTTTCCCCTGTTTGTGTCCTTCCTCTGGACATTTCATCTCGGTCTGGCCTCTCTAACTTTATCTCCCAGTTGTTCGACCTGTGCTGTACCTCTGATGATCTCATTCCTAATCTTATCCATCCTTGTCACTCCTAAGGAGAACCTTAGCATCTTCATTTCTGCCACTTCCAGTTCTGTCTCCTGTCCTTTTGTCAATGCTACCATCTCAAAACCATAGGTCTTACCACTACCTCCCTTCTTACCCTACATTGCATCTCCTTATACTCATGTCTCCTCTTGTCAGTCCTCTGACTGTCCTATTTCTTCTTGGCTAACCTCATCCTCTGGATAACTTCCTGCACTTCACTATTCCACCACCAGGTTTCCTTATCTTTCTTTGTCCAGATGACACACCAAGTACCTTCCAACCTCTCTCTCTAATTACTGCTGCTGTAGTATCTGGAAGCTCTTTCTTACCACTACCTTTAACAGCTCCTCTCTAAACTCCTCACAACATTCTTCCATCTTCAGTTTCCACCATTTGGTCTTCTTCTCTGATTTTACTCTTTTCCTCTTCTTCACAACAACAGTCATTCTACACACAACCATCTGATGCTGTCTGACCACGCTACAACCCAACAGTCCTCAGTCTCCTTCAACTTACCCATTTTACACTGAATGCATTATACTTGTATACTCCAACATGTCTATTTAGGTCAGCTCTGATCTCCACTCTCGAATACTCCATCACTTCATCCAGATCCTTCCAGAATTTTTCCTCTCTTCTATACCGCATTCAATATGTGGAAAATAACCACTGACAATATTCAACATCAGACCTTGTATTTCTACCTTCAGACACATCACCCTATCCAACACTCTTTTCACATTTTCAATTCTACATTCTTTGCAAACTCCTCCTTCAGGACCTCCCCCACCCTCTCCATTTCTCTTTCTATCCACACCATGGTAAAACAGTTTGAACCCTGCTCCAAAGCTGTGAGCCTTGCTGACCTTCCACTTGGTCTCTTGGACACATCTACCTTCCTTCTCTGAATCAGGTCAGCCAGCTCTCTACCTTTGCCTGTCATTGTCTCCACATTTAGAGTTGCCATCCTCAGCATTACACTCTTGACTTTCCTCTTCTCCCTCTGTCTCTTGACACATTTCCCTCTTGGTGGTCTTTGATTAACAGTAGCATAATTTCCGCCGGCACCCTGTTTGTCAACAGCACCAGTGGAGGTAGGCCCAGGCCTCAACCGATCCGGTATGGTGTGATTTGGACAAACTCACATATTTGTTTATGTAAAAGTGTTTTACACTGGATGCCCTTCCTGACACAACCCTCACCGTTTATCCAGGCTTGGGACTGGCACAAGAGATACACTGGCTTGTGCGCAATAGTGACTGGTTTTGTTTCTGTTTAACAAAGAAATTTAAACACACCTCCTTTAGTGCTGTCAGAATCTGTGACGTCGCGGTCAAGTGTAGCGGTGGAGATGACTTCCATGATATTAACAGTGGCCCAAGCAAAAGGCATGCGATAGCGGCCCAGCTTCTGGCAGAACGTCTCTGCCTGGGATCGCAGCTTCTCGAGCTTGTCCTTGTTCTGAAAATGATTTATCATAAAATGTGTTTACGTCAGCTGTAGCAACAAAGATGATCTCTACAGTAAGCATTAATGTGACCTGAGCAAAAGGAAAAGCCAAATGGACATAATTTTTCTGCACAATTTGACAAGAAGGAAATTGCTTTGTGACGTTACCTTCGATGAGTCACTTTCCCTCATTGTTAGATACGGGTCAGCACACTCGCTGATCTCTCCTTGCTGCAAAACCTTCTCAATCTGAAATACAGACAGGAAGAGATACAGTCATCTGTGGAGTTCAGCACTTAAAAAAATACGTATTTTGCGAGGAAATATACAGGAATGCATAAAATTACAAGACTGTTTAAAGCCAAGATGAGAAAAAAGAAAATTCTTCTACTTTTGTTATATTTTTCACACTACTTTAACCAGTAAATTGGATTTTGTTACCTTTATGACCAGATATATATCTGGAGAAGGGTAGGTAATGGAGAAAATGCCAGATCTAGCAAGTGTCGAGGAATCCATGTGTGGAGTATGAGGTTTCAAAAAGGTTTTAAACTGTTCTGAGTTGAGATCACAGTAGAAGTTTTCTGATATCTGCAGGGAGAAAAATGAATTTAAACATTCAGATTTGGAGAGAAAACATCATTTACCCTATACATTAATAAAAACAAAAAAAATTGAATTTTGTTATTATATTATAGTATACAGAGCACAATACAATATTACTCAAAAAAGGTGTTTCTTAGGAAAAACAAACAAACTGCAGCACCAAAAAAAGCCCTGGAGGCTTATTTGAAATGGTTAAGTCCACACTATAGTTTTCCTTTGTCCCTCTAAATGACCTCAGGGCAGGAACACGGCCATATGTTCTGGTCTAACCGGACCTGATGTGCGTCATGTGATCCTAATCGGAGCAGAGCTTTTAACCTCACCGCTCATACTACAAAACCTCTGCCACACCGAACAGGCCAGAGCAAATAAGGAAAACCAAAACAAGCCAGAAAATATATTCCTTTAAATTAAACACATTCTGACCAAACTGCACAATTGGATAAGTGGCATACTTTAATCTCTGCAACTCGTAGTAGTGTAACAAGCCAGAATATCCTGATGCATGCTCAATAATCCAGGTAGAAAAATCCAAAAAAGTTCAATCTGGTCAGAATACAAGCCAGAATACAAAAATCATAAAAATGTTGTGATGGAAATGGCCCTGCTTATTTAAAATTAGGCACATAATAGTATTTTATTTTTATTTTATCTGGCAATCCGCTTCTTGAAATTGCAGAAATATCTTCACTAGCTGACAGATCTATAAAGGAAAGCAAATGTGTTTTACTTGCGCTTGTGAGTGCATTTTATCTTAGTACAAACTTTAATGAAACTTGCAAAAAGAAAGTATTGGATGAACATCTACAACTGATAAACTTTGGACTAAACCCAATTCAAGATGGCTCCTACAGCCAAATGACTTTAAAAATAAAAAAAGGCTACATCCGAGACAATTTTACAGATTCTGAGCTAAAACTTGGCGCAGTAGTATGAAATCTCCAACGTTTGAACAAAAAGTTATAACCTTTCTCAACATTAAGTGATCTTCGTCTGAAACTTTTGCACGGATATTTGTATGCGATATATACTCCTGTGAAGCATGTCAGGCCTTTAATGTTAAAAATAATTTATCTACCCAATAAAAATAAATGTCAAACAAATTATGAGTGAACCATATTTACAGTGACTTTTAAATTTGGACTAAATGTGACACAAGTAATGTAATAAACCTCTTCAAAGTCACGTCTTAAAAGTAATAATGTGCTTATGTGTTCACATCAGACAAGTTTTGGATTGTCTGATGGAGGACATCTGCTGTTGCTAAATAAGTAAAGTGAGACTATTTATACAGCTTCAATCAAAAAACATCTTAATGGCAGCTGCTGGAATAACCACATGTTACTTTACTGCAGACGTTTTGAGTAGCAGTCTACAGTCTTTTAGGCAGCAGTTTCTGTCAAGTTTCAAACCTTGTAATAATAATATATATATATATATATATTTTTTATGAGGTTAGCTTGTAGGTTAGCTGCAATTATTTATGTGTAACCAGGCACCAGATGATCCATGGACCTGGTGATTGGAGACCCCTGTTCTGCAGCACGACTCTACTGTATAAATCACTTTATATATTTTACTGACAGTCATTTTCAGGTGAAGAAGAAATATCTTGCCCGCAAACACTGTAATGCAGGGTTTCCCAAATAAACAGGTTTTGCAAAAGAAAAGAAAAAAAAATCGCACAATGTTGACTTTTGTTTTGCTCAGTCTTCTGCGTGCACGCTTTATAAAACCTCTGTCTGTTTTAAGTCCAGGCTTTCATAAGTAGGCCACATGTCGGGTCAAAATCTGCCGCTGCACGCTGGCTGATGGACCAGAGATACACGTTTAATAACCAGAGTATTAAAACGGAACTTCATGGACACATCTGCTGCACATTTCAAAAACGTAGAGCATGAGTGACACGAACAAAAAAAAAAACCCAAACTGCAGACGCTGGGAACGCAGGAGAACAGAAGAGTTTAAAGCGGTTGAGAAACAAGTAAAACATGGATTTTTAAAAAAGGAAGAAAAACTAAAGCATCATAAGTGAAATGTTTAGAGGGAAGTGGCTTCAAGGTAAATACTTATTTGGCTGCATTTAAATGTCACAAAACAAGACAGTCAGCTTTTCTTTCAGTCAAATGGAGACAATATGGTTGTTAATCATTCAATGCTGAAGGCAAGAGGCCATGACGTTATTGTCAGCGTCTATTGTTAACCCTTCATTACCATCCATGTCAGCTTTGCAGGATGTTGTCATTTTAATCATAAGACAGGAAAATGTCACAACTGTTTATAAAGTGTGACATGAAAAGTAGCACAAGTGCAACGGTACTTTTTAATATCTAACATAAATTTGACATTTTATACAGTGTCACCGTCAACGAGATGATACAGTGAAAAATAAAAACACCCTAAATCACCAAGTGCGCCTTCCATTTGTAACAATGAGGCATTAAATGTCTGTTTCTCTCACCCAAGAGAATTTTTTACAGCTTTTAGTCCAGAAAGAATGAGGACAGCGCTGAAAAGAAGGGGGAGGTGGCAAAAAATATGCTAAAAGCCTCATTTGAGAGATCCATGAGCACTTAATCTTTCCAGCCCTTTCACCCAGAGAAGAATCCTTTGCAAATCCACGAAAAACATCCAAACAGCCGTGGCTCAGTAGCTGAGTGGAGAAACACGGCGCAGTGTTAGTGGCTGCAGAACGAAACACGACAACCCCTTAGGAACAGGGAAAAAAAAAAAAAAAAGAGGATGATGCTCTTTTACATAAATCCTTCGCTGTCATACAAATAACCTCAAACACAATGCATAAACAGGAGAAATATGATGTTTTTCTTTTTGTACATTTTAGACTTTTTAAAAAAAGAAAGCAATTTGTAATCATTTGCCATTTGTAAGCGTGTTCACTTTTCATCATTAAGCTATAAGTTAATAAACCATCTTTGTTGCCTCTTATTTTTTTTCTAAAACATACTCCCACCAATTAAAATATCGGATCTATTAAATAAACCTCTAACAGCAACTGAAATAGTTAAGATTTTATAGCTTCACTCCAGTGGTGGAATGTAACCAAGTACAAGTAATTTGTTACTGTACTTAAGTACTTTTTTTCATGTATCTGTACTTTACTTACGTAGAGTTAAACATGGGTACTTTCGACTTTTACTCCACTACATTTTACATTAAGTATCTGTACTTACACTACATTTCTATAATGCGTTACATGTTGCATGCATGTTGCGGTTTTTTGATTTGTTCGTTAGTTTGAAAGTTACCAATGACGAGAGGAGACTTGGTCCATTGAATCACTGCAAAGTGGACAGGTAACGTTAGACCTGCCTTTAAGAAGAGCTGGGCCAATGACCTATATTATACATGTCACTGAGCTGGGAGCACCCACGGCACCACTAACACAACCAAAATGGATTCCACCGTGGAGAGTCAGCCAGAAGATACATGCCACCCATAGATTTACGGAAAGATTATTGAAAGATTATTGAAAGATTATTCATTACAGCAGGACAGATTTTCTCTCTCAAAAGAGCCGGATTGGACTCAAAACCTTTGAAAACCAACTTCTTCTGAACTTGAACAAGAAATTCTTGCTGCAATATTAAAATGTGTCATTTCATGGGATGTTAGGAGACAAGAGATGTTTCCAAATGACTCGACACTCGGGTCCAGTTTTGAAAATGGTGTCAGGAAGTTAAAATATTGTTCAGTATTGACTCATTACAAGGTTGATCAGACAGTATTTTAAGTAGAGTTGATGACAAACTGCAGTTGAAATGATCAGTGCCTGTTCCTTTGTTAGGTCTAATGCTCCTTTTTTCAGGCAGATGACTTTTACTTAAATCTGTTTACTTCAGTTAAAATGACATCAGTTTTGCTTTGTGTTAAATAAAAACTGTCAAAAGGTAAAATCATTCCTCGTTCTTATTTTGCTTAATGATATTTAACTCTGCATGTCATCCCTGAGATTCTGATGCACAGAATCACAAGTCCAAGTGTGAACTGTGTCACAGAGTAAACACAATAAAAACATGTATTATCTGCAGCATTGTTCATTAAAATGGATCAACACTATTAATGCATTACAGAAAATATACATACGGTAGGTACACTTAAAGATATGTAGACCATTGCATTAGGTAATACATTCAGAGTCAGAGTCAGAGTTTCTTTATTGTCATTCGCACCTCATGTGGTACATGTGGTGGAGCGAAATTATATACACGGTGTCCCAGTTACATCCAACAATAAAATGTCTAAGAAAAACAGTAATAACATCTAAGATATGAACTAAGGAAAATTCAGCAGGTACTTTTACTTTTAATACTTGAAGTATATTTAAAAGCAAGTACTTATTTATTTTAACTTAAGTAAAAATGTTAATGTAATACTTCTACTTTTACTAGAGTACATTTTTTTCTGTTTATTTGCACTTTTACGTAAGTACAGTGTTTGAGTACTTTCTCCACCACTGCTTCATTCACAGTTTAATACTGAATAAGGCGTGCTACCAAGCTAAATAATTGCTTAACAATTTTATATTTCGTACACCGCCCAAACCACTAATAAGAGTGTTTCATTCTTTCACAACAAAACAATTACAATCCCTGAAAAGCATCTCATAATTAAAAACAGCCAACGCTTTTACAGATTAGTAAAAGCCATCAAAATATGTTTAGACCCATTAATATTATATGTCAAATTTGAACATGGCGATGATAAGATTCAGGCTGTTTCTTTACTATAAAACGAAGAGAAATAGTGCTTTGAACGAAAAACAAACATTTTTGCCTTCCCCTTCAGGTGATAAACTTGCAAAACCTGACAGGACCTTGAGCAACAAGCAATTATCTTACCTTTTTCTTCTCTTTCAGGTCATACAAGGCTATGGTGGCAAAAATTGGCTCAATGTCAATTTCAAACCTGAAATAAAAAGAAATAATATATAGTTCAGTAAAAGTAAAAAAAGAAGAAGCAGAATTCAGTTTTTACATTCCCCAACCTCTAAAATAGATTCTATTCCTGTAACTTGCTGTTTTTCTGCAGGGAAGAAACTAAACAGTAAGTGATGGCGTTTTGAACTGGACTGGATCAGAGGTGATGTTGCCAAACCACCCCAAGCCGAGGAGTCAGTTCAGCACAAACGTTTGGCAGTCGTACGAGCTGCACGAGGACAAGCGTGAAACCACAAAACTGTTCAATAATGTTAAAGTGACACCCCCCCACACACAGAACAAGGGAGGAATACAGACTTTTACAGAGAAAAAGAAACACCAAGCAACCTTCCTCCATCCTTACACACAGCTCTGTTCTTCATGAAAAGAAGAAACAGAAAAATGCTAAACACACCACATAAGCTCTTTCTTCATGAACAAGCGGGTGTTTGATTAATTAAATTTTACTCAAGCAGCTTTACTCCGTGTCCATCTTGCACAGTAAACAATAAGCGGTTGGAACGGCAGAACTATTCTCCGTCCTACGACAAAATAAAATGTATGACATACTTTATGGCCTGGCATCGGACCAGGATGCGTTCTCCAGTGTGTTCTTTGGGACAGTCGGGAATGGGACGGATTTCCACTGCGTCGTCCTGGAACACGGCGAGGGAAAATGTAATTTAATTAAAATATCAAGCAGCTTAAAATAAGAAAACATGGATAAAATAAAATAAAATAAAAACGTTGAGATTCATGACTGAACAGGGTGTTAAGAGTTCAATGTTTAACGTTAACTTAGAATGTAAGTTGAATTTTGGGGAACATTTATACAAATAAGACAAAAATAAAAAGGTGAACAAACACTTATTTGTAGAACGTTTTATAAAAAAATTATTTAGTTTGTAGAATGTCAATATATATATATATATATATTTTTTTTTTTTTTTGCTAGTTTCCATGTTCTCTAAAATTTCTTGATTTGTGTGAGCAACTGCTCAAAGTCTCTAGATATTTACGTGTGAGATGCCTTTATCAACTATGACACAAAACAACACATTTTGAACTTAGTAATTATAAAATTAAAAATAAATTACATTTTCTGTTTTGATTATTAAATTAGTCATGGGTTAATGATCTAAAAATTGTATTTTGTTTAAAGGCTAAATGTTGCATTATATCTAATACTAATGACAATTAATACTTCTCATGCATAAAAAACGTGTTAATGTTTTTAAATAAGACAAATAAAAACCTCAATTCTCAGCTTTCTTAAGGGGGAGATGGATAAAACTCTTAAGGACAAATTATGTTTTACTAAAACACACAATGTTGGGAAAACCTATTTGTATGCACTCATTTTGAGTTAAAAGTTGTGTAGTCTGTCTTTGGCGCTTATCTGGGACAAAAACTAGCTCACTTTAAGTGCACAAGCATCGGTCGACAACAGGATGTCTACTGTAGCGTGTCCTGCAGCAACACCTCACCTCGTCAGGTGGTGGGTAAAGAGCAAACAGCTCGGGAAGCCTGTTTTCCTGCCGCACCTCCTGATTCAAGCGATCAAGCTCCTCGTGGTTGCTGAACACCAGCAAGCTCTCCACTCTCTGGTCCGGGGTCAGACTTCGCAAGTTAAAGTCAGACGAAGTCAGTGTGCGACCCGACTCGTCCGTTAACCCCGCTAGGCTAGGAGACTTGATTTGGGGCAGAAATGGAGAAAAAAAAAGGTTAGGTTGAAGCTGTGGTTCAGGTTGGAGTAGTATCTTAAACACAGAAATCAAATGGAAGATAAAGATCCAGAAAAGCAGGATATTTAGGGAACACAGAACATTTTATTTTTCTTAGTTTAGACAACAGGATTAAATCAGGTGTAGAAAAATATAAGTTTTACACGTCTCTCTTAATATAAAACAACTGAATTATAACCCTTTAATTGAAAAGCATTGCATCACCATGATACACACCAACTGAAAAATGCAGACTCCACAGTTCTGTTGGCAGGAGACAAAATAAACAGCTTAGAGGCGTTTATGATGTCTGGATTGTCTCGTTCTGGCCTTGAGACCAAAAAAAAAAAAAAAGTCTCCTGAGAATTTCTGAACATGGCTCACTTCATGTACAAAACATAAGATAAGCTACTTTAAAATGTTTCACTTATGACAAAGTCCATGCTCAATAATCCAGGTATACGATCCAACATTTTTCATTCAGGTCATCTGGACAGTTTCTTTTTTTGTGCTGAAACATTTCGCCTTCGATCCGGAAGCCTTCATCAGTCAAGGAAACGCACAACACAAAACTGATTCTTCCCCCAACAGCTTACTCCAAAGTGGAACAAACCAGTTTTGTTGGTGCATACCAAAGAAACCATCTTAGAATTTTCAAAGTAAAACAAAATTATTCTTCCTATAACATTATAGCTTTTCTTCAGATATGCTGTAGTGTTTTGAAAACTTGCAATAAAACCACTGCAATACCACAATATGGTGGCACAACACTATGTTTTCACAAACATTATGCCATTTTAAAAATTTCTCATGAAAAGAATGTACCATACTCTCCGCCGTACACGTCGCACTGCTGTATAAGTCGCATCAGTCCAAATATGTCTAATAAAGTGGAAAAAAAAAACATAAATACGTTGCATCTATTATGAGTCACCGCTGACCACCTGGAAACATGGGCTGGTGTTGTGTGAAAAATCGATTGGCTGCAAATGGCAGCTGCGGGAGCATGCATGGGAGGACTTTAACATCAATTTAACAAGATTAACACTTAAAAACAATTATTTGTTTGCTTGACATTATAGCAAAGGTGTGTTTCAGTTTAACTTTTCCTATTATTTCCATTATATTGATCAAATCGGCTGCATTTCAAAAATAGATTTGCGGTGGCGGGAGCGCGCTGATGGAGGACTCGCTGTGCATTTCTTCTAAATTTAACCAGACAACCACCTCAAAACAATTATTTGTTTGCTCGACATTAGTGTCTCAGTTGAATTTTTCCTTAATAAATGCACTTTTAATGGTCAAATCAGCTGCATTTCGGCTAGGCGGTGCAGAGCGAGACGAAGGTGGCGTTGTATGGCAAGCCAAGTGTCTCATTAATAGCCACTTTTACCTATTAATGAGACACTTTACTTGCCATAAGGCTAGAGGGCCCTCTAGCAGCAGAAAATGGTAATGTTCAACATTTTCCATGTCAGAATGAATGAAATCGTCAGATCTCAGCCAAAGATTGGGTTATAAATATGGGGAAAAAAAACCATCAATAAGTCGCTTTGCCGTATAAGTCGCAGGCACGCTGCTTTATGCCAAAAGGTGCGACTTATATGGCGAAAAGTATGGTATTCCTTTTTTGACCTAATGTTTGCAGAAATACACGCAAACACGTGGAATTGTTCAGAAGCAGATATGTTCACCAAATTATTAAAAAAGATTAACAAATATAGCGGTCTTGTTAATTGATAAATGGTTCTATTTTAAGCATAAATTAAAAAAGTGAAATCTCTCCTACTGACAGTACTCAGCCTAAACTGGGTTCGGCGTAACTGCACTGCTCACTTGCTGCACCATCGGAACATTCCCCTTTCGCCACCCTCTCTTCTTGTCTCTTTCACTCCCATCATCCATCAGAATCACATCCAGGCTTTCACACTACGGGGCAGGACTGACCGAGCATCCACCCATAGTGAAGCTTCGCCTGGTTCAGGCTTCAAGAGACCATCGCACCACAAACCCGGGGCTTTTGTCAAAGCAGATTGGCCCATAGCTATTAGGGGCTGATGGACAATAGTGCCGTTCTTCCTTTTCCTCTGGCACCCCCCCCCCCCCCCCCTCTCTCTCTCTCTGGCAGACAGATGATGGGAATCCTGCAGCCGTAATAGGAGGCCTTTTGGGTTTGGGTGATTAACCAGAACTAGCAAAAATGGAGCAACAGAAGAGGGGCAGCAGGGGCTGAGCCGAAGGTTGGATTGATGCCGATTGGCTGTTGGGAGGAAACTAGAGTGGGCATGAAGTGACCTGTAGCTCAGAACTTCATATAAATGGTAATTATCAGTTTGTTGCATGCATATTACTCGAAATTTGTGCAGCGAGCAATAAGGAGTCTAGTTAAACATCAACAGTGAGAGGGTGAAGTCTTAAATGTTCACTTTTAGCTCCGTGCACGCCAGTCTGAGTAAACTTGAAAGAGCCACTGGCGCTGAGGAGAGAGTGATGGGAATAACAACACAAAACAACACACTGTTGTGTTCAGTTTTAAAGCACCCGCCCCCTCACATTTCACAGTCATGTCTCTCAGGCCTTGATCAGTATGGACTGCCATACTGCACTGGCTGGAGTGTCCTCTGCTCACAAAAGAGACTTTAAATAAGCTCAGCTTGTTGGCATCCATGCACTAAGTGGGTTTTGTTGCTCTTTTAAAGTGGCGTTTAATATTTTGGGATGTGCACTGATATCCATGTGTCGACGGGAGGAAACAGGATGATTTGCATGAAAACTGGAAGAGCGAGGAGTTTATTTGGCTTTCAAGAACTAAATGAATGAAATCTTTATTATTATTTTTTATTCAACATTTAACATCCACAACATCCAAGTTTTATATCATTATACCTCAATTTCTGTGGCACAAAACAAACTAAATATGTGGCATAATACGGTAATGTGCAACAACAAGCATATTATCCGAACATAGAACCAATGTTCGGACATGAAAACCAAAATATTTAGATTAAATAAACATGTAATGATAAATTAACAGTGGTGTAAAGGTTTATGGTCATGGCCCTGCTCAGACTCGACATGAGCTTGTCAATCTGGTCAGAGCTAAACTCAATTTCTTCAAACGGATGTAATTCAAAAAGGCATCTGCAACAGGTAGGATATTAACTGCTCACAACCTTTCCACAGAACTTCACTTTAAACAAACTGAACAATCCCTTAAACACATTTAAACAACATCATAGATATAAAAAAATAATAATAATTACTGCTTAAATTTCCTATTCATCACAGAAAAACACAAACGTTCAGAGAGTGACTTGTGTTACTTACTGGTTTGTCTTTGTTTGGCGGTTGAACGTCAGACTCAAAAATTTGTTTCTGAAGACTTTTATTTAGGCCAGTTCGCTCCGAGTACGTGATCCAGCCATCCCCCTGACACCTTCACACGCACACACACACACACAGAGACAAAAGTCAAGCAAATTCAAGAAATTAGATGTATAGCTACAATAAAAACGCATCTACGCCAATAACCAGCCGCAGACAATATTACACAGAGGTCTCAGTAAATATAGACAGATGGTAGAAATCTGTATTGACATGATTAGAGGAAACAACGAGGTAGCATTTACCTTCTGGTGACGATGAGCCATGGCTGTGTGTAGCTCTTCACACAGTCTTTTACGTGTGAATCTAAATCCACTCTGCAAAAGCAAATTACAGTCAAATATGCGTGCAGGCATCCATAGTATCATAAGACCTTTAAATTCTGCTCATCCTAATATGTAATTCATGGTCAAGTTAATGAACATTCAGAAGTTCTGAATCAACTAAGATAACACGCAGATATTGAATAGTTTTAGAATAAATGAAGGCTATCAGGTTTAAATATTCTGCTCAAGTATTTTTCCAAATCTGTGTGAAACTGCATGGGTTTCCCTGAAGCATATATAAAAAAACAACACATGAATAAGGCAGCTGTTGCCAATATAAATAATGTTATTACATTACATATTATTTCTACATATTTACAGATATTACATAGTATATTAATTTATTTATATACACAAATTTATATTTATTTATACATGTTTAAATATAATTATTACATAGTAATATTACATTAAAATGCTATTGTGAACAATGTCTTGGATGCCACTTGATTATTGATATGTGCTGCTGATTATCCATGCTGCTGATCACATGCTGCTGATTTACGTCACACTCCTGTGTTCATTCGTACTCACCTACTCACACAGACTCATGTTTGTGCTGATGTTCGGTGTATTGTTTTTGTACTACTAGTGCTTAGCGTATTTTTAGTTTAACATATTTCTTAGTTCATATCTTAGATCTTATTACTGCTTTTCTTTTACATTTTAATACTTTGTTGGATGTAAATGGGACCCTGTGTACACGATTTCATTCCACCACATGTACCACATGTGGTGTGTATGACAAATAAAGAAACTTTGACTTTGATATTATTTTATATAAATATTTTCCTTTATAAAAAGGAGTTCAGAAGTTCTTTTCATTTAAACATTTTTGGCCTGAAACCCACCCGTGCTCTGGGACCGAGTTCCGGACGGTGCGCCGCTCCCTCTCCACCTGCTCCACTCGCAGGTCGTCGTCGGGAAAATCTCCAAGTTCGTTCATCAGAGCCCTGTCTTCGCTTCGTAACTGTGACATCAGGAACTCCTCCAGGTCCAACGGCTCCACCGCTTCGTACGCCAGAGGCTGAGGAGTCCAGAAGAGGTGGGATCAGAACATCCAGCAATGAATAGCAGAAGAATCAAACATCCAAACTGAGCACTCAAGCAAAGAATGATGAAAAGGTCTCGCATTTCTTGAAGTAACGCTTATCGCTCACCGCCTTTCATTCCAGAGTTTTAATCTAAGATCATCTTATGATGAGAAATTACAGAGTTAGCCGTTTTGGTCAAAAATGACTTTATGCTCTCATGTGCTGTGCAAGATTTAATTTGATCTGTTGGTGCTTGAAATACAGTAGTCCCTCGCTACTTTGCGGTTTGATGTTTGCGGACTCGCTCTCTCGGTTTTTTAATGACTATAAACTTTAAATATTACTCACGTGATTGGGGCGGTACGGGATAAAAAGCTAATGAAAAAATATACTTCGGACGCAAAAAGGCGCCACCATTTTGTAGTTTTTTCAATATGCCTACACTCTAAAGCTAGTCAAAAGAACTACACTACCCAGAAGCCAACAGTGCTTCCGGCCGCTGCTTTCTGCCGAAATGGAGGGAAAGTTTTGCAATGCAGATCTACGCTATTTATTAAGCTCACAGAACTGGCAGGAAAGTTGCAAATAATCCTGAAGCTCAATTATCCACACACATATCGACTTGGACGGGGCAGTGGGCTTCATTGCTGCAGGGTAGGTCTGCAGAACCGGGACCGAGCCCGACCGGAGCCGAGCTAATGTTCTGCAGAGCTGGTGAGTAAAATTTTGCAGTGCTGTGCAGTACATATACATATGTTGTTAAAATGACATAGGTTTAAGAGTTTAGAACATTGCAAGAGTGTGGGAAGGTTTTATAAAGCCTTAAAATATTTATACATATTAAAATAAATATAGCATTCCTACTTCGTGGTTTTTCACCTATCACGGGGCGGGGGGAACGTAACCCTCGTGATAAGTGAGGGACTACTCTATAACCATTTTTGTGTAGGCTAAGGTTGGATGTGGAGGCCATCTTGAATTGGGTTGACTCTAAAAGTTAACGAGTTGTAGATGAAAATCCAATAATTGCTTGCAGAGACTTTCACTAAACTCTGTCCAGTGGTTAATAAGATAAACAGTGCTGATGCCAACAGTGTGTAACAAGTGTTAGATCTTTGCTTAAAACAAGGATTTAACACAATGTGTAAGGCTGAGTATGTGTTGGGAATGACTCTCAGCTACAACCAGGCCAAACTTCAGCTCCAGGTTGGAGTCATTTTTCTGCTGACTAATATTGATTAGATGTGACGGTCACCTTGAATCAGGTTGACTCCAGAAGTCACTGAGTTGTAAATGTGCATTCAATGCTTACTTTCATAATGTTTCATTTAAAACTTATTGTTGAAAAGATATTTTGCTAACAGACAGGCAGACTTGACTGCTATAGTTTATGGTAAAGTTTGAAAAACAGGTCTCATCTATTAATAGACACAGTATGTGCTGAAGATGACTCTCAGCTAGTAGCACACCAAAATTTAGCTCAAAATCGGTCAGATTTGTTGTTATAGCCATTTTGACTTGGGTTGACTCCAAACATTTGAGTTGAAGATGTCCATCTAGTGATCACGGTTTCAGTAAAGAGTTTGCCAATGCTACAGACACCTTGATATACACAAACAAAAAGTGCACCTTCAGCGGATGTCAACAATGGGAGATCCAAAGTGGGAAAATTGCATAATTTTCTGGGAAAATGTGTCATAAAAGTTTAATACCAGTAAGTATTACAACATCTTTACCCACTAAACGGAAAGCATGCAATATTGTCTGATGAGATGAGCAAAAAAATTCCCACTTCAACAAAACGGAAGAAAAAAACCCTTTAGGGCTTGTGGATGATGAGTTTATACAGTCCTGCGTCTAACCTAAGAACCCTCACACGGAACAGAAAGCTGTAACAAAGTCCGCTCCAGACATGTTGATTCCTGATTATTTTCTAATACCTGTCTTGGAGCAAAAACACACAAGCGCAGACAAAAATAGAAACTGGAACTCTGCAGTTCAGATGAGCAAACATTTTTTTCCCCTCACCTATTTTTAGATAGAAATCTCAAATTATACATTCTGCATTGGCAGATCAAAGATAAAGCTGTGCTTATCTTTATGCACAGTGGAAATATAGATGTTAGCACAGTAGATACAGTTAGCATCAACAACATACTGTATTATGTAGCAAACCTAAAAGAAGTGAGCTTTGTTCGATTAGAAAAAACAAAATAGCCCAACTGATAAGATACACATCCTTTTTGTGAGGCTAGCTGGTTAAAAAAAGAGGAACCTGGACAGAGCAGGTGTTTCTGCGGGAAGTGGCAGCAGACTGGCAGATTTCCAATCTGATTAAAGGCTGCAGAGGAAAGTTTAGAAAGCAATGTACAAGGAAAAGAAGAACAAACTGCATGCAACTAAATATTTAGAAGGTTAATCGTGCTCATATTCATTCATAAATATATAAAAATGAGTTTGAGGTGCGTGTGTGGGGCACAGAGGTAGAACATACATTATGTAAATGGACGGGGTGTGAATTTCTGCAGCAACAACATGAGTCACTGATCCGCTCAACTTTTGAAAGCAGAGAAAAATTCCAGCTGCTTTTAGACATGTTTTTGCACATTAGTGCAAACCCCGAAGCACATTTTTCTTTCCCTCCATTCAGCACACGATGAAGAGAAGAGTACGATAAAAGGGAACAAGTGTGCCGTTGTAAATAACAGATCTGTTTGATAGCAGAGGTGTAAACCTAAAAGCTAACAAAACCTCAGCAGGGGCGTTGTGTGTCTTCTTTGGATCGGAGCACAGCGTCTTTTTCTAGTTTTGCACTGAGCTGAGAAAAAAAAGAAGCTAATCCATGTGCGATTCTGATGCTGCTCTGCAGAGTCATCAGAGAGGCCAGAGGGGGGAAACTAAAATGACCTGCCAAATCAAATGCCAGCATTTTTATCAGCTTACTCAATGACTAATATACTCTGTGGACCAATGAAAACTAGTATTCCAAAATATGACAGAGTGGAAATACACATTGCATACTAAGTGATGACTTGAATCAATATTACGATAAAAGACACAATTTCTTTAAGGGTAATTTACAGCTGTAGTTGATTTGATGCATTTATTTTCTGTAGAAACATATGTTCTTGTTAAAAACAAGGTAAATCATCCAACACATCCTTCCGCTGTCAATGTGCAGAGGCAAGAAACGAGCCAGGAGAGATGATAGACATGCAGGAAGTCAAGACAAGCAATGTTTCTACAACAGAACAGCCATTTTCAGTCTCAGTCTTGATTGTTACTAAACTTATTTTCAGTTTTATATGCCGGTGCTCAAACCGAAATCGTAGACTTACCCTGCTGACAAATGAAAAGCGCACTATAAAAAAAGGAAGTGTACAAAATGGCGCACTCCGGATATAGGAACCTACACAACCGTGCGTTTTACTGACGCTGAATGCTTTATGCTGAGTCTGTGTCACAACCCGGCACACAGATCCCGTTTGTCTTCAGCTTCATGTTCCTAGAAGGTAAAAAGTTTGGTATAAGCCAAAGCAACCAAAGCAAACGATTGGAGGGGGTCGATCGTCGCTCAGAATTAAATAATTAAATAAAGCTTGAAATGCAGCTTCACGCCTACAGCTTTACAGCTTCAAGACAAAAAAAAATTAAAGGAAGTGACCGCACTAAAGGAGTCCCTCCATCAAACAGCGTTACAACACACAGGAACAGAAAGTACAAGCACGTGTATTACACAAACACAGACTTAACACAAGGCTTTTTATGTCTCACTCTTTCATGCAACATTTGGAATTTCAAGCGCAGCTGCAGAATTTTTTTTTTAAAAATATAAAAACATGAGGCATGACTGCTGAATAATACGAAACTACCATCCCACAGATTATAGTATTAAAGCCCCTCTCTCCCATCCCAAATCCAGACATATTAAAGATTTGCCTCCGTAAGCTGCAAGGTAAGCAGACCCATCCAGAGCCAGTCAGCAGCAAAGGCAATGACCCATTTCCCAAGCAGGTTAGAGATTAACAGTCTTGGATGGAGCCGTTGGTGGTGCGAGATGGTTGCTCCAGGTACTGCTACTTCAACTTTAAGATCATTTCTTGGTAAATATTTTAAAAACTTTAAGCTACATCACACAGCAACTAAATTAAAAGCTTATGAAAACTTTGAGGGACAAAAATTAAGGGTGGAAGAGTAGGAATAAAGAAAAAAGACAAACTAGGAAAATAAAATACTGAAAGGCAGAAAGAGACACTCGGAGGGGACCAAGTCTGAGCATCGAATCACCGTGCATCATTCTGTCTGCTCGACTACAAACAGAAGGAATCACTCTGAATGTCTGCTTCAACTCAGAAGGGAAAAAAAGAACCAGCGAGAAATCATTCTTTGACTCAGAAATTTAGAGGAATTAGTTTTCCACACCAAGTAAAAACATTAAGCATGTTAATCCTTATGCGTTTGTGCTCATACTTAGAATCCAAAAAGGATTAGTGTGTGAACGCTGAGTCAGCATTAACACTTTTTTTTACTTGTTTTCTACTTTTTTGTATTGTTTTTGGAATCCAACTTCTAATTTGTTGATTTTTGCTAATGCTTTCTTACTTTTAGCTTTTAGCTAGCCTTTTGCAACAATTTGCTTTTCTCTAGATTTTGCTAATTTTAGCTAGTTTCACTACTTCCAGTTAATTTTGTTCATTTTAGCTTCTAGCTTGTATTTTGATACTTTTGCCTTCTAGTTAGCCTTTTCCTACATTTAGCTTTTAGCTAGTGTTTTGAAACTTGTAGCACATTTGGCTCCTTTTAGCACCTGACCTCCTTCTACAGGTGTGCAGTGGAGAGCATCCTGTGCTCCAGAATCAACGTGTGGCATGGAGGCTGCACAGCTGCAGAAAGAAAAGCTTTGCAGAGAGTGGTGAAGCACAGAAGACTGTTGGAGTCAGTCTCCCCACCATCACAAACATCTACACCTCCAGATGCAGGAAGAGGGCCACCTGCATCATGAAGGATCCCACTCACCCAGCACATGCACTTTTTGCTCTGCTCCCCTCAAGCAGAAGGTTAAGGAGCATTAAATGTAGAACCACTGGACTGAGAAACAGCTTCTACCCTGAAGCTGTTGTAGACTCATGAATATCTAACCAGGGTAAATCACTGTGAAAAATCACATCATGCTGATCCGTTTCATGCTGCTGTGTTCATTCATTCGTACTCATCTGCTCACACAGACTTATGTTCATGCTGCTGTTCGGCATAATGTTTTTATACCATTAGTGCTTAGTGTATTTTTTGTTAAAATTTTTCTTAATTCATATCTTAGATCTTATTACAGTTTTTTTTATTTTACATGTTATACTTTAATTGGATGCAACTGGGACCCTGTGTACACAATTTTGTTCCACCACATGTAACGTGTGGTACGAGCGACAAATAAAGAACCTTGAATCCTTAACTTTAAGATAATGTTTTACTACTTTTGTCTTTTAAATAGCCTTTTGCTACATTTGGCTTTGAGCTACTTGTAGCCAAAGGTTAGCTTGTTACTTTGTTTAGCCAATATTTAGCTACCGGTACTTTTAGTATTTAGCTAGTCTTGCTACATTTGACTTTTAGCTATATTTAGCTTTTAGCTAGCCTTTTACAACAATTACATTTTTTTTCTAGCTTTTGCTGATTTTAGCTATAGTTTAGCTTCTTTCAGTTAGTTATTTTTAGCTTTTAGCTTGTCTTTTGATACTTTTGCCTTCAAGTTAGCCTTTTGATACATTTAGCTTTTAGCTAATATTTTGTTACTTGTATATAGCATTTTGCTCCTTTTAACTTTTAGATAGTATTTTATTACTTTTGTCTTTTATCTAGCCTTTTGCTACATTTGGCTTTGAGATACTTGTAGCTTTTGGTTAGCCTTTTACTTTGTTAAGTTAATATTTTGTTAATTTTAGTATTTGACTAGTCTTGCTATATGTGGCTTTTAGCTACATTTAGCTTTTAGCTAGCTTTTTGCTTTAATCTTCTTGGCATTTAGCTAGGGTTTTGATTTGTTTACATTCTGTTCTACTTCCTTCATCTTTAGTAAGTCAGTTGCTCAAATAAATTACTGCAGTCATTCAACAATCAACACCCAGCATTCATGCTGCTTTTCTCAGAAAATGCAGTTTCTTTAATTCCTAATAAAACAAAAAACATCTAACAAGTTTAAGTCAAATCCTCTGGATGGATTCTTGTTTGTTGACAACAAACAAGAATTCATCCAGAGGATCTGACTTAACCTTGTCAGATTGTTCTACCTGGATTACTGAGCATGCATCAAGATAAAACAAAAAACACATTTGTTTGTTTTGTAGTGGATTTATTCGGACACAAAGTGTTAATCTTCTAGACTAGACGGTGCACTGAGTCAGACATTCTCAGGGCTAATGACAGTAAAGAGGATGTGAGGATGATTATAAAGTGGTGCAGACACAAACACTAATGCTGTGTGAGTGTTGAATTAGAGGAAACATTTCTGCAGGTTATATTAATTTTAAACTCATACTAAATGAGTATTAAATGAGCACATTCATACACCGCCACCGGTGTATGAATGTGCGTGTGAATGGGTGGATGGCTGGTACTGTAAAGCGCCTTGGGGCCCCTCATAGGGGGCTGGAAGGCGCTATAGAAGTAAGCTCCATTTACCATTTACCATTTAAGTTAGATTACAGCAAAACAGAAGTCATGTTAGTGTGTTGATCTGCACACAGATACAAAAGTATGTGAAATATGAGTAAAAATATATCAGAATTATTTTGTTTATTTCTGAAGCGTGTCTAAAAGTATGTACCGTAGTTGCATTTTTAAGATAACATGACCATTTCTGTTGATTAATTTTTTAAAGAGGTCCACACTCCAAACATGTGTTTGTTTGTTTGTTTGTTAGTTAGCAGAAAACTCTTACCACCGTGAGGTAAGGTGAGCTTGAGCCCAAAGTATTTGAGTTGTTTCGGCTGTGTTGCAGGCCATTGTTTCCACTGAAGTTTTTTCTGATCTCAGCAGAAGAGTACCTGAAACAAACAATGGAAACACACATTTGTAAGGTTTTATGTGTTCAAAAGGCAGAAAGTAATAGCATATAAATGACTGAAATATATTATATAGATACCGGTAATAATAGATATGATTAAAGCAACAAACATTGATCAAAACTTTGATGCATTTCCATCAACAAGCATGCAGTTCATCCTAATTCACAAACACAGCACCCATTCACTCCTTGATCCAACAGCAGACAATGGTATTGGAACTCCGGGGTGAGTTTATTCTAACTTTTGTTCCCTCAGTAGAAGCAGGTCTCTGCTGGTCGTGAAAGACGGTCATTCAGAAAAATGACGTCTTGTTCAAGGCTCACACCAGGCAGAAAATCAACATGACGCAGGAATAAAAGGAGTATGCAGATGTGTATGCAGATATGTTCTCTGAGAAGAGCGGAGAACAGAGAATAACAAGGAGAGAGACAGTGTCCTCATTTGTTGGGCACATTCCATTTCCAAAGAGTAAATTCATGGTTGATTTCTTTATCATTAATACTT
Source organism: Nematolebias whitei (assembly GCF_014905685.2). NCBI lineage: Eukaryota > Metazoa > Chordata > Actinopteri > Cyprinodontiformes > Rivulidae > Nematolebias > Nematolebias whitei. The sequence goes on from NC_056505.1 coordinate 15,774,813, forward strand.
TATCAAGCCTGACCAAATTCAGCACAACAAATCCTTTATTTGGTTCAGCTAAATGACAAAAAAGAAAGATTCATGTGTATACACAAGGTTGTGTATGTTGAAAATATACATGTATGTCTGTGGTATTTGGAAGTGTCCGAAACTGTTTATTGTGACAGATCCACACAGCAAAGACTTAAAAGGGAAAAACTGAAGCAAGCGGGTCACATTGGTGGCTGCATACCCCCCTGTGGTCAACCTCACGAGTTCCTCAAGACCCCACAGCGACTGTTACGACATAAGCATAACTAATTATCACCACAAAATCATAAAGGAGGGACAGAAAGAAAAGAGATACCAGAAGGTCAAACCACTGAAACTGTGGAGTTGCAAGGCGTTAAAACGCCACAAGGCAATAAAAAAAGCAAACAAGTACATCTTTCAAAGACCAGAAAAAGCTCACCAAGATGACTTCTATGTTTTTCAGGCTTTTTACGTATTGAACTGAACTTGGCCACAACTGATAATGCCGCCTCTGTCACTGCCCACTAATTAATCACTGATGTGCTGAGTCAGTACAGTAATGGATGGAAGCACATAGAAATCTACACAAAGAGCAAAGTCCAGCACGTATTTAAACACAGTTGCTAGGCTTGCTTAAAAATAGTGAACCAAGACAAGTCTTAGAAAAGTAGCACTGTTTATTGTAAATTTATAAAAGGTTAAATCACAATAAATGAACAGAAAAAAATCTGTCAGATTAGGCAGACCTAAGCACATGCATAATCAGCTTTATGGTCCATTATCACAAGCGGAAACACAGAAACAATGTCGTTATGCAAATGACACTTTTACCCTACAAAGTTGAGCCCTGTCAGCGTGCACATGCATGTCATAGAAGCACGCCGTGTTTATTCACGGTCGTTCTGGCCACTGCAGCAGAACATTTGAGTGTTGCACAACAGCAAGGTGGCTGATGGCTGTGTAGTGTGTTCACATACCGTAAGCCTCCCAACTTGGTCTGAGCAAAAACAAATTAAAGTATCTTTAGTTCTTATACTGATAATATCTAAAGAAAAATCGACGTGCGTGAGCCAATGAGGATTAAAGTGGTTAAAGGTAAAAGAGTAAACATCAAGAATGCTTCAGGTCAACATGAGGCATAATTAAAGACCTTGCATTCCTAAAGAAAAGCATGTCACCGGTAAGTCTCTCATCCACTATTACCCCAAGAAATCTGATTTCACTAAACCCTTCTACATCAACCCCATTTATTTGAATCTTTACTTGTGTATTTGATGTAGTACTTCCAACGTTATTTTAGTTTTATTCAAATTTAGCGATAACTAATTTCTATAAACCAGATATTTTATTTATTAATTTCAGTCATCATTTCATTAAGTAAATTCTGTAAACTGTCAACAGAACAAAAAAAACCCACATATCATCAGCAAACAGTGCCATTTTTAACACTTTAGACACACGGAAAATGTTTTAATGTATAAAATAAAACAGTCGAGGGCCTAAAACTAACCCCTGAGGAACACCACAAACAAATGACTAAACATAATTTAGCTTCACAAACTGTTGCCTTTTTCTTAAATACTGGTAACTCTTGACCCAATTTAAAACTATCACTTTAATACAATGCCATTCCAGTTTATCAAATAATATATCATGATCTATTGTGTCAAAAGCCTCTATTAAATGAACAAGTAACCCAACCACATTCTGCTTTTTGTCCATGCGATTAGTGATATATTCTACTGAGTCTCATTGTGTAAATTATGTTCAACTATTTGATTTAAACCCGTATTGACTCTCTGAGTGTCGTTTTTTATGTTTGTCTATAAAGTTTTCTAATCAGCTGTTAAATAAATTTTCAAGTATTTTTGAAAACTGAATAATAAACAAATAATGTAAATATTCTAATAAATACTTCATTAACATATTTTTCATCCTGGTTATGTTCCATTAAGCCATGCTTAAAGGCAGTTAATAATTCCTCAGACTTAAAATGCATACCGGTACTTCCAACAGTTATTGCTGAAGTTTTAAGCAATATAATCTTGAGCAACATTTAGTAATTAGCAAATGGTTAATGGCAAAATTGTAAACGAAAGCATCGTGGGATCTGTTAAATATTGGAATAACTCTCAACAGCACTAAATCTTACCATAATATCTGAAAAACTAACTGAGTTATAGTAATTTTGGAGTTTAAGGTCAGTTGGCTGTGGCAGACATTTGAAATAGGATTAACTCCACAAGATATTCAGTTGTAGATGTACATCCAACCATTACTTTCTGAAAGATTTTTTTTTAATGTGTCCAAATTTGAGATATTTTCATAACAGACAGAAATATGAACACATAGACAAAATAAAATTAAAACAAAAGATGGTGTTATTTCACTTTCATCAGCAGGCAATAGCAACGCTCGTTACCGTTTCCTGTATTGCTGTGACACACATCAGAGTTCTGACTCCTGCATCACGTGGTCACTTCTTGTGCAAACTGGTTTCCCTTTGAACTGAGAATGTGCTGCCCTTGAAATTTACATGATCCTGATTTAAATTGTTGCTGGTTTCAGTTTATGTAGGGTTAGTGCTGTCAAGAAAAAAAAAAAAAAAGCATTGAGCAAACTGACTATTTGGTAGGTGAACAGCATTTATACCAGGACAAAAAAAGTCCTGTAAAACAGACACAACAAGGAGACATTCCCAGTCTATACACCACTGAGACATAAAGTCTGTCTTTACTCTCCCACTGGAGAGACAAAAGTCATTAATGCTGAATAAAAGCATTGCTTGAGAGAATGTATATTGCCTGCTGGCTTGTACGACAAAGTTTCAAAGATATAGTTAAGAGTATGTGAAGGAGAGTAACTCTCAGCTACTAGCACACTGAATTTCAGATCAATGTCTGTAAAATTCACTGAGTTGGTGACATTTTGAAGTTTTTTTAAATCTTTGAGCTGTGGCGGCCTTCTTAGATCAGGTTGACTCCAAGAGTTAATCGGTTGTAGATGTACCTCCTACGATCGCGTTCTCAAAAATTTGACTAAAATACGTCCACAGGTTCATGAGGTATTCTGCAAACAGACAAAACGCACATGCGCACAAACACACGCAGGCAATAACACTGTCACCCATTATAATCAAAATGATTCATGTTCACACTTGTCACGGTCAAATCAAACAAACCTCATTAATGATTTGTTGTTTTTTTTTTCCTTTCTGAAAAGCATAGGACAAATAAAGATAAACTTAGCTGACTCGCGTCCACGGACAGGGACTGTGTGAAAAACACCAGACATTATTCAAGTTTAGAGCACTTTAAAGAATACAGTTTATGGTGAGTCTGACAACCCAAGGGTCAAGGGTCATAGTTAAGGGAGCGCATCTTCATGCTACAATAGCAACAGGTGATAATAAATTAAATATGCTCTTTCATTCATGCACAGGTTGCAAACAATGGCTGACATTAAGGAGGCATCTATAAAAAGACCAGGCAAGTAAATCTGTAATCAGCTCCTGACGGTCGAGCCAAGCTGACATTATTTTACCGCTGGTAACCAAACAGCTTGTGACAGCAGACAACATCTATCTCCTTCTCTTCAGTGGGCCTCTCTCCGGGCATCTTTCGTCACATTAAAGCTCTTGTCAGAAGGATGAAAATAACAACTTTGAATTTTAATGATTTGACCAAAGAACTATTTATTAGTATAAGTGATGAAAAAAAAAAAAGCAAGAATCAGGGATAAAGGTTTGAGCCTGTCCACACTGCGCTTAGATTTAGAGAACAAAAGGTTTGTGCACACTGGGGACCAGGACGGGCCCTGCAGCCAGTTAACCACGTTGGTCTAAAAAAGCAGCTTCTGGGGTTTTGGAGCCTCACTGAAACTCAGAACAGACGGTCTCAGAACTGAAAATAACCAGGGTGGCACTCCCTGAACAGCACTTTTCACTGCTTTTTCTTTCAACTCGGTGATGTCATCTGAATGTAAAATAAAGTATAAACAGACAGAACATTTGAAAATCTGTCACATCTAATGAGCAGTGCCCTTTAACACAATCTAACACAATTTTATGTTTCTTTTCAAAATTGCATCCTTGTTCCATCAATAACAACATTCACTAAAATTGAGTGGCAGGTAAATGTATTTTTAATAGGTTGCACACAGTTGTATGTGGTATGCACATTTCATTGCAACTCGAAAATCTGAGGCAGTATTGTGTCATTTTATCTGTATATTAAAGGGATAGTTCAGACAATGTGTGCAGTGTGGCTCCATGGAAAGGAGCTAAACAATTAATGAACACTTAACAATTAATGCCTGCTGTTTTTGGACAACTTCAGCCTGGAGAAAAAGAGTTCAGTTCTGACGGAGCAGAAGAGCGAATGGCTAGTCTGTGCCGGGCCAAAATCAAAGTGGAACTTAAAACAACTCCTGGCTCAAAAAGTCACAGATGTTCAAGAGAACGACATTTTATAAACCTTAAGATGGCTAACAGTTTTGTCTGACTCAGTTATTTACACAAATGTATACGACTATTTACAAGCAGCAGCACCTAGCTGTAGCACTTTGGATGCAGCCGAAAGGATTAGCAGCAGGAATGTCAAAATAATTCAAATGTGCAAAAATGATGACAGTATAAAGAGTTAAACATTTGCATGAACCGCTATGGAAGTTGTTGATGGCAGTAATACACTTTGGTTTTGGACTCAGAATGTCATTTAGATTGTCAGATCATCTATCCATCCATCATCTTTACCTGCTTTTTCCTTTACAGCTCGTGGGAGTCACTGGTGCCCATATCCAACAGTAACGGGGCGAGAGGCAGGGGACACCATGGACATGTCACAAGTCCATCACAGGGACACACAGAGACAAACAACCATTCACACTCTCACTCACACCTAGAGACTGAGTTTTACCAGTCAGCCTAACATGCATGTTTTTGGTCTGTGGGAGGACACCGGAGTACCCGGACACACATGCACAGAGAGATCATGCAAACTCCATCCAGAAAGGCCCTTGGCTGAGATTTGATCTGGCAACCTTTTTTGCTAAGGAGGCAGCTCTACCAACTGAGCCACTAGAGTTCAGCCAGTACTCACCTATATTCTAACTCTTTATTTCACCAACCTAATGTCAGGTCATAGAACTATCTAAAACAGGTAAGATACTAAAAGGTTCATAACCTTTCCACTGAACCCCACTTCAGAGGATCTGAAATATTCCTTAAAGTGTTGAATGTGACCCAAAAATCTGTCTGGCAGCCCACAAAACTGCAAAGGCTACAGTGGCCAGGACTGAACAACGCACATAAAATTTATACCGTACATAAAATATTACAGTACCGGTAATTATTGAGTTAACAAAACTAACGGTAACATCTGTCCGTAACATCTCAGTAGTGTGCCCGTGAATACCAGAAGCATGAAGCCTTTACATCATCCAGAAAAGATCTTTAACAAAATGCCATTTATTTTTGAGTAGTAAAGCTTAACCTACCATTAAATAAAGATTATCCTGGATGATCACAAAACCTGACGACAATAATGGCTGGTTTGCTTTTCTTTGCCTCAGGCAGGATAAATTTAGAAAATGTCATCAACGTTGATCCGAATGCTGCTCTAACGGAGCCAACACACGATACAGCCATCACATGTATGACGCCATTTAATAAACAGCTGGTTCTGAATTATTGGCTTCCAAATCAGTCCACGCGTTGCTAAATAACAAATAGGTTTACACGTGAATAAAAAATAAACCCTTACCAGGAACTGCTGTGCTACAGAATATATTACTGATTTCATTCATGGATCAATTGGTTTTATTATCATAATCGTTAATCTCATGTTTGCCGTCAGGATGAAGAGATGAGATCATCCCTCACAGGAAGAAAAAAAAAACGAATCCATGTCTTATTCCAAAAGTACAGAGGATGCAAATCAGGGCAAACTATTTTATCATCCATCAAAATTAAACAAGATTTGTCAAAACAGCTTTCTGTGAAACATTAATGACACGTCAAATATGCTCCTAATTTGTCCCCAGCTCATGAAGCTACAGAGAGGAATTTGATTTGAATACATGGCCCTGTGGTATTATATTTGCATTGGATCATGGTTCTACGCTCCAGTAGTAAATCTGTGAGCTTTCTGAAGAGTTTTAGGAAGCGTCTCCAGAGAAAATCTCCTTACTGCTTTCAGGAGGCTCAAATCAGCTAATTTGCCCCTGCAGAGAGAAGTAGAGCCTTTTCTCCCGTCACGGCAGGCCTACACTTGCTCTGTGTGCAAATGCTGTTCCATCACTTCCAAAAAGCTCCCCCAAGCTAAGCCTGCTTGGAAAACTGAACTGTCCTTGACACATTTATGATAAATATTCCTTGGAGTCAAATATGTGGCTTTGAACTACAACTTCTCCTTCTCCAGTCCAGTGGCAGGCAAAACTGCGCTCTTCAGTCACTTCTTTACTTTGCATCAATCAGCCAACTTAAAGAGGAAAAATAACCTTGTTTCCATGTGTCAATATTTTCCAGACGTCTTCTTTACTCCCAGGCATAAATATTCCCTGAAGCACTGAATAACAGCTGCACAAAATACATTTCTTAGACAACACCCTTTATATAAAAAGGTCTAAAGACATTATTTATGACAAATGGACAAAGCCCAAACAGCAGTTCAATTAAACTAAAGCCACCTTAACTCTATCTTTATGTTACCCCTAGACCTGTCACGATAACAAATGTTGCTGGAAGATTAATAGTCTCAGAAATGATTGCGATAAATGATATTATTGATGGACATTTTACAATAATTTGTAATTATCGTCCAATTTAAGAAGAAATGTTGCTTAATTTGTTTTGAGTGTAGTACCTTTTTTTGACCACCGGACGGCAGTATAAGACTGAACCGAAGGATGGATAGAGAGGGAGCGAGCAGCGTGTCTTTAAGAAAATGGGAGAGAAGCCCTTTGACGTGACATGGGCTGTCACTTCTTCTTTTATTCAGTTCTCAAAATGGCAGATGTTCAGTGTGGATAGAGCTCTTTATCATAGCATTATTCACACAAAGTTTTTAATAAAATAAAATAAAAAATCAGTAAACAAGTTCTCAGCTCTTTTTATTTTTTTTATTTTTTATTTTTTGCAGAGGGAAAACAACTTTTTAGACTAAGGCACGGGTTTCAACTGTGAATTTTGGAGATTCGACAAGACAGATTTTTTTTCCCCTGAGGTCGGCTTGTTAGCTTAGCTTGTAGCGTAGCTTTTCAGCTTAGCTGTTTTAAACTATCCAAAAACGCAATTTTGAATGGTTAAAATAGATTTTAAAAAGAAAGAAGAAAGGTAGGAGTCAGTGAAGAGCACCAAAGTTGCGCTTTTTGGGATCCAGTGTCTTCAGCAGAAAGAGAGAGACATGAAGAAACGATAAAGCCGATAAATGAAAAGGAGGTTGATAATTTTCATATATCGTGCGATTAATTGATTTATTGTTTATCGCGACAGGCCTAGTTACTCCATCAATAATGCTGAAGAGGTGAGACATTCCTAATCTGGGAGTTTTAGACTCTAAACTTTGAAAATGTTGGAAAAATGCCCTCCCTATTTTTTCCTTTTGATTTTAACATTGACCTAAAGTCGTAACGCTCCGGCTGAGCTCTTTTGCTTCTACGGAAAAGATCATTTGTGTTCGATTCCAAACAAATCTTGTGCACGATCCTTGGCTCGTCTCTTGGCAAGATGAACAATTTTGTTTATCTGTAGGAATGTTGGTACCCCACCCATCCAATAGCTGTGGGACTTGATGTCCCGTCTAAACACTGCACAAAAAAATACATAAATAAATAAATAAATAATATCTGGTTGTCAACAACGTAAAAAAGAAAAATTAGTAGAAAAGTGTCTAACGATCTCCATTATTGTTTTAATTCACAAAAATTATAGCCTCTAGTTTATTTTTCCATTTGTTCTAAATGATCTTTGTCTTGAATATATGTGAAACTCGACCCTCTTTCTGATTATTAATATGAAGTCCGTCCACTTAGAGGAAAGAGATTTCTTTAAACACCCTCCCTGTTCTTACCACAGATTTCTCCTCGTTAATCAGTGAAGAAACAGGAAAACGGAGAGCGGTGCGGTGTACGCAACCAGAAAAGAAAAGCACACCAAAGAGATGTCCCCACTGCGTGTCTCATACTATCATATGTCTCCAGACCTAATGGGTCATGCTGCTATCGGCTCCATCACGACTCGGCTTCCTCTCTAAGGAGAGGCACGCACAAACATGAGCAACTCAAAGCAAGAAAAAAAGTGAACGAAGGAGACGTTAATCTGAAATTCACAGCTTGGTGTGGAGTTAATTGTGTAAAAATGTTTAGAGGACTTTCTACACACTTTGTAACGCTCACCGACCCACCAACAGACACGAGGGTTAGCAGATGACATCAGCTGAAAACCCAGAGGAAATCAAATGAAACTCAAGCTCCAGAACCCCTCCCTGTTTAAGAGTATTTAACAAGAGGGGCTGCATGTGCACAGCTGTCCTCACACCTGCCACCATATGCTTTTAAATCACATCATCCTCAGTTATAAGGCAGACTACAACCCTTAGTTCTGCACTGAGCTACATTATGCTAGGGTTTTGGTTTTTTCCATTCCTCTTTTCGTGCGCTGAAGAAGACCAAACACATTTCCTGGCCTTAAAACGGCCATCAAGAAAAAGTGAAGTGAAACCAGTGTTGTAAGTTAGCAGGATTTCCTTCACACTCCACTCCGATAAAGACGCCGAGTGGGGAAGTGCTCATATATAAAAAATAAAAAAAACACTTAAAGGGCGTGTAATTAAATACAGGTAGTTTGAGCCCGATAAGAGCAATAATGTCAGGTCTACAAACATTTCTCATCTCAGCATGAGTGGCATGAGCTGCAAAATGTTCTGCAATCATCTCGCCTGTTGTTCCTCTTAGACCAGCAGCTCATTGGTGATATGCAGTGATGGTCAATCAGGTCGTCTGGAAAGTTTATTTTTTGTGGAAAGACGTTTCACCCTCTGTCTAAAAAGAAACCGTCCAGATGACCTGATTGACCATTATTGGATTTTGTACCTGGATGACTGCGCATGAACTTTGACGATTGGTGACATGATTCTCCAAGATTTCCCCCCCTTCTTACCTTGTGGCATTTTGCAATTATTTAACCAGCACACCTACAATTAGGGTCACATCACTTAGAAAAATCTCACAGTGCAAACTCAAAGCTGTTTTTCAGATTTTGACTGTAATGGGATTATAAAGGCGGCATGTCCAGGCTTTAATTTCAGTAAAGTCGCTGCTAATGACAAGAAAAAATACAGAAAAATACTTTGTCTGCCTGTGGAAATTAATGTTGAGCACAACTTTATCAGTTGGGAAGCTGACTTTGGTAAAAGGGTTGAAAAATAATGTTAGTTCATGAGTCTTGATGCATTTAACTAAAAACGGAGCACAAGAATCAAATGATTAATTATTCATAATGTACTGTGGAGCTGCTCTCACCAAGCCACAGAGCCACAAGCAGATTGACTGTGGTTGGTTTTAACTTACATTTGTTTCCTCCATATTTGTTTTTAATCAATGAGTTTCTTTGTCTATAAACTACATATTTGGTTGTTTATAAATTGATTTTAGCCAACATCAAAAAAAAAAAAAAAACCTCTGAAAGACTAGATTTTTTTAAAGTATTTGAAACCAATACTCTTTAAGCTTTACATTGATAAATAACTCAATTTCAGTCTGGAAAAAGAACATTTTAATTTATTGACATTTTAAATGACACCAATGCAGCTACTGTCCAAAACTGCAACTTAGCTTGAGAAGCTATGCAAAGAAAACCTGCCAACATTTTAATGCACAAATTATGTACGAAACTAAGATAAAAACAAACATTAAAGCTACTGCCAATGGCTCGTTTTGGTCGCCAAGGTAACCGCACCCATGTGTCTCTCACTCAGAGGCAGACAGACCTGCAAACTAAAAAGTAAGCCTCAAATAACGTTTCTGCAAAATCTATGACATATCTTAACAATTCTTGACCCATAAGCAGCAGAAGGCTTCAATACATGACAATTCTGAAATGCATGAGACTACAGTGTCAGCAGTTAAATGACAAAGCTAAAAAGACCATTCACGTCCATTTTTAATCAGAATATTTTGAGCTAAAAAACACCTGAAGTATTTGTAATGGGAGAAGAATGGGTCTTTCACTAATGGGAGATTTGAGAAAGGAAACAAAAAGTTTTTAAGAAGTGAGAGACACACTCTATGACAGAAGACACAAATATCTATGTTTTAATTTATGTAGCAAAATTAATTGTGAAAGTAAGGAGTGTTTGCAAAAGGCAGCCTATGTGACAACATCCACAATCAGTGAACTGTTCTTTGAGGGAAGAAACAAAATACATACAACTTAAAGTGCAATTGTGTAAAAACAGATACAAATATCATAATGTCACTTCTGTCATTTAAAGACCAACCTTCTGTCACCTGTTCAGACTTTGAATGAAGTTTCTATTGTGAAGTATGTCTGAGACATAAACCTCCAAATAGGAAAGGATTTTCTCATGTTTCACCAAAAACCCGTTGATTGTTACTTTTGTGTTTGCAGATTTTGGCAAGTTCTGCCACAACGTGCAACATGATTCAGACTATTACCAATAGAGATGGGGTATAATTTGTATGACTTACTTCAAAGCTCAGTCGTGACCAAAACTTTTGAGAATGGCACAAATTTTGGTTTTCACAAAAATTGTAGCCTTCGGTTAAGCAAAGACATATTTACAATGTTGGCCCTTCTTCTTTAAGACTTCTGCAGTTTGCCTCAGCGTAACTGGATATCAGCTTCTGGGCATAATCTTGAGTGATGGCAACACATTCTTGCCTAAATAGTGATTCATTTGTTGATTATTAGTTAATTATCAATTAGTTGATCAGAGCTTTTGGTTCTTTTCCATCCTTAATATGAGGATTGACCACAGGTTCTCAATGGGATTGAGATCTGCCATGGACCCAAAATGTCAATGTTTTGCTCACCGAGCCACTTGGTTTTCACTTTTGTCTTTGGGCATGGTGCTCCATGCTGGAGAAACTATTGTTCCAAATTGCTCCTGGGTCATTGGGAGAAGTTTCTCTTCGGGGGTGTTTTGACACCACTCATTCATGGCAGTGTTCTTAGGCAAAAGTTTGAGCGAACCCACTCCCTTGGATGAGAAGCAACCCCACACATGAAGTGTCTTCATTGCTGGCATGACTCATGGTAGTGCTCACCTTTTCTTCTTTGGAGAATCATGTTTCCAGATGTCCCAAACATTCTGAAGGGGGTTTCATCAGAGAAAACAACTTCACCCAAGTCCTCTACAGTCTGATCTCTATATATCCTGCAGAATGTCAGTCTGTCCTTCATGCTCTTCTTGGAGAGAAGCGGCTTCTTTGCTACCCTTCCTGACACCAAGCGCCATCCTTCAAAAGCCTTCATGTCACTGTGCCTCACTCACACCTGCCCTCTGCCTTTCCTGAGCAAGCTCAGCAATGGCGGTGACCCGACCTCGTTGCTGCGTTCTCTTTAGAGGAGATAGTCCTGACGCTTGCTTGACTTTCATGGGCGCCCTGAAGCCTTCTTCACTGCCCTTGATGCTCTTGATGGTTGGATAAATGGTTGATTGGGGTGCCATCTTACAAGCAGCAATGTTCTTTCAATTCAGCTGATCACTCTTCACAATCTATAGAGTTAATACAAATTTCCACCATAGAAACCGAGACGGCACACTTTGTAAAAAGCTAAATTTGTGCCATTCTCAAAATGTTTGGCCACGACTGTGCAGCGTGCGTCAATGCATTGCACACTCTTTACACCGCAGAGTCTGTGCGGTAATTGAGACCAACCCTAAAAGTTTGGAGTTTGCATACAAATGGTTGCATGCTAACTCAGTTGCACTACTTGCCCTTGAATGTGTTGTACGGTCATAGTCGATATAAAACACCACGTCGTATTACAGTGCAGCATCTTCTAAACGGGCCAGCTGCTGGCTCATCATCCGTGCAGTTGGGCTGAGACCCAACATCTCCCTGCAGCTGAGCTCAGCTCTGCACAGCGCAGCACAAAAACAAAGACAGCCATGATTTCTCCTGGCTGTTAGAATGCTCAAGCAGAGGCGATTTAAATCACCGAGTTGTCAATAGTTCAACCTGTCTTAACTGCATTTTCTAATACCTTGGAAAATTACAGAGAAGAACGAGGAAGCAAAACAATCTGAATCTTATCTCTGCACACGCTTCGTATCCATCCCTTAGACGATGACAATAAACTCCAGCTCATTAAACTTCTGCCCCCTTAAAGGTCCAACACTTTGACCTATTGCTCAAACAGGCTTTAAACGCCTGCGGGGCTTATCAGAATAAAAGCACTGAAGTATTTCTGTGTTTGGTACACAATGGACTTCCATGCTGATACTTCCTCCACACCTGGTCAGTGTCACAGCAGGAACTGTGAGCACATCCCAGCTCTGTTAGGTGTTTTACACTCACGCTGCAGGAAATGATCACATCAGAAAACTCCAGATATAGAAATGTATGATCAAGAGGAGGAAATGACAGAACCAAGCTTGTTGTCCAGATCCAGAGTATTCCAGAAAGACAAAGAAAAGTTTCTGACTGATCACGTGGCTGTCACTCTTGATGCTTCTGAGAGCTGTTTCTAACCCTCTGTGTTTAACGGTGTGTTACTTGTTTTATTTATTTACCCGGGACAAAGTGCAACAACCTGCAGCAGCAACATGTGGCTGTCTGCTGCTCCAGCTGTCAAACACAAAGAAACCAAAGGAAGAGGACTTCCTCCTCCTTTCCTGTCCGAAGTGTTGTTTTCACTCAATCAGACCAATTCAATCGAGCACAGCTCCAGATTTACCTGTTGATCTTCAGGGCGAAAGCCCGTCGCTCCGCCGAACCGAGAGAAGCCATCCGCGGGGCTGAAGTCCGAGCCTGGCGGGGTTCCGGTGCTTCCTCTCCCCCCTCCTCCTCCTCCTCCTCCTTCTCGCTGTCACCGCTCCTGTCCTCCTACAGCTCTGCTCCTGTCATGCCACCGCTCAGTTTAACGACAGCGACTGATCTGGGCGGAAACTTCCGCGTCTGCTTTGAGGCATCCCGTCCAGGGGGAGGAGGAGGAGGAGGAGAGAGGAGGAGAAAGGAGGGAGGAGGATAGGTGCACTCCCTCGCTGTGTTGTGAAGAGCCTCAACAGATACTCACTGTTTTTAATTAACTTTGTGTGTGTGGGGGGGGTCGCTGCAGGACCCGTGGTCCTCTTGGGGGCCAAAGTCCGGTCCTGGTGGAACGCCGTTAGTGGTTTGTTGTAAAGGTTAAGTTAAGGTCAGGCTACAGAACTGAATGAAAGTCTGTCCTAAAATGGGGACGGAAATTAACCTGTGTTGGGGGGGAGCCGGTGGGGGATGTGACCCTGGTGGGTCCATCATAGGTGTATCCCATTAAATTATTATTTTTTATCTTTTTAAATGATACTTTACTTTAAACTGGCAGCTGGGAACAGTGAAAGAGCTGGTTGGTGTGTTAGGCCTGCAAAGCTTCTGTACTGACCATGAACTGCTGGGTTGTTGGGTCGTAGGTTTAGTGTTTGAACAAATATTGAGTGAAATTGTTTGAGTTGTTTCTGTTTGCTCCAGTGAATGTCTTGTTGGTTCATATGTCATCATATTTTCTGATCCTTGTGCTGAACGGTACTCGATGACCATGTTTGTACCCTGTCTATCACACAGTGACTGCTGGATGTGGGCACAGTCCAGAAAGGAAGAAGCAGCTAAAGATAAAGAATGGATGGATGAATGATTTTGATATGGCAGGTTTTCTGCTAATAAATTTGTGTTATCTTTGGTCCTTTTATCCATTTAACTTAAGAAAAGGAAACAAATTGTGTTTTGCAACAAAATGTCTGAAATGTAAATTTAAAATAGGTTCTTTATAGGTTCTTCACGGGCTCATCAAAGTTAAAGTCCAAGTGCCTTAACAGACATGAAAACAGCAATTTTCTGGAAGCGATCCAACTGAAAATGAGTAAGCAGACTTTAAGAACTTTAAGAAACCCTGAAAACTATCGTTCAGATCATTTAAAACAAACACAAGTGCCTTCTTGGAAAGTATTGCATAAGAAGTTGAGTGAGCCAAGAGGCTGTTTGAAACTTTTGCACACTGTCACCAAAAGGTAAGAAGTTACATTCAGTCATGTTTTATCCCATTTAGCTTATACAAGACAGGGTCATGCAGTCACTTAAAGGATCATAAAATACAGATGCTTCCTCTTTTGTGTTAGCAGTGTTTTTAAGTTTAAGGACTGTATTGCACAATTGCTAATTAAATGTGTAAACCATTATTCTTCAGAATGTTACACATCAAACCAACAAATGATTTGATTTCTCTGTTAAGTAACATTCTGGGTTTGTATGCAAATTTTGCAGAATTTCAATACATTTCATTTTAGTACAAATTTTAGATTAAAACTTTGATCATTGTGTCGTTGTTTACAGCTATCAAAGGGTTTCTGACGCCCTCTGGTGGTTATTTTACATCATTGCATGTTTTAATGTATTTTTAGAAACAGAAAACAAAAATATCCCGTACATTTTTTGTAATTGTTTAATATATTTTAATGAAATAATTTAAGTCTTAGAAAAACCTTTATTGCAGTTGTTGTTTTGTAGTTTGTGCCTTAGCCAAAGTTAACGAAAGCGGAACAATTTTCGCAGCTTCAGGAGTTGACGGAATGAAGTCGGTGTGACACGCTGTCAGAAGCAACACGAATCGTTGAAAGCAGCCTTTGAAAACCTTTTCTCTTTAAAAGAACAGAGAAGGGATTTGTTAATGTTTTGGTAAATTAAAGAATTTGGACTTCTTTTTTCGGTTCCTGAAAGAGAACAGGTGAAAAGAGAACGTGTTCATTTTTGCTTAAAAAAGTCATATTTAACCTTCAGTCCGCGGCAGGTGAGTTCATGAATGAGCTTGAAACGAACTGCTTCTTTATTGTCTGTGTAAACAATGAAATGAAATGTGTTAACCTAGACAAAGTATTTTATTATTTAAAGCAGTGAGCTGTGTGCCTAATTTCATGTACAGTATTGTGCGGAAGGCTGGAGTTAAACCTCTTTTTTTGTTGTTTTTCTTCAATTAGCCAAACTTTTTAACGACTTAAGTCAGAGTCAGAGTTTCTTTATTGTCATTCGCACCTCATGTGGTACATGTGGTGGAGCGAAATTATGTACATAGGGTCCCAGTTACATCCAACAATAAAATGTATAAGAAAAACAATGATAACATCTAAGATATGAACTAAGAAAAACATCAACTAAATATACACTAAGCACTAATAGCATAAAAACATTACATTGAACATCAGCACAAACATGAACATGAGTCTGTGTGAGCAGATGAGCATGCATGAACACATCAACATTGAAACAGATCAGCAGCAGCATGAAACAGATCAGCAGCAACATGATGTGATGTTTTTTTCACAGTGATTATTCTTGTTAGAGATTCATGAGTCTAACAGCCTCAGGGTAGAAGCTGTTCCTCAGTCTAGTGGTTCTACACTTAATGCTCCTCAACCTCCTTCCTGAGGGGAGCGGGGAAAAAGTGTGTGCTGGGTGAGTGGGGTCCTTCACGATGCAGGTGGCTTTCTTCCTGCATCTGGAGGTGTAGATGTCTGTGATGGTGGAGAGGCTGACTCCAACAGTCTCCTGTGCAGCCTTCACCACTCTCTGCAGAGCTTTTCTTTCTGCAGCTGTGCAGCCTCCATGCCAAGTGATTCCTAAAGAGCTTTGAGCAAAATATGTTCTCACAGTACAAGGACTGGACAGAACACGAGCAAAAAATTAACTTAAGTCCAGAAGAAGAAGAAAAAACTTGGACCGATCTTTAGAAATCCTGAAGATTTATTGCTCTAGACCACTTTAAAAGATTACAAGGTTTGCCTCTCAAGTATAAAGAAGTTGAAGGTTTGAAACTTTTGCACTGTCACATTCTCACACAGAATTAAATAATGGAGGATGAAGACGCTTGTCCAGAGTTGGTCCCCATCAACACCCAGCCTGCCCCTCCAGTCCAGCAGATTCCAGTCACCATCATCACAGGCTACCTTGGTGAGATCTGTTTTTTATGTCTTCAGTGAGTTTAGAAAGACAACTAACATCTCAGGCAAACCAAGTGATCATTCACACAGGCTAATTTAATATAGAAGCATTGCTATAGTGTTATGTATATATTGCTATACAATGTTTCTTTAACAAAAAAAATAATTTGTGTGTTTTACAGGTGCTGGAAAGACTACACTTCTAAACTACATCCTGACAGAACAACACAACAAGCGAATTGCTGTCATTCTCAATGAATTTGGAGAAGGTGATAATGTTCAGACAAAACAGAAGTGACGTTTGTTCCGTCTGATTTTCTTCTAATCAAACAAGTGACGGTAGCTTTTTTTAGTTTGACCGATAGCGGTGCTGTCAGGTTAGTACCTGTTGACAGTTAACCTGCAGCTGAAGCTTATTGTAACAAAATGTTACAAGATAAAGAATACATGTCTATAAAGTGTAATTAAATCTACACATTTATCAGTTCCATTCAATTTATAGAATGAATTCACCACTTTATTCTTAATGTTTTTAAATAAATATAGATTTTTTTAGAGTGTAGGACATTTTATTTAAAAAGGACTACGTTTTTGTAAGTTCACTGTGTTATAGTTGCCTTCCATCTTCATCCTCTTCCTGCAGGCAGCGCTCTTGAGAAGTCCCTTGCAGTGAGTCAGGCAGGAGAGCTGTATGAGGAGTGGCTGGAGTTGAGAAATGGCTGCCTTTGTTGCTCTGTCAAGTATGTGCTCGAACTACAGTCCATTTAACGTTACAACGTTTTAACCTTTCCATTTTAGACAACATTTCAAATAAAAGCTTTATGTTGTCCTCATTTTTTGTTTTGTTTTTGCAGAGACAACGGCCTTAAAGCCATTGAAAACCTGATGGAGAAGAAAGGAAAGTTTGACTATATCTTGTTAGAAACCACTGGACTTGCTGATCCAGGTAATATATACATCAGCAGATTTAGAACAAGTCCTTTGTTGCATTATTATTTGTTCAGATTTTGGCTTTGGAAGTAAATGTGGATATTTTGTGCTACCTGTGCCTTGACGATCTGCTGGAGCATTAAAGTTGGCCTTTAAGACAGAAAGCGAGACAGTAATGAAACATGATCCTAATCTGCTAGTTAAAATCTTCTTACAGGCAATTACGATGTTTTATTTCTGGTTAGGGTGGCACGGTGGCTCAGTTGGTTGAGCCACCGTGAGTGAGGTGTTGCCTCTCAGCGAGAAGGTCACCAGATCAAATGTGGCTGGGGATGGATGGAGTTTGTGCATGCGTGGGTTTTCTATGGGTACTCTGGTTTCCTCCCACAGGCTAAAAACACGCATGTTAGGCTGATTAGTAACTCTAAATTGTCCCTAGGTGTGAGTGAGAGTGTGAATGTTTTTTTTTTTTGTCTTGTCTCAATATGTCCTTATGATGAACTGAGACCTGTCCAGGGTGGATGGGTAGATGTTTGTTTGTTTGTTTGTTTGTTTGTAAGATTAGTTTAAAATAAAGAAGGTGGTCATAAGAGCTGATGATTAGATGTGCATTGAACATGGCATTGTTGATTTACTAAAGTGGATATGAAATGTGACGCACATTATGGTGCATTTAGTTCAGGCATATATAGTTACAATTACTTATGGTATGTAAAACTAGATCCTACATCAATTATGGGATTTTTAGCCCTTATAAGGTATTAAAAAGAGGTGAGTCCATTGCCATTTAAACAATGACACGACGTCATGCAACAAGGCTCGGGCTGAAATAAGGACAACTATCAGGACGACAGTCTCTAACTTGGCAGCACATTTACAACAGAATGCTTGGAATAAGAAACCAAAAAGTCAAAGTTCACACCTGAACACGAATGAAATGCTGTGGTGAGATCCTAAATGAAGCCCTGCTCATCTTCAACTAAAGCAGTGTTGTAGAGAAGAGTGGTATCTACAGAGTGGTCTGAGAGAATAATGAAGTCAGACAAAAGACGATTCCTTCAAGTTAGTCCTTAACCGCGAACCATGCAGTTTTCCACACACTGCTGCATTTTGGAACACTTCTTAATTATTAATAGATTAAACACAATAACTCATTATTTACCTTATTTCAAAACCTTACAGAGATCAAACGAATGTCTAAAAATGATACATGAAATCTTGTAAATAAATGAGATGCGTTGACTTTTTCTTGTCTTTGGG
The DNA here is from genome assembly GCF_014905685.2 of Nematolebias whitei. Classification (NCBI taxonomy): domain Eukaryota; kingdom Metazoa; phylum Chordata; class Actinopteri; order Cyprinodontiformes; family Rivulidae; genus Nematolebias; species Nematolebias whitei. The sequence goes on from NC_056505.1 coordinate 15,793,157, forward strand.
TGTCTGAATGGTTAACGCCTGTGTAAAACTCACATCAGATGTTGGACAGTTTGTAACCAGCTGAAGATCAGACGTGTGTTGCCGTGACAGAAACATCAAGAGCTAGCCTGAAAAATCCACCCACCATCATCTCTTGGGTGTGGATCGGAAAACCAGTATCAGACTATCAGCGATTACAGACCGAGCGGTGTGACGATGGTGATGTGTTGCTAAGTGACAGGTGTCAGGAAGTAGCGACACACACACACACACACACACCTCAGCCTCAGCCAGAATAAACGGAGAACACTCAGACCAGGGAGCTGAACTCACCCCTCTCACACGTCACTGGCCAGTTATCGACCAGGACAGGGCTGTCAATCATAAAGGCTCCCAGGAGGATTCTTCTGTTTCTGTCCAGAAAGAGGTTGGACTCGTCATGTGATAGATGCCACTCAAAAACTGTTTTCATTACAAAGCCATCAAATATTTACATTTCTTTCTTTTTATCGCTCGGTAATTTGACAAAAGTGCATTACGTGTGTGCGCTGTGGGTGCCATGGCAACAGAGGGCCTTTATAACCTTTTTCTAAGCAAGATGAAAACGAACCAAATGTGGACATAAACACTTTAATGCTTCGAATATTGTTTTTAATGAGCTCCAAACAACTTTACATAAGAAGAAAGAAGAAAGACCTGGTTGCGTCAAAACGTGCGCCCGGTGTAAAACAAATGTCGGGTCTTTCCTGCGAGTTTTCTCACTGATGGGGCGACTCCTGCTTGAGGGAGCAGCTCGATAAAAACAACGGCAGCAAATGAATAAATGTCAACTAAACTTTTATCATTTTGAAGTAACAACTAAACTGAACTGAACTTTTTGTTTTACAGTATTTCTAACAATTTGCTGTGTTTAAATTGTAAATTTCAATTTCGTTTGGTTTTAAGCATTTTGGCAACAAATAGAAACTCCCACCCTGCAAGACATTCTAATGTTTTATGACAGTTTAACATTATTTTATACCATTTTATTCAGTAACACGCTATTATTTTGGGCCGGCAATTGAACTTATTGACTATAATAGTTATAAATTCTGTGTTTTGACAAAATATCTATAATTTCACACGTTAAATCTGCATGTTACTTTTTTCTTTGCAAAATAATTGTAATACAGTATATGTCAATTGTGTAATTTTATTTTTAAAGAAAAAGTGAATAAATTCAATAATTTGTTCTTCGTCATGTCTAATAATTGTGTCTCTCTTGGATGCTCACTATGTTTGGAGTGAAATGAAATCAAGACTTGTTTTTTCAGGAGCCGTGGCCTCGATGTTTTGGGTCGACGCCGAGCTCGGCAGCGACATCTATCTGGACGGTAAGAATGTGACGAGATTATTATCCTTGATTTTTTTCCTGTTTAAATGCTTCTTTTTCATTTTTTTTTTAAGATGAGTTAAATGAAAATTCCAGCATCACTTTAAACTTTCCAAACTGAGGACCTGAACAGGTCTAGTAGTTGTAATTTTATTGTACTAGACAGTAGACTAGACATTTGGTTCAGAATTGTAACCTATAATTAAGTACAATCTCATTTTCTTTCCTAAACCTGTTAAACCTCCAGTTGCTGTAAAATTTAGAGAATACATGACATCCTTTTTTGGCCTTTTTTGTAGTTACATCATAGCTGTTATTGCCTGATACCATGCAAGGTGAATGGGGGGGGTTTCCTGTTAGCAAAAAATCTCATAAACCAGTGATTGGTTTCAGTGAAACTCTGAATGTAATTCCTGATGCTTAACATTTGAAGTCAAATCAGTTCAAGGTGGTCTTCACAGATTTTACCTTAGCAAACACAAAACAGCTATAACTCTGTCAATTTGACAGAAAATCAACTGAAATTTGTTGTTCAAGCTGAAAGTCATTCCAAACAAATGCTCCAAGATCTGCCAGACTAAGTATTTTGTTGAAGACTTGGTCATGCAAGCCAGCAGGCGATCTACGCTCCTTCAAGCAATGCTGGTTTCATTTCTTGTTTGTTTATTTTCCTGCTGTAGTGGAATGTGTGTAATTTAATAAACCACGCTCGGCTGCTCCTCACACTAAATGCTCAGCTGTTTTTTCTGTTATGACAGGCTGGTTTACCAAAAGTGCTCCTCGAAGAAAATAACTCGAACACAACTGAACGCCGAAAGGCAACTTGCATTCAGAGCAGAATGGACACAAACTGAGGGACTTCTTTCCATGCTTTAATAGTGTGAATCCTTGTGAAGCATTCACACTATTGTGATCCTTTTTTTTTTTTCCCCATCCATTTTTCGGTGTGTTTCTTGTCCTGCAGTTTTCAAGCTATTTCAACAGATAAATCAAAACGTTCAGCTCTTTCAGGACAGTCCTGCGATGACTTTTGGTACTGGTGCAACTTTAGCTTTTTGCCTTTTCTGCCATTTTTTCCTCATAGAAAATTATTTGAGCTCATTTTACATCCTTCAAATCTTTAGATCTGTTTACAACTTTTTACTGCTCCTTTCACATTTTGTTCTGCTTCTTTCAGCTTCCTTGTGCAAATTTAAACCTGTTTTCAGCTAATTTCAGCTGTTTCTTCAGTTGTTTTGTGCTCCTTTCAGATTCTTTCTGCTATCTACAACATGTTTGTGCTTCTTCTAACTTCTTTCTGCTAATTTCAGTTTGTTATGCTCCTTTCAGCTTATTTCTGCAAACTTCTGCATTTTGCTATTTCAGCTAGCTGTTTTATGCTAATTTTAGTCTTTTCAACTAATTCCACATATTTTGCACTCGTTTTAACTTTTTTCAGCCTAATTCAGCAAAAAATGTGCTTTTGGTAATTTAAGCTACTTTCTGCTTTTTTAACTACTTTTCAGCTGTTTTTTTTTTTTTTTTCTAATTCCAGCTTTTCCAGATAATTTCCAGTATTTTGGGTATTTTACATTCAGCTTAATGGGGCAAAATTGTGCTCTCTTCCTTCTGCTGATTTAAGCTTGTTCTACCTTTTCAGCTAACTTTTCAGCATTTCTTAGCTAATTTCAGCTGTTTTCAGATAAATTCAAGTTTTTGTGGTAATTTCTGCAACTTGCAACCTAATTAACTTCTTTCTACTAATTTCAGCTTGTTAATGTTCAGTTCATTTCTTCTAGTTTCAGCATTTTCTGCTATTTCAGCTACTATTTAGCTGTTTTTGTGTTAAATTTAGCTTTTTCAGCCAATTCCACATTTTTTAGCTCATTTCAACTCTTCACTTTCTTTTTGTTGGTTAAGCTTCTTTATGCGTTTTCAGCTACGTACCTTTCAGCTAATTTTAGCTAGTTTCAGCTTTTTAGATAATTTCCTAATTTTTGGCCTTGTTACTGCTTATTTAAACCCAATTCAGCAAATATGTGTTCTTTGCGTTCTTCTGCTAACTTGGACTTGTTCTTCCATTTCAGCTACATTTCAGCATGTTTTTAGCTCATTTCAGCAGTTTTTCAGCAAGTTCTTCAACAATAAGCATTCGCACTGTTTTCACAGGAAATGCATTTTCTCTAGTTTAACTTTTGTTGTTCTGCCTCAGGTATTGTGACCGTCATTGATGCTAAATATGGGCTGCAGGTATGTGTAAAGAATATATTTTAAAAGTTACTTTTTTGAGTTTTAAAAGACTTATTGGTGGAACACTAAAGACATTTGAGGAAGCTTCATTTCAAGGATAAAAACGAAAAGTTCACTTCATTTTAGTTATTTCACTTCATCATTTGATTCAACTGTTTCATTGCAGTGTGGTTGATTTGCACAAAAGATACATTTTATTTGAATTAAACATCTTTTAAAAGTTTAAAAAGTCTTTTAAGTTAGTGATATTTTTGTATAAGCACAGTGAGTAAACACCCTGCGATCTTTGTGGTGCCATAAAGGAGTTGGACATGTGACACTCAGATAATGGCTTGTCATGTGGTCGTGTCGTGCTCAGTGAAGCGAGAAGTTTGATGGCGTTTGAGCTCTTCTGTCCTCAGAGGGACGTCCTGACAGAAAGAAGGGGAGGGTGTCACTTATTTTCATGGAGTAATTGAAATCAGGGATGTGTAATGGGACTGTCACATCCACTCACCTGACTCCTCGCTAGCCTGTCTTCTAAAATACATCTGTCTAAAAATATATCAGTTTTACACCTGCCCTCTCTTGTTCTCACCATCTAAAAGAAAATAAATTGTATTAACTGTTATTAAATATTTTGTTGGCACAAAGCTGTGGTGATCCAGGAGGTGATGTCAGATTGACACTCGGGGGGTCTGGGTCCAGATTAACGCCTCCATTCTGTCTGTTCTGACGTATTAAAGTGTTTAGAAATGCTGCTCCTGCTCAGCTGGAAAATGAAGAAAGCTCTCCTGAGAGTTTTTGTGTTAAAACATTGAATATGTTTTTTTTTAAAAATGGAATATGTGCTTCTCTTTCGTCATTATATCAAAATTTTAGAGCCTGGTAAAAACCATTGCCCTGACCTTTTTTAAGTTTTTGCCAACAATAAACAACAAAACAACTAAAAATATGGCTTGTCAATAACAGTCTAAGTACCGTAGGTAGAATCCAAACCTGGATTTAGAGGAAAAATTTGTTTAAATTCGCTCAAGTTCGGCTCCTCATCAGAAACGCTCAGAAGAAAAAGGCAAAAGCAATCGCACCAGAACTCATTGGAATGGATTTTTGTTCAACTTACAGGTTCACCCAGGTGTCATGGTCACAATAAAAACAGAGCAGTATCCAGATCTAAACAGAGCCACTTGAATCCAGGCCTAAAAGTATTAAACACACTTCTGAAAACAAACTAAAAAAAAAAAAAAAGAATCTCAAAACGAGGAGTGGCAGAAGATTTTCAGATTCTCCACACGCCGTAACTTCAGTCACCATTTTGTTAATAAAAACTGACTTTCTTCTGTTTTTTTTTTTGTTTTGTTTTTTTGTTTTTTGGTTTGTGTAACATAAATTATACCCAAGGCAACATCTGTTTTATTTAAACAACAACAACAAAAATCTGAAGGGGAACAAAAAAAAAGATGGGGGAGAGAAAAGTGAAATAAGCATAGAGAGGAAGGCGAGACGGTAAAAACATATGCAGGAGTTTTAAGAGCTGGTTGCAGGAATCTCAGCGATCTTTCTGATGTGGGTTTAGCAGGTTTCGGTCTCTAACCGGGTCAGATCAGAAACTGATGGCTTTATTCTGAGATGACGGGCGTGGGTGGAGAATGGGTCAGGCACGTAAGAGAGAAAAACACTTTGAAGCATCGATCTCCTTCCTGATTTTTAGAGAAAAGTGATTTCTGAAAATGAACGCTCCATTCCAAAAAAAACTAGAAAAATATGAATGAAGCCTTGTCCTTTAAAATAAAAAAGTTTATGATTTATTAATGTTGAATTTGTTTTATTATGCAGAGTGTGTAACTTATTCCCATAATAATTGTTTTTATAGCAACTGAAAGAGGAAAAAGCAGAAGGACTTCTCAATGAAGCAGCCAGGTATGACTATCAGATGTTTTTAATGATTCTTTTTACACTTTTATGAAATAAACTGATACGAAACATTTAGCCAGTACTTTAAATGTGTTTTCTCAAAAAGCCAAGCTGACGTTCCAGAACATGTATCAGAAAGCTGTGCCATTTGTCCATGTGTGTGTCTGTTTGTGTCTTCCAGCAGACGTGTTGCTGCTGAACAAATACACAGATGGAAACAAAACGACCTTTAGCAATCTTTCACTTTATTTGTGTTTTCGCCTATGACCTAAACGACCCTCCTCAATAAGACTCGTCTGTTTAGAAGCAACTGTGTGTGTTTTAGTAATTTGATGCTGCAAATTAATTCCAATTTTAGAAGTATGTTCTTGTGTCTTTTTATTTAACGTATTTTCTGGCGTATAAGTCGCCGTTTTTTGCACAAGTTTGTCAGTCCTGCAACTTATACTCCGAAACGACTTATATACGGGGTTGTTGTTTTCCCCATTTTCATAAAGCAAATTTTGACTGATGCTTTAAATTTCGAAGAACTGCAACATCGAGTCCTTCCACACTCACTAGCTTCAATCAGCTGGTGTAGGCGGAGGAACGCTGGAGAGCTAGCGGCTCTGGTGGGAAGGATGGATGGAGGGATGGATGGATGGATGGAGGGATGGATGGCACCACCCAGGCGAAATGAAGCTGTTTAAAGTGCATTTATTAAGGAAAAATTAAACTCAGACACACCTTTGCTATAATGTCGAGCAAACAAATAATTGTTTTTAAGTGTTAATCTCGTTATATTTCAAAGAACTTTAACAGCGAGTCCTTCCATACTTGCTCGCTTCACTCAGCTGGTACAGGTGGAGGAACACTGGAGAGCTAGAGGCTTCGGCCACGATGGATGGATGGATGGATGGATGGATGGATGGATGGATGGATGGAT
>NC_056505.1:15799564-15804626 GCF_014905685.2 Nematolebias whitei
TGGATGGATGGATGGATGGATGGATGGATGGATGGATGGATGGATGGTTGGATGGATGGATGGATGGATGGATGGATGGATGGATGGATGGATGGAGCGAGCGAGCGAGCGAGCGAGCGCAGCGCAGCGCAGGCGAAATGAAGCTGTTTTGACCATGAAATAAACACACAATAAATGCGACTTATATATGTTTTTTCCTCTTCATGATGCTTTTTTTGACTGATGTGACTTATACACCGGAAAATATGGTAATCTTTCATTGTACATCCTCTCAGACAGATTGCTCTTGCAGACCTGACCATTATCAACAAAACGGACCTTGTAAACGAAGAAGAGCTGAACGAAGTCAGAGTCACTGTCCGGTTAGCATCATTTCTACTGGTTCTTTTTTTCATATTTATTTGGAAGACTAAGTTTGTTCTATTATAATCTGATTTCCCCCCCTCAATTTAGGTCTATAAATGGTCTTGTCAAGATTGTAGAAGCCCAGAGATCGAGGTGAGTCACCTCCGTCCAAACAAATAAGGGAAAATAAGGTTAAGTAGCTTTTCTGTGGCCCAGGTTTCCTGCTGAGTGTGGCACAGCTCCTGCTCAGATCTTTGCATCAAAGATGAAGCGGTTCCGACAGGATGTTGCCTCACAGACATGCACATAAACAAAAATTACAGCGTTCTGAGTAAACATCCAGCCTACAGCAGTGTCCAGTTACCCACAAGCCTTTGCTCTTTGACCTCAGCGTAACAGGGAGGCACATGTGTAAATGTGCGCGAGTCCAAATATGCAGGGACTGTCTCGTGTGCTGAGGCCTGACACAAAGCAGCGTGTTTGGGCTCTGCCTTATCCCACCCCCCACCTGCCCTGAAGAGTTCAGACCAGGGTGAACGGATGAAAGATCGTGCAGGGGGGGGGGCGGTTAATTGAATTCACGTTGTCAAAGCATTTAGTGTTTGTCAGTTCACTGGGTTACCTTTCATGTTGGTCCGAGCCGAGAGCTGAAACGACTTGTTAAACGGTTCCATTTTACATTGAGCAGAAATAAAAAGCGTGCTTCTCTTTGACAGGGTGGAGCTCTCTGAGGTGCTGGATCTGCATTCTTTCGACAGTGAGGATGGAGCCAAGTGAGTTTGCCCTGTCTAAATCTTTTGCACACATAAAGTAGACGTGTCCTCATTCCATCAGTCAGTGAATTTAAGAACAAAAATAATTTCTGTAAGTTTTGACTGGCCCTTTTTATTATTTGATATGGTGGTTTTTTTTTATAATATCAAGTAATGGACAACTTTGAATATATCTGATTAGAATTTATTTTGGTTTGGATAAAAATGTAAAAACTAAAAATTATAAAAACTAAAAATCTCAGATACGTGGAATTAATTCGCTGCAGCTTTCGGTTTTTGCTTCATTTCTTTGGGAATGCTGTCAGCGTCCACATTATTGTTTTCCCGTTTAAAGCTTATTTTATACGTTTTTTGGTATCTGCACATTTTGAGCTATTTTTAACAATCCAGCAGTCAAAACATTCAGCTCCATCAGGAGCTCATTTTAGCTCATACCTACTGTTTTAGTGACTTTTAGCTTCTGTTGTGCTCCAAACTTTCAGCTTCATTAACACATTTTAGCGAAGTCGTTCCGAACGCAACACTTACGTTGCACATTCTTCACAAATGTCGGAGTTAAAATCGGTGTTACAGATTATTTTACTTTTAAAACGTGTCATATAAAGAACAGATTTTACAGATTTGTCCTTATGAGCTTCTTCTTTGATGCAGCCATGTTTTTCTCTAATTAACGGGCTCTTTTGTTATCCACTCCACCCTAACACCACGGGACGGTCATCATATTGTGTCCCAGCAGAATCTCATTGTCAGGAATAGAATCCATGTTCATCCCTTCATGTGAATGAACCGAGCAACGCGTTGAAGCTCTCTACGTGCCCCGAGTCGGTTTCTTTTGACCAGCTGCAGAGGATTAAAGCTGTATGTGTCCACAGGCTCCTGAGGAGTTGCCCTTGTCCCAACAGATAGCTTCTTTACCCCCCCTCCCCTCAGACCCATGCTGGCTGTTTGAAGTGGCCCCCTGCAGCTCAGCCTGTGTGGTACGAACAGCAAGCAGGACTCAAGCAGCTGGACACAACATTAGCCTCCTTGTGGGGTCAGAGAGAAGTAGGAGAATGGGGGTAATAGTTTATTTGGGGGTGGCTTTAAATCGCCACTAAGCACCTACTCATCTGTGAGGTTAAACACAAAAAGACTTGTCTATTGTGCAGATTAAAGTTAAGGAACTTAAAGGTGTTTTTTTTGCCTCTTATTATTTAAATTATTTGTATTAAACGGCAATAAACAAAACTTACAGACAACATGAAACTAAACACAACATCCAAATCATCCAGTGACATTTTTAACCCCGATGAAACCGCTTGAAGAGTTTCCTGGATTATTTTATGGCTTTACACACACAGACGATGCTGTAATGGAGCAAAGATGACGACTCAGCTACGCTCCTATAAATCGGTTTTACGTCTTCACGTTAGCTTTGTACGCAAAGTGATTGCACTCGGGCGCTGTGAAGAAGATGCAGCACACCAGTTCTGCCACCGGTGAACACGTTTCTCTTTAGTAAACACGTTTCTTTCTGAGCCGCATCAACAGCTGGTCATTCTGCTCTCGTACCCTGCACACACACCTGCAGAGGTACAGGTATCACTGAAGAGGCTGCTGTTGTCTGATTTGTCAGCTTCCACCTCTGACAGGTTTGATCACAAAAGTTTCTCAAAGTTTAAAAAAAAAAATTGTTTTTTTCATTTACGCTTTATTTATCCAGGTAGTCTCATTGAGCCACAATAACTCATTTTCAAGAGAGACCTGTTTAGGGAGCAGATGGTGGGGGGTTGAGGGCCTTGCTCAGGGGCCCAGAGTGGGGTGAATGACGGTGGAGGCAGGTGTAGGTGTTTCACCTTTTCTACCCACATTTTGATGTTGACTGTACCGGGAGTTGAACTTGCAACTTTCCAATCACAGGCCCATCTTCTCTAACCTCTGCGCCACCACTCCCCCTAAATCAAGAATAAATATCAAAGGAATTCCTTGATTGGTGTTCAGTTTCACAAAGCAAGTTGTGGCAATGTTTTTATTTTTGTTTATTTGTTTTCTTAAACGCTAAATTATCTAATTATCGTGTACTGTACTTTTCACTATATAAGTCACACCTTTTTGCATAAATTAGCATGCACTGCGACTTATACAGCGAAGTGACTTATTTATGTTTTTTTCCATATTCATAACCCAATTTTTGGCTGAGATCTGATGATTCCATTCAATCGGACATGGAAAATATTGAACATTACCATTTTCAACCACTAGAGGGCCCTAGACTAATATGGCAAGTAAAGTGTCTCATTAATAGGTAAACGTGGCTATTAATGAGACGCTTGGTTTGCCATACTAAGCCACCTTCGTCTCGCTCCAGAACTCCTGGAGCAAACGTCAAATCAGCTGCATTTCGCCGCGCCACCCAGGCGAAATGCAGCTGATTTGACCATTAAAGTGCATTTATTAAGGGAAAGTTGGACTGAGACACACCTTTGCTATAATGTCGAGCAAACAAATAATTGTTGTTAAGTTTTAATCTTGTTAAATTCTTGTTAAAATCCTCCCATGCACGCTCCCGCAGCCACCATTTGGCAGCCAATCGATTTTTAGCACACCAGCCCACTTTTCCGGGTTGTCAGCGATGACGCATAACAAACGCGACGCATCAGCGGTGACGCATAATAGATGTGACTTACATGGCGAAGTGACTTATTTATGTTTTTTCCACTTTATTAGACATACTTGGACTGATGCGACTTATACGGCCATGTGGCGTGCATGGGGGAAAGTACAGTACTTTTTAATTTATTTATTCCTCAAGCCTTTGTGAATGTGTCTTCATTTGGGGTGGAAGCATTTCATAAAGCAGATCCTCCCCACAAACAAAAATCATAACTTTCCATCCATCCATCATCTTTACCCACTTATTCCTTTTTGGGTTGCGGGGGTCACTGGTGTCCATATCCAGCTGTCACTGTGAGAGGTGGGGGACACCCTGGACAGGTCTCCAGTCCATCTCAGGGACACATGGAGACAAACGAAACAAACAAACACTCACTCTCTCACTCACACATAACTTTCATTAATCAAAAGTATGGCACTAAAGTGACTTTTACATTAGTTGAAAACAGAAACTGACAGTTTTATCTAAAACTTTAGCACATAAGAAAAGTTTAATTTGCATCTTGTTCCATGTAATTATTTATGTATCAACTTTTATTTAATTGATTTGTATGTGATTTAAATAAAATTATGCACACAAAACAAGTCAAAGTATGTAAAATAAGGCATAAATGAGAAACTATTATAAAGCTGAACAGTAGCAGAGAAAGTGGTGGTTGAATTATTCATAGATTGACTTCTTTGAGATGCTGGGTTTATATTTTGGTTCAACTTGGAGATGTCAGTCCGTTTCAGGCAGAACCACAAGTCTCGTTAGAAGCTCACAGCCAACACTTGTTTTCTTTTTATTTCTTTTCATTTTTTTATTTTTATCAGACTCATTTTTATATGACTTCCCCAGAATTGTATATTTGAAGTTAACAAGCACTTTATTTCATTCACTTATAATTTCTGAATATTTAAATATCTGAATTATGTTTGTTAGTTTATTTTCATTTCAGCATTTCAGCCCCCAAAACATTTAATAGTAACCCAGCATTTTTCAGTCAGGTCATCTGGACAGTTTCTTTTTTTGTGCTGAAACGTTTCGCCTTCTGTCCGGAAGACTTCATCAGTCAAGGAAACACACAACAAAACTGATTCTTCCTCCAACATCTTACTCCAAAGTGAAACAAACCAGTTCTGCTTGTGATAAGATGGTCTCTTTGGTACGCCCTCTCCTCCATCGCCGGCCGTCTTCCTTGTTGACAGTCTTGTCAAACTGGTTGAAAACAACAAAGTCCATGCTCAATAATCCAGGTATAAAATCCAACATTTTTCAGTCAGGTCATCTGGACAGTTTCTTTTTTTGT
>NC_056505.1:15809626-15811753 GCF_014905685.2 Nematolebias whitei
TGAGGGTCTCTGATAGGTCCAAAGGATTAATGGGACTGGCCTGAAGGGCAGCAGTCTGCCAGGATATAAAACCTCAACAGCAAACAGCAATGTCGAACCAGACGGCCCATGCGCTTTTACGCACAACAATTGTGGCGCGTTTTGGCACAGTTGCGATTTTAGGCAATTTTGTGAGTCTTACCCGCGACCATGACTCTGTCCAGTGACTCTGAAGCCTCACATCAACCTGGACTGCCTCCAAATGAGGATGAGATCGATATAGTAGGCGGGGTCGAGTCGATCCATCCAGGGTTGTGCAGAAACGGATGCGCCGCGGATCCTGGATCTTCAGCAGAATCTGGTGCTGAATTTGACTCCTCGGAGCCGGACTCCTCGGGGGAAAGTGAGAGCAGCGTCTGCGCAGGCGCTCCAGCTCCGAGCGGCGCGGTGAAGCCTCCTTACTCCTACATCGCTCTCATCACCATGGCCATCCTGCAGAGTCCGCTGAAGAAGCTGACGCTCAGCGGCATCTGTGACTTCATCAGCAACAAGTTCCCTTACTACAGAGACAAGTTCCCCGCGTGGCAGAACTCCATCAGACACAACCTCTCCCTCAACGACTGCTTCATCAAGATACCCAGGGAGCCTGGGAATCCTGGAAAAGGCAACTACTGGTCTCTGGATCCAGCCTCGGAGGACATGTTTGACAACGGTAGCTTCCTTCGCCGCAGGAAGCGCTTCAAGAGGAACCAGCCAGAGTTTGGCCAAGACGGAGTGGCGTTTTATTCCAGCTTCAGCTGCTACCGGCCCTGCGGGCAGCCGTTTGGCGCACAGTGCCCACCCGCATCTGTTCGGTACATGCCACTGCAGGATGGCATCATGATGCCCCCCTCTTCCTGCCACCTATTGCCACGCGCTCTGAACAGTCACACAAAGCGCAGTGGACCTGGATACTCCAGAGCGCAGCCGTGCGCTACAGACCCGAAGCCTGGCGCGCAGGCGAAGTGCTCCTTCAGCATCGACAGCATCATGAACAGACCCCCTCCTGTCAGCCAGCAGCCCCCGAACTCATCGCCTACACATTATGGCGCACTCGGGTTCAACCACCTCGTGTTAAATCCAGATGTCTCTGTGTTGCCAGCTCTCCTGCAGCCTGTACGGACTCCTTTCTGCCCCCCTCCAGCACTGAGCGCTGAGAGTTTCATACTCTCTTACTCTCCACTGCTGACACATTAATAACCTCTTTGCTGCTGTGATTTATTTCTGTGATTTATTTCTCAAAGAAATGTTTTGACTGCATGATATTTATGTGCGTTTACATTCAGAACTGTCTTTACAGAAAACAGTGTAAATAAGATGAGTGGTAACTTAATATATTTATGAGCATAACGATGGTGGGAGGGGAAATTTTTTATTTTCTTTTCTAATAATGTGTCAAAATAAACGTTTTTTGGGGGGAAATGCTGCTTTGTCTGATGATTTGGAAAAATATGCGAAAACTTTACCCCTGACATTGTATTTGCAATAAAAAGAACTTGTGATAAAATTCCTCAAGAAGGTTGGTTACTGTATGATGTAAAACTGTGCAGTTCGGCTGTGTGCATGGGTTATAATTGTAAAACTTTGGAATACAACATGTGGAAAAAAAGAAAACTTACAATCCCTTCTCACATTTACAAAAAAAAAAAGCCTCAATTTATTCTTAATCCTTTACGTCAAATATTAATAGTTAGGGCAATAAAATGTGGAAAAAGTATTAAACTGAACTTTGTTTTCTTAATTTACAGTAGGCTACTGTACACATTTTTTCCCCCACCGTTGAACAGCAGTTCCTCAAATCTACCGGAGGGTGTCGCTGTTTGCAAAGTTTCTGCAGACTGGCCTGTAGAAGCGCACATTTGGGCCTTTTTATGTTAATTAATTCAGAACTTTGCCAAATAAAATACACTCGTATGCCAGCCTGTTGCAATAAATTTCACATTATATATTAAACTTAAATCCCTGAAAAAAAATCCACTTTAAATGTCAGTTAATCTTTGCTCAGTTCGATTTAAACTGGTGACTTCATACATTTGGACCTGGTATTGTCTCTAGTGAGGACCGCTCAGACACAGCCAGTGTCCGGTTTCGACACAATCCCCCCCCCCC
>NC_056505.1:15811853-15830629 GCF_014905685.2 Nematolebias whitei
CCCCCCCCCCCCCCCCCCCCCCCCTGCCATCAGTCAGATATCTATTTTTGGCTGCAGGCTCAGCTGATTGTACAAACTCTGTCCCTCCCCGTTTTTTTCCCTCGTTCATTCTTATTAGGGCAAAGAGGGAGTTGTCTGAGAGCAGAGGAGTGTTCTGATGATACTTCAGAGGGATGCTGAAAACTCCATTTCTTTAAGTGCGTCTTTGCCTCGAAGTGGGGGTCCGTGCTGGTTACTTCACAGTAGGAGGACAACTTTTCATTTGTCCCGTGTCCTCCCTGCTGCTGGGTCCTGACATCAACACGCAGGATGGAGACGAGCCCCATCCCGGTGGTGACTGTCCAAACCGCCCCCTTCGAGGACCAGCGGCCGGGTACCAACGGGCTGCGGAGGAAGACGGCCGTGTTCGAGGGGAAGAAGAACTACTTGCAGAACTACATCCAGAGCGTCCTGTCCTCCATGGATCTGCGGGACCGGCAGGGCTGCACCATGGTGGTGGGCAGCGACGGCCGCTACTTCAGCCGGGCTGCCATCGAGGTGATCGTTCAGATGGCAGCTGCCAACGGGGTGAGAGACCCGCGAGGCCGTCAAACATCTGCTGAACAACTTTAAAACTCCTTCAGAGGAGTTAACATAATAAAACTGGCCTTTCATGTCAAAGCCCAAGACAGGGGCGATTCTAGAATCTGACTTTGGGGGGTGCTTAGCCCTCCTCCACCCCCCCTATTGCTGACAATGGCTCATGGCTTGAGCAACGCAGTTTGGCGTCAGAAGCATTTTTAATGTGGGAAGGGGACACTAGTGTGTGTGTGTGTGTGTGTGTGTGGGGGGGGGGGGGGGATTTTGAATAAAGATGCCATTACTTGCATTCTGGTGTATTTTAACGGGTTGTTAAACATCTATGTTTTACAGCCATGTTTACATATAAGTAAACACTTGGTTCAATAACTATTTTAGAGAGCACGGCACAAGAAGTAGCCTGACCAACAGTCCTCCTTGTGAAGCCGATAGCTGCTCGTCCTGAGCCTGGTTCTGCTGGAGGTTTCTTCCTGTTAAAAGGGAGTTGTTGTTTTTTTTTCTTTCCACTGTTGCATTTGTGCTTGCTCACAAGACTGCGACAAAGTGAAGATCAAACACAATCTGCTGACTTCCTTAACTTTTACTAATTGGCTTTTTAATGTAATTGTTTTTGTGCAGTGCCCTGAGACAACTTTGTTGTGACTTGGCACTACTGGACCCCGCCCCCACTGCCCCACCCAGGTCTCCCATTGGTCAGTTGCTAAGAAGCCTACTGGATTGATATATGTAGGTGGAATCGAGGATCTGACTCGTGCAAAACAAAAAAATCATAGATTTTACTGATTCGTTTAAGGGTCATCACTTATTTATTCAAAATGTATTCAATATTTTGGTGACTCTAGTGTTCAGTAATCTTGGTGAGAACTGAGTTTCCTTACACAATCGTAATGATGGTTTCTTTACTTTTCAAGGGTGCTAAGTTCAAATTTTTTTGTTGCTTGAGCCCCCCCCCCCCCCCCCCCCCAAAAGAGGCTACAATTGCCACTGCTCCAAGAAGGGAAGTTTTAGCCAATTTTGGTCAAACCTTGTAAAAGACAATGCTCATGATCACATGCGTTAATCTGAGGTCTTGCGAGATCTCAAGGTCAGCGTGCGTGTGTATGACTGTCAACTACCACCACACCAAATGTGTTAGCTAAATAAGCTGTGGTGGCCATCTTAAAACCTGGAGTGACTCCATAAGTTCCCTTTGTAGATGTACCAGGGATTACGTTCTGAAAGCCTAATTTAAATCCGTCCAGTTGTTCATGGGATATTTTGCTAACGGGTATACACGATTGACGCCAACAGTTAATGCCAAAGCTTTAGGCAAAAATATAATGTGATGTGTATTGCTTATTGGGGATAAGGCTTGGCCACCATTACACCACCTTTCAGCTCAATATCTCCACAATTAGCTGAGTTGTAACCATTTTTGTGTTTCCTTAGTTCAGTGGGCTGGGGCAGCCATCTTTAATGGGAATGACTCCAAAAGCGAAACACTTGTTGTTGTACAGCCACTGATTTATTTCTGTAAGTTTCATTTAAATATGTCCTGTGGCTTATGGAATATTTTGCTAACAGACAGATGCAGTTGACTAATAGTTAATGGGAAGATTTGAAAACAGATCCTTCACCATCATCACACACTCAGAAGATGTTTTGTTAAAGACTTTCAGCTACTTCCTCGTCAATCTTGAGCTCAGTATCTGTAAATTTGTCGGAGTTATCATCATTTGTGTGTTTGCTAAGTTTGCTTAACCGTGGCATCCATCTTGAATGGGATTTTCTTTTAAGGTTAATCAGTTCTCGATGTTCATTCGATTAATACTTGCTGAGAGTTTCACTTGTTTCCATTGGCTGGTTCACAAAACATTTTGCGAACGCCACAAGCGAACGCACAATCATGAGCAACCTGTCCACCTTTTCAGCTTCATGTTTCCTGTTTGCAGTTCCCGTTACCAACAGCAGCAAACTTATGAACTCAAAATGTCAGCAGTGGATTCATGAAACAAACAGGAAGGCAGAGGAAACTCCCCACATCTTTTTCAAAAACCCTTTGCTGGGAGACCTTGATGATTAGTTTGGATTATTTCCAAAGGAAAAAAAAAATCTCAAGGGAAAATACAGTAATCTGTTTTTTGAGATTCTTTTTTTTTTTTCCTGCTGGCTCCAGCCAGATGTCTCTTGGTGTCAGCCTTATCAGCGAATCCATCCATCCTGCTCCATTTTCCTGCCTACGTTTCACCGCCGCCGCACCCCCGCAGCACTGTTGCACCTCGGAGTGGAGCTGTACACACAGGGGATCCCTGTTCTCTGTGTGTGTATGAGTGGCAAAGAGTCAGAAGGAAAGTGGCAACACCAGCTCACACCATGCACTTCTGATTGACAGTGGTTACTAAATAAACCCAATTATTTCCTAATTTCCTAAACCAACACTTTGTGAAGGTTCTGATTTTAGGGGAATGAATTCCTGTTTGATGAGGACACTTTTATTCAGAGCTGATATTCAGGGGAATTATGGAATGATGGTATTAACACTCATATGTGACATAAATAGAGAGCATGACACTTCTGTTTAGGCACACACTTGGAGCAGATCATTTTCTTTTTACAGCAGGCGGTAAATGAGTCGCCCAAGTTTTTTTTTTTAGTTTTTTTATTTTATTTATTGTGGCATCAGTTGGTTTGTTGTCTAACCTGATTAAAGACAAGTGAAATTGTTACTAGTTCCTGTTTGTGCGGTGCAGATTGGTCGTCTGGTAATCGGTCACAACGGCCTCCTGTCCACGCCTGCCGTGTCCTGCATCATCAGGAAGATCAAGGCCATTGGTGGGATCATCCTCACGGCAAGCCACAACCCCGGAGGCCCCGGTGGGGACTTTGGAATCAAGTTTAATGTGGCAAACGGAGGTGAGGGCTAGCTGTGGGCTAGAGCTGTTTTCTCATCCTGATTCCAGCTACCTTACAATTAGAAGTCCTAACTGGTTTAAATGAGCGTTTGTCGTGACGTTTTTTGTGGCGTTTTTTATTTATTTTTTTCTCTCTCAAAGGTCCGTCTCCAGATACAGTGATGGAGAGGATCTCCCAGGTGAGCCGGACACTGGAGGAGTATGCCATCTGCCCTGATCTGCATATTGATCTCTCTAGGCCGGGGAGGCAAGATTTTGATCTTGAGAACAAATTCAAACCTTTCAGAGGTACAAATACATGTATTTTGGGCCCAAATATTAGCTTACAACGTTATTTATTAACATAATTGTTTGATCATACCAAAGCTTTTCCTTTTTTATATTTTTGTAAAGCAGTAAAATGTACAACATAGCAAACTAAAAGTCAGTCTGACAATACACTCATTACAGTTATCTTAACAGTCATCCTCAGCAATAGCCCCTCAGTATTTTTGCTATACTATTTTTAGAGGATATGGCTTTATAAATATAGTAAAAAAAAGAATAAGAATACAAAATCCATTACACAGTGTTTAAAGATTCACTCTTTAAGTAAATAAAGTCCATAACAAGATGTAGATGCATGAGAGTACATTAAAGAACCATCAGCATAAAAGTGTAATTTAGTGCTTGATATGTCCCTGTCAGATTATTGATACACAAAGTAAATAAAAGTGGCCTAAGAATGGATCCCTGTGGAACACCGCATTACAGTAGCTAGAGGACCGAGTCAGTACAGAGATAGACAACGATAGTAATATACAAATGCTTAGAAAAAATCATATTTTCATCCACTACTGATCGTTTCTTTTTTTTTCCAGTGGAGATTGTTGACTCAGTTGAAGTCTATCTACAACTGCTTCGAAACATCTTTGACTTTTCCGCCATTAAAAGTCTCCTCACCGGACCGGATCAGCCGAAGATACACATAGATGCCATGAATGGAGGTGAGATCACCCTTCACTTTACTAACCTCTGTTGCTATCGTAATTCGAGATAATGTAGTAAACTCCTCCCATTTCCTCTCCTCTCCTCTGACGGTGGAAGTGATGGGCCCGTATGTGCGCAGGATCCTGTGTGATGAGTTGGGGGCTCCTGCTAACTCTGCAGTCAACTGTGTACCACTGGAGGACTTTGGTGGTCGACCTCCTGAGCCCAACCTGACCTATGCAACCTCACTGGTTGACGCTATGAAAGGAGGCGAGTTTGGATTTGGAGCTGCATTTGATGCAGATGGGGTAAGGCGGATGCAATCACCTGCACACCTCATAGTTTTTAAATCGCCAATATAAAATAAGTTCTCTCTGCAGTAACATGCTCGATTCAAGAGGTTTATAAAGAGCTTGATGAAGTCCATAATGCTATCCATCATGTAGGATTTTCAGAAATGTTTTGGGGGAGTGAGAAATACTTTGTGGTTTCTCCACAGCACATTTTCAGAATGAGTCCCCATATTCTAAGAACTATTAGACACTGATTTGTGCTTTTTTTACATCAAGTTAAGCTTGATTAATTTCAGAAAGAAAACATCATGTGAAAATATAACAGTCTGCGACAGTAAAGCTTTGAGTTCTTGTGCATATTATTTTATTAAATGTAACTTATTTTCTTTTGAGTCAGACACATTTGTTGGGGTGACTTGATGTTTTGTCTCCTTGTGAGTGTTCTTTGAAGGAGAATCCTCCTTCAGTGTCCATGAGTTACGTCATCTAGGACTTTGGTTGCTTGAGTGTTTCAGCCACATTTATGATTTTTTCCTGTTTTTGTATCAATCCATATGGCACACATTTGTATTTTAGAAACGTGTTTTAGAACTGTGTAGTTCTACATGTCTATAACAGAGACTCCTTTTATCGCGTAAGCAAGATAGAAGAAAAAAATGTTTTGAAACCCAGATTATTACAAATTCATAATTCACTTAGTTCTGACATTTTTCTTTTCAGGAAAAACTCTCTCATCGCTAACAACAAGTTTGAAGAAGAAAAAAGAGCTGTATTTAATATTATTAAATATATCCGCTTGTATGCTGACAAAGGAAAAAAGGTGTCGTGTTTTAAGCTGCTCCCCTTTTCCTCCAATAGGCATTCCTTATTGTACACGCACACACCCATGCACACACACAGTTTGCAAGTATTGTTATTTTACAATCAGAAGGTTTACATGCCTCCTGCTCTGTTCTCCCTCCTAGGTCCATATTTTTAATTATTATCATCACTGGTAATAATCTTAACGTTTTACAGCAGCGTAACTGATGTCTCCCTAAACGCTCCAAAAAATAAAATAAAATAATTAATGAACACCAAAAAACACGGAGTATTTAACAACCACTGGAGCTTATTTGTAGCTGAAACTGGTCTGTGTTTCAAGCTTCAAGAGTAAAATTCCACTTTTGTTGCTGGGATATTTTCAGCTATGAAATCATACACATTAAGTGAGTTACTAAGTTAGTGAGTATTTTGGGATAGAATGTGCAGGAGTGATTCAAAATAAACTAGAGTAGGAGCATGTCTCCTGTTGCAGGGTGGCAAGTTGTTTACCAATGATTCCTTATGAGAGTAAGTTTTCTTACTAACAATTTTCAGTCTTCTAACTTAGACACAAGTTGCAAGATCCATTAAACCTTTGGAATCATTTAGTAAAATTATGATATCGGTGATGACTGCACATTTTGCAGCAGCATGTTCATACTCCACATGAAGAATGTGTGACAGGTTCTACTTAACTTCCTGTGTCTATTTGAGAAGACTGCTCATAAATGTCCAGGAATAACGGGGGTTTCACTCCTCCCCACTACCTTTGTAACAACAGACTGAACCAAACACAGCAGCTTGGTTTAGACTGTGCAGAAACATTTCAGTATCTTACTGACATCCTTTACCTGATGTACCTGTTCTCCGGCATAGCCTGAAAGAAACACAGTCTTTGCTGGAACTGAAAACACACGATAAATCTCTTCTCATTTACATTCAGTTCTACATTTAATCAAACTAAAGAACTGCCTTGTTGATGAAAACATAGTGTGCATGCTGAGTGCGGAAGCAAAACTGTAGCTAAAGTCTAAAATGACTAAAATCATAAATCAAAGCTTAAATCTGCTAAATTGTTGCTAAAATTCAAAATGTGCAAAACTGCTAACTGTTATAATTTGTAAAACAATGACTAAAAGCTCAAAGTATGAAATTAGTAGCTAAAAACTATATAGCAAAACTCTAGCTAACAGCTTAAACACACCTAAAATTCAAGCAGGCCAAACTGCTAAAGAGCTAAAAAAAAAAGAGAGCAAAACCATAGCTAGAAGCTAAAGTTAGCAAAACTATAGCTAAAACTTAAATGCAGTAAAAGATGACAAAAATAAAGCAAGTATGCTGACGTAAAGGTCACAGAAAAACGATTTTGCGGGAGCTGAATGGATTTTATTGAATTTCTATGAATTTTCTTAAAAAAGTTAAACAATTCAAAAAGCGAAAACATTAATATTAAAAAAGTCATAGCACAATATTCCAGATCATTCTGAACATTCTGATACACACAAATAGTTAAAATTTCACAACGTATGGGAAAATAGTTTGATAGGAAAATTGTATGGACAAAGCTATGAACAATGAAACAATATTGTGAATGCTGAGTCAGCATTCACACAATGACTCACAATGTTTTGTGTGTGTTTTTATTAGGACCGTTACATGATCCTTGGAGAAAATGGCTTCTTTGTGAACCCGTCAGACTCGGTGGCCGTCATTGCTGCTAACCTCTCCACCATCCCGTACTTCAGACAGCATGGCATCAGAGGCTTTGCTAGGAGTATGGCCACCAGTGCTGCCCTCGACAGGTAGAACACCCACACAAAAACACAATCAGAAAGGACTCGTATCGCATCTTGACACCACCAAGATCTTCTCACCAACTGCTGCTGTCTCTCTCTGCCTATAGCCAGTCAGAGAGTGTTGAGTGAAAGGATGTGATCACAGCTAAAGTCATTCCCATTAACATTTCTGCAGGACAGAGCACCCAACTAAGGCTTCAAAAGAATGTTGCTCCAGGGACTCAGATCTTTATTTATAGTGAGAGAACCACAAGAGATACATTACATACAGTTGAATCCAAATATATATTCCACTGACATATTATTAGGAGGTTAGCATATTATTTAGTTTTATCCATTCTTACAAATGTGGGCTTTGGTGACTATACAGTATGTATTGTTATCTTTATAATCAACCAAAATAAATGAATAAACAATCATCTATGACTGACTGATTCTAGAATTGATTGTTGTGGTTGTGGCTTGATGTGAGGATGATCCCACCGAGGCCTTGGTCTTCCTGATGATGCGGGACACGGCAGGCGTGGACAAAAGGCCGTTGTGACCAATTACTAGATGACCAATCTGCACCGCACAAATGTAACTAGTAGGAATTCCCCCAGTCTTTAATCAGGTTAGACACCAAATCAACTGATGCCACAATAAATTTCTAGAACTGCGCTGCTCGGGGTGGCTGCATGTTGGAGTAGCTCTGTTACATTCTTTCTGAGATATTGCTTTTGAAAACTTTAATTCCTATTTTTCTAGATGTAAATCACTTTTTTTTTAAATAAATATTTCTTCTTGTATCAGATGTTGTGCAGCTGGAAGGATTGTAACTGAAACTTTTTTACTTTTGGACATTTGTTATGATGTCCATAACATAACAACAAGATGTTTTATTTTTATAACCGGGAGCAGCTGATTAACATCTCAAAAGCTCAAATAATACCTCAACTACAGCCCTAAATCCCAAATGAGTTGAAAAGGAGGCGCTGTGGACGCATTCCCATCTACCTTCCATCTGTGCTTGAGTACCTGACTGCTGAGATCGTGGAACTGGCAGGAAACGTAGCTCGTGACAGCGGGGGGACCGGGATCATCTCCCGACACCTGCAGCTGGCTGTCCGCAGTGAGCTCAGCAGGCTGCTGGAAGGAGTGAGCATCGCTCGGGAAGTTCTTCCTGGCATTTGGTCCTGCAGCCCAGGGGGAACCGAGAGGCCAGCCGAGTCTGGGTGGATGGATCAGATGGCATCTGAGGCCAATTTCTTCAGATCTGCTGTAGGACGAACCTTTACAAGAGATTCTTCCTGCCTACACCCATCAGTATCTATAAAACATCTCAATGAAATGATGGATAATGAGTTACAACAACAATTTTCTTTTGGGATTAATAAAGTATTTTTGAATTGAATTTCTCCGCAGCAGGTGATTTGTTCACGTATGTTTGGCAATTTGTATGCACAGATTATTCCTACTTGTGCAATTTGAAATGTGTACATTTGAAAAACTACTTATGCATTTGTGATTCTTGCAGTGCGCATGTGTAAAACTTGTGGTACACACGTGGATCTTATTGTAGACATACAAATGTTGTTGTGCTCGTGTGACTACTTTTGAGACTGATGTATCTCCATAGAATTGCCATTTTTCACACTGGGCTACTCTGCTATCTGTTTCAGGTAATCTGTAACTTTGATCACATTTGTTTCAGTTTTGTTGGTGTTTTGATGGTGCAACTGGGGCTTAGTTACAGCAGTCATCCTCCATTGAGGGAGTTGAGGGTTCAGTTTCACTGGATGCAGTCACATCAGTCACATGTTGAAGTGTCAATGTGCAAGACACTGAACCCGTCATTGCCTCTGATGTTTGTCCCATCAGTGTATGAATGTGATGTAAATTACTGATTAGTCTGTACAAAATTATTTACTCAGATTAGGTTTGTAGAGATGGAATAAGATGCTACATGAATGTGTGGGTGGGTAAACGAGAGTTTAGATTGTTGAAAAGGGCTTTGAGTATCCTATTGGAAAGAAAGGTGCTATATAAGTACAGTTCATTTACCATGTTACAGTGACTTGTTGCCTTTAAGTTCAGTTTATTTAATATGTTTATTCTTGTGTGGAAATAAAGGCACATTAGGCTTTACTGTCAGAAGTTAGAGATGCCCAAGTTCGGAAGCAATAGTTTCTAGACAAATGGTTCCATTTGTTAGCTGTAAGTTGTAAACAAATTTACCAAAAAAGAATATTGCTGTTCTGGACCTTTGACCTGATCTAGAAAACAGATTTGAACTTTTAAATATAAAGCTTGACGACCCCTGATCTGTGGTATCAAATCTTATATGAAGTATAGTAATTACCACTGTTGTTGCAAAGGATGGTCACTTTGCTCGGTTCTCGGATTCTCAACCACCTCTTAGGTTCTCGATGTAACGCCAGTGCTCATGTCTGCATGTCTTTGACAAACTCCAGGAAGTGTTGAAACACTTAGTGGTGTTGTGTTTGATGCTGGAATCTGCCCAAGTGTGAGCCGTTTTAGGAGAGTGTGTTTAAGAGTTTAGACTGACCACACCTCCCAGCTCTGTTTATGGATAGTGAAGCGCATTGTGTTATAAAAGCCATGATGGATGCGATGGTGTGTGTGTATGGATCTGTGTGTTCACAGGGAATGAGAAAATCAGCGGAGGATTTTTAGTTGTGCAGGAAATCGATTAAATCAGTTGGACAGGAGGGTGGAGTCCTTTTAGCTGGTGTCTTCATTGTTTCTGTGCATGAGTGCCTGCGTCTCTCTCTGTGCACATGAGCTGGTGCAGCGATGGAGGAAGAGGCAGTGTGAGGGAAACTTTGTTAAAGGAAACATCTGCTTCTTCTTTCATAGCTCCCAAATTGGGAGGACATGAGAGAAGGGTTGAGCAGCTGGTGTTTCTGTTCGCTTGACGAAAAATTGAGCCAACAAATGATTAAAACAACAAAAAAAAATTTGACGTTGTGCTAATATTTGCTATAAATAATAGAAAAGGGCAGTTAATTTTATTCCACCAAATTTGTTTAGGGTAGCTTTTAATTTTATTTTGGGACCCCTCAGACATTTTTCTTGTGGTACTGGATACTAGAAAAGTTTCTAAATGTATAATGTGACAAGTCATGCAGTGTTGTGTATATCCATAGTAAAGAGGTCATTTTGGACATTAAGTCAGAGTCAGAGATTCTTTATCATTATTAAGAATGCATTTAGAAATAATACCACTGAGATCAAGGTTGCACAGTTGCGTATGGCACCCTCCATGGTCCCCCGCCTCTCTCACTGTGCTGGACATGGGCACCAGTGACTCCTGCAACCTGAAAAGGAAGGAGTGGGTAAAAGATAAAGGATGGATGGACAATTAAGCTAATTCTAGGCCAGTTTGATGGGAATGTGTTTGTGTTTCCACAAATAGCACCGGTCAAAAAATGAGAATACACTCACAAGGTTATCAAGAAAATTTGTGAAAGGCTGTCAATGAGTACAGTATTATACAACAATTAATTAAGTAATTGAAGATTTAATCCCGAATGTTGCCAAGTTAAACCAAACAGGCATACTTCTACTCCAAAATAGACTTAACAATGATAAACGTGTTCTCAGCTTTGCACACTTCTCAAAATGCTGCTTTGAGCCAGAAAATTCCATCTTAATATTGGATTTCATAAAATAGAGTTTTAAACATTACTTTTAACTACTGTCAACGTTACTATTTTTGGCAAGACCTTGAAATATTAGTATCCAGTTTTTGTTTCTGCCACACATGTTTCATATCAACTCAAATGAAGCTCAAGTGTGCTGCACCTTCTATCTGAAAACAAGCCTTTAAGTCCAAACTGAGCTCTCTTCAAAGAAGGAGGTGGCGTGCGGAGACACTGGATGCTATGTTTGGTAAAATGTCGAGCTGAAAAGGGTAATCTTCGAGACTTCACACTTCAGATGCAGATGGACCTCTTTACTAATGTTCAAGAGAAATACACGCAAAAGCACAAAAGAAAAAGATAACATTAGTAAGTAAGGGTTTTTTTTAATACAGAAGACATTCCTTTCTCACGTTTCAGACTCTACATTTTTGGATTTGTCCTTGCAAGCAGTACTGTGGCTTATTTTGGCTGTTGGACGTGCCATTCGAAACGACAAATGTTCATCGGTGGACTTGTTTGTTTATATTTTAGGAATGCTAAGCTTTCCGTTCCGGTGCTTGCATTCCCGGGGGGGGATAAAGCTGGGTTACTCATATTTGGTCATTTATCTCATCAACTTGTAAACAACTGCGCAGGACACTTTGGAGTTTATTTATGTACATGATAATTAGGCGGATGTGTGGACTACCACTTTAACACCCTGAAAGCATCACACATTCAGATACATCACATTGTGGGTCATAGATTGACATGTGCACATGTTTATTCTTGTAACTGAAACATCTGCTTAGGATATTTTGTCAAATAGGTCTTAAACAAAACAACATGTTTACATGTTGTTTTGATCATCTGAGTGGTTGTGGATGATGGTCTGGATGTGGGGAACAAGAAGAATACAGTGCATTCATTTGTGTTTCAAACAAACCATCTACCTGAGCTAGCAAGCTCAAATATAGATGTTTTGTAACAGCTACCACTACTTTGTTACATCACAAAGCTACAGAGCTGTGCAATGTTGCCAGCTACCCAATCTAAATAGCTATGTAGATGGATATTTAGGTAACTGGTCAAAATAGTTAGCATTGTTGTTGGCTATTTTGCTAACACGCTACTTTTTGGCTCGCTAGCAGATAGATAGATGGATGGATAGATGGATGGATAGATGGATGGATGGATGGACAAACTGACAGCCATACAGATGGACGGATGGTCATAGCTTTTAGGTTAGAGCTTAGGAATGCAGATTTACTTGAGTATTAAAAAAAAAACTTTTAAGGCAAACAAAAAGGCTGATACGGCAGCACAACTTGCACAAGACCAAAGGTCGGCACAAGGAGGAAAGAGACACAGAGATGCACAGAAGAAATAAAATGACATCGCACGAAAGCCAAACAACGTTCCGCTGAGGAATGAATGAGGTCTGAACAGCTACATGGACTGAGGGAGGTGTCTGCAGCTGTGACAGGTGAGACAGAGAGCATGTGTCATCATTGCAGACTGACTGGAAAAACACTGACTGGTAAGAGCTGTCTGAGAAACAAAATTTGACTAATGGGGAAGGAAAAACACTGAGGACCAGAGCAAACAAACATATTAACAAACAAAAATAAACTATAATAGACACAAAAAATCCCATCAAAAATACATCAAAAACACAGATCCTGACGCTGAGACCGGCACAGTCGGCAGTACTGTGGAAGCTGTGCTGATCTGTTTCCCCCTCACTTGTGAACAATACCCTGAGATCCTCCTCCACTTGAGGTAGCACTTCACTCCCAAACCAGTGAGGAGTGCAGTCCATCCATTTCTAAAGGAGGACCATGGCCTCAGATTTGGAGGTTCTGATCTTCATCTCAGCTGCTTCACCTTCGGGTGTGAGCCGCTCCAGTGAAAGCTCAAGATCACGGCATGATGACAGCAATAGGCTTGGACCAGTCAACAAAATAATTTTATTGTTTTCTGTAAAATTGTTTTTTTTGTTTTTTGTTTTTTTAGGGTGGTTGCAAAAAAATCTTTTCACCACTTTCATCGTTTCAGTCAGTTTGTCATTCAGGCAGGTAGTGTACAACGTTAATGTGAAGGTTTTTTTTTTAAACAAGAAAACAGCTGCCGGCTTTTGCTGCAAAGCATGCTGTCAGAGCGATGGGAGCTGACCAAAACACTTGTGGGTCATAAAACAAAAAGTTGTTGAAGTCCTCCAAAGACCTAGGAGGGAAATGCATAAACTATGTCACAGAAATGCATTTATACCCAGCAGTTACTTTTCTGTGTGCTTAAACTGAAAACAGTTTTCCCTTTTTTTTTTTCCTTCTCCTTACACATATTTGGCACATCATCCACCCTTTGCGACCCCAATAAACACATCTACTCACATACATACTCCCTCTTACTTACTCGTGTTCAAAGTGAACATCAACAAAAAGCTTGACTCACTTTGTTCCTGCAGCATTTTGCCTTATTAAGTTATTGCATGAACTTTTGGCAGACTGGGGCTCTCATGCAACATTTGTTTTCTTTCAACGCTCAGAGACTCGATGTGCAGGTTTATCTTTCTACTGTTGTAAAAGTTGGATGTTAGATGAATGCAAGTGTTTGTGAGCAAATGTAAAAGTGTTGTCTATTTCTTTTCTTGCCTGTGTTGTTTGTAGGGTAGCCAAAGCCATGAAACTGGCATTGTATGAGACACCGACGGGTTGGAGGTACTTCGGGAACCTGATGGATTCTGGGCGTTGCTCTCTCTGCGGGGAGGAAAGCTTTGGAACAGGTATGATTCAAACTTGAAACACGTGTCGCTGCTGAAATGTCATGTGCAGGGGTCTGCAACCTTTATGATCAAAAGAGCCATTTTTATAACTTCATTTACTAAATTAAATGTGTCCAGAGCCGCAACAACCTGCTACAACTGTGATTATCAACTGGTGGCTCATGGGCCACTTTCGTTTTTTTTTGGAGGAGACTTTTGTGCCAGTAGTGATGACATTATAAAGCTAAAAATATCTAATGATTTTTAACATTTATTGATATTTTTACAATTTAATACAAATGAAAAGGCCAGATTCTTGTAAATGTGGTGGTGGGGGTTAGTTTAAAAAAAAAAAAGTCTTTGAACTGTGCAGACCTATGTGATTTTTTTAAATTGTGAAAAAAACAATTAGGTATAGAAATAAAGCAAAAAAAGTTAATTAGTATTTGCAAAAGAAATGGCAGGAAAACAGCTAAAACTAGTATTTGTTGTTGTTGTTGTTTGTATAACAACCAATAAAATTCAGTTTTATGTCAGTTTTGGTCAAAGCTTGAAAGAGCCGCTGCAGAGGGACCAAAGAGCCACATGTGGCTCCAGAGCCGCAGGTTGCAGACCCCTGGTTATGCATATTACAATATAATTTTTGATTTGTCCAGAGGACCAGACTTAACTTTTTTAGATTTTTCTACCTGGATTATTGTGCATGCATCAGGATATTACAATATAATGTTTCTAAAGGTAGAAACACTCACATTGTAAAGTTCCCTGGACTGACTTGGAAAATATGTGTGGGTGTGTGAATCCCTTTCCCTGTGCAGCAGCTGTTGTTGATGTACCTAAATAAGCAGGATTGCAGAAACCTCCTGCTGCTAGGCAATTATTAGTATTTTTCTAAAAATATGCATCTAGTTGAAGTAGTTTTGTCTATCATAATCAACCTCAACAAGGCACAAAACATCTACAGCTTTTATTTAGGTGATAATATGTTTGCCCAGTTTGCTTTGTCATGTTTGTTTTCAGGCCTGGAGTTGCAAACAGTGCATCCTGGCTCCGTTTAGCTCCAGTCAGAGCAACGACAGGGCTTTGACCCAGACTGCATACTTAAATAATCCTCTTTCTTCTGCTATAAAAGGAGACAGGGGCTCCCTGACTCACTGCAACACTCCACTCTCCCATTTAATGGTTGTATTAAATGCAATGCACATACTACATATACTATAACATATATACGTAATAATTAATCTGTATGGACCATTGCATTCTTTATTTTACTTTTTCTGCTTGGTTTATCTTTTCGAGGAAAAGAATCAGCACAGTAGAGGACAAAAAAGGGAAGAGAAACATGGTTGGCAGCATGAGAGAAGAGGAAAGAGAGAAAGAAGCGTGCTGGTAGAGTCCAAATATTAGAGAACTATTGACGAGGATGGGAGAAGGAGAATGAGCAGAGACTTTGAGAGCCCAGAGGTCTGTGGGAGCTCCCTCGTTGTCTCTCCTTGTAAGGCAAAAAGCTCAGAGAGAGCCCTGCAGAGTAAATCATCAGAGCCGTGCAGCACTCCTTCTCTTTAGCAACACACACAGCATGAACGGTATTCATTTAGTTAGTTTTGCAAGACCTTAGTGAGCAGATTTAGCTTTTCTTGTTCACTGTCCAGGTCATCCATACGAAACCATTTCAAAGCAAAAAATCTTGTTATTACATGTAATTATGTGGTAGTTTCACTGCTGAACAGTTCAGTTAAAATAAACTATTGTCAGCTTTTTAAAAACCCGGTGTAGCACCAGCATTGCCTTGCTAATTTAAAATGAACGTTTCAACACGTTTTAAATGTTGCAGCAGGAGGTGATGGAGAGTTGAGCTGGAAAGAGAAGCTGCACTGTAGTGATCCCATTTTAATGAAAGCAGCTGGGCTGTGATAATACTGATCTCGGATCTGTTTTATGCAACTCTGCGACTGTTCTCTGACACAAAGCAACAGAGGAAAGGCGACACTGACAGTGAGGCGGGGATTAGTTATTGACAACTGTCAGTTTCCTCATAAATATTTTGTTGACAGAGCTGGAGACACGGCTCTACAGGGCTTCTTTTACGTGTCTGATGAGGAAAACAACTGTTTAAATAGTTTACATAGTAAAAAAATGAAATAAAATCAAGACACTTGTTTTTTATTAAATTAAATATGAGGTAGCAACTTAGAATGATACGTACTATCAGCTCTGTCCATTTTCCACTTTAGGCCTTTGCATGGAAGGATTGCTGTCACATTCTTAACCTTAAGAGATACCTTTACCCTGCAGCTGTCTCTGTGAACAGACTTATAGCTCCCCTGTGAAGGAGAGATTGTTTGCGCTGCAAAGATTTTGTTCCTTTTCTGTTTCGTTGCTCTTTGATAACATGCTGAGCTCAACTAAACAGTCATTTAAAAGGACTTTTGAGTTCTTGGTCAATACGTCAAACAAACAGAGCTTAGCTTGAAGATGTTAAACAGTGAACGTTGTTCTATCATTTAAAAAACTATCATCATTTAGAAAGTTCAACTTCAACTTTACATGCATGTTTTGTTTATGCTGTACATTTTTCATCTTTCTGTGTACACATGCACACTGAAGAAATAATCTATAGTACAGCAAATGGACAAAGAAACATGATTTTTTTTGCACTGATAACTCAAAAGTTTTTGACCTTTTGGTCTTTGGTTAGTTTTAGGAGAAAAAAACAGGTCAGAGCCATGATGGATGTCTGAACGTTCTTCACTTCAGTGGATCAGTAATTTTTCCTGTCAAATATGCTCATTTGACATTTACTTTATCTTTTAGGTGTTTACACACTTTGACTCGCTTGTTTAGGTTTTGAAAAACATGGCTGGCGTACATTGCAACTGCTCAGATTCACGTTGAATCTGCAATTTACTAACAGGAGGCAGATGTGGACTGAATGCAGGGCTATTAGCAGAAGAGGTCTGCATTTATGAAGCTGTGCTGTTTTAAATCAGCTTAACAAGGGCTGACATTGCCCAAGATAACCGCAAAGAAAAGATGGTTCATTGATGGTTGCATCGTTTTTTTTCTAAAATTCCAATAAATACCATTGATTAGTGGTGCCGTCACACACGTTATTTTCACTTATGAACCACCACACATTTACAGATGCTGTCTGTTGTACATTTGTACTTTTCTTTTCAATGAGTAAATCCATGGGGTATTTTTATTTTTTTCAAAAAGTGAGCTCAAATGTGGACTTACTTGACCACGTATTGTCCTCTGTCCATTTGACACGATCGCAGCAGTCTTTAAGTCAAAATCAAAGTTTCTTTAAATGTCAATCGCACCACATGTGGCACATGTGGTCGAACAAAATTGTGTACACAGGGTCCCAGTTACATCCAAAAAAAAAAAAAGTATAAATTGTAAAGAAAAACAGTAGTAAGATCTAAGATATGAACTAAGAAATACGCTAAACTAATAATACACTAAGCACCAATAGTACAAAAACAATACGCTGAACAACAGCAGCGCAAACATGCACATTAGGGGTTACATTGATTCTTCCTTTCAAGTGTAAAACTGTTGCTGGTTATGTTTCTGGATGTGGCAGATTGTGTTTAGTAACATTATTTTCTTCTACGTGGATCATGATATCATGAACATTTCTCATGCAGTGCCATGTCAGAGCTTAAAGGTCTTGTTTGGGTTCCTGCATATGATGCAAATTGCGGCCGTTGTCTCCGTTGTTTGTGCAAGTCTAAGCCAGTGGACTGTGACTTAAGTTACATCCCAGTCATATAAAATAAAGTGTGTTATATTTAGTGACTACTTCAAAAGTTTCTTAAGAGCTAAGAACTTTTAAATCTTTCAGGTTCAGACCACATTCGAGAGAAAGATGGCTTGTGGTCAGTGTTGGCATGGCTGTCCATCATGGCGGCCAGAAAACAAGGCGTGGAGCAGATTGTCAGAGAGCACTGGGCCCGATTTGGACGCAACTACTTCTGCAGGTAACAAACAAAATCCCATCCGATACATCTGTGGATGTAACCGTCTCCATTTCTGTTTGCATCAAAGCTATTTTCACATTGAGTTTATTTACTTCAGATGGATTTTAACTCACTTGTCTCTTCTTAATTTAGTCGATACTATCTTAGTTGATTCTGTATGTCTCTCAAAGACCTTCACCTTCCCTTTTTATTCCCAGCCCTCCTCACATGTTGCTGCTTATCCTTATTCCAACCTGTCCCCTGTGACAGTAACTGCAGTCAGTGTTCCCACTGATAGCTGCTGCGCTGTTTATGTTCCCACTGAGAACTTTTATAAACACATTTCCCTTAAGACGCAGATAAAGAGGACAGGCATATTCAAAATCTGTAACACATCTATCATTTGGAAAAGAAAATACCCATCCATGTGCAGCTATGTGATAGCTCAGAGTCCTCCTTGGAGTGGTTAACAAAACGTTGCTTTCTGTCTTTATTGCCTGCGTATATGTGTGTTTTGTGACGGTCAGGTTTGACTACGAAGGCCTGGACCCACGTGCAGCCTTCCACCTGATGAGGGACCTGGAAGGTGTAATCTCAGACAAAGCGTTCATCAGTCAGAAGTTTGCTGTGGGCGACCACATCTACAGCGTGGAGAAGGCTGAGAACTTTGAGTACATTGACCCGGTGGATGGAACAGTGGCTCGAAACCAGGTGAGCATGGGAAAGTTGTAAATGTAAGAGAAAATAATTTGTTCCAGTTTCTAAAATAGTTTACCGGAAATGTGTAGTTTAAAAAAGGCTTGGTTTAAAGCTAGTGTGTAGCCATTTATACTAATTTATGTCATTCTTGATGCATTGTAGCCTCTTCAGCTGAAATACAAATTTCAGTTGTTTCTAAATATATAAATATTTATGTGTGAAGTATTTCAGAATATCAAAATATCAGAATAAGCTTTATTGTCATTGCACAGTGAAGTACAATGAAATTACATTCCCTACAGCTGTCCTAATGATGGACAGAAGTGTGCAGGGGCTGCAGCTTCTAAGAAGCGCTGCCCTTATTGCTTAGATAGAAAAAGGGAAGAC
>NC_056505.1:15831029-15853448 GCF_014905685.2 Nematolebias whitei
ATATATATATATATAAATCTCTCACACTGTGTCCTTACAGGCACGGTTTAAGGCATTAAAGAAATCTACCACAGCAAGCAATGTCGGTAGACACAATACATATGCATGGATGACAAGACGGTGAGATTTGTCCACAAACACTTTCAGATAGTCTCCATAGTCCTGAAAAGATGTTACAGTGTCTCTCAGCTGGTACAACACTGATAAGCATTCACAGAAGTTCTCGGGGGGGTGGGGGTGGTGCAGGAGTGGACAGAGCAGAGCTTCTTCATTTACATATCCACCAGGAGCCATTTGAGATAAGTTGGCCTATCCACCAAGGCCAAGCGGGGAGGTCAGATTCAGATAAACAACAATTGTTTTGGGCAGGCAGACTCTGATTTCTGTCTGCCTTCAGTTCTGCTGGTACTCTCGACGGCAAATCCAAACAGCCAGATTTGTGGACTTTCCGCCGGTCCGTGCTTGTTAGCCTTCTCCAAGGTCGAATCTGTCATGCCGGCGAGTTCCAGGAACCGCAAGTGGCCTGCGATTTTCAGAAATGGCGTTCAGCTTGCGGTTGATTTCACCAAGCATATGAGTCTGAGCGCTCAAAGCACAAATTAATCCTTCATGTAAGGCTGGCAGCTTCACCATGGCCGAAACTGCTGCTGACGTCTTCCTAGTTTATCGATATTCTAGGTATTTTCCAATTCCAAAAAGCAGAAACCCTGTTATAATAAATTCAATAATGTACACATCTTCTACGTCCTCCATGAACAGTACAGACAGGCACATCGTCTTCCACTGCCCCCAGGAATCCATGACATTCCCAGCTGTGTGCGTCCATTCAGGGCATGAGGGCTCTCCAGCACCCTGTCTCTTGGTCAACATTTTTTTTTTTTTATCAATTGTGTTGAGAGACCAGCTGACTAGATTCATAACAATAATTTATGATTCGGAAGATGTGTAAAGAGAAGCTCTGATACACAGAACAAAGAGCAAAAGCAGGAGGAAGTCAGGAGAGGGAAGAAAAATGTCTGTCTTTGTAGAGGGCAAGTGAGAAAAAAAGATGCTATATGATGCTAAACATCTGTTTTATTATTATTTGATATATATATATATATAATAGTAATAAAAATAGCAAATAATGAAATAATAAAACAAATATAAATAAAATAAATAGCTAATTTGAGAAGCAAATTGTTGAGCTAATGTTGGTAGTGTTGCTTCCCAAATGAGCTATTTTTATTTATTTATTTTTGACATGGACATGAAAGATGCATTTTAAGAAATAGCTACAAAATTCTCAAATCAACATTTAGCGTTAAGTTACAACAATAAAGTTCACAAAGTTATTGTTTTTTGGAAATCAATAAGCTGCATTGCAAGAATGAAGTGTGAGGCTAAATGTAAATTAGTTCTGGTCTGTTCTGTTTTCTGCTGGCTCATTCTCAGGTTTTTGTGAAAACCTCTAGCGTCTTTAGATGGTTACAAAGCACACTGATGGTGTGATGCACCAGTTGATGCAATGACATTTGGTTTTTAGTGAAAAAGTTACATTATAAACAACTTCTAGAGAAAAATTTTGGAGCGGTAAAGAAGTGATGGATTAAGTAATGAGATGTTTATCTTTAGGACTTCAGTTTATTTCCTTTCTGATTCCTATCAGATGTTGATGTCTTTCCCAGATTCTGTGCCGCTTAGTGTTTAACTGAGTTAAGGTACCAAAAATGGTTAAGTTTAAGCACTGCATTGTTTAGTTAGGTGTAACCTAATGACTAAAGCATGTAGTTGACAAAGTAGAATTCAGAGTTAGTCTGGGCCTGTCAGTTCACACTAATTCATCCAAATTATGGAAATGTTTAAATAAACATATGTCATTATTTGATTTAGTATAGTTTTTAAGAACAATATTTCAGGTTTAGCATCCACAAAACTTGAGATTCAAGCCAAAAGTGAAGTCTGCTTAACTGCAACAGTATGACACCTGTTTATACTGTTCTCTTAATAGTGATAGTTCATAATTATTGTTACCTTTTCTTTTACAAAAAGGGAAGACAAAGAGTAGAAGATTTAATGTGTTGGCGTAAAATACTGTTAATATTGGAAGCTTTAAATGACGTTTTAGGTATTAATCAACCAATTAAGCTTTATATTAAATTAAATTAAATAAATTGCATTTCCTGAGAAAATGTAGTGTGAATGCTTATTGCAGAATAACTTGCTGAAAAAAAAAGCTGTAATTAGCTAAAATAACATGCTGAAATCTAGCTGAACCTGAAGAACAAGCCTAAATTAACAGAAGAAAACAGAAAGAACATGTTTTCCCAAGTAGGTTGAAAGAAACAGAAACGAGCACAAAAAATAAGAAATTAGCAACAACAACAACAAAAAAAAAGCTGAAATCAGCACAAGATAGTTGAAAAGTAGCTGAAAAGACAGAAAGAAGCTTAAACTATCAGAAGGACCAGAAATAACTGAAACAAGCTAAAAAAATTTTTTAAAGTGGAATTAACTGAAAAAGCTCAAATGAGCATAAAACAGCTAAATAATAGCTTAAATAGCAGAAAAAGCTGAAACTAGCAGATAAAAGCTGAAAGGAGCATGATAAGCTAAAATTAGCATAAAGAAGTTAATTAGGCTCAAAGTAGCAGAAATTACCAAGAAAAACTTGATTTTATCTGAAAACTGCTGAAATTAGGCAAAAAATATGCTAAAAAGGTAGCTGAAAGGTATAACAAGCTTAAATTAGCATAAGAAATCAGAAGGAACACGTTTGCCCAATTCAGCTGAAAGAAGCAGAAATCAGCACAAAAAAGTGGAAATTATCTTTAAAAAGCTGAAATTTGCAACAACAACAATAAAAACAGCTGAAAAGTAGCTAAAAAGGCAGAAGCTTAGAAGGAAGTGGTAATAGCACAGTTTTTTTGCTCTGAAAAAAGTTTAAATGAGTGCAAAAAAGTTCAATTAGCTGAAAAGGCTAAAATTAGCATAAAAACAGCTAGCTGAAATAGCAGAAAAAACTCTAACTTGCTGAAATAAGCTGAATAATAAATAAGCATAACAAGCTGAAATTAGCAGAAAGAAGTTAGAAGAAGAACAAAAATGTTGTAATTAGCAGATAGAATCTGAAAGGAGCACTAAACAGCTGAGAAAACAGCTGAAAGTAGCTGAAAAAATGTTTACATTTGCACAAGGAAGCTGAAAGAAGCTGAACCAGAACAAAATGTTAAAGGAGCAGTAAAAGGTTGTAAACAGATCTAAAGATCTGAAGGATGTAAAATGAGCTCAATTCTATGAGGAAAAAAAAAACGTCATCAAAGGCTAAATATTTCAAAAAGCTAAAGTTGCACCGATACCAAAAGTCATAGCAGGATTCTCCTGAATCGTTTTGATAAATACAAAGTAATTTGTTGAAATAGCTTCAAAACTGCAGGATGAGAATCACACTGAAAAAAGTAGCATTATTTTGTATATTTAAATTTCTCATTTAAAAACCAGTTTTGAGCTCATTTTGGTTATGTAAACATGACGCTGACCCCACAGCAGCTGTAGCAACATCCAGCGTATGAAACAGAACTTTGACTCAACTACAAGTGACCCTAAAATCTGGTTCGCATCAGGTAAAGTCTGCTGCAAGGTGTCCCATCTTGATTTGCTCATTCTCTTTAAAAACACTCCAGACCACCTACTGAGAGGCTCCTTGTTTGGATGTCTTCATCTATCTTTCGATTCATATCATAAACACGTCCAAACAAACGGCAGGCACATATCCCTAGAAACACGGAGCGGTTGGGTCAGTGTAACCTTTCTGTCACCCTCCTTTCCTCCCACATGTTCTGTGAAGTTTACCCAGTTGGCCTTTCTGCTCTGCTCACAAATGTGTGAATTTATAGCTGCCATACTTTCTTAGTTTTGCCCGGACTAATGTCATGTAGTCTTCAGAGGATTTTACTATCATTTGCCTTAATTTTAAGTGACTAGTGGCTCTTCAACACTGACCTAACAAGTTTTTGTTTCGGGGTCTTGATTTGCAGGAGTATGTCAACTCACATACATGCACAGTCTCCCTGTGTGTTTTAGCATATTCATGGTTCCACTGGATTTGGCAGCAAAGTCCTCCCTCGGCTTCACTCTAAACATTATCAGAAACTTTGAATAGCTCTGGTTGCACTGATGAAAAATGCTCCACGGTGTCGCTTTGGCCGCAGCAGGTCTACAGCTAGTTAGTCAGCCTCCTCAAAATGGTAAATCCGCAGCAACCCAGTTGCCCCGCTGAATGTTTTCACAGCTCGCATTCCTCCCCGGACAGAATTATATCAGCTGTCATCTCACTTGCAGCCTCTCCATAGCAAGGCGGGGACAAGCTGGCGCTCAGAGACATTTATATTTAAATATAAACCCACAAGACAAAGCCTTGTGTTGTTTAACGGCAGCTTCACGGCTGTCTTTCGTAGCACTAAATTTATTTAGCTCTTTTGCACATCAGACAGACGTAGGCTGGATTTAAGCCTTCAAGTTTAAGAACTCTGTTTTTGTAAAGATTTGTGCTTATACAGTAAACGTCTCATTTAACACCTGCCTGTTTTGATTTGTCTACTTAAATAAAGCTAATCTCAGATGCCTTTATGTAATATGTAATAATTTTAGCCAATATTAGTTGCATCAAGTTAGCAAGCTGTCTTCCACGCAGGTTTATATTAACTCAAGTTTATGAAGCCATTCAAATGGGGTTCTTTGAACCTTGATTTTACAAGTTTTAGCTCAACAAAGACATTACAGCTGAGGATGCTCCACTTCCTCTTTGGGAAACCACACCCATTGATGCCATCGAAACAGTTCCTCCAATTTAACCCTGTGGTTTGATTCCACATATTAGTTTATTGGAACATTGTAAGTAGGTGCACAAACATATGACACTTCATTTAGAAATGTTTTCTACTCTTAGCTCTGCAGCAGAAGGTAGAACAAACATTGGTCAGGTCTCTGATAGCTGCTACTCTATTGTTAGAGATGAGCTGGCAGTTACACAGATAGCGAGACAGACAAGCGGACGTCTCTCATTGTCCCTGTCTCTTTTTAAACGTACGATCACGTCCTCTCAATAAAGAGAGTCAAAGGAAAGGTGGGAAATCTGAAGAGAACTTTCCTTTTAAACACGCAGTAAATTCAGAACACAGTTTTAGAGGTTAGCCTTTGTTAGACTTGTGTCCAATTTAAAGGCAATGACAATTTTTAAGACTTTTTCTCCTTAAAACATGCTGCTAGGTTGTACCCTGAGCTCTTCTTTTACTCTAATGGGATCGAATAAGTAGGCACTTGAATTTGAGTCACAAGTCATGAGATTTGTTTTTATTTCTTAAGTCAGAGTCAGAATCAAAGTTTCTTTATTTGTCATTCGCACCACATGTGGCACATGTGGTGGAACGAAATTATGTACACAGGGTCCCAGTTACATCCAACAATAAAATGTAAAGGAAAAACAGGAATAAGATCTAAGGTATGAACTAAGAAAAACATTAACTAAAAATATGCTAAGCACTAATAGCATAAAAAACAATATGCCGAACAGCAGCACGAACACGAGTCTTAAGTTACTGAGCAGGAGCTGTAGTCTTTTGCCTCATCATGAGCGCCTCATGGGCAGCTGTGACTGAGTCGTCCTCCAATGCAAGAGTTGGGGGTTTGATTCCACCAGCAGTCACATGCCAGTGTCCCTGGGCAAGACACTGAACCCCTCACTGCCTCTGATGTGTGTCCCATTGGTGTATGTATGTGATAAAGCTCTGATTATTCTTTGTAGAGATCTAGTAGAGTGCCATATGAATGAGTAAATGAGGCACAGATTGTAGTGTAAAGCACTTTGAGCATCTCGATAAGATAGAAAGGCTCTACATAAGTACAGTCCATTTACCATTAACACAACGATACTCTGTTTATGTTGGTATAAAACAAGAAATGAAGCTAGAAAAACAGCACTAATTTACTCATGTTTAAACTTGTACTTTATTATAAATAAGCCCAGATTTAAATCAGCTACTAGTTGTTTTAAATTGTTAAACAGTCGTTCTGAAATTATTTTGGAACCAGAGCTTAATAAATCATGTTATCATGGTTTTTAAGGTCTGTATGACCGCATGGCACCTTAGGCAATAGATGTTTCTACACCGTGTCATGTTTAACGAGGCTGAGTCAGGTCCTCTGGACGGTTCTTCCAGAGGACCTGACTCAGCCTCTTAGATTTATCTACCTGGATTACTGAGCATGCATCAGGACACTGTGCCATGAGGAACAATTCAGCTCAGACTTTACAAAACACACACTGATAGCGCCATCTGGTGCATGTTTGCTTTTACTACACATTTTAGTTCATGCATCTGTGTCGATTAAAGGTGTACCTGTACTGTAGTGCTAAAAAAAGATTCAACTCCTTTGAAAAATGAATTTATTTCCATTCAAATTCACATCACTTTGATTTCTGTGTCTCCAAACCTCTGAAAATGTTCAATCAATTAAAAAAATGGTGTTTCTTTGTTGTTGTTTTAGGGTTTAAAGATTGTCTTCACTGATGCGTCCCGTCTTGTGTTTCGGATGAGTGGGAGTGGTGGAGGGACGGGTGCCACCATACGCATTTACGCTGAAAGCTTTGAAAAGGACCCAGAGAGACACAGCAGAGAGACTCAGGTATGAACACTGTGTGATGGTGTGTTCATGGGCCTGCAGCTTTTTGTTTTTGTGTGATGTACATCTTCCCCTTCAAATTAAACGAATGTTTCACTACTTTTGGACAGTTTGCGTCTAACATAGAAACATGCTGCATTCCATCAGTCTGGCTGCTATTAAAGAAACATTTCCAGTAATTATTTTAAGTGAGACTATTTAGCAACAGTCTGTCTAAGTGACTGTTTACGATGTGCAGCTGTAAGTTAGATTGTTAAAGCTGTTGGACTTGGAGACTTTGGAAGGTTTGGGAACTCTGGTTATTTTGTGGTCATTGAATTTAGTTCTGGTTGCACTTTAAACACCATGGAGAGTTGTAAAGCTGAAGTGTGACTTCCCCGCCACGTTTAGGTCTTTATCTTGCCTCTAATCAATCAGTCTTTCACTATCATATGTATAAAATTAAAGGAAGATATTCACAATTACGCATATTTTTTTAGCCAGATTAGAGAGATCTTTATAAACACCATTTATAAACAGAAATATAGCGTTTATTATTCAGTTAGTGGAGGAACAAGTCCTCTAAAGACATTTTCACATCACTGTGACATTTAAACATATGTGAATCCTATGAAAAAATAACCAGACATTAAAGAAAATGTACTAATTTGCAAATAAACTGTAACATCAAGTATGACATACAATTGACTGACAGACTAACTGAGAGAGGTGATGAACAGATAAATCCTAGATTTGGATTTATTGAGTTTAGAAGCAAAAGATAGCATTTGATTTCAACATTTGGATCACCGTGACATCTGAAACCAGGAACTGAATTATTCACTGCTTTTTCTTTGTACAACAGTGGAAACACTTTGGTTTAATCGTTAATATTAGCACTATCTGTTGTATTCACCAAAATACAACTTCAGAATAAAACAGAAACTTGTGTAGGAAATGTATGCTCTAAAACTTGTATTAAATACAGTTAAGTTGGCCATTAAGATTTTTTTTAAAGAGTATTTGATATTTGCTGAGAGAAATTACCGTACTTGCCGCCGTACACGTCACACTGCCGTATAAGTTGCATCAGTCCAAATTCAAGGGATTCAAGGTTCTTTATTGTCATTCACATCACGTGGTACATGAGGTGGAACGAAACTATGTACACAGGGTTCCAGTTACATCCAACAAAAATACAAATGTGTCTAACAAAGTGGGAAAAAAAAACATAAATAAGTTGCTTCGCTTTTTAAGTCGCATCTATTACACGTCACCACTGACAACCTGGAAATGTGGGCCGGTGTTGTGCCAAAAATAGATTGGCTGCCAAATGGCAGCCGCTGGAGCGTGCACGGGAGGACTTTAACAAGAATTTAACAATATTAATACTTAAAAACAGTTATTTGTTTGCTCGACATTATAGCAAACGTGTCTAATTCTAACTTTTCTTTAATAAATGCACTTTGACGGTCAAATCAGCTGCATTTCAAAAGCCGATTTGCGGAAGCAGGAGCGCGCAGAGGGACAACTCACTGTGCATTTCTTCGAAATTTAACCAAACACTTATTTGTTTGCTCGAAATTATAGCAAAGGTGATGAAGGGGGCTTTGTATGGCAAGACAAATGTCTCATTAATAGCCACTTTTACCTATTAATAAGGCACTCGGCTTGCCAAATTAGACGAGGGCCCTCTAGTGGCTGAAAATAGTAGTGTTCAATATTTTCCATGTCAGAATGAATGAAATCATCAGATCTCAGGCAAAAATTGAATTATAAATATGGAAGAAAAAAAAAACAAATATATCACTTCACTGTATAAGTCGCAGGCATGCTAATTTATGCAAAACAAATCTGCGACTTATATAGTGACAAATACAGTAAGTGTTTTTAGGGGGGGGTCATTTAGGTTAAAGCTGATGACTAAACTTGGTGCACGGGATCTGATGTTTTTTTTTCTGTAAAGTCCACACTTCTTCCACCAACTCACAATACCTCCAAAGCCCCGCTGTCATCTTTGATTAAAATATTTAGTGGTCCGTGTTTGTTCTTTCTGCAGGTGGTGCTGGGTCCTCTCATCGCCATCGCCCTGAAGATCTCAAACATTCATGAGAGGACGGGGCGGCGTGGTCCGAATGTCATCACATGAGCCAGCAGGGAGACACACAAACACACACACATTCACAAACAAAATATGCATCTACCTGCTTACACTGATAAACCCCTGTTCAAATTATTCTCTCTTGAGCTTATCTGCCATCCCTGTGGCTTCAGCCTGGTTTTACACTTTCCTTTTTTTTTTTAAACAAGCTGAGATGTGTTTTGCTTGGGTTTGCTTGGGTCCACTCATTTCTGTTCACTGCTATGAAAAATTAAAATAAAAATTACCATGAGTAGAAGAAAAATGTGTAAACAATAAACACAAATGTGCAGACAGAATATTAGTGTTTGTAGCTTGCTTTAATCAATGAAGGGATTCAAATAACAGTGCAGTAATCACTTCATGTTAGTTTAGTTAGTTTTCCATCCCAATCGGTTTTAATCGTTTCATTCATACACACAATGATCCTCACACGCCTGCAGGACAAAGCTATGGTACTTTATAGTCATGGTATAAAAAATCCTCTTCAATTCTGGGGTTTTATGTATAAGGACATAATAAAAACTGTCTGGTCTTTACCAGGTTCAAAAATTTTCTGAACAAATCTAACATTAAGTGAGTAAAAACATCATTAAATAATTAATTAATTGTAAAAAAACAAAAACAAAAAAAAAACATCTAGGAATGGGAAATGAGATTAATCTGCACCCCTAGGAATCAATGCACTCAAATCTCCTTGATTAACTGATCATCTCAGGGAAGTGGCAGAAGTTAGAGAAGGCGGGCCTGTGATTGGAAGGTCGCCGGTTCGACTCCCTGGACCAACAGCATCAAAATGTGGGTGGAAAAGGTGAAGTACCCATACCTGCCTCTACCCTCATTTGCCCCACTCTGGGCCCTTGAGCAAGACCCTTAACCTCCACCATCTGCTCCCAAACAGATCTCTTTTAGAAATGAGTCCTCGTGACTCGATGAGACTACTTGCATAAATTAAAGTTAAATAAATTAAATCTCCATGTGACCTCCTCTAGGAAAGCAGGGGTTTTGGGAGTTTGCTGGTTTGAAACAGACAGACGTGTCAAGAGGCAAAGAAGCAATTGTTGCTTTCTGTCAATCTAGGAAAAGTTAAAGGTCATTTTCAAACATCAAAGACCATCATTCTGCAGTGAACACAAATATTCACTTAAATATTAATAAGAATATTCAAGACATCTGTCAACCTTCCCATGAAATAATGCTCCAGCCACTTCAAGCCAAGGCCAGACCATGTAACGCTCAGAACAACTTCAAAAATTATCACAATAAAAACAAAACAAAGATTTTTGACTCTAGGCCTCAGTTAGAAGATTTAAGGTCATGACAGTACAATTAGACAAAGGCGGAATGAACGCAGCTTGTTGTGAAAGGTTGCTAGGAGAAGAACAGAACATGGCAGTGTTTCATCTAAATGAACCTCAAGACTTCAGGAGCAACGTCCTTTGGACAGACGAGACCAAAGAAAAGAGGTTTGGCTGTAATGCAAAGAAACGTTTAGTGAAAACCAGACACAGCGTATCAGCACAAACACCTCATACCAACTGTCAGGCACGGTGGTGGTGGCTGATGATTTGGGAACCTTGCAGTGAATACGTCAACCACGAACTCCTCTGTAGACCAAAGGATTCTTGAGTCATATGTGAGGCCATGTGTCCGACAGCTGAAGCTCGACTTAAACGGGGTCATGACTCTGGACGATGACCCCGAACACAACAACAAATAAACCTTAAAATAGCTGTTCAAAAGAATCAGGCTGTTGCAATAATCCAGTCAATAGTCTCAACCTGACTAAAATCTTTTTGCAAACAAACTTCACTGAACTGAAACAACATTGTAAAACAGAATGGGCCATAATTCATCCTCAACGGCAAGAGACTGATAAAGCCAGAAATAACTTCAAGTTATCATCAGTGCTAAAAGTGGCTTTACAAGCTGTTCAAGCTTCATGTACTTAGATTCTCACACCATTTTCTTCTGTTTTGGCTGTTTTTGTTTAATAAATATTATCATGGTGGAATCTGTTGTGCGTGTTTTGTAAACTCAATGTTAGGTTGAAATTGTTTTAGAAACTTGTAAACATCAGACCAGTTTTTATTGACTTCCATTGAGTAAAAAGCCTAGAATTGAAAGAGGGGGACAATCTTTTCCCCTCATCTGAACGTTTAAAGTGCATTTAAGGACGTAAAATAACTAATAAATCCTTGGGAAATTTCCAAAAGGACTTTG
Source organism: Nematolebias whitei (assembly GCF_014905685.2). Classification (NCBI taxonomy): domain Eukaryota; kingdom Metazoa; phylum Chordata; class Actinopteri; order Cyprinodontiformes; family Rivulidae; genus Nematolebias; species Nematolebias whitei. The sequence goes on from NC_056505.1 coordinate 15,842,032, forward strand.
GACACATTGGATGTTTTTTTTTCTTTGTATAATCATGTTTGAAAATATTTTATTCTATTTTTATTGTTCAAATAAACAATTGTTTTTGCGTGCAGTGCTTCTCTTCTTCGGTCAAATTGGACTAAACGCAAATAAATGAAAACAAATCAAAGATAAATAATGCATGGGGCGCTTTTGGCATTTTAGGATTTTATTAAAAAAAAAACTCTTCATAAACAAGATGGATGAGTTGATGTCTCACCTCGGGTGGTGATTGAATCACGCTCATTTTTAAGCTGAGTGCAGGAAACACGTTAAAGTTGTTCTGTTGTGATAAGAAATTACGAGGTTTGATCTTTATACTGCACGAACGAGACGCACTGGACAGAACTCATAAACTCTGATTGCCGTCATTTTGAGTTAAGGATATGCCGGTGGATATCCGCAGGGATGTGTTCACTCAGCCAGACGGATGTTACGTGTCAGCTTTTAAGGCTATTGCCCTGTCCAGCTACATTTTATGATGTCAGGCGTTACAGCTGATCTTTGTCACCTTTGAATATTTTGCCTATAAGATATTTTAATGCTTACTGTAAGATGGGTAAAGAGCGCTAAAGTTGTGGGTAATTACAATAAAGAAATAAAGCACCAGCAAACCTAGACAAGTTAGCTTTAAAGAATAGTTAAGATTTTTGGAAGCATGTTTCTGTAAAAAAAAAAAAACTGTTACATCTTACTTGTTGTAAATGGCTCTTTAAACAATCTCAGTTTGGAGAAATAAAACTTAGTTCTGACCAGAGAATTAGGCTTAAAACTGCTCCAAGGAGCACATTTTTACTAAACAGGGCTTAGGATTGATTCCAACAACAATTTCAAATGTTTTAAAGCCATTAATTCAAATGATATTTTAATAAACTTTAAAATGGCACCAGTTTTGCAGAAAGCATTAACATAGAAATTTGTGGTTATTTGCAAGCATGAGTAATGGCTGCAGGAGCTAGCTATAGTAGTTTTGGTGCAGACTAGGCCACTTCCTGCTAGAACAGGGCTATTCAATAAACTGCTCAGGGGACCACAGTTACTGAAAGCCAGCAGCTCAGGGGCCGGACATCCAGCAATTAAAATCATTATGTAAATAGATTAAGTATTATAATGTTCTGTAACTTTTAATTTTGTTTTATTGCAATGAATCATAAATGCAATAAACAGAACCAAAACACAGAAGCCCCCCCAAAAATATTATTTTTTTTATGAACTCATTGGTGGGCCAGAATGAAGTCACCCATGGGCCGGAAGTGGCCCGCGGGCCACCAGTTGAATAGCCCTGTGCTAGAATATTATAAAATTTCTGCTTGAAATAACCATGCAATGTAAAACTGATGGTTGTGTAAAGATATATAAAATGGCACTCATAAAAACTGCTCTGAAAGTTTTGAAACAGGAAACGTTTTATTAGAGCAACGACTTTGCTTTGGTTTAGGCCAATCCTGTGTTCGCTGTTAGATTGTCAGTCTGCTCAGAAATCAAATATAGTTCTTTTAACATGTTCAAAGTGCTACCCACAACAGGTAAGATAGTGACTGTTTATGACATTTTTACAGAACCGCGCATAAGCCTTTCCCTTAAAACTGCAGTTAGTGAAACGCGCTGTAAGGTGTCTCCCTGCTCTGCTTTGGACCCAGATAAAAGGGTCTGCAGCTCCTGAACCACACTAGATACTGAGTTACGGAGGAGCAATAAGGGAGTAGATAAAATCTATGAGAAACTGCCTGAAGTTTTTTTTTTTCAGTCCTGGTAAGCAGTGAATGATGTCCTTGTGAATGTCTCTTGGTGTTACTAAACGCTGCAGTGCAGAGTCAGCTCAACCTTTGAGCCTTTTGGCCTGATGATGCTTTGCTTGACCACACGACATGAATCTAATACATTCATACACTTCATAAGCCTCCAAACCCATTTTTGAATCTATAATTTTCTTCTTCATTGACTCGCGATTTTCTATTTTGGCTCATAAGTTAATCGAGCCATTAATCATTTCTCGTTGCGCCAAAGCTACGTGTCACATCAAAGTCAATGTCTTTAATGTAACTCCATCAAGTACCGGTAGATAAAAAAAAAAGAAGATTTTGAGGCTTTTTTTTGCTCTACCCTCAGAATAGCTTTCAAACGGGTGAGTTTTGATTTTGTGGGATGTACTGTAGTTAGAAATCTTAGTCATTTTGATTTTTTTTTAAGAAAAAGTTTGGTTAAATGATTCAACTCATATTGTAGAACTTGCTTTAGGTGCTCATTGCTCTACAGTATATTGCAACTTTTAAAACTTGAAAGTTTTCTTTTATCTAAATGATATCAGACTGCTTGGTCAGGAGACTTACTTTGACAAACTTTGAATGTTTTAAATTGAGAGAAAAAAATTAAGGAACACAAACAGACACGGCACAGCATATACAGTAATAATGTTTGTCTTCTATAAAACTTCGACATGAAACTTTTAAAACATTCTTATTTACATTTGTAAACACATAGGCTTGACTTACAGCACAAAGTTCTTCCCAGTTGGCTGAATTAGACCTTTGAATCAAAAGTGCAGTTCAAACTTGCTCGAGAAATCAACAAACAAAACCGTTTGAGGACCTTCAACACGGTTCAGCTCTGCTGCTTCCCTGCAGTCATTTTTTTGGTCAGTAATCCTTCTCTTAGTTTGAGGACGAGACCTCACTCTGCTCACCTGCATCCGTCTGTTGACGTGGAGTCTGAAGCACCTGACTGTACCGAGGCGGATGCTCCCAGCTCCATGTGCAGTCTGGAGCCTCCGAACTGTCCTGGCTGTACAGAGGAGGAGCAGGACTCATGACCCCTCTGTCAGCTGAAACAAACCCTTCAAGCTGACGACCAGGACTAATGTGACTTTGCGACTCTTCATACGATGGAGGAAAACTGCTGGGCCTGATGGGGACAAAAAAATCCGCTTGAACTGGTTTTATAAGATTCAGATGAGACATTTCATTATAAGAACAAACGCTAACTTGTTTTTATCTTAGCAACAGATAAGTACTGCTTTTAAACTCGACAACAGCACAAATGTAATGGTAGTTCTTTGACAGAAACTTTTTTTTATTTTTAATTAATCATGCTCTTGAGTTGCTTTACCTTGCAACGGTGAAGATCTGAATGTGCCGCTCACGTCGTCTTCTCTGGTACATTTTGCTCCTCATGCTGTAGAGGTTCCAGAAGACCCCAGTGAGCATAGCCAGAAAGCCAAAGACAATCATGGCATAACTAGGAACAAGCTTCAAGTGAAAGCTGTGCTCGGTCTGCAGGGACAACAGGTAGGCCCCGATGCAAGTCAAAGCAAATCCTACAGCAGGTAGAAACATCCGAACGAAGGACAACAGCTGCTTCTTCACGTCCATGCTCACTGCTGCTTCTTGGAGGTCAAAGGTTGTTTTGCACATGGAGCTTTGCAGACCCGGTTTTCAGGTAAGATAGGACGACAGCATGAGATAAAATGCTGACCAGAACTGAGCTCTGAAAAACAAATGTGCAGGTGAGTGTGTAAGCCTGCAGACTTCTCAGTTCTCAGAGGGAAGTGACTGAGCTGATCCTGCCTTCTGGGTTGTATATTAACACTATAATGATCTGGGGTCACAAGAATGAGAACAATAATAGCTGTGGTGAAGCAGAAGCCGGGCCAGAAAAGATAACAGACTAATATTAACAAGCTTGGAACTTCAAAATAAAGAGCTTCATTGTGGTTTTAGAGTTGTAAATTTATTTATAGACTGAAAATTGTTGTGGTAACATTAGAAATATCTATGTGTCTTACCCTGACCCTTTCAAGTACAATCTTAATTTTTGTGCAAAGCTTTTGTTATTTTCAGGCTTCTGTAAAGTCTTGAAATATGAATAGCCATGACAAAATAAATAAATAAATAAATAAATAAATAAATAAATAAATAAATAAATAAATAAATAAATAAAAATCCCTGGTGTACAAAACAGATCATAGTTCACATGTATAACTTGTGACAATTAAACTTTGTTTAACAAGCTGCAAAATGCAGCAATAGTTCGTTAACATGCAATTTTTTTTTCTAAATAAACGTGTAAATAATTTCATGATGCACAGAAGGAAGGAAAATCTCCATGCTACTCAATTCTCCAAAAGTTTAAGATTAACAAGACTAAAGTGTGCAACGGTTCAACAAAAAGATGGTGAAACATTCCTGCTCTGGATGAGCCTTCTCTGAGTTCATGGAGCAACTGCACAGTTAGGTGCTTGTACTGAAATGAGCAAACAAATGAAAAGATTTCATAATAATTGTTTGCTTTTGTTGTAATAGTCATCATTTGAAGGTTTGCTCTTTAATAACGACTTGTTTTTTTCTAAATGTATCAGTCAGCCAAGCTACATGCAAAGCCCCAGCCGAGCCTGATCATCACAGAATTGTTTTAAGATGCTGCAGACACCAAGACTGTTTTACATTTGAAAATTAATGAACTTTTATGAGTTAAAGTCCTATTTGATTAATCTTATCCACATATGAAGCAGCGATTTAAATACTCATACATTATTTCAGAAAAATCCTTTTTAAACATGTGTTTTTCTACTTTTACATATTTATTTACTCTGATCACACAGGGTGCCGAGGGACTGGAGGAGGTGTGGTATTGCATGAGGAAATCTGGAGTAGCAAAAAGTATGTTAGACTGGTACAGGACATGTATGAGGACAGCAGGACAGTGGAGAGATGTGCTGTAGGAGTGACAAATAACAAAGGTGGAGTTGGGAGTGCATCAAGGATCAGCTCTGAGCCCCTTCTTGTTTGCTCTGGTGATGGACCGACTAACAGATGAGTTCAGGCAGGAATCCCCGTGAACGATGATGTTTGCAGATGACATTGTGATCTGTGATGAGAACAGGGAACAGGTGGAAGAGAACTGAAAGAGGTGGATGTATGCACTTGAAAGAAAATGAATGAAACTCAACTGTAGTAAGACAGAGTGTGAGAGTCTGTTTGTTTTGTGTTCTTTCTTTAGAATCTGATGTTTCCTGCCTTCCTCTGTGTTTATCATGTTGCCAGCTCCTACTTCACCTGTTCATAAATCCCAATCACCCCAGGTGTTCATCATTGTGTCTCATTAGTGTCCCTTTAAGTTTAGCATCTTTGTGCTTTCACCTTGTCCATGGATTGTGCTTCTCACAGCCGTTAGTGTTCTCCTGTACTCTGAATTTTTGTAAGTGTTTTGCTGCCACGTCAGCCATTGTTTTTTAAAAATAAATCAGAATAGTTTGTTTTACCTTCGAGTTTTCCCATGTCTGTCTGCACTTGGGGTTTAAGACCACTGCCAAACATGACAGAGTACATGTGTGAATGAGAGGGAGCCCAGTGGAACAGTGAGGCTACAAGGAGCAGAGGTCACAAAGATACAGGACTTCAGAGAGACCAGGCAGGATGGAGTGGATGGAGAAAAGTTTCTGGAGTGATTTGTGACAAAAGGGTGTCAGCAAAGATCAAAGGAAATGTTTACAAGACAGTGGTGTGACCCGCTATGTTGTATGGTCTGGAGACAGTGGCATGGACAAAAAGACAGAAGAAAGAACTGGAAGTGGCAGAAATGAAGATGTTGAGGTTCTCCTTAGGAGTTACAAGGATGGATATGATTAGGAATTAGATCATCAGAGGTACAGCACAGGTTGAACAACTGGGAGATAAAGTTAGAGAGACCAGACTGAGATGGTTTGGACATGTCCAGAGGAGGGACAGTGGGTATATTGGTAGAAGGATGTTAGAAATGCAGCTGCCAGGAAAAAAAACTAAGAGAAAGGCCAAAGAGGATATATATGGATGCAGTTAGAGAGGACATGGAGGTAGTTGGAGTGAGGAAAGTGGATTAAAAGGACAGAGAGAGCTGGAGGAGGATGACTCGCTGTGGAGACCCCTGAAGAGGGAAAACCCAAAAGAAGAATTGTCAGTGTGTGAGTATTTTATCATCCTTCCTCATTTTCCTTAGATTATTTTAAATTTTCTTCTCATTATTCCTCCCTAAATCTGACGGTAAATTCAAAGCAGAAAAAAAATATGAGGCTTGCTGTGCACTTTGACCTTGATGCTCACAGCAAATTGTTTTGTTTAAATCTTCTGTAATAAGTCACTCATCTTCCTTGTTATATAAAGATGAATGTGAAACTACATTTAACTGAATGGGACTCATGGCCACACTTTGAACAAGTCAAGCAGCTCGATCACAAATTCTTACATTTTCTGCTGCTGTCACACACCTCTGCAATAAAAACTTTGATTTTTTTCTTCTTCTCAGAAATAAATAGATATGTGCATTTTGTATAAAAAGATAACTTTCTCTCCATTCTAACCTAGTTGGTCTTTGTTGCTTTTTCAGCATTGAAACAGGTAATGCTTTCCCATCGTCGCATTTCTGAATGGTGCCATGATGTGGATTAAATCTCTCCACGCCCTCCTTCAGTGATTCTCATGACTGCAGGCCAGTAATCAGAATCATCAGCACGCTCGATGGCAATGATTTTATAAACCTTATCAGTCTTATCAGTGTGGAGTTCATTTTGGGTAGAGCCTTGATATTGCACCATGGGGAATATTTGTCAGTTTAATAGCACACCCCTGTGTCCTAACACTGTGCCTATCCAGTGCCAGGCTATGAATATGCAGGATTCACCGATAAATAAGAATGAACAGTGGCACTAGGAATTGCTTGGCACGCTGTAAATCACTTGCACACATTGTGCAGTTGTGAGCAATATATCAACTCCTGTAAGACATCAAACTGTGGAGCTTTCAGCAATACAAAAGCTTTACTTTGTTTTGAAGACATTTTACATGGCTTTTTTTAATCTTTATTATGGCAATCATGCAGCGTCTGGACAGATAAGAGATGACCTGCAACTATGACATGAACTATAGTCTTAACAGGAGGCGACTGACACAGCAGTTAGCTGCCTGTGCAAAACAGATCATCCGAAGGCAGTTTCACCCAGTTCCTCTGGGAATGCATTAGTGCTCGTGGGGATTTCAGTGTCTGTCTCGTTACAACAGTTTCAACGTAGGTGAGAAATCCTCCCTCAAAGTGTTTCCCTCCTTCCCTCTGGGGATTTGTTTTATTTATTTGAGATCCTTGTGTTTTAAGGTTTGTGTCACATTGCAGGGAACTTCTGGCGCCCAAGACGCACCTGTTCATCACACCATCCAGAACAACAGCTGTGTTCTTATTTGTTTTTACAGACTTCCATTGTCTAAAGGTGTACAGCAGCTAAAATCACAAAACAATAAATGGAAAAAAATAACATTGGTTACACATATTACAACAAGAAAGGCAACATTTTTTAATGAAAACTATCAAACGATATAGACACAATTTTGTGATACAATGTAATTTATTGAAAACATTCAGGGCTCATTTTTGTGTTTTGGGGGGCTACTGAAAACACAAAATCAGCAAATATCTCCCAGATGTTCCTCTTTATGACTTTCTGCTGTGGCTGGAGTGAATTATCAGTCACATCACAGCCAGAAGGCCTGGCGTTCCTTCAATGAATGCATATCACCCACCGCCTTTCATAAAACAGCTGTGAGCCAAGATTATCTCGTGATGGGACAGGAGGAAGATGTAGCCATTTTAGTCAAACCTTGTAAATAATATTGACTCTCAGTTACTACCACACTGAATTTTAGCTCAGTAATTGTATGATTTGATGAGTTATAGCCAGTTTTGTGTTTCTGTAATGCTGATTGGCTGTGGGGCTCATAGGATTGATCAGTTGTACATCCAGTGATTACTTTCAGAGTTGTATTCAAATCCATCCACTGGTTCATGAAATGTTTGGTAACAGACAGGTTTGTTGTGAAGTGTGCATTTTGTGGTACTTAGAGCATGTGTTAGGGACGACACTCAGCTACTACCACACCACATTTTAACTCCATATATAAAAAGCTGGATGAGTTGTAGCCATTTTTATTTTTAGCTATAGTTGATCAGCTGTGGGGGCCATCCTGAATGCAGCTGACTTGAAAAAATGATCGGTTGCAGGTGTTTGTCCAGTAAATCATTTCTGAGCATTCATGAGATATTTTTCCAACACTGCAAACAAATACACACACAAACACATGCAAAAACATGATCATCTTCTGTGGGAGATAATAAAAGTGCAAATACCCTGAGATCAGGTGACTTTGAAGGAAATAATGTAATAATTTATGCTTTTCTTCTCCCTGACTCCATGTTTGTTTTTGTCACTAAATTAATATTTTGTTCAAGTAGAAGTGAACTGTGTAACCATCAGCTGATCCTGCTGGTTATGGTTGATTATTGCCTGTTGGTCATTCCTCTGTTTGTTTGCCAAAACTTGGTTCTAAATATCAACATTGGAATATGCAATAATTTGATTGGTTTCTAAATTTTTCCTCGTCCTCAACTTCAGTTCGACATATTGAAGATAGATTTGTTTTAAATTTTACACAAGGAATATTTTCACACATGGTTTTTTATCCAAACTTTAATTCAGTTCACGTCATAGAATAAAGCTTAAATATTTAGTTTTTATACGGATTAGATGAAAGAAGCAGTTCCTTTTTATACTTATGTGTACTTTGGATTAACTAATTAGTAGAAAATGAAAGCATTGTCAGTGTTGGAGTGCAACTAGTACTTTTACTCTAGTCCAGCTCAGAACAAGGGTACTCGTTTTTACCTACCGTATTTTCCACCATACACGTCGCACGGCCCTATAAGTCACATCAGTCTGAATATGTCTAATAAAGTGGGAAAAAACATAAATAAGTCGCTTCGCCACATACGTCGCACCTATTATACGTCACAACTGACGTGTCACACTTTGTTATGCGTCACTGCTGACCACCCAGAAACGTGGGCCGGTGTTGTGCCAAAAACTGATTGGCTGCCAAATAGCGGGAGCATGCAAGGGAGAACTTTAATAAGAATTTAACAAGATTAACACTTAAAAACAATTATTGTTTACTCGAATTTATAGCAAAGGTGTGTCTCAGTTTAGCATTTCCTTAATAAATGCACTTCAGTGGTAAAACCGGCTCTATTTCAAAAGTATTTGCTGCCTCGGTGCTCTGGGAATGCGCAGAGGGAGGAAATCAGGAAGGAGGAACGCAGTGCATTTCTTCGAAATTTAACAAGATAAGCACCTAAAACAATTATTTGTTTGCTCGACATTATAACAAAGGTACGTCTCAGTTGAACTTTTACTTAATAAATGCACTTCGATGGTCAAATCAGCTGTATTTTGCCAGGGTGGCGCAGCGAATTGAAGCTGATTTGATGTTGCTCCAGGCATGATCCCAGAGCTGGACAAAGGTGGAAGTCCTTGGCAAGCCATTTGTGTCATTAATAGCCACTTGTACCTATTACATGACACAACAGCATGCCATACAACTCGAGTGCCATCTAGCGTCTGAAAATGGTGGTGCTCAATATTTTCCATGTCAGAATGAATGAAAACGGTCATATCTCAGTCAAAAAATGGTTGATAAATATGGGAAAAAGCATCAATAAGTCGCTTTGGCATAAAAGTCGCAGGGTATGCAAATTAGGCAAAAAGGTGTGACTTATAGGCCGGAAAATAAAGTACTTTATTTTATTAACTCACTTTACATTTATATCTACCCTTTTATGATCTATCTTAATACTTTAGTGCATTTCAGAAGAAATTTTGTATTTTTTAGGTCACCATTTGCTTGACAAACTACTTTTCCCTTTTCTTTAAAATAATAAAATAGATGTTTTGTATCATGTTTGCAAAGAGTTAAAGAGTAAATGTATAAGTGGGAATCTTACTAAACAAAAACTCACCCTACAGTTCACCACTTGTAGTCTCTCTCACCCACACACCTTCTTTGAGATCTCCCTATTGAACGATAATAATAGGCAGGCTGAGACAGGGGTGCATTAGTTGTGAGGAAAGAAGTGAAGGGCCGGAAATTAATCAGATAGACTCTGATGAGGATCCTGTCATCAATCAGACTCACACTGCACACTCAGCAGTACACAGGTCCACTTGTTATATGCTCACTGACTCAATAGATATCAGTAATCAGATTGTTTGGACGATCGTGTTACATAGGCAGTTCATGCACATAAATTACAGTGAATTGCAGGAAAAGCAGCGCATGCAGGTGCACCATAACTCCACTGGGGGCAGTGTTGCATTGCAGTTTCTTACCATTGTGGTTACTGAGTGGAAGAACTGGTGATGATTTAAAGTAAAAATACATCCCAAAAAGCCTCAATATGTGAAGTATAAGCGTCTCTGACTCATGTAGTCCTGTCTGTAACTTAATACGAGGCAGTCTGAGGCTCGGTGACGCTCCAGCCCGCCTGCTTTCAATAACCATCATGGTGTTCCATCTCACTGCTAGTTGTGGCCAAGTTTTTCCCCTCATTTTGTCACAGGTTATAAATCTTCTCAGCTCTGAGATAACATCTTTATACTGCAGCCGTGGTGTCATTTCTGGAGAGACTGCTACAGATAACACAGGGATGTCAAAGATCCATGTGTGCTTGTGGAAAAAACAAGTTCTGTTAGAAGTGTGTCCTGGAAGAAAAGACCCAAAAGAGGAAAGGGAGGATTCAAACTTTCTAAGTGGCCTTTCTCTTCGTGTCCATTTTGTGCTCTTATCTTTGGTGTTTCTCTGCTCTTTCTGACAGTAAGTGTGCAAACCCACACAGTTGTCTCAGACCGGCCACGGCAGGAGGGGATCAATGAGGAGATCGATAGGGTCCCTGGGAGTCCTAATAGCCCTGTTACTGCTCCCTGACTCCCTGCCTCACTGTCTGATATAGCACCACTCTGAGGGGGGGCTGAAGTGTGTGTGAGCCATCCTAACGATGCCTATGAACCCCACTGAGCCGATCCGTACACTTCTGTCATGATACAGCACAAGTTTGGTAATTGTGCACATTGATGAAGCAGATGAAGTTGTGTCTGTGCTGCATGGCCTCATACTGAGTTCACTTTCTGTCTTTTGTTTTGACTAAACATGAAGAAAGTTCAGAAACACAAAACAGAAAGAACAGGACGCACATCAGTGATGCAGTGGGAGGACATCCTGCAGGATGGTAGAATTTAGATCATATTTTGCTTATATGGATACTGCAGCTTTTCTTTAAAAAAATTCTCAACATACTGTAAAAAAAATTTGTTTGTACATAATAAGGCTCAAATCAAAATGTTTTTTTTTTTTTTCTGATACACCTTACCACAAGCCTACAGAACCAGAAAAGTCATCGTGTAGAGCATATGTGTCAAACTCAAGGCCCGGGGGCCAAATGTGGCCCTCGTTGACATCTTATCTGGCCCCCAAGATGTTATTTTAAATGTAAAATACTAAAATAGATAGATAGATAGATAGATAGATAGATAGATAGATAGATAGATA
>NC_056505.1:15853458-15858825 GCF_014905685.2 Nematolebias whitei
AGATAGATAGATAGATAGATAGATAGATAGATAGATAGATAGATAGACAGACATACGTATATGTACTGTATGTATACATAGATGATACTAGAATGCTAGCATTAATAGATGTACACAACAAAATCATATATTTAATTCTCAAATCAGTGTTTAAACTCTGACATAACCCTGTCTTGAAAATTTGAAAATCATTTTACAGGTTTTCTTGATTTCCAGAGCCGCTCAGAACCCTGTTATAATCCTAATCGTTTTTTGTGATAATGACTTGTTAATGCTCACACAGACTCATGTTCATGCTGCTGCTGTTCGGCGTATTGTTTTTGCACTATTAGTGTTGATTGTATTCTTAGTTTAGCGTATTTCTTAGTTCATATCTTAGATCTTATTACTGTTTTTCTTTTACAATTTGCACTTTTGTACAGAATTTTGTTCCACCACATGTACCACATGAGATGTGAATGACAATAAAGAAAATCTTGACCTTAATGGGAGAAAACAAGTTTCTGTTTGGGGTAGAACAGCTTTTTCCAGTTTTACACATTCCCATAGCTATATGTAGAGTTTATAATTTACAAACGCTAACAAAGTTTGTTAGTTTTATCTCAGTTCTGGCATCAGAGCTGGAATATTTAGCAGTTCTCTAATTTGCTTGCTTTGAGAAAAAACACTTAATTTTTTTTATATTATTATGTATTATTTTATTATTTATTATATATTGTTATTTTATTATATTATATATATTTTTTGTATTGAGAATAAAATGTAAATCATAAGCAGAAACACTTAAATGAATGAACTTCATATATAAGGAAACTTCATCCATCCATCCATCCATCCATCCATCCATTCTCCCTTGCTTCCATGATAAAAACTTTGTATTATCATGGTTTTTTTTTCTTCTTCTGTATATAAAGTGTTTACATGACACTAGGGACTAATTCCAGTTACTTATTATTAACTAGTTTTTTTATTTCTTATCCAGTAAATGAAGCTATTGAGACACAATTTTTTTTTTAGTGTTCCAATCAGTGGTTATTTCACAAAATCCAAACCACAGAGACAATAATAAAAAAATGAAGCATTATAAATAATCAGAGTCCTTAAAAGCCACATTCATACCAGTTATAAAAAGGTCACTAATGGGCACCTGTAACCTTTGCAGCTAATACCTGCTTTCAGTTTGTGTAACATTTTCTTTGAATAAAATTTGACCGACTCTCTCCCCGACATCCAGCTTTTTGAAGTTAATTTTTAATTCTGTAGATTTTGGGGTCAAAATAAAATGAAGATATAGGTTTACCCTGTCCTATTTTCCTTAAAGAATAATAATAGATCAATCAGAAACAGACCAAATGTATCTTATTAGATGAAAGTGTGCCTAAACCCATAACTTTAACGTTTTCATCAGCCACTTAAGCCATAAATCTTTGAAAAATTGGTGATATTTTCTAAAATAAAGATTTTTACTCTAAGAAATGATTCAGCGTAGAGAAAAATGTGCAGTTTGGGGACAATTTACATCCTTTTTGATTTTCCTTTTTCATCAATCCAAATGCATAGAAAAGCAAAGGCACAAAAAATACATCATTAACAAAAATATGTTTACGAAGATTTGAAAACTACTTGGGATTTCATGACATTTTTTGTGAATATGGGACAGATAATTCATTAAACTGTTTGAGTTAAGGGTCCAGTATGTTGAAAGAACAAACATAGCGACATAAATCGCAGGTGCCCGAGTTTAGTTTGTCCCTTTTGAGCTTCTGTAGTAACAAACTGCAAGGAGGAGAATTGCTGGCTGTTTAGGGTGGAAACTGTTCGTTCTGATTCTTATTTTGACACAATTCTCCACTAATAAATCAAACATTTCACCTTGAACCTCGTGATATGGAGCTGATCCACTTTTCATTACCTTTTTGTTTCAAATAATTAATGTAGTCTTTTAAAGAGCTCTAACATGTGACACAGTTAAAATGTTCTGAATTGTAAGATTAGGACTTTAGATGCTGCAGTAAATTTGATTAATTTAATTATTGAAAAGAACATTTTTTGTTTGAACTTGATTGTTTTTACTTGCATTTATATGTGCTCATTTAAGATCTCTTGAAGCACTTGTTAATCCAGCATGGTGGCACATTTCAAGTGAAAAGGGTTTATGTGTACACCCGAGGCTCTACCTGAAAACACCAGAGGTTTAACTACAATTTAAGTTTTGATTCTGTCTGTCTAATACTACCGGAGCATATCAGTGGAGCAGATTGCCTGAGATTTATTCCTCTGGTTTGGAGCCTTGATGTTCAAGTCTACACAGTCTGTGTCACGTAGTCATTGTCTGCTACCCCCTCCTGTACCGGCACAGATATCTGCGCCATGATACAACACTGAATCTCTCAGTGCGCCCACTCAAAGAATGACTTGTGAAAAGTATAAAATATCAGGACTGCCAAAGCTTGCTGTTATCCCAACACCCTGCTGATTTCCCAGATTAGCAGGCCATGCACGGGCACCTCAGTTGTTGCAATACATGGGAGGAAAGGAGCAACAAGAACACGTGTACGTGATTTTACAACAGCTTAAAACTTTATATTTTGTGAGTTATAAACAAATTAAAAGCTTTTTGTTCCTTGATGGATTGCAAATCGTTCACCACCTATTGTGCAAAAATGGTAAATTAAGATCATTTTAGGATTAGAAACAATGAAGCAATAGCTGTTTTGGTCAAAACTTGTCAATGATGTTACGCATAGTCATGTGATGTCAAATCTTGCAAAATGTGCTTCAGCTCGGAGTACCATTGAAGATGATGGATAATGTTGATGAGCTGTGGCAGCAGCCATCTTGACTTTGGTTAACTCCTAAATTTAACAAGTCATAGACGTACGTACAATAGTTCCATTTTGAGAGCGCCACTTAAATCTGTCCAGTGTTTATGGGAGATGTTTTGCCAACAGAAAAACAGTGTTGACAGTAGCTATTGTTAAAGTTTTAAGCAAAAGTATTGCACATGGGTAGTGCTCAGTGTATTAGTTGATGTATGATGCTCCTGGACTAATTTAGTACTAAAATACTAAATTGTAGCTTAATGTCTGTCAAACTCACTGAAACATGATAAAGTTTTTTGCGTTTCCTAAGGTCAGTTGGCTGTGGAGGTAGTCTAGAATTGAGTTGACTGCAGGAATGAATCACCCAATGGTTACAATCTGAAAGGTTTCATGAAAATCTGTCCAGTGGTTTATGATACATTTTGCTCACAGACAAGCAGGGTAGACTTCAAGTTTAAATAACAGATTTCATGTGAACATAGCCTTTGAAATATATGTTTGGAGTGACTATCAGCTACTACCAAACCAAATTCTAACTCCATATCTGTAAAATCGACTCAGTTAAAGCCATTTTTTGTGTTGGCTGATTAGCTGCGTTCATCTTGAATAGGACTGACTCCAAAAGGGTCATCAGTTGTGGATGTCCAAGTCTACAATTTAGCAGTCAGATCTTTTTACAGCTGGTATTTCAAACTTGAGACAGTAAAATCCTCGTTGAGGTGGAGCTCATGACAACTTCCAGGACTCTCCGAACAACACTGGGTGGTTTTACACTTTAGCGCCAGAGAGAAGGTCTTATTTTGCAGTCGTGTGGGGATCTGTTAAACCCACAGATTATACACAGCAAGGAATCCCACACCCGCATCAGAAATGTGCCTCTGCAACCCAATATAGCTGTCTGTAAATAAACCCATGATGCCAGCCGTGCTCCCCATACATCACGAGCCGAAGGTGGAAGCACGGAAAGTTCAAAGATCCGCAGAGGAGTCATGTTGAAGGCAGATGTTGTGCTATATATCTATAGTTGCCTGCATTATGTTCCTCTTGGGTGAGATGATAAGATGATAAGGCCGCGGTCGTCCTGCAGAGACCGAGGGGAGAGGTAATAATTGCAGCGTATAATTCAGGGTAATGAAGGCTCCGCCACTACATCAGCCATAAAGAATGATAGGGGAGGCAGACGGGAAGCCGTTCATGCATTTGACCTCTGCTGGCAACCCTCCACTTGCTATAAATTTGTTTGGTGTGGGTCTGACTCCAGGCAGAAAGGGAAGGGAAGGGAGGAGGGAGATGGACAGATGTGGAGAAAAAGAGGGAGCACAAAGTTTAGCCTGAGCCACGCCATTTAGGTCAAACCAGTCTCTTTGATCTTTAAAAATGTCTGCAAATTGACATATATTGAGCTATAACTTAATGCAGTAGTAGCTGAGAGTCGTCCTCACGCATACGCGACCCATTGCACAACATATTTTCTTCATTAAACTGTTAAAGTTAAAACTGTTAGCAAATAATCTCATGAACCATTGAACAGATTTGGATGAAACGTCATCGTTAGATGTACATCTACAAATGACACTGACATTTGGAGAAGGCTATTCACAATGGTTGCCATAGCTAATGACCTCTGAGATAAACTTTATGTGTAAGTGGCTGAGAGTCATCCTCAACAGGAACGTGACGGCCATCATGAATTGCAAGTCTGTCATGAAAGGCAGTGGGCGACATGCATCCCTTGAAACACGGCCTTTCGTCACATAGACAGGAGCAGATGGAAAGAAAAATACCAAAAGTCTGTTGGATTGCAATAGTTTGACTCACATAGAAAAACAGATCCATAAATAAACTATATGGCATCCATTACCATCAAGCAGCCACTCAGCCTCTCAAACAACTCTTTCCCACTCAGGGCGCCCCACCTCTTAGTTTTCCCTCCAGTTTATTGGTATGCAGGCGATGCGGCAATGTACTGTGGGCACACTGGGCCGCAC
Source organism: Nematolebias whitei (assembly GCF_014905685.2). NCBI lineage: Eukaryota > Metazoa > Chordata > Actinopteri > Cyprinodontiformes > Rivulidae > Nematolebias > Nematolebias whitei. The sequence goes on from NC_056505.1 coordinate 15,858,269, forward strand.
TGCTCTCCTCTACATGTCTGCTAAATGACAGTAATTATTTTCCTGGGCTGCAGGCGACTCATGCATGTTTTATTTCCACCTCCACCTCCCCCATCTGCCTTCACGGCAATGCATGGTGTACATTGTAGCAGATTTTTAAAAAAATTTTTTTTAAAGAAGGCTAAAAATCCTACTAACAGATCATTTTATTTCTTTGCCATACCTTAGTATGGGTCCCTGTTGAGTTCTCCAGCCTCGGTTCTTTCAGTGAGGAGGCCAGGCCTTTTATGGTACCAGGGGAGTTTTTGCAGGGACTGACAGATGCTGTTAGGCTGGTCTCATGATGGTCGAGGCGCAGATAAAGACACCTAATGGTGGTTTGCGTACACTGGCTGCTGTTGGAAGCAGTACGCTTCGAAATGGCCATCATGTTTCAGCTCACAGCTCGCTAGTGGCATTAGAACAAACAATGTTGTTTAGAATGCAAAATGTTTTTGGATCATACATACATATATACAGACATACATACATACATATGAAACCATACATACCAGTATATAAAAACATCGATTAGTATA
>NC_056505.1:15859236-15955080 GCF_014905685.2 Nematolebias whitei
TCCGATCATACTGCTTTAATTATGATAATAAAGTAATAAGTCTTTCATGCTCAGTTTTAAACAAAACCCATTATATGTTGTGAAATGAGAAATGTGTTGATAGTTGTTCCATTTTGGTTAAACCTTGAAAATAACATTATGTCCACTCTTGCAATATCATGAGCTCTCACATGATCTGTTAGCGCTTGGAGTATATGTTTTCCATGACTGTCAGCTACTACCATGCCAAATTTTAGCACAATAGCTTTAAAACTGACTAAAATATACCAGTAACACGTTTTGCATTGAATAAAGTGGATTAACTGTGGTGGCCATCTTGGGCTGACTTCATATGTTAAGCAGTTGTTGACAGTTGTTGACAGTTGTTGACGTAGACCTCTGATTTTATGGAAGTTTCGTTAAAATTTGTCCGGTGGTTTCTGTGATAAATTGATAACGCTACAGATAAACAAACACACATTCACACCAAAAGCACTTCACCTTTGGTTGCATGCCATAGATACTGTATCATAATCTGATAGTTGTGCTAGACCTGATGCAGTGGAGATGGTTGATTAGATGGCTGCTGGGGTCAGTGTTTGCACATGGACTCCTGCAGAGAAGCAGCAATAGGGGATATTTAGGTGGATAGATGGATTCATGAAACATTGAATGCGTATGTATGAAAGCAGAAGCTGATTTCACCCTGCACCCATAGATATCTTTAGTATTTTTACACAAAGCCCATGAATTTTTAGTTAAAATAGGTACCTTTTTTGTGTCTACAACGAAAAACAGAATGAAAGCAATCATCAAGTTGTAGAGGCACTGTTAAAGGAACGGTACAGTTTTCTCTTGTCCTGTTAGTGAAATTCCTTTAATTTTACTTTAATATCTTGAGGAATTTGGGGCAGCATGACTTTCTAAACAGCCTGCTGTATGCATCAAGCTCTGACAGAACCGTTGATCACGACTGAAACAATGAAAACCCAATCCTGTCAGACCTCAGTCAAGGTTTCCTGATGAATGCATCCTATTACTGCTCAGAAGGTTGTATTTTTTCTCCCCCACCCCTCCATGGCACTGTGTTGTGTGTCACGTCGTCCTGTGACATGCAGCTCGTTTGGCACGACTCGAGGGATCTCTAATACCCCTGCAGCTTTCATAATGAACATGTGGCTTCTCTCTCTTGGGCACAATTTAGCGTAATTCATAAGCAGAGGACGCGGCATTAGCCAGATGGTGCTGTGGGTGGCATCCTTTCTCTGGCCATCCATTAGAACTGTGCTGGTGACAAGATTCCTATATGGGGAGACAGAAAAGGTATCTACTTTCAGTGCCTGTCCAACTGTGTGTGTGTGTCTCCTGACACATTAAAAGTAGATAACTGGAATGTCTGTCATGCTGACTTTCTTAAAGGACAGATGTATAATTAGAGAAATGCACAAACCCACGAAAGCATTTGAAAATCTATCAAAATGTGGTGTCTTCAAAAAAACTGCAATAAATTTAAAAAGAGTCTTCCCACTTGGACTTGGACAAGTTTGGAAATATGTTATAATAGACATGTGCTATAATGTATAATCAACATGTGTTTGAATACACGTTTTTTCTACCAACATGCACTAAACTCGTTCCATTTGCCACGTGTGACATTAAATTTGGTCACAAAAGCATCTGCATCTTCACAAAAACCTGTTTTTATATTCACACAACTGCAAAGAGGGGTTTTGCTGGTATGGGTGAGCCAAAAATCATATGTTGGCAGCAGAACTTGAAGGTTGACAGTCAACTTTAAAGAGAATGCACACAAATTCATTTTATTGCTGTACAGTACCTCTGAGTTAAGCCTGCTGGATAAGTGTTTAGCTTCTTGCAGTTGCCATGGATTTATAAGATCTAACTATTGTTTCATTAGGATACCCATTGGCCCCGTTGGAAACTGCTGTAAGATTTTTTTTGCATGAAAAGAAGAGCTAAACTAGGACTTCTGCAGACTAAACAGTATTTTAGTTTCTTAAAAGAGACAACCACAATCCTATGCTAATTTTTATGTTTGTTTGATTTTTTTTTTACTAATAAAGCACTTGTAATGCAGTGTGAACAGGTGGAGCATACTCTCTAGAAACAGGCAAAAGAAACTAAATAAATTTGCCTCAAAAAGACAGAATCCAAAAGTAGATATCTAAAATGGGATGACGAGATTAAATCAAAACTGATAGCATAAACTAAGTATTTAAAGCTGAGGACCAAAGGAAAAACAGGCAGCATGTATAGCTCTTTGAACCTTACTTTGGGGGACAGAGATTTATTCTGAGATGACAGATGAGCTAACCGTCCAAAATTCACAAAATACTTCAAGACAGGACTTAGACGCCTTCTGGCTGCCTCGGTGGGATTTCTGGATGGACTGAGGTGGCAAGGAGGGTTGAAGCCAACCAACCACTGATGCATGTTAAAAGACTGTTAATTTACACTGAAGGATATAAAAACCCTTGTTTTGAGTAACTCATAAACCTGGATTTGTGAGTAAAAAAGGGACGACCATGCAGTCACATGTTTGGTAGAGAGCAGCTGACAGAAAAGCATGCGCACGGCCACAGATTCTCTTGATCCACAACTCGGTCTTGCAAGGCTCGCACTTCGTCAGTGGAAGTGTCAGGGTCCCCATGGCAACTGTATAATGGGGCAGGCCAAATTCAATCCCAGGGGTGAGTGGTGGGTCTGGCCAGGAGACACAGAAGGAAGAATTGGTCTGCGTCTGAAACCCATTTGAGTCGGAGTTGATGGGTTTTAGCTGCTGCATGCTCAGTCGGTGAACAAAAACCATTCCGTCTACCCCCAACTTTCACATCCACTCTCGTTTGCTTCCTTTTTCTTTCATTTTCTAATTCATGCTCCTCCTCAAACCTCCCTCTGCTTCTGTTTATTCACTCACTTTTCTGGAGCAGTGTTCCGTCTTCATGACCGTTCTTCCTTGTCTTTCTTTCCCCCCATCGTCTCAGCCTCTTCTGTCTTTGCTTTGGTTTCCATTCAATCAATAGACTCCCAGTATCCTCACCCCTCTACAACTACCACTCCACCCACATGCACACACATTGAGGAGCCCGATAGGACTTCATTAGTACCTCTGGATCTTGTTGTATTATTGTTATCCCTCCCTGAAGAAGGAAGGGATTAGCACCCGAGCTTGAGACAACTTAAAGTAATAAGCTTGGATCCAACTGTCCACAATCACCCATACACAGATACACACACTTATACACCCACAAAAGTGTGCTAAAAAGGGTTGAAGAGAGGAGGCTGTAAAGATTCAAATGCAAAAATGGGTAGAGGTAAGCAGCATCCCACAATTCCTATGTTGTTACTTTCTTGCAAAACCAATCTGCTTCGTGCGTGCAGCCCAGAGAGAGCCAGGCTTGCAGCTTGTTATGGAAGGAGCAGTTTGTTACCCGGGGAGAACGGTGCATAACTCCTGTCACTGGTTCTGCATATAGAAAGGCCTGGGACTGGCCTGGGGCTATCTGTGCTTGCAGATGGGGGGGGTGGTGGGGGGGTGTCGGGAGGAAGGAAGTGGGTAGATTTGCATCCCTTTGACTGTATATCTCTGAGCAGCAGAGGAAGAGAAGAGGAAAGATTGTGTGAAAACACCACAAAATACAATGAGAAAACTGTTCGTGGCTAGCTGTTGCTAATGGGCGCCGCCTCTCGAGCACATCTCATGCCAGCATCCAATCGAGCCTGATTTACATATCGTAGTGTCCACCGCAGTTGCACTTGACGTAAAGTGTTTTTTAGCTAACACAAGCCACAGTCACGAGAGGGAAAGAAACCGTTGAAGCTAAGCAGCACTGTTCACACAGCCGCGCACAGGCTCAGAGACTGGCCATTACACTGACTTGAATGGATGTCTTGTGTGCATGAATAGCTCAGTGAGAAGGGAAAAAAGGACTATGTTTCCTCTTCATGGGTTCATATTGATATTCATAGGGGCTCTCCACAGCGAGAGCACAAATGTCAGTGAGAGCGGCCTTGATGTATGCTCTCATTCTCTGCTCTTCCTCTCGCTCCATCCTTCTTCTTCTCTGTCTCCCCTTCCTCTTTCTTTGTTTCCACTTTGCCGGACACATGCTGTCTTCTGTGCTGGATTGGGGGGGGCGGGGGGGTAGTGAACAAATGATGAAGTATAATGGGGGCCTCATTTAAGCTTTTAATCAAGTAGCACTGGAATGTTAAAGCTATTTTTCCCACCTTGACTGGGTGCCGGTAATTGCTACAGTTTTAAGCTGCAGAGTCTCAAAACACGTCTGAGGACCTTCAGGACACGTTAGGAGACATTTGAAGCTTTTATCAGCCTTAAGGGATGTTCTGAAAGCCTACAAGAATGTGGTGGCAACACCTATGGCATCCTTAAATAAAAGGTTTGGATATTTTGAAGAAGATTTTTTTTTTGGAAAGGTTATTAAGAATGAATATCTTACCTGCTGTAGGTGCCTCTTTGGAAAACATAAGTTTGAAGAAATTAAGTTTATGCTGCATTCTGTTTACATCAAAAGTTTGAACTTGAATCTGTGAATGACTTCAGACACATTCCAGATGCAAGTAAAAAAATTAGCAGGATTTGCTAATTTTGCTCAGGCTAGTAGATTTTGAGGTCAGGAAATAATACCTCTCTGAATTTTCAAGTTGGAATTTTGACTTTGGGGGGTGCATTCCAGTTGTTTTTTTCTGACTTGAGGGCAGCTGTGGCTGAGTGGTTAGAGCAGCCGTCCTCAAATGCAAGAGTTGGGGGTTTGATTCCACCTGCAGTCACATGTCAAAGTGTCCCTGGACAAGACACTGAACTCCTCATTGTCTCCAATGTGTGTCACATCAGTGTATGAATGTGATAAATCACTGATTATGCTTTGTAGAGATCTAGTAGAGTGCTGTATGAATGGGTAAATGAGGACACAGATTGTAGTGTAAAGCGCTTTGAGTATCATGATAAGATAGAAAAGTGCTACATAAGTACAGTGCATTTACTTGAAACTTTGAAATTTTGAAGATCAAATACAAATTTAACTCATTATTTCTGACCGTGTTATCTAGATAACAGCTAGTCCAAGTAGGGCCAAGACAAAAGTAGATTGGTATCATCTTTGAACAAATCTAATCTCAAACAATCCATTTTGTATCAAGCAATTTTTTTGAATTTATTTAAGCTTCCAGCATTTTTTGCATTCATCTCAGTTTTCAACAAAAACCATCTGATAATGAAATGAGATGAACCAATGGTTGTTTTGACAAGCATTGTTAAAAATATATGTTAGGGACGACTATCTGCTATTACCACACTAGAAGTTAGCTCAATAACTGTAACTTTGACTAAATTATAGTCATTACTGTGTTGGATAATATTGATTAGCTGTGGCAATCATCTTAAATGGGGATGTCTCCAACTGTTAATGAGTTGAAGATATAATTACAATTACAGTCTGAGAGCTTCACTAAAATCTGTTCAGTGGTTAATGAGATAGTTTGCTAACTGTACAAACCAATAAACATATTTACACAGAGACATGGGCCAAAACTTCATTATTGTTTCAATTAAATAAATCCTTTAAACAACCTGTTTTAAATTGAAAGTTATCTACAGTTGTGTGGTTATTCGCTAATGTAAATTGCAGTAGCTGTTAGCTGTAGCTCCTGTTATGACTCGATTCTCATTCTCCAAAGTGAGGCCATTCCTACAAGATAAGAACTGCTCATGACTTTTCTACAGAGCCTCACTTTAAAACAGCTGAACTATTGCTTTAATTAAGCCTAACCCATTATTGAATCCTGCTGCATGCATGATTTATATGAGCATATTCTAAAAGGGGGGAAAGGAGTCAAGTGGTCTTTTCCTCCATCTCTTGGCTTTCTGAGTAACATTATAAACACCAGCAGATAGATTTAGAGCCTTTGGACAGGCATCCGGCAGGGTGTTGGCAACAATGGTGGGAGAAGAAAAACAAGTATGTTGAAGTGGGAGCAGTCAGGTCACAGGTGCAGAAATTACTCTATATTTGTTAATTATCTTTGGAAAGCATATCAGACATGAACACTGCTGGCTCTGTTTTGTTGCTCAGACTGAGAAAAAGATGTAGCTGGAATTAGAGTTTCTGAAACCAAGCAACTAGTGGATAACTTGTTTTGCCACAAGCTGCATTTGAAAAGAAGAAAAAACAATTTACGGGTCATAAGTGTGTTGCAGTAAATTTGGCATGCATAAAACAAACATCAGATGAGGCCCAGCTGCATGTTTCAGGTCAGTTTGCTGGTAGTTTCAATGACATTTGAATGACTTGCAAACACATAGCTTTGTATAATCCAGTAGCTTATAATAATTACCAATATTGGAACCGGTAAAACATTAGTGGGCCAGAAATTGTGAAAGAATAAAATTAAATGACGTGTGTAACTTTGTTCTAACATTTTATGTCCCTCGGTGGCTCGTTTGTGCTCTGCCTGAAAACGGTGAGAACGTCAGAAGAAGTAAAAAAGATGGCACCACAGAGTGTGCTCAGGGTGTAAGTTATGGACGTAACTTTCTCACTCTGTCAGGCGCTTTAACCGTCTGTCCTGGAGGACACATTAACTTGGTATCCTTAAATAAAGTCCTTTAAATAAAGCTGGGGGAGTTAAATAATGAGAAAGCTGCTCCCGCTGTCCTTTCTGCTTTTAAATGAACCTCTGCCTTTCTTATTAATGTCCTCTTATCGCTCATCATGGCCGCTGACCTGCTGCTGTAACCCCTTTCCCACTCAAGCGCACACGTGGCTCCGGCAAGTGGTCGGCACAGAAGTAATTGAGGGCAATTTTCAAATTAAAATTTAAACCCTTCATCCATCTTGGCACGATGGGTTGTGGTGGAGGCGAGGAGTTTTGGGGGCTGATGACTTGATCAGGTTTTGCGAGGCGGCCAGGTACTCTCAGGCCGGGAGAGGTAGGATGATGAACGAGGGGCATTAATCTCTGTGACAGAGAGAGGAGTTAGCAGCGGCGATAGCAGCGCTAACGGCTTTAATTAGCATTTAATCAGACGCCTCGGGGCCAATGGAGGGGGAGAGAGGAGATCAAACTCCAGTGGCCTTCTATGAGAAGAGGAGCAAAGAAAGACAGTCCCTGTGGTAGCTGGGCTGATGCTGCAGGCTGTGCTGAAGAACACGTCTATGATCCTCTTTTTGTCCTCCTGTAATAGATGCACCACAAAGGCCCTAGACCTTTTGTAGAAAGAGGTAGTGTTGTAAGAACATGGAGTGCACTTGCTGATACGCAACATATTCAGGCTGTGAGATTTTCTCAGATGAATTCTACGTACTGAGAAGATCCCTGAAAGAAATGACAGTGATAAAACTCTGGTGGATTCACTGGTGCACCCTTGTGCATGAACATAATTTTCATTATGCATACAAAATCAGATAAAACGGAATAAATTACTTGAAGGAGCCTAAAGTTGGTATCACAAGCATGTTATTTTATGTCTGTAAACATTCAGGCACTTGACTGCCGTGGAATATGGAGACTAAATAAAACCTACACTCTAAAAACTGCTGCGTTATTTTAATAACTCTTCTGTTGGGTTGTAGGCTGGTTTGATTTGACCAAATATTGGGTGAAATAGTTGGACCCAGTCATTGGATCAGAGATGAGTAACATTGTTCAATCCATCATTTTTTACCAGAAGTTGATCAAATTAGACTTGACTAGACCTCATGCACAAAGGTGTGCCAGTAAAAACAACTTGTAGAAAAATGTTTAACATGTTGTTATTGTTAATAATTTTAATTTACACTAGACAGTCAGTTTGGTTTCCTAAACTAATGTCATTTGGTGCTAGCTGACTAATGCTAATATATATGTTAATAAGTAGTCCCTCGCTACTTCACGGTTCGTTTATTGCAGACTCGCTCTATTGCGGTTTTTCAAAACAAGATTGGACATGATGCAAAATTGGCTGACTGATGTATGAGCTTCACGATTGGCATGGAATTTTTATTTAAAATAAATTATTTAGAGGGCAGCACGGTGGCGCAACTGGTAGAGCTGCCGCCTCTCAGCGAGCAGGTCCCTGGTTCAAACCCCGGTCCGGGGGCCTTTCTGGGTGGAGTTTGTATGTTCTCTCCGTGCATGCGTGGGTTTTCTCCGGGTACTCCGGTTTCCTCCCACAGTCCAAAAACATGCATGTTAGGCTGATTGGTAACTCTAAATTGTCCCTAGGTGTGAGTGAGAGAGTGAATGGTTGTTTGTCTCGTTTGTCTCTATGTGGCCCTGTGATGGACTTGCGACCCGTCCAGGGTGTACCCCGCCCCTCGCACAGTGATTGCTGGACATGGGCACCAGCGACCCCCGTGACCCAAAATGGAATAAGTGGGTAAAGAAAATGGATGGATGGATGGATTTTTTGAATGTCCAGAGGACCAGATTGAACTTTTTTGGATTTTTCTACCTGGATTATTGAGCATGCATCAGGATATTCTCTGCATTTAACGCATCACAGCTGAGTTACACCCAGGTGGAGCAGTGGGCAGCTATGTAAGCGCCCAGGGAGCAATTAGGGATTGGGTGTCTTGCTCAAGGGCACCACGGCATGTGGGTATGGCAGGGAGTTGAACTTGCGGCTTTCTGGTCCCAGGCTGCCCTACTCTACACCATCATTTAGCTCCAGCTAGCTAGTCTGAGGTTTGTTATTTTTAACTCTATAGCTTTATTTTAAAACATAGTTAGTCATTTAAACTTAATTTTGGGGTTGAAAACTTAACTAGACATGCTGGATGAAACTGATGACACATCACTGATTAGTTAAAACCACCCAGGATCGGATCGGTCTGAATTTGACCCAGCAAATGCAGCTTTGGATTGTTTTTCAGTTTTTACTGCAGTTGAAATCATTTCACTGCTAGGTTTTAGTTTCTGCATGAAATTTGCAACTACAACCAGGTGTGGGGACTGAGCATGAAATCTGCAATCATTCGGTGCTCTGCTTCAGCTTTAGTTTAGTTCTGGTGGGTTTTAGATCTACAGCAGTGAAACCACTGATAAATCAGTTTAAACAAGTTGTTCTCACAGTTTTGACGACTGTGTGCCATTTTGTGTCCACAGACGACTGAGGATGTTAATCTATCTGCAAAAACTCTCCAAACAGCCCACAGCTTTTGAAACTAAGTGGCGGTACTGCAAAGCTTTACCATATGACAGCTACTGTATTTATCAAAATTTATTTTTGAGTGACATGCTTGTGGGATGTGAAGGATCCAAAGTAAAGATCAGCTCCAGAAGCAATGTGTGGTGACAAAAATAAAATAATTTCATAAAAATGTAAACAAACAGGCCAAGTATGACAAAAGAAAACAAAACTTGATCCAAAAAAAAAAAAACCACGTAAAGCATCTAGAGTAAAGATGAAGATTTGACAAAGAACAACTGAAAACAACAAATATCAAGGAAGTAAAGGCTAAATAAAGAGTTGGTGTGACTTTTACTAAGTTTAGGGACTGAGCAGAATGCAGGACAGAAACAAAGTGCAGAAAGAACTAAGAAAAGAAAACACAAGTACAGAATATTAAACAGTAATGCATGCAAAAATATAATAATTTAACAAAAACATCCAATGATCAGGGGGTTTATTCTTATTCTTGCTGTGTGGGGAAAGTACCCTTGCTAAAGAACCTGACCACAGTTTGAGTGTGCACAGTTCCGCACTTGTTGATTTGGGGGGAAAAAAGGCTTTTAATTAAAAATGCAATGCAATAAGATAAAAAGAAGAAAATTAAAAAAAAAAACATGACATGACATTGCTGAAATAGTCAGCTTTACATTGCAGTCTTCAGCAGTTAACAGGTTGCCGGGTTGACGTCAAAGTCTTTGTTAAGTCTGTTTTTCTGTTCTTAAATCTTTTTATGTAAAGACCATAAAGGTGCTTTTGTTGGCGAGCACATGGCATGTCGTTCCTGCTGCACCTTGTTGAGACGGTCATGCTATTATAGCGAGTGTGCACTAAATTCCAGAAACATTTGCAAAGTTTGGAGCATTCTGCAAGTTTTCTTCACATTTCACCAAAAGCTAAATATGAGGCGCATTGAACCACTGTTTCAAAGTAGTGAAATAATGTTTAATTTAAACACAAAATCAGTGTCAAACTTTCTTTCTCCGAAGTCAGGAATTTTAAGGTTTATTTATTTTATTTTCTGTTTTGGTGTGTTTTAAATAGAAAATGTATTCAATTTTTGTTTTCAACTTTGGTTTTCAGGACTTCACTTCAAAAATTTACAATTTAAAACCATATGCAGTAGCTTTTTTTATTTCCAATTTTGTGGTAGGGATAAAATGTTTAACCACTGCAGAGGCAACTTTAAATCTAATATTAGTCTTACAGCCTCAGACTGAAAAAATAGACTAAAACAAAGAAAAAATAAGACTAAATACGCATTTCAATACAAAAAAGAAAGCTGAAAATAGCTAAAAGCTAAAATAAAGTTCTAACCAAAACAGAAAATGCAGCATAAAAACTAAAATTTGCACCCACAGTGTCATAACAAAAACAAAGTAGAACATTTAAAGGTGAATTTATAATAAACTAATATTCTTTATATGTAGAATAGAATTATTCCACAAGTTTTTGTGAAACATGATCCAGTCTGTTCTTTGCTAAAAGTGGAGAAGGAATTATGTGGGTCTGTGAAACTATCAGTATTATTATGAAAATTATAAAATAAATGTGTGAAGTATGCTCTATATATATCTTGTAATATATTCATAAAATGTAACATTTTATAGCCTAACTTTCTTTGTTTCTGAACTTCATCAATCATTCCACCATTAATGGAAATCCCTGTGTCGACGATAATAATCATTTCTTAATATATAATAATTTAAAATTCATTCAGAAAAGGACGCGCTTTTAACATTAGCTTCTAAAAACAGAATACTGAGCCAGCAGTGAAACTCTGAGTTTTCGGAGCGAACATGTGACTGAGATATGATGTAAGTGTGACAGGTGTGTTACCTCCAGGCTGTTAGTGGTGTTTGTTCTGCAGCGAGGTGTTTTACCAACCTGAACCAGTTCAAGTCATGACAAGATCGCTCCTAAAAGACAAGTAATACCAGCTAGCCACAACCAAACTGCAGACAACAGGGACATGTAATAAAACGTTGTTTTTCAAACAGTTTACTGCGTGTTAGGGTGAGTTGTTTTTATTAAAATTAATAAATGCTTCTTTTATAACCAGCTCAAAAGACAAAAATGCATCATGGCAGAAAATGAGAAGATATGTTGTCTTGCTGTGTCCTCCACAATCAGCTGCAAATAAATGTTGCTTAATAAGGCAGTATAACCCTATTTGACCTTAGCAAGACAGAGACATGTCACGTCGAACCCAAGATATCAGTAGATGAAAATGAGGCATAACAATTCTCTTTTAAAATGTGGATACCACTGGGGTGCTTTCTGATCAGCCAGCATTTGAACAAGGCATTTTAAATAGTTTCCTAACCTTTGGGAAACTAAAATCTCAGTTCAGAGTCAAGAGCTGCCTCAGAAAGATGTGAACAACGGTTCAATACAAAGTGAAATGAATCACAAGTTTATCCATCAGCTAATTCAGCTCAATAAGTTACAAACAAACAAAAAAAAAGGGCACAGGAATGTGTTAGTATCACCTGTTGTAATATTGTTAAGAATGTTGTCATTATGGGTTTAAGGGAATAAAAGTTATTACATTAAAACCACAATATTCAAAATGTGATACATTTGATCCTTTATTATCTTTAGAAGACATTGCTTTGGACCATCAACGTAAATAAAGATAAACAGCAACTATGTTACCTTCTTCTGTCTCAAACTGAAGCCATAATGTGTGGTGCACAGGCGCTGCCGTGCTGAATTTTTGGAACCAGTCTGAGCACTAAAGCTGTCAACAAGGAAGAGGGCCGGCAATGGAGGAGGGGCGTACAAAAGAGACCATCTTATCACAAGCAGAACTGGTTTGTTCCACTTTGGAGTAAGCTGTTGGAGGAAGAATCAGTTTTGTTGTTTGTTTCCTTGACTGACGAAGCCTTCCGGATCGAAGGCGAAACGTTTCAGCACAAAAAAAAAGAAACTGTCCAGATGATCTGACTGAAAAATGTTGGATGTGTCAGTTCTAATTCATTACTGAATTAAACACTCCGCACAGTATATCACCACAAATATAAAACAGATATTTTACACGATTTTAGTGCCTGGAGAGACAACTGTTAAGTAAACACTTATGGACGATTTCCCCTCATTAAGGAACTTCTGAAAGCAAAAACATACAAACAAGTGTTTACTGTAAAACAAATAGTGTTGATAGATTAATGCTTTTTATGAGCTACAGTTGTTGCTTTGCTGACCTGTTATCTGAAAATATGAGCAAAAGAATGAAGATAACTGCAAAACAAACAAAGCTAAGCTAGAGGATATTTTACTAATCATAAAAGCTTTTTACCAAAATTGATGCATTCAGACATGAACATTGTACTTATAATCAAAGCCTTTAGATTATAAAGGCTATATCTTAATAATTAAATTCTGTTTAAATGCATCTAGATTTTCTTGGGAGACGTTTGCAGAAGGACCCGTGGATAATTCTGCTAGAATCTAAATGTACCAGCAGAAAGATTTCTAATTGAAAGCATAACGCAGCCTTTGAATACATCATTGTGTGATTTCAGAAGGTTTTCTTTAGGTGAAAACATAAAGCACAAAGGATAAGACAATGTCAAGACAAAGACGTGGCGATGTGATGCAGTGTGCGTCAAAGAAAAGTGACACTGAGTGCTCTAGATAGGAGTTTTGATGGCGATGGTGAGGAAGAGGGCTTTTGGCATGAAAGAGGCCAGTGTGTGATCATGATGTCATTAGAAGTATGGAGTGAGACAGACCGGAGGAGGCTGCTGTACTGTGCTGCACCCAGGGGACGTCATTACCAACTGGAACTGAGCAGGGACCTGAGCACAGGTCAGACACACAGGAAGTGGGCTAACACACAAACACAAGGAAGTGTGCACTTCCCCACATGGATACGCACACATAATCTCTCATCACACAAGAAATGGACAGTTCTGTCCGCTTTTCGACAGCGGACTCGTGCGTTTGCTGCTAAACCTGACAAATTCTTCAATATCTAAGTGGACACCTCTGTAGACAAATGTACCTCGTTAATGAGCGCACACAGATGGACAGAGCGCACACACATGCACACGAACGTGGACCGAGAGCTCATGCTGTGCTAAGTTGCGGAGTGGATACCGGTGTAGCCGTCTGCGCTTCATTACTGTTCACACACAGACAGTTGCAGTGTTTTTGTGTCAATGTTTAATGAGGGGCTGGGAGTCTGGGGACCCTGCTGCTGTCAGGAGCTCCATGTAGTCTGGAGCTACCACCTGTTCCCATTCACTCCCCGAAGACCTAAACACACACATATTAAACCATCCGCAGACACACACAGGCATGCAAACAAGAACAGAGCGCACAGAAACATGTCGACACAAGCGCATACTTGACAAACTGCATACAGTGATTTAGTCATCCTGTGGCACCAGCGTCAGCGCCGGATGCAGGTAAACAGGTTCTTGTGGTTGGCTGAGTCAGGCTGCCTGACAGAAGCTACACAAACCACGGGAATACCAATTGATACGTTTCATATTCCCCGTGAGCTCGGCTGAGGCGGCAGCATGAAAGCTGCTGCCAGCAAGAGTGATCCCTCTCTGCCTTTTTTCTGACACCGCCGCGTGATGGCGATCCGAAGCATCCCGGCCCATCTCGCTTCAAGCGCCGCGTAACGCAGAAACTTCCGAGACGAAATAAAACGCTTCCGCACTTGAGCGGGCTTTACAGGTGCATTTCAAAAAACTAACTTTTATTTAAACAAAACAAAACAAACAAACAAAAAAAAAAAATCAATTATCGACTCATTAACAAGATTATAAAACAGTGATTTAGTTACATAAATAAATTGATATCGGTGTATCAAATCTTAATTTCATAAGCATGTATACATGGGTCATTGTAATAAATAAAAAGGGAGAGCAGAAGAGTCCTACACGAACAGAAAATCAAAAAACAGCTAGACTCAGAGGAAACTGTTTCTGCAGAGAACGAGACACTGGACAACATGGTTTTTGCCATCAAACACACGTGAGGAGTTGCTTTGATAAAGCACGAGTTACACAGCCATTCACTTACTAATTAAGGACACTAAAGCTGGGACCAAGGTTGGTTGTCTCTCACCTCTTCGAACGCGTTTGGTTGTTAGATAGATCTTCTGTTTGGTTACTTTAAAGCGTTAAGACAAGGCAAGAGAAAAGGCTGCTTTTATCTTTCATCAACAAAACAAGAGAAAGTTAAAAAGTCGAACAGAAAATGTATCAGCATTAAAAAAAAAAAAAAAAAAAAAAAGGCAAGAAACGAGAGGACAGCTGAACGTTGCAGAGGACGGTGGACATTTGGCTGATTGTGTTTTCAAAAATCTTGAAATGATACACTGAAGCATTTACGTTGCTTTATACCAACACCAGGGTGTAAATTTGAAAAAAAGAGGCAGCTGACAGAAATTTTTCAATTTGAAGGACAAAAAAAAGAAAGATAGTCACTATTTTTAACCAGATTCACCCTCAAATAGCTCTTATGTAAAGCATGTTCTATTCTTTCCAATAGCGTTTCACTGTAAGTTACAACAGCTTTTTTTCATCTTCAAACATTTAATAAATAATCTCAAATAGTCACCCTATGCTATTTATAGTCCTCTTTGCCTCTGTCGGTGAGATTAAACCTGCATTTTTGACAAACCCAGAGTCTCAAACATGAAGATGTGGCCTTGTGAGTCCAAAAAGTTACCAACAAGGTCATCCTAGTCCTTCTGATATGTTTTTTTATAACAAAAAAAAAAGAAGACAAAGAAGAGAAAGAGATGGAGAGCCAGAAAGAGCAAACTACAGCGGCTTCAAGTATTTCACATTACATAGAATACTCTGTATAAATTAGTTAACATATACTTTCAGATCCTCCATATTCAGACATATACTATGGCATATATACAGAGTACAATAAATGCTTGCTCATGTTGTGTTTTTAGTTTTCCTGGTAGTGAGATGTTTGTTTTGCGTTGTTTTTTTTTTGTTTTTTTTCCTGTGTAGAGAAATCCCTGAGAACGTTCTGGTTTCTAAATGTTCTACACAATGAACTAGAACAGCGGCGAGTCCAATTTCAACGATTCACATGCACAGAGGGAAGTGACACTGGCCTGGTCTGAAAATACCACACAGCGATGGCTGCGGAGATGAGTGTGGGGACAGCTCGGCTTCTGAGAGCCGTTTTCTTGCGAGGGCGGTGATGTGGGGGTAATGATGCGAAGGCAGTGACGTCCAGCAGAGCAGAGCACAGGAAGATTTGTGGGAATCTAACTCAAGAGTTTCCACCTAAAGGGATAGAGCTTGGATCTTTTAAACTGAGATTTTGTGGAAAGGTTATGAACAACATCTGATTGGCTCGACAGCTCTTTGAACCACCTCAGTTTGGAGAAACATTCTGGCACATTTGATAAGCTCACAGCTAGTCCGAGGGAGGCCAAGAGCAAAGTAAATTGCAACCATCTCAAATTTTATTTAAAAATTTCATGGAAATTAGCTTAAAAAAATCATTACAACACTTTGAATTTTGCATTTTCAAGTTATGGTTCTGTTAGAAAGATGAAATTCCTTCTATAGCTACAGATCGCTTCTGCTTAGGGGTGCACGATATTATCGGAATGGTATCAGAATCGGCCAATGTTAGCGATAATGTTAAATATCGGACATCGGACGTTACATCAAAATAACTCACCGATTTAAAAGGTGCTGATATATATATAAAGGCGCTATATATTTATATGTATATATATATAAAAGGCGCTGTTTTGTATGACAACCCAGCGACAAGGACGCCTGCTGCACCAGCACAACATTATGACGTCACGTGCCGTTGAGATTTGTGAAAATTTACAAATTTGCACTGTTAAAAGTGTTGTCATTGTGTTAGAGAGAGTAAATGTCATGAATAAGTTTGACATTAAACATAATCCAAGTTGAAGTGTTGCATCATTTTCAGCCCCCTTTTTGGCATCTGCATTTGGTAGAAGGTCAAAATGACAAAGACCATGCAGAATAATGTAGGATTTTAATTCCACAGCAGAGAAAACTATGTAGTCTCTGTAAGTAGGTCTAGAAAAACATATATTGTTATTGGTATCGGTCAAATAAGCTTTAACATATCGGCGTATCGGATATTGGCCAAAAATTCAATATCGTGCATACTTTTGCTGCTATTCGCCTTTCCAAATAACCTTAAAGTCCTGTAATATGAAACTGTTGGTGGTGTGAATGTGTTCAAATACAACTGGCATGAACTAATGAGACATGTCTGAGATTGGAGTTATTCTAAGACAATAGAAATCCATCGTTTTCCCACTCCATTCGGACTAGACGTTAGCTTGTCAGGTCTGTCAAAATTAAACTCGGTTTCTCCAAACTGAGGTTGTTCAACAGAACCCCACGTCAAAAGATCTCAGAGATCGCTTTAACATTGGACTTCTACAGTGTTTTGTCTTTTTAATTAACACTGTGGGCTATTACAGCTGATAAATATCATGTTTGTAATAATGGAAACAAGTTCAATACCCTATTGTGAGGTAGTCATCTCCCTTTGGGAATTTCTTCAATAACAACAACAAAAAAAAACCTTTGCTTTATCAGTCCAATGTTAGAACTAATGAGTTAATAAGTTTTAAATTTGCCTGTTTGTCATCACTGCATACTGTCGTCTGTCATGGAACTGGTTTGTTTTACAGAGGAAGGCTAACATGAGTTAGCTAAGAGCATTGTTTGTTTGGAGGGAAGCTAATGCCTGGAACCTAGAGAAAGCTAATGGCTGCTCAAGTGCTGCTGCTGAGCATGAAAAAAATTGCTGAATGCGGCTTTCCGTCAGTGCTGACCCAAGCTGTGCCGAGCCGAGCTAGGCTGTGCAGTGCTGCCCAGTGCCCACCAGCGAGGGCCTAGACAAAGGGAGGTGCTCCGTGTGGTTTAAAGCCTTAGTTTCTCTTTGAGGATACCGAGACGTTGCCATTGTTTTTCTTCTTCTGTATTTTTTTGTTGTTTTGTTGGTTTTGTTTTTACATGAGCGCTATTGTACAAAGGCTTCAGCCACTCGACATCATAGAACTCAACATACACAGAAATAGGGGGGAGAAAAAAAAAAGATTTAAATCATAGAAAAAAGAAACAAAAATCTTTAAAAGCCGTTTCACTTTTCATTTTCATCTCGCACACATGTAGAGAAATACACACAACATTCACAATGTGACAAATTTCCTCTCTTCTGAAAAATAAAAACACTTCTGTACACAGAGTAGTAATAATATTAATAATAATAATAATAATAATAATAGTAATAATGTTTATAACAATAATAACAGCAAGAACAATAATACCGCATGTGGCTCTGTTGACTTTTTTTGTCATCTTTTGCTTTCTCTTTTTGCTTCATGTTACAAGTCACTTCCTTCTTACGTGTCTGTTAGTTCAAAAGAAGTTCAAAAGGCAGACTCAAGTTAATAGAAAAGTACTAGCTTGGAAGAGGAGGGTTTGACGACCCCCAGCCTCACCTCAGCCAAACCTCTCCCTCACAAGCATCATCAGCTTCTTTTTGCCCTTATAGATCTGTTTCAGGTTGTCTATGAACTGGGTGAACTGAATGTGTCCGTCGTGAGCCATCATAAAAGTCTCCCGGGCCTTTCCCAGGAACTCGATGAACTCGCTGTAGTGGCGAGGGCTAATGTGCGTAAGCCGCGAGTGCGTGGTGTTAATGTAGGCCCCGATGGTTGCGTCCAGAAGCTGCCTGAGCGGCGCCTTGTCCAGCGACATCAACTTCCCAGAGTTCCTGCGGCTGTGCAGCGCCGACACCATGCCCGGCGTGGTCAGCGTGCATCGCCGCAAAATGTCCGAGAGCACGGTGGCACACTTCACGCTTTTCACCACCAGGGGAATGACAGCAGCCAGCTCGTTCTTGCCCAGCGTGTGGCTGAGTGCACAGGCCCACAGTACGTCATTAATGGCTGGGTGCGTGTCCTGGTTGTAACTGAGGTTCAGATGAGCCATGGCTAACGTCGCTAGTTTGTACGCTCTCATCGGGTAGCCACGGTGTTCCATGTAGCGTGCAATGGTGAACAGTTGTGTGTAGCTCATTCCTGTTGCTGCAGCGTCCAGTACAATCTGGTAGGCTGTCTCGAAGGCAATGTGGTCCTTTTCACAGAGTGTCAGAGCAGAGAGGGCGCAGTTCTGTGGGTCCTTCATGGCACACTGCAGGGCGAGTGTGCGTGCAGATGAAGCCAGGTTCTCCTGCTGGTGGCAGTCAAGGTGGAGGCGGACGATAGTGCTGTTGGACATGACTGTAGTAGCCACGATGCTGGTGGCTTCTGTAGGGGTGAAGAGGGTGAACCAGCTCTGCATGATGCTGTCCAGTGCGTAGACACCTGGAGAACACATATTGGGTAGTATGAACAAAACGTTAAAGGGAAATCAGACAAACAAACGCATGCATCTTGGTAAAGGACTTACCAACTTCAGTGGCACATGTGACTAACCAGCGCACCATCTCTCTCCTCCTCCAGTTTAATGTGGACAGGGTTATTCTCATCACCTGAAGAAGCCAAAAACAATAGACCAACGAGAAAGAGACCATCATCAAAAGCACATATCAATAAAGCATATGATATTGTATTAATGCAAACAGCAAAGTTTTAAAACTATTTTATTTCTATCTTTCTTATTGGTCTCCTCTCTCATATCAGTGTTTCTTGTTGTGCGATTTTTTTATGAAGCATTCACACTATTGAGATCCATTTTTCTTCCGTACGTTTTTCGGCATCTTTCTTGTTCCATAATTTCTGTGCCATTTCAACAAATCGTATAACAAAACATTCAGCTCTTTCAGGAGAAGGGTTTAGCTTTTTGAAATATTTAGCCTTTTCTGCCACTTTTTTCCTTATAGAAAATGAATTGAGCTCATTTTACATCCTTTTAGCTCTGTTTACAACCTTTTACTGCTCCTTTCACATTTTGTTCTGGTTAAGCTTCTTTCAGCTTCCTTGTGCAAATTAAAACTATTTTCAGCTATTTTTAGCTGGGGTTTTTTTCCAGCTTTTTTGTGCTACTTTTTGATGTATTCTACTAACTACAACATTTTTGTGTTTCTTCTAACTTCTTTCAGCTAATTTCAGCTTATTGTGCTCCTTTCAGCTTATTCATGCAAGTTTCAGCCTTTTCTGCTATTTCAGCTACTATTTAGCCTTTTGAACTAATTTTAGCTATTTTGGCTAGTTCCACATTTTTTGCAAACATTTCAAATTTTTAGCCTAATTCAGCAAAAATGTGCTCTCCACTTCCTTTTAATAATTTAAGCTTCTTTCTGATTTTTTAGCTACTTTTCAGTTGTTCTTTTTCTGGGTGTGCAAATTTCAGCTTTTTTTCAGATTCTTTCCACTTTTTGTGCTCACTTCTGCTTCTTTCAGCCTAATTGGGCAGTCATGTTCTTTTTGCTTTCTTCTGCTAATTTAAGCTTCTTCTACCTTTTCAGCTACTCTTTTTTTTTTTTTTTTTTTTTTTAGTATTTTTAGCTAATTTCAGCTGTTTTCAGAAAAAAAATTTTTTGTGGTAATTTCTGCTACTTTCAGCCTAATTAACTTTTTAAGCTCGTTATGCTCCTTTCAAGTTATGTCAGCTCCTTTCAGGTTTTTCTGCTATTTCAGCTACTATTTAGCTGTTTTTATGCTAATTTAATCATTTTCAGATAAATCCACATTTTTTGGGTTAATTTCAGCTCTTTTTGCTTCCTTCTGGTATTTTAAGCTTCTTTATGCCTTTTCAGCTACTTTCAGCTATTTTTTTCAAATTTCAGCTTTTTTTTAATCAAATTTCCTAATTTTTATGCTAATTTATGCTTATTTAAACCCAATTCAGTAAATAATTCAGCAAAAATGTGCTCTCCACTTCATTTAATAATTTAAGTTTCTTTCTGATTTTTTTTAGCTACTTTTCAGTTGTTTTTAGTGCGTGTGCAAATTTCAGCTTTTTTTCAGATTCTTTCCACTTTTTTGTGCTCACTTCTGCTTCTTTCAGCCTAATTGGGCAGTCATGTTCTTCCTGCTTTCTTCTGCTAACGTAGGCTTGTTCTTCCATTTCAGCTACGTTTCAGCATGTATTTTTTTTTGTTAATTTCAGCTGTTTTTCAGCAAAGTTCTTCAGCAATAAGCATTTACACTGCATTTTCGCAGGAAATGTGATTTCTCTAATTTATGTTGCTTTGGTTCTTTGAGATTTGTGAGTTATCATTGATGAACAGCTCTGTTTTCACCCATTCAAATGGTTAGAATCAGGTTAAGGTCTGAATTATCGCAGCACTCTGTAGTAGGTTCAGGGTTGGGCCAGTGATTATTGTATTTTAATTTACTTGTTACTTGTTTTAAGCTGCATGTCATCTATGCACTCTTGTTTCACTCTTTATTGCTTGGGCATACTGGAAGTTCAAAATGAACGATTCAAGTTCCCTCCTTGGCATTGTGTTCCCACACCTGAACAATCCAGACCAACAAACTGTCAAAACTTTCATTTTTATAGAAGTCTTTATTCAAGCTAAAGATCACTTGACGATTGTTTTTGATTGTTTGTACAGCATCATCAGCAGAATCACTTTTTAAACTTTATGTTGTATGTATTCTATATTTTGCATACAACCGGTAAATACACTCTAAGGCCTGAAGGTGGATTTGTTTTGAAGATGACACAAACACTCACACCCAATTTACTACTTAGTCTCATCAGTCCTTATCATATATCCATTGCAGCTGCGCTATCAACACTCCAGTTTATGTTTGCAGCTAAAGCACATTGCCAGCATATGTGCACATTGCTGTGGCGCATATTCTCAAGTCTGCTGGTGTGCAAGGAGAGCCTTTTTCAAACAAGATGAGGACGGTTTTCATTTTTAAACTTGTGCAATGAAACCATCAGAAAAGAGAAATGTACAGATAAAGACTTGTCCAGCAGCCGTGATGTGTCTGCACACCTGTAGTCCGAGCTCCAGCGAGACTTTGAGGAGTGTAATGTCCGGCAGGCTGTCCATGAGAGTTGCAATCTTGAACGCATCCTGCGCCAGTTTGAAGATGTGAGACGAGGAGTGGATGTTTTTCTGGATGGACTCCAGAACCGTCTCCAGCCTGCGACTGTCACCTAGAATAGAAACAAACACACGACACAGTTAGGCTGGATCAGATCAGAGATTACTACTGCACTTCTTTGTATATACGTGCAAAAGAAATGTGCACCTTTGGCAGCAGTGAGCATGGTGGAGGCCAGCTCGCACTGCTGAGACTCTATATGGCTCAGGGTGAACCAGCGAGGGTAGCGGTTGGGAACTACAGACACAATGTGGTGTGGTCTTGAGAGATCACCTGATGAAGCTGTGGACTCCAACACGGGCAACCTAATGGAAAACATGCACAAGAAAATTTAATGCAGTCCATTTTATCATTACCCACTGCAAAATGTGCCCACGTGTTTGTTTGTCTGCAAGTTGACAAAATATATTAGGGTTGACATGAACAACTGATTAACCTTTGAACTCAGCCTACTTCAACATGGCTGTCACAGCCAACTGACATTAGAGAACACAAAAAGAGCTATAACTCAGCCAGTCTTACAGATGTTGAGCTCAAATTTGGAGTGACTGTAGTTGAGCATCATCCCAACCAACGCATGCTTTGAGCCCAAAATATTGTTGTTTAAAACCTTGGCATTAGATGTTGGAGTCAAACCTGTTTCTTAGCAAAGTCTCTCTTAAATCACTGGACAGATTTCATCGAAACTCTCAGAAATCAAGTCTTAGGTATATGTCTACCACTGATTAACATTAGTTCAAGGTGGAGGCCACAAATAATCACCGTGAGCCTACAGAACAATGATTATACCTGTGTGAATTTTACCGATATTGATAAATGTTGGTGTGGTAGGAGCAGTCAGTCAAC
This sequence comes from Nematolebias whitei, assembly GCF_014905685.2. Classification (NCBI taxonomy): domain Eukaryota; kingdom Metazoa; phylum Chordata; class Actinopteri; order Cyprinodontiformes; family Rivulidae; genus Nematolebias; species Nematolebias whitei. The sequence goes on from NC_056505.1 coordinate 15,881,313, forward strand.
ACATACTCTAAATGCTAACTGATTATGACATTTATTGCATCAGATATTCAAGGATTGACCAAAATGGCTGTAAACGCCATAATTTCTCAGCATTAGATGTCTAAAACACTAACATGACATAAGGTGAGCGAAATGCATTTCTTTCAGGCAAGCCAGGCCTTAAATTAAAAAATATATTACATACAGTAATCCCTCGCTACTTTGCGGTTTGTTTATCGCGGACTCGTTCTATCGCGGTTTTTCAAAATAAGATTGGACATGACACACGATTGGCTGATTGATGGATGAGCCGCATAATCGGCATGGAATTTTTATTTATTTATTTTTTTAATTTATTTTAAATTATTTAGCACCTGCTGCACCTTTACGTAGCCCATACAGCAGGATAAATTTCCTGCTGCAGCTGATCAGCTGTTCACCGTGTAGAGCAGAGAAGTGGGAGTGGCCAAGAGTGCTTGCAGGTGGCAAATAGCAGAGGAGGAAGGGAGTTGAAATCATGACATTCTTGCTCTTTTAGTGTGTTTAAAAACATTGTTCAGAATATATATATATATATATATATATATATATATATATATATATATATAGAGAGAGAGAGAGAGAGAGAGAGAGACGTGTGTAAAAAAAACCTATTACTATTCGTACTTTGCGGTTTTTCACTTACCGCGTGTCTTCAAGGTACGGCTCCCCCACGATAAACGAGGGACTACTGTATACAGTTTTGTAGTTCTTGCAAAAAAGCTGCACTTTAACAGTTATGTGAAGAAAAATTATGACAAAAGTTTCCCAAATTCTCAGCATCAAACTAAAATCGTCCCTTTCTTCTTAGCATAATAAGCAGACAGACAGAAAGACTGTGTAGACAGAAAAAGGTCTTCATTATGGTGGTCTGAAAGGGACTTCAAAATGAAAATGACTACAGTCTTCACCGGGGGATTTTAGTTACCCTAGCCCTGCAATTTACTTTCAACCTACTGTTTAATCACCAAGAAACTAAGGTATAATTAGTATTTTCTTCACTCTAATTGGTCATAATGAAGTCAGAGTTGTGCAACACCTGCTGGAGGATGGAGGAGCTTCACAAGTTTCTGTCTCTCATTATAATAATCCAGACAGGGCCGAGTCTTCACAAGCGTCAGGAGCATGACACGATTACCACTGTGGCTGGCTCATCTCCTATTCTCCTTCACCCCCCCCCCCCCACACACACACACACACACCCCACAGCTCCCACCTCAGTTTCAAAGGTCTTCTTTCCTTCAGAAGACAGCACAACCTGGCCTTCTCTCAGCCAATCACAAAGCTAATTGAGTCCACGGGGAAATTAAGGAATTCACCTTCCAGCCCTGTAAGACTGGACACACATCAAACAAATACCAACACACATCAATGAAAAGAGCCGGAACACACACACGCACATGCACGCACACACACACCTGCCCTTTTGAGAACACATCAAAGCTGCTCGGTAAAGGCAATGTGATGCTAAATGCCAGTTTCAATTTCAGAGCAAAGTGCATGTGTTACTGTTGCCACGTGAGTGAAGGCATGTACAAAAACAGACCCGTCTTCACTCGCTTTGGACCACGAGTGGGCAAGCAGGGCTCAACTCCCAAAGATAGGTGATGAAAAAATGAAAAGAAAAAAAAAGCCCACAGCTGAGACACGAGCGAGTGTGAACATCGGCACTGAGATGCAACAGCAGGGTTCATTCTACGTACAACTGAAGAGATGCTAAAAGCTTCCACCACACTGGGGCCTTCTGGAAGATTCCTCTGGTTAAAAAGGGGGCCTTGGGTAAAGATGGAGGCCTCATCAACATTCCTGTCTTTGTTTGGTTTTCACCAGAGTCTGAGGCCTCTATTGGATGGGAGCTTGAGAGAGAACAGGCCCATTAGAAAAGAAAAAAAAAAAAAACCTTTTAAATATTTAGGAGAAAAAATACATGGTATTGTTCAACAAGAAACAACAATAGGATGAAAAAAATCCTTATGGGCTGCAGTGAAGCATTCTATTAAAGCACAGTTTACTCACATGTTCATCATTCTCAGTATAACCTCTGCCACACTTGTAAATACTCTTGTGTGCAACGATTCATATTCTTAACCTTTTGACAAGGGTGCTAAACGCCAACTCAAAGTCACATTTCTGTCGAGTTTTGTTGTTTAGAAAGTATTATCAATGATGCTAAAAATACCTGTGAATTAGTGAGGAGGCGTGTTTTCTTGCACATTGAAGGGGACTTAACACTACGAGACATCTGCAAGGCCTTGCAGAAAGTTGGCCCATGAAGTGAATGGGCAATTCATAAGATTCAGATTGTTTATTCAAATGCACACATGGGGAGAACTAAAAGTGTACAATTAGCAACACAGAAGTAGAGAAATTGCATGTCCTGCGACAATGCAGTGTGAATGCTTATTGCAAAACAACTTGCTGAGAAACAGCTGAAACTAAGTAAAAAAAACATGCTGAAATGTAGCTGAAATGGACGAGCAAGACTAAATTAGCAGAAGAAAGTAGGCAGAACACATATTTGGTGAAATAGGTTAAAAAAAAAAAAAAAAAAAAAATGAAATTAGCACAAAAACTAGGAAATTAGATTTTTTTTTTTTAAGCTGAAACTAGCGAAAAATGGCTGAAAAGTAGCTGAAAAGCAGAAAGAAGCTTTAACTACCAGAAGGAAGCAGGAAGGGCCGAAATGAGCACAAAAAAGTGGAATTAGCTGAAAAAGCTAAAATTAGCATAAAAACAGCTAAATAGTAGAACAAAGTAGTAAAATCTGAAACTAGCATAATTAAGCTTAAAGGAGTATAACAAGCAGAAATTATCAGAAAGAAGTTAATTAGGCTGAAAGTAGCAGAAATTACCACAAAAACTTGGATTTATCTGAAAACAGCCAAAATTAGCTAGAATTTGCTGTTTAAAAGGTAGCTGAACAGGTAGAACAAGCTTAAATTAGCAGAAGAAATCAGAAAGAAAATGTTTGCCCAGTTAGGCTGAAAGAAGCAGAAATGATCACAAAAAAGTGGAAATTATCTGAAAAAAAGCTTAAATTAGCAAAAAAACAACTGAAAAGTAGCTAAAATGGCAGAAATAAGTTTAAATTGCCAGAAGGGAGTGGAGAGAGCACATTTTTGCTGCATTAGGCAGAAAAAAGTTTAAATGAGTGCAAAAAAAAATTGTTGAATTTGTTGAAAAAGCTGAAATTAGCAGAAAAACAGCTAAAATAGCAGAAAAAGCTGAAACTTGCAGAAATAAGCTGAAAGTAACATAAGTTGAAATTAGCAGAAATAAGTTAGACGAAGCACAAAAATGTTATCGTTAGCAGAAAGAATCTGAAAGGAGCACAAAACAGCTGAAAAAAACAGCTGAAAGTAGCTGAAAAAAGTTGAAAATTTAAAGAAAGCTGAAAGAAGCTGAACTAGGACAAAATGTGAAAGGAGCAGTAAGATTGCACACAGATCTAAAGATTTGAAGGATGTAAAATGAGCTCAATTCCTTTTCTATGAAAAAAGTAGCAGAAAAGTCTAAATATTTCAAAAAGCTAAAGTTGCACCAGTACCAAAAGTCAAAGCAGGATTGTTCTGAATGAACTGAATGTTTTGATATATGACTTGTTGAAATAGCACAAAAATTGTGGAATGAGAAAGATGGTGAAAAATGTACAGAAGAAAAATGGATCACAATAGTGTGACTGCTTCATAAACATTCACACAATAATGAGACGATGAGAAAACACAACCCAAAAAGTTGCCTTTTTTTATATATACCTTAATCCTGTGACTCTTTGGGTTTCTGGTCTGCATCACCATGACTACTGACCTCTTTACCTCATGTTCCTCTCTCCTCATCGACTGTAAACACCCTTCGCTTTCACAGTTCGTCAAGCACACATCTATCAGCTGAACGACACATCCGGTGGAAGAGCTCCACTGTATACACAGACTCCTTCAGGATGAAATCTTCAAGAGGCATCGAGTCAAACCGGTGAGGCAGCTTGCTGTTTCTTCTCTCTAAGGTCTGTAATCCTTCAAATAACATTTTACATTTTAGTAGTAGTCCCTCGCTACTTTGTGGTTCGACTTTCAGGGACTTACTCTATCACGGTTTGTGAATGTACAGTACATAATATTGCACAACAACAAAAAATATATTGTACAAGACACACGATTGTCAACTTTAATGTTACTCATGTGATTGGGACACTGGATACAGTACTGTACAGTAAAAAGTTAACAAAAATTAAAATACTTCAGACAGGTGCCACCATTTTGTAGTTGTCTCTCAGTAAGCCTACACTGTATTCCTGCTCATAACGACCACATTTCCCAGAAGGCAACAGGGCCCCACCCAGAAGCCCCGATTTCTTCTACTGAAAAAAAACAGAGGTAAAGTTTTGATCTGATTGGAAATAGTTTGGCGCTTATTACAGTAACTTTGGCACCCAGCAGAAGCAGAGAAGGAATGGAACCCACCAAGCGGGAGCAGAACCGGAGCAGAACCAGACCTCCAGACCCATTGGTGAATCTTGAGAGCTGGTAGTCGGCTCACAAGGAATTCCGAGAGGGGACATGTGCCGCCAAAGGTCCAGTGCTGTTTCCATAGCCCATCGGGACTTTTTTTATCCAGACTTGGACTCAATTAATCACCTACGGTCCCGCGCCGGCCAACCCAAGGTCTGGACTTCCCCAAAATGTGATTTGGTGCTCAGGAGCTGCAATAAACTGGACCAGAACCGCACCCCCAGACTCAGAGGTGAACCCGAGAGCTCCTAGCCGGCCCATGAGGACCTCCGAGCAGTGACGAGCCGCAAGTAAAATTTAGTAGCTACATACAAGTATGTTGTTAAAATTAATAGGTTTAAAGAGTTAATAACGTTGATTGTGGGCTTTGTCTGCAGAAACGAATAGAGTCGGATCGGAACAGTTGGACCAGAACTGAGAGTCGCTCCTGTTCTGCAGAGTTGTCAAGTAAAATGTAGTAGCTACATCCTGTACGTACTGTATGTTATTAAAATGACATAGGTTTAAGAGTATAGAACACTGCAAGTGTGAGAAGCGTTTCTAAAGCCTTTAAATGTAATTATGGCTTTATAAATTATTCAGACATATAGTCTTTAAAAGGCATTGAGTCATTTTGCTGCTTTTAGCTTTTAGCTAGTGTTCTTCTTTTAGTGGCAACCTCTCAGTTTCAGCAAAGTCACTCAGCTCGCAGCTTTCACACTGCTTTATTAGTTGTGGCAGAAAATGTGATTTCTCTAGTTGTGTTTAGAGTCAGAAGGACATTTTAATAAATATAAAAAAGATAAATCAGAATGTCAGGGTACAGTGGTACCATGTTCATTGAGGAATAGGCAAAAGTACGGTAACTTAAAATGGGGTGTTTATCTCTTTATTGATTGATTGCGTAATCATTTGGCAGGTCAAATTACACAACAAGAAAAAAAGACCAACCTGTCACAAACACTAACCTTGCTCATCTTTTGGTATGATAAATAGCTTCTACATTGAAACTTTATTGATTATTCAGTTGGGATGCACGATATTATCGGCATGGTGTCGGCCGATATTAATGATAAAGTTAAATATCGGACATCGGCCATTCTATCAAAATAATTCGATATAAAAGGTGCTGTTTTTGTTTGACAAGGATGCATGCAGCGCCAGCACAATGTTACGACAATACGCGAGCCGTTGAGTTTAGATTTGAGAAAATTTACAAATTTGCACTGTTCGAGTATTGTCATTGTATTAGAGAGAGTAAACGTCATGAATAAATTTGACCTTAAACATAATCCAAGTTGAAGTGTTGCATCATTTTCAGCCCCTTTTTGGCATCTGCATTTGGTAGCAGGCCAAAATGACAAAGACCGTGCGGAATAATGTATTTTAATTCCACAGCAGAGAAAGCAATGTAGTCTCTGTAAGTAAGTCTAGGGGAAAAATATTGGTATCGGTTATCAGCCAAATAAGTTTTAACATATCGGCATATTGGATATCGGCCAAAAATCCAATATTGTGCATCCCTATTACAAAGTATTCATAGGATTGAAGGTTGTGGATAAGAGCTCTTCAAATGAAAATCCCACGTAGTAACAGGCTGTTGGAGTTTGTGTTTTTGGCCCCCAAAGATTCATCATAAGCACCATCTCTGCAAAGAGACTCTTCTTCTGTTTCTCTGGCTGAAGTCAAATTCTGGGCAGCCTGTGAACCAGTAGGCAGATACACCCCCCCACCCCCACCCCCCGACCACTTGCACCGAGCCAACGCACGACATATGTTGCCGTCACACACACTAATTAACCCCATCCAAGGCACATAAACATACATATGCAGTATTTTAGAACATTTGCATACCAAGGCAGACACGGCAACCCGTTTAAAAAGAAACCTGCTCTTAGAGCAACTGTGACGGGGAAGACAAATCGAGAAAGCAAGAGTAAAGAAAAATACGTGTGTATGTGTGTGTGTGAATGTACCTGATTAAAAAAAAAAAAAAAATCTCTTTTTATCAATGATAGTGTTATAATGAGTCCATTAAAATATTCCTGGTTACTTTACCTCCTCCTCTATATTTAACTGTCCCATGGGAGGGAGGAGGTATAAGCTATCACATTACACTACGCTACATTACACTCATTCATTATGTGCTGAGCAGACACCTCTGGTTCCCAGGAGCACCCGTAAGTGGCCGTATTATTCTAAATCGCGAGTTTCACACCAGAGGAGTGAGGATGAAGGAGGTGAGGAGACCAAAAAAAAAAGGTGAGAGGAAGTGGATAGGAAGAGAGTGGCTGACTGGAATAACAGGTTGGAGATGCTGGTTTGGAGGTCAGAAAGCAACCTTAAAACCACGCGGGGATAACAACCACCTAGTTTCTTTTTTGTAAGCATATTATCCTGGTGCCTTCTTTACAGATGGAGGGATGTTATCTTTCAGTTCTTCATCTGCTCCATGCATCTACTGATCATTTATCACGCAGAGAAGCTCAGCTTCAAGAAAACACAACAAATATCTTACCCCCGCCGCCCCAACGCAACCTTCTCCCTGTTGGCTCTCCATGTGTATACGTGCATGGATTCCTCCTCATTACAGCTGTGCTAATTACGCTCTCATTAATGTAATTAATATTCACTCATGCAGCTCCCACAAGTCACAGCATCAAAACACAACAGCGTGGGCTGGATAACACACATGTACACGCTGTCCACAGATGATCCCACACAGGAGCTGGATGTGGAGTGCTCACATGGACAAGGTGCATATCCACAAACTCAAGGGCGTCCCATGGCAAAGCAGAACGCATTAAAAAAAAACCCACACAAGTGTTTTTTTGTTATGTTTCGTCTATGACAACCTAAAACTGTGAAGCACGATTCATTTGAATGCAGCCCCATTTACGACTAAGAGGCTGTGAAAATGTAACCTAACCTCATAAACCCATATGTTTTTCACATTGAAACATAGTAGGCAAACGATTCTCAGCTACTAATTCCTGAACTAAAAAGATATTAGTTTTCATTTACAAGTTTTTGACATGAATACAATAAAAACTACAACAAAAGTAGAACTATATATATATATATATATATATATATATATATATATATATATATATAACCACATGGCTCTCAGTGCAATTTTGTACGCCAGTTCAGCGTCGTGAGGTAGCAGAGAGGTGAAGAGATAGCGGGCGAAGGTGTGCATTGGGACACTCTCTCTGTGGACAATCTCTCCGAGGCCAGAGTACGGACCAGCTGTTTAAAAAAATAAAAAGTAAAAAAAATAGATACTTGATCGACAAAACAAGCAAAAAAAACACAATTTTACCTGAGTAATTAGAGGATCTTCCTCTCCTCATATATAAACAGAATGAATCGCACATTTCTATGTTGTTGAGTCATGATTTTCTGTTTGAGTGACTATCCGGTCTTTCCTCTTCAGCCCGGAAGAGGCGAAGCCACGTGGCATTAAAACCAAACTGTGACGTCGAAAACATATGGTCGTGTGTGCAGACTTGGCCTCTTGCCCTCCTCTCTTCCTCCGCCTCTTCCTGCACTCCCCCTCATCTCTGGTGGGTTATTTTAAACCCCAACGGGCCTCTAAACCGCAGACCACATCACAGAGTGGCGCGGCTGCAGCCTCCTGGGGCCCACGGAGGCCTCAGAGCTGAGTGCTCTGTTAGTAAAAATGCCAGAGGTGGGTGGTCGCGCCTGGGATGAGGCAGGGCTGGGGTTTGGGTGGGGACAGGGCTTGGAGTTTGGCTCTTCCAGTATGTATCACCATCACCACCACCACTACTACCGTCCTCCTCTCCTCTGCATAAACACATTCTGTGTGTGTGTATTCGCTGACACAATACCCCCGGTGTTGCTGCGCAAAGAGCTTGTTTAGGACCGGCCCAGAACGGCTCTGCCTCTTATTTGCACCACAAAGTGAAAAGATAATAAATAGTGAGACGGAGTCAAAGGTGTTTTTCCTGTTATAGCAAGAATGTCTAAGCTCCGTCTGTGCAGGAGCGTAGTTAAAAATGGCAGGGAGGTTTTTTTTTTTAATGAAAAAAAAGTTATGATTTGCTCATCTCAGCCCAAATTTGGTCTACAATGGAACATGAACACACGAAATGCTAAAACAAAAACATTGTACCATTTTTTAGGAAAATTTAAGTTTATTGTGAGTAAAATATGAGTTTATGAGAATTGAAAGTCATTACCTTTTATATATTTGTTATTTGCATTTTATACTACATTCCATCTTTTTCAAAGTCTGGGTTGTATAAAAAGGACTTGAAGGTAAACAAAAAAAAAAACATTTTGCTCTCTTCCTCACCTTCCAGCAGAAAGACTGCCTGTTTACGGAAGATTTTCACCAGGGAGTCGTCCAATTCCATTTCCTGTAGCTTGGCCAGTAGCTGCTCTTCGTTCCGACACACCTTTTCCTGAGCGTACAGCCCATCGGGCATCACCCGCTGCTGGCCTAAGCCGATCAGAGCCGTCTCCACTGCCAGCGCAGCGTACGACTCACCGTCTCCCAGCAATCGCTGCACGGGCATCCGCTGCAGGTCGGCTCTGCTCACGACACTGGAGCAGTCTGTGGAGTTCAGAGAGGACGGAGCATTGAGTCAAGACAAATCTGAGGGGCTAGCCTCGATACATTTGAAAACATCAGGGAAAGAGAAGATGATGCACAGAACAAGTAAAACTTGTAGGAGAGGACAACTGGAAAACTGCAGGAAGGAAACAAAGACAAGATAAGAGCCAAAAGATAAAGCAACAGTGAAACTATTCTTTCTTCATTTGCATTCGCTAAACTTTTCTTTACTATAGTCAGCAAAGAAAAGACTAAAAACTATACAATCTATAATCTTGTGTTTGGCACACAAAGTTAAAATGCACAAATGCCTGTTTACACTATACTCCCATAATGATAGATCTTCTTCATCTTGTTTAATGCAATGCTCAGTATTGCTTTGTTTGTGGTAGTTATATCATCCCTACATGTCATAATACATCACACACCTCTTCCAGTCTGTCAGACATTTCACTTGGAAGTCAAAAAGAAAGACTTGTTGCCTATAGTTAAGTTTGCAGCATGTCAGATGCTTGAATTCAGTTGGAGTACATCTATCAGTACCTGAGAGGTCTAAGCAGATGTTGGAGCCTTCCTCGCCTGCTCGTCCCGACTCCGTCAGAGTGCTGAACAAGGTACCGATAGGATCCAGAGGGTGTCCCACCCAGCCCTCCATGTTGGTTATGGAGGTATGACCTTTGTGGAGTAACTCTAAGACAAGCCGAAGCACATTAAGACAATTATTGACACATTTCTTTGGAGTAACTGGTATGTAAATAGTAAATAGACAGTATTTTTATAACGCCTTTCTATCTAATCAAGATACTCAAAGTGCCTTACATTACAATCTGTGTCCTCATTTACCTCCACACACACACATATAGCACTGTACTGTTGATCCACTCTGAGACGGTGCTATTTAAGAGACTGAGCTGAATACAGCTCCTCAGACTGAGGAAGTCTCTCGGATGAGAGACGAAACGTTTCTACATTTTTTTGTTGATTTGCTTTGTTTTTTTTTGAATGTCCAGAGGACCAGATTTAACTTTTTTAGATAGCACTGTACTGCATCTCTACGAAGTTAATCTAAATCTGTAATCAGTGCTTTAGATCTCATTTATTCCCCGATGGGACACACATCAGGGGCAGTGAGGGGTTCAGTGTCTTGCCCAGGGACACTTCAGCATGTGACTGCTGGTGGAATCGAACCCCCATCTCTTGCTATGGAGGACGGCTGCTCTAACCACTCAGCCACAGCTGCACCAAATGTCGGTTATGTCAGTTTTATGCACAGAAAATATTCAGTGAATATTGTAAATTATATGCAAACTGATAATGCAGTGCTGAAAAATAAACATAAATAACCTTACTGATGTCTCCCTCCATGTTCATATAAGAAACTATTAATTAAGCAACAAAATTTATTAATTCATGTCCTAGTCTACATTTTTTTTTTATGGTCTCTTTAAAAATAATAATTTATGTCACAAGATATGATGAATTTTTACACTGGAATCTCTAAAACTGATGAGCGTTATAGCCAATTTTGCGTTTTCCAAGTTCAGTTAGCTGTGGCGGCCATCTTGAATCAGTTTGACTCCAAAATTACCTTTGAGCAGATTTTAACACAACCTTGACTTTCTGGACATTCATTGACGTGACCCACCTTTTTTGTGCCGTCGAAAGTGCTCCAGCTGCCTCTGCTGCTGCCGCCGTAATGTGTTCACCACAGCAATGGCCAGTCGCAGGGCTTCTCGGGGGTAACCATGTGAGCGCAGCGCATCTACACGAGCACAAGCCGTTGGGACATGTTCTGTGGAAAAAAAATATCAATTTAACCCCGAATATATAAGACGTATTTTCCGCCGTACACGTCGCACCGCCCTATAAGTTGCATCAGTCCAAATACTGTATGTCAGCAAAATGAAGCTGATTTGACGATTGCTCCAGGCAAGCCGGACGAAAGTAGCAGGCTATGGTAAGCTGATTGTATCATTAATAGTCACTTTTACCTATTACATGTCACAATGGCATGCCATACTACTCGAGTGCCATCTAGCGGCTGAAAATGATAGTGTTATTTTTTTTTCAGTCAGAATGAATGAAAACAGTCTAAAAAAGTTAAGTCTGATTCTCTGGACGGGTTCAAAAAACAAAAAATTGTAGAAACGTTTTGTCTTTCGTTCGAAAGACTTCTTCAGTCTGAGGACGTTTCTACAAGTCTTTCGGATGAAAGACGAAACTCTTCTACAATTTTTTTGTTTTTTGAACCCGTCCAGAGGATCAGACTTAACTTTTTTTTAGATTTTTCTACCTGGGTTATTGAGCATGCATCAGGATATAATGAAAACGGTTATATCTCAGCCAAAAATTAGTTTATAAATATGGGAAAAAAATACATAAATGTGTCACTTCGGCGTATAAGTTTCAGGGCATGCAAATTATGCAAAATAACGTTACTTATAGGCCGAAAAATACGGTACATGTTCTTCAACAGGTTTTGATTGTTCACACTCCAGCTTCTGAGTAAAAAACACCCATAAGACATCGACATACGCACAGACTCACCATGCCATAAAGGCCATCCACGTGAGTCAAAAAGGGAGCCCTCCAGGTTGTCGTGGTAACAGTAGTTGGCATAGAGGTCGCTGGCGATAATGTGCTGAAGGTGTCGGTCCTGCCAGTGCAGGTCGCAGGCCTCGATGGCTCGCGTGAACACAGTCCTGTGAGGGCGCATCTCTGCAGAGGGAGGAGGAGGAGGCTTAATGTTTCATCATTTTTAATAATGTTCTGAAAAACAAATGTGGCTTAAAATAATATGTTTATCCAGCAGGTTTTTCTTTTAAAAGCACCAAAATCAAACAAAAGACTTTTTATTTTTACAATTGCAATTAACGATAATTACTAGAAAACATGTCCGTCACCTGAAATGACTTCTACACTACAGGAAAATTAGTGTTTCACACTGTTTCATATAAACTGATACAAGGTTTCTCATGAAAACAAATAAACTATATTGTTTTTTTAAGAACAAAATAAAAATTCAAGGTCATGCATTCCTTGAAAGAATACATATCACCCGCTGCCAAAGCTGTTTTTATCAAACTTTAGACAAACTGTGATGAGCACGCAGCATCACAAGAAGTCATATTTAGAATGTGTTGTGATAAATAACTCTCAGTTACTACCACACAAAATTTTAGCTCAGATTCTGTCAAATTCACTGAGGTATAGCCATTTTTTAAATGAGCTGACTCCAAAAGGTCATCAGTTGTATATTAACAGCCAATAATACTTTGACAGTTTTATCACAATTTAGCCAGCAATTCATGAAAAATCATGCTAAAAGACAAGCGGGGTTGACTCAACAGTTGATGCCTAAGTTTTAAGCAAATATATTGTGTTCAATGCGTTTGTTAGGGACGATACTCAACTACTACCACGTCAGATTTTATTCAATATTTGTAAAATAGATTGATTTATAGCCATTTTTTTAAATTTCTAGGGTCAGTTGAATCGGATTGACAGGAAAATCTACATGGGTGCTTTAATAACTGAGGCACTCTTTCCTGCAAGTGCATATCGGGTTGCTCATTTAAAAAAAAACTATCTAACTTGATCGCTTGGATTAAAGCTAAACTAACGCATCGGAATGATCTTTTAACAGACTCTCCTGATGTAAAGCCTCTCATCTTTCCCAACTGACTTACTGCAACATGAACGCGTTATTGATGGACACACAAAACTTCTCCATCTCTGACCTTGGTTGCCATGAGCGCCTTGGGGCAGTGAGTGGGTGAGGTTGGGCAGCTCGTTGCCGTGGTTACCATCCTCCCAGGGGCAGACATCCACGCTGTTCCATCGGCGCAGCTGGCGCAGCCACGACGACTTCTGCTCCGCCTTACAGTGAGGGTTCAGTACGATGCACATCCACAGGGCACCTGGATACACAACAAACAGACTTGAGCAGCCGGCCCCACTTTGCCGTGGCAATGGTGTAAACAATTAGTCTAACAATGTAGGAAAGTGTGCCTTTAAAACCACGCAAATATGTAAAACTGAAAGCTCAAGGCACTGTTCAAGGAACGTTGCATCGTTTCTCGTCCCTTGGAGAAACGTCTCCATGCTGCCGCCATCTTTCTCTTCGATACAAATTTCTGAAAACAGAGAACTTAATTCATCCAGAGGCAACGCTGCCTGCGCACGCATCATTTGAGTAAATTGGAACAAACAGAATATGAAAAGTGGCTGCGTCTCTGGGGATCTGAATGCATTCAGGGATTTTACTCTCAAGAGTGCAGGAGATGTGTACACTCCACAAGCGAGTGGGTGACTGTGTTGCGCACGTGCACACAGTCAAACGGATTTTGGTTAGAAAGGACGCAAACAAGGACAGAGATGGAGTGTAACGAATGCCGAACATGGAGAGGAGCACGGGGGGGTGGGGGGTGGTAAGGAAAATGGAAGCAGAGATGATTTGCACAAGGAGATGCAGCTTTGTATCTAGAGGAGAACTTAAAGAAGAGTAAGACAAAAGATGGGGAGCGGCAGCGATGGGGAGCGTTCACACATCAGGCAGAGCGATAAGGACTTGGCAAGAAAGGTTTGAAGTGTGGACTTCAAAGAGACCGTCTTCTAAAAATACGTGGGATTGAAACAGATGAGATCACGCCGCTGTCCTCACAAAGTGCAGAACAAGAGCAAAGTTAAGAAATGATGAATAAATCAAAAACAAACAGCATCATCATCATCAAGAGCAGTAGGAAAAAAACAAGAACAAAGAGCGGAGACGATGCGACTGCCGTCCTGGTGATGGGCTTGTTGGTTTTGTGTTCTGCACAGTGAGTCTGTCAGAGGAGCTGTGCTCTGAATCAAACCGAACAAGTACGTGGTTAGCAGCTCTCTGTCACATCAACTAAAAATATAACGAGAAGTGTTTGACAACACCGCGGAGGTGAGGCACGGCGTGCTGCATTAAACGGATTTTTAATTCACAAAGATGTTGCAGAGCTGCCAAACCTAACAGAGACTGAAACTCTGAGCTGTCAGCGACGAGGACGTGAGTCGGAGACCGTGGGCTTTCTTGGACACAGAGGCAAAAAAAAACAGCAAACAGGGGAAATAAAAAAACATGTTTACTTTTGTGTCAGCATCTAGATTCGATCACCCACCTTGCTAAATCTGTCAAAGCCAGTGTGTGTCTGTGTGCGTACTTTTTATAGGAGTGTGTGTGATGTCTCCCCCCCTTTTCCTCCCTTTCCTCACCCAGCTCATCCCAGAGCTGTCTGTACTTGTCGGTCATGGTGGTGCCCTGCTGTCTCCACAGCGCCAGCCGAGGGTCGGCCATGAACTGCTCTGTGATCAGTGTTAACATCCTCGCTCCGTTGGAGTCACGCATCTTCAGCATCTCCCTCACCTGGACGAGGAGACGGGACACAGACCCACACACACACACACACACACTTGAAGTTTATACCAGCTGAGGCACAGATCGCCAAGAAGAACCCACAAACAACAACGAGCACGACTACAACATCACATGCAAGGTTTAGTTTGGATACTGTTTTTTATACAACACCATGTTTTTTTACAACTCAGTTCCAATAAAGTTTAGACATTTTCAAAAGTGGAAATTAAAAAATGGAATGCAAAGAGTTGAAAATCGTTCATACCCACATGCTATATTTAAATTAAGAAATTGTACCATGTTGGGTAAAAAAAAAATTAAGGTAATTTTGAGTTTGATGGCAACAAAGCTTGGGGACTGGGGCTACAAACGTCTGTAAAGGCAAGTGGTACGAATAAGAAACAGCTGGAGGAACATTTAGTTACAAATTAGATTAAATGGCAACACGTCTGTAAGAGGACTGGACTGGTATCAAGAACATTTTTGAGAAGTTAAATCTGTAAGAAGGAAAAACCATCCATCCATCCATTATCTTTTACCCGCTTCTTCCTTTTATGAGTCGTGGGGGGTCACTGGTGCCCATGTCCAGCTATCACTGTGTGAGAGGCAGGCCCTGGACAGGTCTCCAGTCCATCACAGGGACACATAGAGACAAACAGCCATTCACTCTCTTATTAACACCTAGGGACAATTTAGAGTTACCAATCAGCCTAACATGCATGTTTTTGGTCAGTGGGAGGAAACCAGAGTACCCGGAGAAAACTCACATATGCCCTGGACTGGGATTTGAACCAGGGTAACTTGCTCTCTGAGAGGCAGCAGCTCAACTAGTTGTGCCACTGTGCTGCTGAAGGAGAAACCAGTCAGTGAACAACTGTGTCTAAAAATGTGGAAAGTCTGAATATCCCATCATCCACAGTTCATATTATTATCATTAAATAATTTAAAAAATCTGCAGAAATCGGTGCACAAAGGACCAGACCGAAAGTCAATATTGGATGTCCGTGATCTTCAGGCCCTCAGGTGGCACTGCAATAAAAACAGGTCTGACTCTATGATCACTGCAGGACTGCTTCTAGAAATCATTGTCTCTATAGACAGTTTGCCCTGCCATCCACAAAGGCTGGTTAATGCTCTATCACGCAAAGAAAATGCACTATGTGAGCACCATCCAGAAATGTCACCATCTTCTCTGTGACAAAACGCATGTACAGTGGACGGAAGCGTTCTGCAGTCGGACAAATCAAAAATGTAAATTCTTTGTGGGAGCAGCCAATGTCACATCCTTTGTACTAAAGAGGAGAGGGACCATCTGACTTATTATCAGAACACAGCTGAAAACCCGGCCTCTCTGATGGTATGGGGGTGCATTATTCCCTCTGGCATGGGCAGCTTACTCATCTGGAAAAGGATAACTAATGCAGCAAATTATATGCAGGTTTTAGAACAACGTGCTCCCATCCACACATCTTTCACAGGAAAGGACTTTCAGCAAGACAGTGCTAAAACTACATCCATTACAACATGGCTTCCTGGTGCTGAACTGGCCTGCCTATAGTCCAGTCTTCGCACCAGTTAAAAACATTTGGTGCGTCATGAAACAAAAACAAAATCCAACAAGGAAGACCCGAGACTGCTGAACAGCTAAAACCTTACATCAGATAAGAATGGGACAACACTCCCTCCAAAAACTCCATCTGCAGGTCTCCTCAGATCCTAGACTGTTGTTAAAAGAAACAGGGATGCTTCACAGAGCTAAACATGGTCCTATCTCCACTTTATTATACAATTTAGTACTTTAAAGATTTGATCAATTGACTATTTAATTGTGAATTAAATGTGGGTTTCAGAGATTTTCAAACAAGTTCCTTCTCGCTTTTTTTTTTTTTTTTTTTTAAACGCAATGTCCCAATTTTGGGGGAATTGAGGTTGTATATTTTAAAAAACATTACATCTTGTCAGCATATATGTGGTTATCATTGTGCATATATATCTTTTGTTGTGTGTATGATTGAAGGCGGATGAAATTTAACTTGCAACAAAGAGCATGACGTTGAGAGACGTCCTAAAAGCCAGACGAGCTAGATGATAATGGCCTTGGCTTGCGGTCTTTACATAGCACACAAAGCATTAATGCCAGCCTGGCTCTAGAACTGTAATAGCAGACAAACAACTCTCATGTAATCGTTTAATCACGAGTACAGAGCCCTATATACTGCAAGCCTTCCTATTTTCTATACTTCTTTTTTTCCTCATTATTTAACACATTTTTTCCTCCTTCCTACAATTAGCTCAAGCTAAGCTCCAACCTGCCCTTTAATGTATATGCATTATGCGTTATCTTTTATTCCCATTTCTTCGGGGAATAAAAGATAATGCGAGTGCACAAAGGAGTGGGAGAAAGTATCTATTAAAAGGATGCAGTGAAACTAGACAAGAAAACCCAAAGGGAGGGTGGTAAACCTACACAGGCTGAGTGTGCTTGCAGCCGTGACCGACGGGGGCTGGTGTTTGCCGTGTGCATGTTTTTATGTTCTGTATCTGATAAATCAGTGCTCCGTTGGTTCTGACCTTGCTAAAGAGGAGGTTGAGCTGCTTGCCCGAGCCGTGGTAGCCTCCCTGCGACAGGAAGAGCTTAACCTGCTCCTGAACCTGCTCCTCATCCAGGTGCCAGCAGTTCTCATCGTCCACGCTGGCTCCAGCCGTGGGGTCCGGGGCCCCTATAAGCACATGAACAAATAAAGTTGTGGTACCTGCATTTTTCTTAACATCTTTTGTTTTCATAAAAAACGCAGCGTCGGTAGCAGAGAATAATCTGATTTACACAAAAACAAGATAAGATTCTGTATTATTTTCCATAACTTTATCCAACAACAAGCTAGCCAAAATGACTAAACAATTCCATCAAAGATCTTCCCACAAGAACAAAACCCGCCTACAAATGCAGTACAAATATGCAGTTTATCTTACATTAATATATGGTGTTATATAATGAGTCATTTGTGCAAGACATAAGACCAACAACTTTCTCAACATTATGAATAAATCAAGTACTGCTTCATTTAAAAAGTATTGAATTTAGTGCACACTCTTGTTGTGATGTTTTCAGCATTTGCATAGCTGAGGAAAATAATCCAGAGCAAAACTGCAACTTCTCTCTGTCATAGGAAATAAACTTTCATACAGAGTGGCATCATAAAGAACTATGAATGCAGTATTAACATTTGTCAACAATCTGTGTTATTGCATTTTAATAGCTGACTATGCAGAAGTTTAAAACCGCTCTTAATGTATTTATATTTTGTATCCATGGAGTCAGATTTTCTTGTGATCTTTTATCTAGAGCACAAATGCAGAGTATAAAAGTCCTGTAATGGGTTTGGGGTTACTTTAGGTTATATTTGTGAAGAAAAGTAAAAAGCTTTCCTCCATAAGAGGACATACTGGAGTAAAAGTGAGTACTGTAAAAAAAAATAGTCAAAGAAAAACGTTTAAAAGAACTTCAAGAGAAAAACGGATCAAGACCACCTCAAAATATTACAAGAAAGTTTGAGTCCTTTGGAGCAAAGTCAAAAAAAAAAAAGAGGTATCATTCAAAACCTTTGCTCATGTTCCTACAAACATCTCAGTAAAATGTGTGTTTCTTGTGGCAATATTGAGGAGTATTCAGAGACCATTCTGAGGTGGAACACCTGGAGAGCTGGTGCAGGTAGAACAACCTTCATATCAATGTGAAGAAGACGAAGGAGATGGTCATGGACTTCAGACGGAACAACCCCCACCTTGAACATAGGAGGATCTGCGGTGGAAGTGGTCTCCAGCCACAAGTACTTGGGTGTACACATGAATGACAACCTCAGTTGGAGCAACAACACCACCAGCCTGATCAAGGAAGCTCATCAGAGACTCTACTTCCTCAGGCGGCTGAGACGAGCTGGTCTGGGAAGCTCAGTCCTCACCTCCTTCTACAGGTGTGCAGTGGAGAGCATCCTGTGCTCCAGCATCAACATGTGGCATGGAGGCTGCACAGCTGCAGAAAGAACAGCTCTGCAGAGAGTGGTGAAGGCTGCACAGAAGTCTGTTGGAGTCAGCTTCCCCACCATCACAGACATCTACACCCCCAGATACAGGAAGAGGGCCACCTGCATCATGAAGGACCCCACTCACCCAGCATACAAACTTTTTGCCCCGCCCCACTCAGGCAGGAGGTTGAGGAGCATTAAGTGCAGAACCACTAGACTGAGGAACAGCTTCTACCCTGAGGCTTACTCATAAATCCCTAATGAGAATTATCACTGTGAGAAAATAAATCACTGTAATGCTACTTGATTGTTGATATGTGCTGCTGACTATCCATGCTGATGACCTCATGCTGCTGATTTATTTCATGCTGCTGTATTCATTCATACTCATCTGCTCACACAGACTCATGTTCGTGCTGCTGTTGTTCATCGTATTGTTTTTGCACTATTAAGTGTTTAGCATATTTCTTAGTTCATATCTTGGATCTTATTACCGTTTTTCTTTACAATTTATACATTTATTGGATGTAACTGGGACCCTGTGTACACAATTTAGTTCCACCACATGTGCCACGTGTGTGTATGACAATAAAGAACCTTGAACTTGTTACTTCAGACTTCTGTCTGCCTCTTTGGTTATTGTGTCCCGCTTCTGCTGACATTACAAATATTTACGACTTTATGATGCATATTAAAACAAACGCGATCAAAACTGTGTGTATGTTTTAGGCCTCATCTACACTCCTGCAAGCTAAAGAGGGAAACATATTTCTAAAATCATGCTTTGCATATCCTATGCTGTGACCAGGTGCCACACCACATTGTTTCTAGTTTTAACAATGGATTTAGCCCAGATGGTCTCTTGCTATCCAGTACATGTGACAGGTTAGCTATGGACATCACCTTTAAAGTGATTCTTCAGAAAGACACGACAGCTCAAGTCTACACTTCTTGGAATATCAGTGGAAAAGTGTTTCTTTCTCTCTGTTTTATAATTCATTATTTCAAATCCCAAATATTTACTCCCATCAACTCCGTTTCTTGTCTTTCTTTTTAAAGTTCTGTTTCCTGTTTGTTGGTTTCTCTTTGTTGTAGGCCGCTAAGTGCAATATCTGCTGTAGGCTTTATCTTTGTGCTTGTTCTGTTTTCTCAGAGGTAAATTGGTCCATAGTGTTGATTACAGTCACAAAATCTTTCCTCTTCTGTCTGGATGTCATTAATGAGCAGCATTGATCCTGATCCACTTTATTTCAGCACACAATCAATATTTATGCATGAAGAGGCAGAAAGACCACAGCAAATGCATTTTCGACATCCCCGTGACCTCTCCCACACACCGACACACTCGTCTCCTCACCGTGGACCTGGTTGATCTCAGAGTTCTGTGACAGAATCTCGTCAGCCAGTTTCTGTGCGGTGGGCAGCACCTCGGTGTGGTGGACCGATATCAGGTACTGGACGAACTTCTGCAGCTGGTCTCTGCTCATCTGGAACAGTGTTTCTGAGATGGGCAGGTGCAGTTTGACCTGCTCGGGTTTCCGCACTCTGTACAGCGACAGCGCCACCACGTGAGCGCAGTAGAAGATGTCTTTGTTTCCGCAGGTGCACGTTACCGCGGTGATCTTGCAGCGGTCGAAGCTGACGCTGACGCTGCACACGAGCTCTGGGGACGAGGGCGTGGCGGGGTCCGTCACTGTGCCGCTCAGATGGAAACCTGAAAACCATCAGAAACAAACTCAATTAAGTAAATTCATCTACGTAATGAATAAAATGTTTCCAAATTCATCCATCAAATGTGAACTAACAGAATTTCTCTAGGCTCCTGTTTTTTTAAAAGGATAGTTTCAACAGCAATGAAGGCAATATCAATTTTTTTTTAATTCTGGGGGATATTCTTGTGAAAGGATCAAACTACCGTATTGTTCAGACTATAAGGCGCATTAAGCAAAACAAAACAGTCGCATAAGTCAAACTTTATTCAACTCATTCACAATAACCACATAAAACCAGTTCAAGGTCATCAAGCACAACCAGAATTAATACATAAGGGGCACCAGATTATAAGGCTCACTGTTGAGTTTTGAGAAAATTAAAAGGATTTTAAACGCACCATATAGTCTGAAAAATACGGTAATAATGTCTAGTCAGACCGAGGGATATTTCAGAGTCGATTTATACCATCTAACATCCAGCATCAAACTTTAAAAACTTTCTAAATATTCAAGTAAATGCTATTTTATAAATCTTGATGCTTTTGGATTAAATTGGTTAATTTGCACAGTCCCTGATGGATGTGCACCAGGCTGCACCACTGCTAGCTGCTGCTGCCATATCCTCCTGCAACATACCCAAGGAATCTAAAAACTAGAGAAATTACATTTTCTCCAACAGCATATGCCGAAGAAGCCGAAACTGAGTTTCTAATGCTAAAAGAAGCAGAATACTAGTTAAACGCTATATGGGGCCGAGATGGTGTAGAGGCAGGGCAGCCGGCTTGGGACCCGAGAGTCCCAGGTTCGATCCCCAGTCACTGCACATCACGTGGCGTCTCTGGGCAGCACGTCTAATCCCCAAAATGTCCCCCGGGCGCTTTCAATAGCTGCCCACTGCACCACCTGGTGGTGGATGGGTTAAATGCAGAGACTAATTTCGCCATTGTATGGAACATACAGTGCTGACATTGTGATGACATTATTATTATTATTATTAAAGGGATCAAAACACAACAGAAAAGTTAAAAGAAGCAAAAGACTAGCTAAAAACACATCTTTGGTGAAAATGTTTGAAAATAAAGTTAATTACAGTATTTTGAAAAATATAAACATTACAAAAACCAAGTCATTGCACTCGTCTCCTAAACGAGCTTAATGTTTTAACCTGTGAATGACTAAAATAGCACGAAATAAGCAGAAGTAGTTAAATTATAAAAAGAACATACAATGTACAGAAAAACATAAACAGGGAAACAGGATGTTAAATCAGTATCACACATTAATTGTGTAATGTAAAAAAAAAAAAATAGTTATTTGAATGAATTACTATAAAACGTTTAAGACTGGAGTTGGTTTAAAACAACTTAATCCACTTTGGTCTTGAAACTGCTGGGACTAGTCATTAGTTTGTCAATACTGTTCAAATTAAACTCTATTTATACAAAGAAAGAGTCATCTACAACAGGTAAGATGTTTATAAGTTCACAAGATTTGAAATATCACTTTACGCAACGCAAAACACTTCAAAATATTCAAACTATTTATTTGAATGTGAACAACTGCTGTTGAATAGGAACTCTGTAACACGCTGCATCTTGTGTCCAAACAGTGACAACAAGACAACAAAAAAATCAGTCACATATATATTAGAGGCTTTTTTTAGTAAGAAAAAAAAATTAAGAAAAATAGAACACCTCATTTAGCATCAGTTCCCTGCCAAAAGCCACATGTTCTTTAATCATTAGATATAATAATAATAAGAAGAACCCACCCATCCACAGCTCAGTCTGACTGAAAGTCATATAACTTAACAGACCTCTATCCAGATGAACAAAAGTGTCAATTCACAACAGGAGGAACTGAGACAGGGATGAGGAAGTCATCGGTGAGCACGCCTGTTTCAGTATGAATAAAACAGACTCTTGTTTGAGTCAGAACTGTTTGATCTCGTTCCGACAGCTCTATCCGGAGGCGTGGCCTATCAATATGCAGGAATGAATATGAATGAGCCAGGTGGGGTCCACCGGTAGTGGCTTCAAAACACACACCCATGATCATATAAAAGATGAAAACATGTGTACATGGACCGAGACACAGCGTGAGCTCATGGTTTATTAATAGTAGGAGGGGCTAGGAGATACAGAGAGCTGCTTACGAATGCATTTATGTGCTCAGGAGATGGAGGTGAAATTCATGTGAACCAGGCAAAGACAGACAAATCCTTAATATGTTTATCAAAGAGCCAAGTGCACACATCACGGTGATATAAAGCATGCATTAACGCACATATCAAAGGGTTTTCTGGTGAGAAGGAAGGCACATGAGATGAATATTTTACAAGATTTAGATGGGAATGGAATGAAGGTTGTACAAGCAAGCTAAGGAGAGGTCAGGTAGCAGAAGCTTTGCCTCTTTTGTTCTTTAGATATACCATCAGAACGCAGTTTAATAAGGAGAGATATCAGTAAATAAGATCACAGCTCCTGCATTTAATATAGATTAGGCCTGTCGCGATAAACGATAAATCAGTTAATCGCATGAAAAATGAAAATTATCAACCGCGTTTTCATTTATTGGCTAAGGCTTTATTGTTTCTTCGTGTCTCTCTCTTTCTACTGAAGACACTGGATGACAAAAATGACCCCTCCCTTTTCTCTTTAAAATCCATTTTAACCGTCCAAAATCGTGTTTTTTGGATCGTTTAAAGCAGCTAAGCTGAGAAGCTAAGCTACGAGCTAAGCTAACAGGCCGACCTCGGGGAAAAAACCTCCGTCTTGTCAAAGCTCCAAAATTCACAGTTGAAAAAGAAGCTGAGAAATTGTTTACTGATTTTTTTTTTAAATTAAAAACTTTGTGTGAAAAATGATATGCTAAAGAGCTCAAACCACACCAAGCGTCTGCCATTTTGAGAACTGAAGAGAGACACGTCAAGGGCCTTCCTCCCATTTTTCCTTAAAGAGACACGCTGCTTGCTCCCTCATTATCCTTCCTTCGATTCTAACAGTTTTGTACTACCAAAAAAATAAAAAATAAAAATTCTTATACTGCCATACAGTGGTCGAAAAAAATTACTACATGCAAAAATAATTAAATATTTCTTCTTAAATTTGACAATAATTACCAATTATTGTCAAATTTCAAACAATATTATCGTTTATCGCAATAATTTCTGAGACAATTAATCGCCTAGCAAAATTTGTTATCGTGATAGGCCTAATGTAGATATAGTACCTTTAGGATACTCTAGGATACTAAAATCAGGTCTCTCTTGTAAATGAGTCCTCAAGGCTCAATGGAATTTACCTTTCTAAATAAAGGTTGAATGAATGATATGCTACTTTTTTCCTGAACATTCTCATTGAAGAAACATAGTCACATTGAAGTTAGAGAAGATGAAGTCACTATGCAATCAAAAAATTTAATATACTAAATGGCTTGAAGGAAGGAATACGCAAAGCAAATCATCTTGCACTGAGAAAAAACAGAATTATAGCCGCCTGAGTCAAAGCTTGTACAGTAAATGACATCTCATTCAGTATTGTGAGATCTTGCTAGATGTGTTGGTGCTCCGAGACTTTTAATGATGACTCTCAGCCACAACCACACCAGATTTTAGTTCTTAATATCTGTAAGAGCTAAATATATTTTAATGTCGTCTGTGTGTTGATTAGATGTGGTGGTCATCTTGCAGTTTGGTAACTTTGAAAGCAAATCCTATATAGATATACACCCAATGAGTACTTTCTTTGAGTTTCATTAAAATTGGTTTAATGATTCATTCTACTTTGTTAACAGACACGGATGACTCTTGGGAATGACTCGGCTACTAATACACCAAATTTTAGCTCGATCACTGTTCAACTGTCTGCATCATAGCCATTTTTGTGTTGGTTAACATTGCTTAGCTGTGTCGACCATCTTGAAAATTGTTGACAGCGAAAGTTAAACCGTTGTAGACATATACCCAATGATTCAGGTTCACCCAATGATTCACCCATTGAAACAGGTCTCTCTTGAAAATGAGCCCTCGTGACTCAACGAGGCTAACCTGTATAAATAAAAGGTTGAATGAATGAATGATTACTTTCTGGGAGTTTCATTAAAATCCATTCAATGGCTCATGAGATGTTTTTCTAACACCATAGACAAACATGCAGGTGAAAACAACATCCACTTTTTACTTTCAGTGGGATAAATTTTGCAAAACTACTAAAACAAGAAAGCCGAAACAACAAAGTCTTGTGATATGCTGTATGCCTGGTTTTAGAACTGATTCTGCATAAATAAAAAGTGTTGGCTGCACGAATCTTACAACTGCAAAACATTGCCATGGAGAAACGAGTTCCCGCCGTGAAAGCCAGCTGGCAGAGAAAGCCCATGTTCATTTACAATATCCACAGCAGAGGGGCGTGGATCAACTATGGCAGCTCTGTGCATCTGCACTGATCAAAGCCTATATGTCTACAGCTGCGGGACAACGGTGGAGCCATACTGAAACAATCCTAAACAAGACAAAAAGGTTTACACGCCACAGCTGTTTGTGAAAGAAAAGCATACCTATTTGGTTGTAAAGCCAAAAAAGGCTAACAAATAAGCTTTTAATATTTGCTTATATGCTTTGCATGGATGAGTGTGTTTAGTGTGAGTTGAGTTTCAAGAGTGGCCCCTGGTCCAGAGAAACGGAAAACATCAAACACATGTGGAGCCGCGAGAGAGCTCAAAGAAAAATCAACCTCTGATGCAAACGCACAGAGACACGCACTGAGCAGACGGTTATAAAGGCAGCTGCACTTTCTTCTGCAAATGTTTTCGAGCTCAAAGGGAGAATTAACGGTGATGCGCTTTAAAATGAAAAACATGTGGCGTATGTAAAACTAACTAGTGATAAAAGACTCGCATGCTCGAACGGGGATTGGGGGGGGGGGGGGGGGTAGGTGTTGTTTCCCTTTGCTTTATCGGACTCTTTCACCTTCCGAGCCCTTTGCATCCCCCCCACCTCACCCCTTTCTTCCCTCCATCCACATTCCCACAGCTCTTTCACTCTCACTCTCTGACAGATGGGTAGGTAATGAGTTTCGCCTTTCCCCATCCAATCGTCTGGGCACCAGAAACTGCCCCCTGCGCCAAAAATGCCCTTTTAATTTAGCCAAGCGCTGAGTACAGGGATATTACTGTTTCGACACACATGCACATACACACACCTCCCATGACTCCTGGTCGGGGGAGGGCATGAAACCCTCAATGTCTCATGTGCTAGCTATTAAAGAGCATGGTTTCTTCACCACCACCCTCTCCTCAACCCATCCACATAGCACCCCTCCCCAAGTGGTGCTCATGGCTCTTTTCTGTGCATGTTCAAGAGGCCAGAGTTGGCTTTCAAAGTAACCATGGCGGCCATTTTTAGAACAAGGCCTCTGTGAGGTTGCCCTAGAAACCCCTTCTGACCGCCCTGGTGAAATCACACTTGGCCCAAAGAGCCTTGCAAGAGAGCAAAAACAGCATGTAACCGAGTGAGCATGAACAGGGAGATGTATATGTGCATGTGTGCAAAGTCTACTAATGCCAGCGGACCACACACACTCTTTGACAGACCTGAATCAGAGGATTCTTACCTGTTCCTCATGATTAGCCTGAACCACTTGTGTCTATTTAACAATGAAGAGCTCCACAAAGATTTGACTTTCATACTGAGGAAGACGGAGACGAACTGAGAACAGCATGGTTTTCGACATACATCTCATGAGATGGAAGAACACCTCCTTTATAAAAGCCCCTATAAAACAAGATTAACCTTCCCACATGAAATCAGTCGGCTGGGATCAGGGCTGGGCCTAAAGAGGTTTGCTCATCATTGCAACAAAAGTGCTCAGTGTACCCAAATCACTGGACTAAATTAGATTGAGCAACGTACATATATTTCTACAATTGTATTAAGATTCCAAGTCAATGGAGAAAATTCAGGCCCCACAGTGGCAAGGTCATTTAGTTTATTAGCTGAATTGGTTCCTGAGTGACTGTCACCTAAATCTAATATGGCACCGTCTGGTTCAGACAGTACTCATCCGGTGGATTTGTGCACACATTTTTTGTGATTCGGAATACCTGATGGATTGAAACTAACCAGTTAAAGCAAATGGCCTCTTTTGAAAGCAAGTAAACAAAAAGAAACTGAGAAGAACAAAGAGAGAAAATAGATGTTCAGGGTCCACTTGGCTTTAAGCTATTCCCATTAATCACATTACCTAGATGGACACACAGAACCACCTAAATCCAACTCTGCTTTGATGGAGCATCCCTGATCCAAAGGGGGACCACCTGCTGAAGACTGAGCATTAACATGGGATTCTACTTAGTGCTGACCAAAAACAGCCAGCCTAAACCTCACTGAGAAAAGGCTACGGGACTGGAATCCAATCCATTTGGCTGGATTGAACCTGGAGGCCCTAGTGAAAGAAGATCTGACCCACAACTGAAGAAAAGCAAGGCTGCAGTGTAGGTCGAGGAAGGGTCAAGAACTGTAAGGCACATCGCCCCACCTCCCCCTCTGCTCCGTCTCTAAAACCCCATCCCACCCACAGTTACAGGAGCATTTCCTGCATGGCGGCTCCTTGAACTGGTCCAATTAATAAGGCTACAAAGGCAAATACAATCCTTTCAGCATTTTGAAGGGTAGCTCGGTCTACGAGTAACAATACATGCATGCATGTGTGGTCCTATAAGGAAGAACTCATACAGAGACTATAAACAGAGATCAGTGCTATTCTGCAGGAGACCTTGCTCCGGGCGTGTGTGTGCATGTGTGTGTCCTAGGTGTGGGACAGGCTGGAATAACACGAGTAAGCTCCAGGGGCGGCCATGTTTATGCCTTGAACCCACTGGTGAACTGATAAGTTTTTCTTTTTCCTCTGCGGGTGTGTTCTCATCACCCACACATTCACACGCACACCCTTGTGCACCAACACACACTCCCTCATAGTCTGAATACTTATCCAGACAGACTGAAGCGGGCATAAATTAGTATTTTGAGATATTCTATGAATTTCAATGTTTTTACTTCCGCTTGTGTGTCTGACAGCAAAATCCGAATGCAATTCAGAGAGATGGCAGGGAATTTCTAAATGTGTGTGTTTGTGTGTGCTGATGGATGTGCGGGTGATTGGAGTTGTCATCAGCTGGCAGTTAAAATGACAGTCAACTGCTTGGCTGCTGCCACTTAGTTGCCACGCGGTACATCAGGAATGACTTGCAATTTTCTAACTATCACTTTCAAAATAGATCCTAATTTTGCCAGATTGGGCTTGTCAGGCATAGATTGCATTTCAGCTGGGCTGACTTATCCCAAAGGCTGGTGTTCAGAATGCTGACCAGTTCAGAAATATAACGTTGGCCACACTCAGCCTGAAATATGAGAAGAATATAGCAATAAATTGTAGAAATAGGTGTAACTGGTGCATCAATATTGAAGGGGAAGACCCATATTCAGCTGTTCAGCATGCTAGTTTAACATTAAAGGGTCTAATAATCAAGTTATTTTAAGGTGATGCTCTGTCAAAAAGCAAACCTTAGTACCTTAGCTGATGTCATCAGCTGTGACATCAGTCACAGAGAACTGAGTATGGAGAACAAAGCAAAAGTCTTCATACAGTAGGCAATCTATGCTCAGAGCATGCATAATTTGTGTGGTAACACAGACAGTATTCAGTTGGGAAAAACAACAAAATAACCAAATGGTGTTGTGCAAAAGTGTAGAGGGTTAATATTAGCTAATGCAATTTTCTTTCCAATTGATGTTTTGTTTATGTTTTATAAGCCTGCAATTTATAACAAATGAGTCCATGTTTGGCTCTTTTGCCTGTTTTTTATGTACTCTCTGCTCTATGACCTATAATGTGGCAGGTAATTTACTTGCTATTGATTCCTATTTAACAGAACATAATTTCAAATATGACCAGACTATCCTTTTAAGAGAGGAAACGCACAAATATGTGTTGCATCGTTGCACGTGTCCATCTGAGTTGCCCTTCAACAAATTTCTCTCCGCTGAAAAGCCAGATGCCTGCAAACTCCATCTCCTGCCTGTACATTAACTTTACATTATCCTGATGCATGTGCAGGGTTCATTAGTGTGAATGGAATTACAGCTGGCTGGAAATAAATGTGTGTAATTAGCAAAGGTCTGTCCCAGAAGAGCAACGCGTGCTATACGTGGAGGTAATGGGATCCATCGAAAAGCCATTGTCTGGTCCTTTAGAGCTTGAATATGCCTTTAATGACAAACCAATGCAGCAGAGGCCTCGCAGCACTCATGGTTGCCTTTCTATGAAGGTAACAGATCAGTGTTTAAATGAGAAAGTCTGTAACGGCTCAGTGGACAATGTAAGAAAGACAAAAACAAAGAACATGGGATCTTCATTGGGTTTTGGAATGTGTGTTTGTCGGACCTTACGCAACATTTGCATCCAGACAGTGCCAAAGTGATATTTGCTGGGCTTGCCTAAAGCGATTACAGATGTGTTACATTTGCTTAAATTGCTTGAACTTTGACCCATAAACCCTTTGATCAGTTGGTTTTATCAGAACATCTTTCAAAAAGTACCTTAACGTGAAAGCAAATTTATGGTAAAAAGTTAAAGACTAAACGATAGAGTGCAGTAAAAGGGCTCAGCAAACAGAACACACACACGCACACACAAAGCCCCCGTTACAGCCAACGTGGCTGAAAAAGAACAGAATGTATTTGCATTTGAAAATAGCCCGGCACTAACTGGACTGAAACCTACAGCATAACTCTGTGTGTTTTTAAGTCCACTTTTCCACGCCAGGAAACAACCTTACACTCTTTTACCCTTCCCGTTTCATTTGGAAAGTCACCCGACACACTCCACCAGACACACACACACTCCACCCTTTGACACACACTCATGATGCCTTCATGCATGCACGCATACTGGCCTCAGTGACTCCCTGCAGTCAACCTCCTTCTGCTCACAAACAACCCCTCCTCTTTCCTTTTTCTCTCTCCAACAACCGACTCCTCCTCCCTTTTCCCCTCCCATGATACACATGCACAAAATGCTGCCTAGCCCTGAGCTGACCCGTTGTGTGTACTGACGTCACACACTAGACAAGGGGAGGCATCATTCCAGACAGACACACACACATGCACACACAAACACACTCACAGGCCCCAGCCGAGGGGGAAGCTGCATTCCAGCACAGACACACATCACCACGCCTGGCGGTGGGAAACATGGGGAGCGCTCAGCTGTAGCAGAGAGGCAGGGAGGAGAGAGGAGGGATGGTGGGGGGTGTTTCAGAGGAGGGAGGGAGGGAGTGATGGCTCTGAGCCAGTGCTCCTCTGAGCTCAGCACTTCCCCTTTCAGCTCCAGCCAGCCGCCAGTTTGCGTAACGCAGCCCGTGCAGGCTTGTGTGTAACCCTTTCCTTCCTGGAGTCACTGAGGTCACACTTGCTGTTGTCTGTTTGACACACCCCACAGCTCTGACTGTTTGCCTACAGCCCCACCTCTCACAGGTATTTACCTGACAAAGATGGAACCAGACACACACGGATACTGCGTTAGTACTGCAGAGAAATGGGGCTGAACACTCACCAAGAATAGGTTAATCTTTTACTCCCTAATTTACATTTCATCTATTATTTACATCATTGTTTTCAACGTAGAGGACACTTGTAAAAGCTTGTGCAAAAATCCAAGTATGAGAGTAACCTGGATGGAAAGCTGTAAGAGATGAGCCAAAGGCTTATTCCACCTTTTAGTCCTACATTTACTGAAGGCTGTATATATTTTGGGGTGAGAATGGGGGGTGGGGGTTGTTAAGTGAGGTTGTGGCAGGTTTTTTTTTTAGTGTGAAGTTAGGTGAGGATGAAGAGGTGAAGCGATTTGCCCCATTAAACTGGAATTATTCAGCTAAGCACGTCAAATAAAAGGGTATGAGAGAAACTCACAAACGTAAATGTGTTTCTCGGTTCAACATATTTTTATTAACACAACTGTTGTTACATCTATATTGAGGTATTCCGCTTTGTATTATTTTTGATTGATCTTAACAAGCATTGATAAATAATTACGTGAAGGAAATTCTGTTGCGAAATAGATAGTTCAATGGCACATAGGGACATACTGATGTTGCCTTTATTCAGCAACAATTGGTGGCACATTATTTTCATAAGAGAGACAAATGTTTTAACCACCACTTTGTGCATGTTTGAGTTTAGCATCAAGTAGGTATAAGTTTAAGGAAAACACCAAGAAAAACGATTCTCCCAAATGCGATGCAACCAGACAAGAGCACAATATTCATTTATTAATTCTAAAACAACTAACGTTGCTGTAGGTAAGTACTGTACAGAGTTTTCTAACCCATTTAAACCCTGATTTGTTGAGATTTTATTAGGGATGCACAATGTTGGATTTTTGGCCGATATCCGATATGCCGATATGTTAAAACTTATTTGGCCGATAACCGATACAAATACAAATATTTTTTCCCCTAGATCTGCTTACAAAGACTACATCGCTTTCTCTGCTGTAGAATTAAAACACATTATTCTGCATGGTCTTTGTCAGTTTGGCCTGCTACCAAATAGTGATGCACCGATCCACATTTTAAACTTCCGATCCGATCCAGATACCTAAATCTGAATATCGGCCGATACCGATCTAGTTCCGATATCATGATCATCATTGATTTTATATGAGGCTGTAATAATCTCCTCCCAAGTACAATTTGTACAAATATATGCATGCATGTCCAAAAAGGCAACTTGAGGTAAGTTTTATTAATGTTGGATAAGTTTTAAAGTTGGAATTAAATTCTGCTAACACAAAACATGTTTCTTTTTATTCCTAGCTTTAAAGTGGATATTAAAGTGATTAATTTAGGTGATTGTTTAAAGTTATATGTTTTTTTTTTTTTAATAAGGGGCATATCTAAGAATTTTTTCTTCTTTCTGCATTCTTTTCATTCAATGTTTTCTTTTTGATGATTTTTTTTAAATTTTGTTTATTTTAAATGAATGAATAAATTAATAAAATAAAATATTAAATAGCTTTAAACATCTGCTAAGTTCATGGCATAAACCAACAGCCATGTTCCTGTTTTAGTATTTTACAACACTTTATAATGTAGCTGTTTTTGTTTCTTTTTTTTAATATATATAATTTTCAAATCATATGTTTTTTTTAAATGATTGTCTACTGTTCTACTGATAAATATCTCCTGGAGGGTAAACTATATCTTGGCTGCAAGTATCAAGCTGTGAAATCCTTCGTTTTCTACAACTGATAATGGTTTGTCATTAATTATGATGAAGTTTAGCAACTTCTCTGTAAACATCCGATACGTAAATTATGCTGGTATCGGAGGCCGATACCGATACTGGATCGGATCGGCCCCATCCCTACTACCAAATGCAGATGCCAAAAAGGGAGATGAAAATGATGTAACACTTCAACTTGGATTAAGTTTAATGTCAAATTTATTCCTCTCTCTAACACAATGACAACATTTGAACAGTGCAAATTTGTAAATTTTCACAAATCTAAACTCAACCTGTTCACAAGCGACAAGTGAAAAGTGCATAAGTAGTAGTGCATTAATAGATATACCGGTACTTGACAGTTTCTTAAATTAAAAACAAACTTAAAACAAAAGCCTTTTATATCTGTGAGTTTTTTTGATGGAACGTCTTATGTCCGACATTTAAATGCCGATGTCCGACATTTAACTTTATCGCTAATATCGACCAATACAGATACCATGCCGATAATATTGTGCATCCCTAGACGAGCACAGTATGTGTAACACAGCAACACAGGAATCGTCTTCAGGTGCTATATCTGCTAATCTTCCAACAGCTTATGAGCTTATGTAGGCCAAAGTGTCTAGTGAGGCCTTGTGCGTCCGATGTGTCCTTCCGCACCTTTAAAGCCCCAGTGAAAAGTGTCATAGCTCACACTAACCATGGAAGACACGTTCCATGGTGATAGGGTGCACCGAGTGGGAGGGGTGGGCGAGGGAGAAAGAGAGGCTCTCTCACATTTAATATCACTTGACACGCGTCATCCAGGATCTCTCAAAGAGACGCTCAGCCCGCATCAAAACCATGGTCCTGTCAGTGATCCAGCGCATGTGTACGCAGGATGCACCTTGTCTATACACACACAAACACAAAACAAAGGAAAATCTCTTCCAAGACCTGGTTGTCTGGTTGTTGCTGCAGCGAATGGGAATAACCAGGATGAGGAGGACAAGTGAGGGTTAGGGGAGATTGGGGGGGGGGGGGGAGAGAAGAAAGAGAGAGAAAGGTTGAACATGTCTCTTGAATCGAGGTGGTCGATTCGCTTGCCTGCAGGCTATTCCTGTAAATATTGACGTTGATGTTAGCTCCTACGGATAAGTTATAAGGCAAGAGGGCTGGATTGTGCAAACTGAGCATTTGAAATCACACGCTATGCTTGGCCTTCTGCGAGCGCACAGAGGGGAAACAATGAGAGACTTTCAGGGTGAAGTGCTGCAGCCACACGAGGGAACTGGAACAGCTCTTACTCCTCTCCCCTCTCTACATGGTTAAGGTTTCTACTCTCAAGCTAAAAGCAGGCAGCTGACATCAAAACCTTCAGAGAGACCTCCATTTCCCTGGAAAAGCTCTTGTTTCATGTAAATAGCTGCCTTTCATAGGTTACATTGAGATAAATTGCACCTTGCTAGACAAGAAGGAGACAATATTCCCTATTCTTTTGTTGTCATCTGTATGCGTTGCCATGACAACACATATCCGCCCCGTGTGGTTCTGTATGTGCGGGTGAGCGTTTGCATTCAGGGGGCTGCATTTGTTGGGGGAGACAACACTCTCAAGATTTGGGCAAACAGAAAAACAGAGCAGATACACACACACGTTAAAAAATACAAACACTTTTCTGGTTCTTTATCAAACAAATTTGAACATGGCTGCATAAAAGCTAACAAAGAATAACGCTTGGTTGTAACTGAAAGACAGATTCAGGTTGGACTTGCCTCAAAATGTCACGTTCTTGTGGGAGGCTGCAGGATGACAAGTTTATTACTATCTGTCGCAACAATAAAGAGGATGACTGATCCAACTGTGACAACCTTTTTGCAGCCCTCCAGAGGTGAACATGTCCAGTCGACTAAGAAATAAACCTGCATTGAAAATACAGTGACCCTCAAAATAATTTTAAGTAGTTTAGCAAAGGAAGGGAGATCACTATGGCTACTGTTCTTTCTTTGTAAAGGAATTGCCATGTTTGTGATCCTCTGTATGCTCAACGACTCTCCAGACGTTTGATAAAATTTGCTCACATTAACATTTGCACAGATGACTGATGAATAATCACATCCTTGTGCAATTATGCTGATTATGTCTCCTGAGTGACTTGTTAAGTGAAGAACTGTCACCTCTGAGACCACACTAAAAAAAAAGCCAGTTTCTTTCTTTACATTTGAATATATGGTTGCACTTTGAGATCCCTGGGTGTGAGAGAACCACCTCCCGCTGCAAGTCAGCATTCAACCATGAAGTAGGTCAGAGAAATTTGCCCAAATTAGGTCAGTGGCAGTCAATGGATGCCATCCTGAACGAGACGAAGGATAACACTGAGAAGGCAGAGGAAATAGTCTGTAAGGTTAGGAGAGCATGACAAAGCAGCTTACTTCTGCTTGGCTTCTATGTTTAGTTAATTACTGTTGCACAAGTCCATAAAGGATCCTCTCAGAATCAGGTGCATCAAAGGTCTCACTGGAATGAAAAGAATTAAGAGTTTGATATGGTTGACGTAGATAAGCCTGTTCATTTAGTCTCTCATTTGGTCACCCTTGATCTCTTTGGTCATTGTTTTTTTTTGTTGACAAATTACTTTGACCTCATTTTCTCCTTCCTATTGGCAAGAATATACATCGAGATTTGTTATTCTGCACTGCTGCCTACTAACACAGGAACACAAGAACTTTTGAAGACCATGGCACATTGTGGTTTGCTTTCATCATCCTACAGTCGTCAGTCAACAGAAAACTTTTGCTGCTCCCCAATTTCTTCTCCAAGCGTGTACTGTACATAGAAGCAAAATATGGCAACAACATCCAAAACAATAAGAGCGAGACAGATGGGAAGGGGCTGCGAAAAGCTACAGTCCCACTTTAAATCAAAGGGAATTGTGCATCTCAGTGTAGCTAAGGGGTACACTCTGAACTTTATTCGGTCAGCCCTCAGTCACTCAGCAGAGCAGTTGGATGTCAGAAAAAATGAAGAGCTCCGACATGTGTCTTTTATGCTCGACGTCTGCTCGTGAGAGTGACGGCAAAACCTGGGCCTGCACCTAATCACACAGGCCTGCACTCTCGCTCTGACAGCTGCAGAGGTCGGAGAGGAGGGACAAACGCTCCCATCCCTGGGCAGCGATCAAACTTGAGCCCCTGGCTTGTCTGGAGAAGTGACAAGGCCCATTTCCTCCTTTCACAGCTTTTCCCCATCCTCTCCCTGCTGCCAATCATGTGTCATATGCTTTGCACTCTCGCTGGAATCACGTTGGGAGTGCTGAGCATTTGTGTTTGTGCCGGGGCTGAGTCTGTCGGCACAAGTTAAAGAGATGCAGAGGAACAAAAGTCATAGGAAACAAAGAGGCACATATGGAGCCTGTGAATCTGTAGGAAGTGTTGAGCCAGAATTCACAAAATGTACAAACCGAGTGTTGCTTTGAGTAGAGCGAGTCCCAGTGAGCTACATTGACTAGTCAGAGAGAGAAAGATGCTTGGCTACAGTAGCTAATGAATGGAGCCAGAGAACTGAACTGCAGCCAGCCTGGATGAGGCCTAAGACCAGATATGTTGGGACAGTACCAGAGGCCCAGCTACAAGCCTGTCAGAGCAGGAAGGAAGGGGGAGGGAGAGCAAATGCATTAACAAAAATCAGAGAGGGGAAGAAATAAATAAAGAGAGAAAAACGGCAGGCTTATGGGACGAAGGGTTTTAAGGCTTTTTCAGTGATGAGGTGGGATGGAGGGAACCGATGAGAGTCAAGCAGTGCTGAAGCCGAGGCTCAGAGGCAGGGCCAGAGCTGAGCTGGGGCTGCAGGCCAGAGGAGGGAGCAAAAAAAGGAGGGCGGGGGGTGGGGGAGGTCGAGATACTGGAGGAGGCTGTGGCAGAACTGGGGTTGGAGCCTGGGACAGAGCCAGGGGCCCCAGCTTCAGATTTAGTCAGCTGTTCTCCTGGCCAACAGCTGGAAGGACGCAAAGCAGGAATGGGAGGGGAGGTAGCAGGGGAAGACGGCACAGAGACTGTTTAACTAGCCAAGAGAGAGGAGATGGAGGAATAAGTAAGGAAAAAATAGCACTAATAGAGAGGGAGAGGAGAAAGAGGAGTGAGCAAGAGGGAGGTGGAGGTTTGGAAAGTGGACAGTGGAAAAGCCATTAGATTCCTATGAGAGGGAAAACAGCACTGAGAGCAGACAGACTGACAGAAGGTGGTTAAGGCTCGCTGGCGCTGTGACCACTCTTCTCTTCTTTCCTCAGCGACTCTACTGCTCCTTTTCTCTCTCTCTGCATTTATCCGTCCATCCTCCACCTCCTTGGCTTTCGTCACTGGTGAACTATTCTCTGGCTACTGCCTTTTCAACCAGTTGTGCCTCAACAACAGCCCTGCTATTCATTACACACGACCTGCAGGCATGACCCTCATCACACACACACACGTATACACACAACCATCCCAAACAGGTGCCCACATTCAAACACATGTGCACAAAGCAGCAGAGGGATCACATACGACTGAAGGAGGACGATATGTAGGGAGGCCTGAGAGGAAGAAGTGAAATCAAACAGATCTCTATAAATGAACTGCAAGAACAAGAAGAAAAAAAGACAAACTCTCATAATAATGCTGCCATTAAAGCAGAACAAAATACACAATTTGCTGCCATAAATGTGATGAGATGAGGTTTAGAGAAGGGTGCAGAAAAAATGAGGGCCAAGGGTTCTCCATGGGGCAAACAGCCACTGCTTGCAAAGCACTTTGCAGCCTATTATATTCCATTCAGATGGGCCATGCATCTGGGATAAAAGCATTTAGTCTTTAGTGTATGACTCAGCACTTAGAGCCCTCGCAGGTGGATCCCCTCATAACTACACAATGCATATCAATGAAGTGGCCCACTCGTTACAAATGGTTCACTCATTCCTGCAATTCTGCTTCTGTTTATCAGTTATCCTGCTCCACTCTCAAACCTGTTTTTTAGTTAAACAACATCCACGTGGAAAAAAAAAAATATGTTGAAGTAATGCCACAGAAATATAAAAGACTTGATCAGGACAGCATCCAGGAAATAAAAGGAGTTGTGCACTCTTAAATTGAACAACAAACACGATAGAGTGCACTTCCCTTGCACAGACTTATCCTCTGAATTAGTGGTAGACATTTCTGCCGCGGCTAGAATAGCTGGCTCACCTCCTCTCCTTTACTTCTCATTTAGTGTTGAGATGGGAGACAGCTCCCCTCCTCCTTCTATTGCTTCCTCTCCATCACTCTCTTGTCTCTCTACAGCTCTCCCTCCACCCATCTGCCCTTTCCTCTTCGCTCTACCTCTCTGTGGCTCCATCTTCCCCTCGGTGGTGGTTAATGGCACAGGGATCCAGCGTGGAATATAGATCAGTGTGAGATGGATGGGGCACCAGGAGCTCCGGCCAGTCCCATAGGTCCCAGACCAAAGATTACCTAAATATTAGCTGACAGGAAGAGAGAGGGGCAGGGACACAGCTGCAGCTGCTTGTGCCACTGCTGGCCAAACAAACGACAGAGGCTGTTTTTAACCCCCTTTGCTCTTGGGATGAGAGACAGACGCACGAGATAAACACACAAGAGATGTAAAAATACACAAAACGCATTGAGGCAAACACACTGCCATGCACGCACATGCTATCAGAGGCACCCTGGGAGAAGAAGACCACTAATCACATTCTCTCCTCCCCCTCTCTGCCCTGCCGAGGCGAATGGCGAGGGGGAGAAAAAGAAATAAATCTTTATTAGGCAATGTGTCCCTGCTTTATCGATCGCTTGGCTCCTTCCTTCCCTTTCTCCCACTCAGTCCCCCCTCTGTCTTTCCCCTGCTTTTGTTATTTTAGGCGTGTGTCTGCCATCCAGTTCAATTGAGTCAGGGTGTACATCAGAGAGGACCATTACCCATGTCTCCCTGGGCTGGGGCTGTCACTGGCTGTGAAGCGGGTATGGGGTAAAATGATGTAGCCACCCAAGAGGGACAGCTAGTCGCCTAATGGCAACCCAGACGGCCAGGCAAACAGTAAGTTTTGGGGCAAAAATGCAGATAGATCGGAACAAACGCACACGCTTGTAGACAATCGTCCTCAACAATGCCAAGTTACAAATGTCAGATCTCATGCCAACTTCACCTTTCGGGAAATTTCGTTTTCTTCAAAACATGGCATAGATACAATAGCGTTTGTTTACTCAGTAACCATTCAAACAGAAAACCATCAATGCCCTTTTCAAAGAAAGCTCAACATGAATATCCTCCCCAAAATGGAAGCGACTAAAAAGGCAAAATGTTTAAGATTTATTTAACAAAACAAAAAACTAATCTGTGCAGCTGATACACTGATTAAAATTATGATGGGATAACATTTAATTTACGACTGTTTAGCAACTTGAGGGAAATAAAACACCACAGGAAATAGGCCAAGTCTCGTTTTTCTCATAATTCTAGCCAGTGATAAAACAGATCTTCGGTGTAGTAAAAGGAATAGCCCCTGAGGTCTGGATAAAGGCTGTGAGCACTCAGAGCAAAACTTAGCAAGGCAGCTAGCTTTGTTTTTGGAGTGTAGATATGGGACACACTTTGCAAACACGCTGTATCTAGATAGGGCCAGTGTAAATACAATGAGTTTCTGTTGCACGGTTTGGTAAATGAAACTGGAAAATCAAGACGAGGGGAAACAGAGACCCTGAGAACGTGTAAACACAAAAAGAGAGCACATGAAAAGGAGGGAGGATGGGAATGGGTATGAAGTGATCAGGAGGAGAAGCAAAAGACAATAAGAGGATGAAAGGGGCAAGAGAAAAGCAAGCAAGAAAGCAAAGCAAAAGAAAAAAGTTCTTAAAGACAAAACTCTTTAGAAAGGCAAACTAAATTCCCTCATCAGTTGAAATCCTAGCCCTCCTTCTTTTTGAGTCTCCCTCATTCCCTTTGTCTCCATCGCTCTCATGCCTGGAGAGCCTTTCTAACTCTATTCAGCCCAGCTCTGCCACAGAGCAATGAATGCATGTCTCACATGCCACACAGCCACGGCATCGTTGGACCAGGCACAGCCAGAGGCAGCTTCCACTCTCAGGGCCTCCTCCTCTACAGTACAACGCTCACATGGCACTTGAGCTTGCCAGACAAGAAAAGAGGAGGGGGAGGCAACACTGCCTCTCCTCTCAATCTGGCTCAGATTCCAGATTGTTCCACAAAAGGACAGGGTATACGCTTTGTCCTTTGACAGAGCGAACTCTCAGGTGAGAAACCTCTTATTGGGATGTGCAAAGCACACGTTCAATCATGCAGCTGATCTTTGCCTTTGGTCATGTGCTATTCATTGAAAAACAATAATGCAAGCATGACGCCGTCTTTCAAGCTGAGTAATCAGCCACAGGAGGGGCAGACTGACCAGATTGACCTCTGACTTCTGTAAATTCCTGTGGGTCAAGTGAGGAGGTCAAAACTGGGCCAGCTCAATAACAGAGGGAGGGACTAGTCAATGAGTGAACACCTCTATCAGAGAGTGTGTGAGTAATAGAGGTCAGTGGCAGGTAAACCCTCAACCCCAGCTCTTGTTTGTTCTACGGCGCCTAGTTAGAGGTGCCCTGGGAACATGAAGCGTGCATCTTAAAAATGTGCGCCTACAACAGCAGAAAGAGATAGGGTGAGAAAGATGACAGACGGGAATGTCATCCACCGTCTTATCACCAAGCAAGCCTCACCTTTATTCAGCCTGACACACTCAGCCATAAACCCCCTCGCTGAGCCATTAGCACACAAAGTCATACAAACACACGAGCACAGTTAAAATAAACAGAAAGAATCTGACTTTACTTAGTTCTGAAGAAGTTTGAAAGAACCTCAAAAGACAAATCTATAACAGTCTCTCAAATTTAGGAGCAAAGCTTGGTTAGAAATACCTTTCTAATTAGAACCTTAGTAACTGTTTAATTCACGTCACCGCTGAAGCTGTTTGGCTTCTGAAGGAAAACAGCTGTTGACCAAACTGCACTGAGGTTCTGTTCAGCAGCAGCACTGACATTTGTGTCATTTTCAATAGGCACTCTACAATGTGTTCTTTTACATATATGTAAGGCTTGCACATGAACAGATGCATTATACATACCGGTACATTAAACCCTTCCCTGCAGTAAGCAGAGTATTAGGCTTTGTGCTTATTTCAGCACCTCATTGGTGCAAAGAGGAATTCATTAAAATAAAAAATGGGAACGGGAGAATCAGACAGGAGAATGCTGAGAGCTGCATTACCTCGTTGTTATTATTGCCAAATCGAAGAGCGAGGAGGTGCTGGTAATAAAAGTCATTAAATGAAATAGAAGAAACGTCTTTTAATAGGGGCCTTGTCATTGTGGATTTAGTAGCCCTTCCATCGCCTGCTCGCTGTGCTTCATTCTCTGACAGAGACGAGAGGGGCAGCGGCTCCTAGACAGAGCCAGCCAGCCGAGGAGCTGTGCTGACGCACACCCAGCAGCCACAGTCTGGGACAAAAGACAAGCCAGACCGTAACAGAGACAGGGCAGACGTTACAGAGATCAAACTTGAACTTTATTACTTTAGCTGGTTTACTCAAACAAGAGCCAACGTACACTGCCCTCCCAACCTGTAATGGTGTGCAATGTCATTTATGAAGAGAAGTCTTTGGGTGATGGCTGCAAAGCTGTGGCAAATGCAAGGCAGCTAGGTCTGGACCTGAGAACGATGATTTAAGAGGGGAAAGGAGGAAGCTATGTCTGGATCCAGAAATAGCACAGGAGCAGAAGCTGGCTCCAGTCAGGTGGATGAACTGGAAAAAGGGAATTCTAGTTTTTGCTGGGAATGCCAGGAAAGTCCATTGGTATATCTTGGGGAAAACATTTAAAAAGTGAAGAACGGGAGATGATTGTAGCTGGATGTAGTTAGAATGGCTAAAGTAGGTTATGCTATAGCGTGACAGAAACTTATCTAAAGGCACACCTTGAATTTGACATGGTTAGAGTTTAAAACTGAGGCAAAAACAAACATTGGACCTGCTGGAAATGCCATTTATTACTGGTCAAAGTTCATAGCCGTTTTCATAAAACTGAACTTTAGTTAAAAGTCCATCCGCCCATCCATCCATTATCTTTTCCCACTTCTCTCTAGGTCACAGTTATCACTTTTGCCCATATCCAGCAGTCGTGTGAGACGCAGGGTACAGTCATTGCAGGTAAAATAAAAGCCGCCCATCCATTTGTTTTCTTTTCCTATGTTTCCATGCAGTCATGGTGGCTAACTCTAGCGGTCACTGGGTGAGAGGTGGCGTACACCTTGGAAAATCGCCAGTTGTGAAAGTAATGAAACACGTTTGATTTACAAAGACCCCTACAAGACTTTTCCTTTAGACCCCCCCCCCCCCCAAAAAAAAACAAAAACAAACTGATAATAAAATGTGAAATGATATGTGACTTATCTGTGCTGCTGATTATCCATGCTGCTGATTATCTCATGCTGCTGTATTCATTCATACCCATCAGCTCACCATAGACTCATGTTCAGAATGCTGTTGTTACGCCGTATTGTTTTACATTATAAGTGTTTAGCGTATATCTTAGCCCTTTTAGCGTACCGTTTGGCATTTGTTTAGCACATATCTAAGATCCTTATTTACTGTTTCTTTTTATACTTTATATTTTGCTATTTGTTGGAGTAACTGGGACTCTGTGTACATAATTTTGTTCCACCTCATGTACCACATGTGATGGAAACAACAATAAAGTTGACTTGAACTTGAAAACAGTGTTTAATCTGCTCTCACACAAGGCATCAGATATTATCTAGCACAAAGCAGTGTTGCATAACAAACAAAAGCTCTGGTAAAATGAAAATCCTGAAAGATATGTAGCGTACAAAACAATATATTTTGTCAAACATTTGTCAGGACACATCTGCCTGAGTGGACACACTTTCCAGACAAAGAAAAACCAAGTTAATTGTGTTTCCATTACACCACAGCTGAAAGATATCCTTTCATCTTTCCATTCAGCCAACATAATCGGACAAAGGCCTGGAATCTGTTTCTCCCAACCCGTCAGATACACACAGCCAGAAAGAGAGGACAAGTTCTCTAAAGCCTCCTCACACCCATGCAGTTGGTGCCCCTCTCGTTTAGACAGCCAGATGTTTACACTTGCTCTAGGCATGGCCATGTTTCCATGACGATACAAGCTCAGGGTTAGTCACATGCCTAAGGGAAGACCTGAGGCTCCAGATCCTGGATCAGATTGCTCCATCAACAGATGGTATCAGTTCACCTGATTTTAAGGTCAACTTTCACAGACTCCTCGAAAAATCCTGCTCTTTGCTTTTTTTAAATTTTAATAATAATAATAATAATAATGTGTTATGTGTTGTCATCATTGTGTGTTCCCATACAATGGCGAAATTGGCTCTCTGCACTTAACTCATCCATCTCCAGATGGAGCAGTGGGCAGCGATTAATGGCGCCCGGGGAGCAATTGGGGATAGGGTGTCCTGCTCAGAGACACCACGAGATGTGCAATGACTGGGAATCAAACCTGGGACTTTCGGGTCCCGAGTCGGCTGGCCTGCCTCTACCCCATCTCGGCCCCTGTGTTTTAATAAAAACCTTTCTGCTAGGACAGATTTTTCACAGCCAGGAGTAACATTGTGTCAGCACTTCTTCAGTCCTAAGTCACAAGTTGAGCCTCCTGACAAACAAATTGGTTTCCCACACACTAACAGCATGCTTGGAAGCGTTCCGTCTCCTTGTCTTTGGTGGTAGGCATGTGGGCTCATTCTCAACGGGGCATTGTAAAAAGATAAAGGAACACTCTACCCTAACAGGAAAATAAAACCAGATCCACCCACTTGAAAAGAAACAGCCCACACACAAACACGGAGAAAAAGCCCTCACCCATCACAAAACTCAGCAGAGCCTGGCAGGATCTCGAAGAGGACGTGTTCTAGTAAGATTTACGCTTGGCATCCTAAAAGCTGGGTCTTTGCGGACAAAATGCTTTAAATGTCAACGTGGATTCGCAAGAGGACATTTGAAGGCTCTTGCAAATAAAAAATAATGTGCGCGTGTGTGTGCATGAGTGTGTTCTTTGACAGAAGTTTTGAGATGTTTTAGCTTTAGAAGTGGCACAAATGTCTCCTTGGATTTGGCTTACTGCTTTTTCACAAAAACAAAGACTCACTAGTGTTTACAAAGTCTCTTTTTGTTGTTGTTGCTTTGTTGTTGTTGTCTTTGTGTTGTAAATACTGGCAGGCATTGCTACAGTTTAGCCCGAGTACCAGGAGCTTATTGTATACCATAAAGACATGTTAAATAACACGTTGCTCTACCATTTTGCTTTCTAAAAGAGTGAATGTAAGTTTGTGCCTAGTTCACATAATGATTTTCTTCATTTATACAGTTGGGTAAAAAATAAAATAAAATAAAAAATAGGGGAAGCACCCACATAGTTGGTATTGCACTCTTTCACTGACATCATGATGAAAAGATGGTGAAGAGGAGTAGAAGACACAGAAACCTAATTAAGATTCTGCAGAGCGCGAACAAATTAACCTGAATTATGAGCATGCAGATGCAAAAAAACAGACACACACACACACATAGGTTTGTCTCTAAAATAGGTGGAGCAGAGGATGACATTCACACTCAAACAGGCATGACTACCATGGACATGCAATGATATTTTAGGCAGGGGAGAAGCAAAATATTATAGGCCTATCTTCTCCAGCAACACCACCGTGGAAAATACACCAAAAATAGTCGACGAGATATGCGTATCTACTTTCGCTGTACTTGGAATTTAAAGCAGCCTCAAAGTGCCCACCTCATCGCTCTGATTTGGGGCAGTGGCGTGATAAAATGACATGCAGTCTCATGTGTAAAAATTAGCTTAACAAGGAGAACTGGATAAATAGGCTGTAGCATGTAGCCTACGCTAATGACACCGCAGAAAGCGACATATGCCAGGCATCAGTATGTCATTCCTAGGGGATGAGGGGTTTACGGTAAGAGGAGCGTAAGAACAAGGTGGTGGTGATGTGTGTGGCAGTTGGTGTTATGTATTTTTTTAATCTCTAAGAACAAAGCCTTGTGGCCTGAGAAGATGGGAGGGGTTAGAAACATGGAAATGAAGGGTCAAAAGGAGGAGGAGCACGGTTGTCTACGTCTTGAATAAATGAGACCAGAGGGGATGGACTTGACCCAGACTGGAAACAGGAAGGAGGGTAATGAAGTGCAAACATGCTTTGTCATGCCATGTTAGAACCATAGGATTAGAATTCTATAATTAGAGGACAGGGCTCTGTAATGCCAGCCTTCTTTTCAGAGTGATGAGCCAATAAGTCCAAACGGCACAAAAGGGACTGGAGAGAACAGATGATGCGATGAGAACAGGCAGGTCTGGAAGTTTTCGTTACCAGTGAATTATGCTGTGCTATCACAC
This sequence comes from Nematolebias whitei, assembly GCF_014905685.2. Taxonomy (NCBI): domain Eukaryota; kingdom Metazoa; phylum Chordata; class Actinopteri; order Cyprinodontiformes; family Rivulidae; genus Nematolebias; species Nematolebias whitei. Next base: position 15,925,271 of record NC_056505.1, read on the forward strand.
AGCGCACAGTCTGACTGACACGCTGAAGGAAAGTGAAATTTGGCACGCCGGTGAGAATTGCTGGCGTTTCTGTGATCAGCTAGAAACAATGTAATTTTACGTGGCAGACAAGCTGCTGGGACTGCTTCCTCCAAAGCGGCATGCATATTTAATTCAATTCATTTAAAGTTTTTCATGTATTATTGCACACAGAACCTTTTCATACGACGTGAGGTATGTGTTCCCCTACCAGTTCAGCAGGTGACAAATTCATTGGCGATACGACAGAAGGGAGAGGGCGTTGAACCTGGGTTGTATTTATAGCTGAGGAGCAGTGGACTGCTAGATAACACTTGCATTCATATATGAATATTTATCCCGAAGGCTGGCATTGGAACAGATGAGCTCGCAATGGGAGAAAGAAGAAGCCATCTATCTCACTCTCTCCCCATTTCTGAGCTTCATTCTTTACTTTCATACATCCCCTTCACTTGCAATAACCATTTCAATGCCTCTTTTCCTCTTTTGCATTTTCCACCCACATTCTCCCTCTAGGCTTCCCATCTTCTTCTTGATAACGCCCGATCTATTGCTCTTCCCTTAAAGTGCCTCCCCCCACCCGACATCTCTCCCGTCTGTAACACTGATGTATGGAAAGAGATGGAGCCCAAAAAAAGGAAAAAGTGTGTGATTAATGTCTTTGAGAAAAAGATGAATAATCACAGGAGACTGGGGGGGCTGGTAGTTGGCCTTAGGGGAGTAAATATGGAGAGTTTTATAGCTGCTCACTTGGGAGAGAGGGTGGAGGAGGAGGGTGGAGGGGAAACAGAGGAATACAGCAACAGCAGATCCATTCAAGTATATTAGCTCCCACCTCCCCTCCATACACAATAACCCGCTCATCTATTCTCTCCTGTCTTTCATCATCAACACTGAATCTCATCCTGGTGACAGCACCAACACACAGAAGCCACACAAAGCCATGCATGTGTGCACATGCTTACCCATCCTCACAATTACCCTGCATTTATATTTTTCAGGCCAGGCCCACTGTATGCGTTTGATGGGCCAAAACATGTGGTGTGTGATGTGGTTGACAGCACCCCCCCCCACCCCACCTCACTCCCCAAGCTGCCCTGCTTTTAAGCCCTCATCCTCCAGTGGCTGCCTGTCCCCTGGAGTAGATTGCATCTTTTATTTATCATTTGCTCTTCCTTGGCTTTATCTTCCCCAGTTAGAAAAAAAAAAAAGAAATTCTGGGGCAAAAATTGCAATCAGCATAACATGCCCTCCTCCTGCTGTGTACTCGACTGTCATCCTCCACTCTCTGTGAGCATGCGGGATGAGACTGACAGCCCATGCAGACGAGGAGGCACACACAGACACATGCACAGCCCCTCTCTGTGTTTATCAAGCCCCACACACTGTGACACACACATACACACTCTTTCACACAAATAGCCACAGAAAACCACCCTGTTCCCCTCTTTGTCACCATTTTCCAAAGCGCACACCCACACACACACATATCTGCTTAGTGACGCCTCATACCTCTTTTTATTTCTGTGTTCAGCTTCCTGAAGCCCCAAACGAGTGAGCACATAAATGAGTCTAATGCTGGGGAATCTGGTAAACAGGCCAGAGAGAGGGAGGGAGAGCCTGCCTGTCTGTCTGCTCCATGGCTACTATTGTGCACTGCACATTCTCTGAGCCCACAAGAGCTGAAGCCATCTCCTCAGATTCTTTGGAAAGGGGGGGTCGATGGTGGATAGTAAGCCAAGAAGTGAAAGAGGAAGGGGGGGGGGGGGGACCAGGGAGAGCGAGATGGAGCGGATGAGGGAGTGAGGGAGGAAGATCATGCATAAAATCTTGTTTACAGAATGCATTAAGATTCAGATGAACTGGGGAGGGTAATGGGATTAGAATCCTGAACCGTTTCCAAGGGTGGGGAGTCGGATTGACAGCTGAGTCTATTGCACTGACGAATGCAGTGAAATATTCTGGCTCTGGCAAAGACAGGGCAGGCAGAAAGGCAAGAAGCAGGGGGTTTCTGAGCCCAGAGCACCTCTGTTTACTTCAAGGTGTGCACCACAAAAATGCATCTGAAAGACAAGGGGGGGGGGACCTTCTTTGTCTTTATGGGTGCATTCAGCTTGGGCTTTTAAAATGAATGTTGGGGGAGGCTAAAGAAAAGCTTCAGTGTGTCTCACAAAGGTGTTTGGCAAACAAAATAGAAGCACTGTGGCTTTAAATCACCGTCCCTCCCACCCTTTCTAAATATCGTCTATTTAGCCAGCGGTGAAACGATATAGGGGGCTTTTGTCTGCGTACCCATTGGTGGGGGCATGGAGAGCTGGAAAGACACAAAAATAGGAACAAAGTCCTAAGCTTCCAATTGGAATTGCTCAGGGGCAATTCAATGCGCACAGACCAGTGGTTAAAAACAAGGAGAAGTGCGCTTAAATACCCCGCATTGTTTACAGCAGGCAGAGCAAACACGAGCCCTTTATAAGTCTGCTACGTCTCCGCGGAAAATGCAAACAGAGAGAATGTTTTTGTTGATTACAGCTCGATTCCTTGCTTTTTTTCACGCTTTAGTCCACTCACCGACTTGCAATACGTTGTTCACCCAGCCACCCTCCAACAGAGTGACACCCCGCAGGAAAGGCAGCTGAGTCTCGTCATTATTGTCACCGCTAGATCCACTTTCCTCCCCGCCGGCGTTGAAGGAGGAATACATACAGATCTCCTTCTCGCTCCTCGGAAACGACCAGTATACGATCCTCCTCTGGACGGGCTCCGGGATCCGCTCGAACCGCTCCTCCACCCTCTGGAACGGCCACTTCTCCGCGACTCTGCGCGCCGCGATGTCGAGCAGCGATTCGGGGTTGTGCGTTTTCCCGTTTCCAGACACTCCCGAAGCGGACCCAGCGCCGCCGCCGCACGGGACTCCTCCAGCCCGCTGCCCCTGCCTACACGCCGAGTTGTAGCCGGGCCGGCAGCAGAGCCGCTTGGCCGGGGGCTGCTGGACTCGCTCGGCCATGATCGCACCGCTTCCAACCTGAAGCGCAGTTCCTCTCCGATCATATAAACGGGATAAGGAAGAGAAAAAGAGCACTCTCGCACCGATTGTTTGCCGTACATGGAGAGGCTGTCCTTATTTGGGGCGGTGGGCGGAGCCTGCCAGTTCCGTGAAGTCCCTTTGTGTTGTCAAAGTAACCGGGATGGGCGGGACCCTGGAACGCGGCCAGCGCACGAGTGGCGCTATAAAAGGAACTGGAGGCGGAATTCCCGAACGTCGGCAAATCCTTTGTGAAGCCGTTCGCGAGCGCGAGGGCGGAGCCCCGACGGCTTTTGAAGTTCCCTTCTCATATGAGTTTAAAGGCGGGGACTTAATCCAGGGGCGGCCTAGCAGTTTCCCACAGGGGTAAAAGGGGGCAAGAAAACTGACTTTTTTTCCCTTTGGAGCCTAAGCAATCACCCCGGGCTCAGCTTCTTCAACAACCGCTCTGATGGTTGTTTTTGAGGTTTAGGTTTAAAAGGACTTTCAGCTGTCAGAGAATGAAAGGCCGTGGGAGGAGGAGGAACATGAAGATATGGAGTGGGACATGCTTGTCCTCTTTAGTTACATCAGCCATTTAGGTCAGATGTATGGCTTACTACACCACATCAGTCTGTTAATCATACATGTGGCTCTTTATATTTATTTAAAAGGAGTCATTCAGTTGCTACTTTGAGCTGTTTTATTCTCTCTGAAAAAAGATGAGTCTTGGGAGGAAGCTCCCTGAAAGGTTACAAAATAATCTTAAATAGAATGTAACATAGTTTTAAAACTTTTTATTTTGAGCTGTGTAAACTATGAAATAAACTTGAAAAGTTTTCCTTGTTTAAATAGTGCAAGGTTAATATATTGACACAAAATTCTGAAATGCTGGTATGCACTCAACGTAAACAAAGCACTTCTATCTGCGTACTTGCACCAAATGCGACAAATTTGAGAGTAAATACCAAATAAATTGTCAGACTTCTCTATCCCTAACAGCTCCTCCAAGGACGTCGCCCTCACTGACATATTTTCAGTCACTTCTGCTGTTTAACTTATTTTTTTAGTTCATATCTTAGATCTTACTATTGTTTTTCTTTACAATTTGTATTTATGTTAGATGGAACTGGGATCCTGTGTACATTCATTCCAGCACATGTACCCCATGTGTGGCGTGAATGACAATAAAGAGACCTTGACCTTGTTTCCATATGTAAAACAAATGTGGTAGTTGGCATCCCGTTACAAAATGTGCTTACAATTTCTTAATTTAAGGTCACATACATCAACAAAATTATTTTAAAAAAAGCAAATTATATTTCTATACTTTATGAATTTCTTCATGACATCACAATTAGTACATTTAAACTGAAACATTTTATTGATTTAAACACTTGATAACTAGGTTCCCTGATGATCAATGGACTGACATGTACATTAATCTGTAAACCCATGATACTTGGCACGGTCCATTGATTTTGTTTCTTGAAATGAAAGACATTCCTTATTACCTAACCATTTTTATAAATGAAGTATGCAAACCAGAAAACATAAAATTCTGTTAGATTTTGTCTCTCTGCCTTTTTCTGAGAACAATATTGCTTTAGCTGTATCATGACAAGGGGGCCCCACTTCTGTTTAAGTAAAATGCTCATAAGGGGGTGAGGGTGCGGTTGCATCGCCCATCTTCCTCTTGATGCCTGTTGAAACATCAGAAGCTAAGAATGATAAGAATGTAGCAAAAGGCTAACACCTTGGGGATGTTTCCTCTAACTTGTCTATAAAGTTGGCCAAAACTATGCTGGTAAACCAGAATGAGTGTTTGCAATGTGTCTGTCCTCTGCTGCATGTGTTCCCAGCTGCCTCGCTCCTTCCTCTGTGAGTACGTCTAAAAGGCTGGCCTTTGAACCACTGTGAAAGTGATCCATGCCGTATGGACAGAGCAGATGTGGCCTAACCTGATTTGGTTTCAATACTTCCCCACAGGAAGTTCACAAAGCCAGCAGGTCCTCCTTTGTTATGTTAGTCTTTTTTTTTTTTTCTCAGAGAGCCACTGGAGGCTTTGCTTTTTTTTTTTTCTTGCTTTAAAATTTGCTTCCCCTGCTTTCTTCTCCACCAGAACTTTTTCACAATAGTTTAATCAAAAACATAACTTTATTTTCTCTAGTTCAAACAAAACAAACCACTTTCCCCCCGCAACTTTTCGAAACCATATGTTTCTATAAAATGCTTCAGTGTAAACTCCACCTATTGCATTTTATTATAGTAATAGTCTAGATTGTAATACATCAGTTCTGTTACAATCGTCAATAATTAATATATTTTAGAAAGTTCAGCCTTATATGATTTCACATAAATTCTAATGAAACATAAATATTTTGAAATTTTGCCTTTTTTTGTGGCTTCAATACGAACTCCTTTAAATAATAATAATGTCATTACATTACATAAAGAAAAAATAGTAAAGATATTTTCATTGCTGAAATGATGATAAGCATAGCTCCACAAATGTATATGATGGAGAAAACAATGCATTTGTTTTAAACTGGTCCCCGAATTTGGAATATATTGCTAAAATTTTGTTGCATCTATTTAAAAAAAGTATAAATGAAGGAGTACAACAAGCTGAGATCCATCAGGAGGAAAAGTTTTTATTTTATTTTATATGAATTATTGTCTCTTTTCAAAACCAAAGAACTACATTTCCCATGACAAGTGAAAAAAAAATCTAATCCAATCACGAGCGAGAACTCGTGCTGCATTCATCAGATCATGGTTAAAAAAAAAATTCCTAAATGTTTTGTTTATTTTAAATTTTTACATTGACAAAATTTTGCTTGGTAAATAAAACTCCACACAGAACAACAAAAAATCTGCCAGAATGAATGCAGACTTACTTTCTAAATAATTTTGGTAATTCAAAACCTCATCATAGGGGTTACTTTTAAAACAAACAAACAAACAAAAACGCTAATGAATAGTGCAAAGCTGACATGAGTGTGACAACGTCAGCATATCTGTTCCAATGTAAAGACAATGTAAAGTAAAAATAAACAATAAATATCTTTAAAAAGAAGAAAAACGAAACTTGTTGCAGCTTTCGTCCCATTCTCACGATGTTACGTGAACGCCTCATGATATGACTGGTTTACTTCCTGTAACAGTCGGGAAGGTCCTGCTGGTTATTGTCTTGGGTCTAAGTACTAACTTCTGCACTTTGGTAAGTTTATTCAATATTTACAGCAATATTTTATAATAACTTTAAAATATAAAATAGGCGTTTTTTATTGTTGTTTTTGTTTTACATTTAGACGCAGTACTGGTGCGCTCTTCCGATATAGCATTAGCTCCTAAAGTTAGGCCTCGCAATATTATTAATAGGCCTGAGAGCTAAAAGTAATATTTTCACAACACGTAATTCCACGGACAATGTTAGGTTTTGTTTTGTTAGTACAAGGCTCCGTCCGAGAACTGTATATTAAACCGTCTTTCCATTGTTATGATGCTAGCAGCTACGCGGGTGATGCTAAAGTTAGCCGTTAGCATGTTGGGAGGCTGGGTGGTGATGAATCCCTACACGGAGTAAAAAATACCCATTTCTTAAAAATAATCTCAAATGACATAGTTTGCGTGTTTCAGATAAAACTCATGAACGGTTTCCGTCAGAAGATTTTTACTTCACCGGTTTGTTTAGACAATATTAAGATAAATAGTTGGAAACGTGTGTGTTCCCAAAAAATAGTTTTGAAAAACACTCGAGTGAATAAGTTCCAGCCTCATACGGTATGTCTAGAATCAATATTAAGAGTTTCAGTTAAAATTATTTGCTTTGTTTTCTGCTTAGTTTGATAATGCTAAATTTTCAGATAGACCAAGAATCCAATTGGCTTTGACACATAAATTAAGCAGTTTTAACAACTTCCTGTGAGGATCTTCCGGTGAATTTTGTGGTTGTCTAAATTGCAAAACAAAACAAAGTATTTAAATTTGAATAAAACATGTTTTGTGTTGAAGGGTTGTCAAATGAAAGCAATTAGAAAAAATACTAACCAGTACAATTGTTGCTATTTTTGTAGCATTATTTATAACTAGCAGCTGTATCATTTTTGTTTTTCTATTTGACTGGTTTAATACTATTTTGATTACCTCTTGTGTCTAATTTAAAAGTCATGCTTGTTCTCCAAGTTTATTTGTTGCAACTACCAAGTTCTCTTTTATACTATTTTTTTTTAACAAATGAATTTTAAAAGTCTAAAAACTTGCAGGTCTCATTTGCAAAAGATATCTGTAATCTCAGTGGGATTTGCTTGTTTAAAGAAAGGTTAATAAATAAATAACTAAAAATGTAGTTTGTTTGATAGCTTTAATTTATAATGTAAAAAAAAATGTCTAAACCCAAAAGACAAACCAGTGCTGTGACTATAAAACAAAAGAATTGGCATAGAACCCTATTTTATTGGGATCTTTTTGTACCAGAGAAATATTTTTACTGTCAGCCTTTGCAAAGACATGGTTTGTTCTTATTTAGTGGGATATATAATGACTACTAAACAAAATAGTTTGACAGACCCAAAGCATACTTAAGCATCAACAAAGTGATTCCCAAAGAGCCAATAGCTGCAAATTGAACATACAGAAAATGATGAACTGAAAGATCTGTTTTTGTTTATTGTCATACATTCCTAGAATTATCATCGGTGGGTTCTGCTTTAGTGGATAATTCTTCTGTATTTTGTAATCCATCTTGCACCTCTTAGCTGTTCATGTTCCACTCTCTCCTGTTGCTCACAGGTTAGATTTATCCGGGTCGTTGCTGAGCAGGATGATTGATGTTCGAGCATGGGCAGAATATGTTGTGGAGTGGGCTGCCAAAGACCCCTACGGTTTCCTCACCACCATCATATTGGCTCTGACCCCTCTGTTCATCGCCAGTGCACTGCTGTCCTGGAAGCTGGCCAAAATGATTGAGGCACGTGACCGCGAGCAAAAGAAAAAGCAGAAGCGTCAGGAAAACATAAAAAAGGCCAAGGGGACCAAGAAAGACTGAGCCTTTTGTGAGGGGGCGGGGAAGGATGAGGGCATAAGAGAAGGACGAGCAGCCATCAGTCACAGCCCTTCCTTGTCCCAGCCCTACTGCCAACCCAGGGCCACTACGCCTCACAGTCAGGCAGCGGGACACTGGCCCCATAGGCCTGACAGTGCTGCGATGGACACTAATGACAAGAGGAGACTTGTCCCAGTAGGACTCTGGTCAGCAAGAGCTCAGTGGTCATCAGTTTTTTTTTTTTTTTTACAAAATCTTTTGCCATATTGTGCAGCTGTTGTAACACCTTGCATTCCATTGTTAATATCCCTTTACTGCTGATTTGACCTGATGTTTTGAGCATACTGACATGTTGTCAGTCCACTTGCAATCAGAACAAGTTTCTGTTCAATAAAGGTTTTATGATTGATAAGAAAACAGATTAAATCATCAGTTCTTGTATTTTAATACACATTGATAACACTGAACCAGATAGCCAGTATTCTCAGGTTAAACACATCACTTTATGAATAAATACAAATATATAAAGATCAGGCTCATACCTGGAGCAACTTCTTGTATTTAGAAATTGCACTAACTGCCATGGTGTACAAACAATAAATACAAATTTGAGTTAGTCTCCTGTATCTTTCAGGTCCTGCAAGTTTATCGTCTCATACAGCTTAAAGACAAAGTATAATTTAATCAGGCTGTTTTAGAAGGCTTTAAGAAAATTTCAGTACGGAAAAATTGTCACAAATCTTTTTTCTATGTGTTTTAATAAGGATTTACCCTAAAGATCTATTGAAATCTATTGATATTTTACTTTGTGATGGACTGGAGACCTGTTCAAGGTGTCCCCCGCCTCTCACACAGTAGGCTGGACATGGGCACCAGTGAGCCCCATGACCCAAAAAGGAAGAAGTGGGTAAAGATGGTGGATGGAATTTCTTTTTATTAGAAACTGTATTGTGAGGTGAAAGATTTACAAGTCCACTAGTTCAATGCTTTTGAAAATGAACCTGTAAATAAATAGTTAAAACAAAAATATAAAACAAACAAAAAAAAGTCACCATCTTTTAATTGTAAGATTTTCTGCAAGTATTAAAAAAAAATTCTCTCACTATCTCAGATCTACGTTTCAGTTTCTCATTTTTAGAACAAAAGCCAAAATGCAGAGCAGCATTTGTAAAACTAAATCCTAAACCAGTTCTATAAAAGGTAAAATGTATTTTTTTTAATAATGTTCTGATCATAAAAGAATTAAAATTTAAGAGCACATACAGTATTTGCTTTTGACTGAATGAACTAATATTTCAGCTGAACAGTTTTGATTGTGATTCAATTACTAGATCATTTGCAATGCACACAAAGTGAAAAACTTTTTTTTTTTTTTTACGTATATACAGTACTCATTTAAATGGCTGTTTAACAAGGGGGTTTTCTGCTATTCTTTTTAAAACATCACTAGATAGAACTTCATTCTTTTAAATATTGTGACTTGTGACATTTAAACTTATTGCTCCAGAAGCTACAGTATCTTGGGATGTACTCAGTTCTTACGTTTTCTAAATGTGATCTACATTATAAGAGTTGTACTAAATATACTAAAAGTACCTTCGTTTTATTTTTAAAACGAAAACGCAAACAAAATTCAATTCAGTTTATTTATATAGCGCCAAGTCACAACAGAAGTCATCTCAGGGCACTGAACAGAAACATTATAGTAAGTTAATATTTACTTAAGGTAGGGTATTAGAAAACAAGATATGGTAATTTGATCCAAATTTAACAACGGCTGTAGTCGGGAGTTTTACGTTTCTGATGAATAAATTAAAACTGAAACGTTTTCTAATATTCCAACTAAAATCACTCACAGCATTTTTATTCCAGAACCTTGTGGATTTCATAAACTTTATTCTCAGTGTGTGGATGTCTCTAGTTATTTCTTTGAAGTGGGCATCCAGGATCCTGGCTGGAACGTGTTCGCAGTGCTGCTTGGCTCCTCGCTGACCTCCTGCTTGCCAAAGGCAGTTGCGGCTGCATGGCCCTTGGCTTCAGTCCTTGCACGAGTCGTCACCAGACCTTCCTTGTACTCTTTAGCCTGCAGAGCCTGATCGTTCTTCTCCAACTCTTTGGCCTTCTGTTTAATCTCGTTCATCTGGGACTCATTCTTCATGAGCTCCTGTGGAATAAACCAGAAGTGTCCGTGCTTACTGTGAGAATTATCTGTAAAATAAAGTCTAAAATGCAGTTCTGATCCCTCTTTCCACTAGGGGTGCACGATTGCAGATTTCTGGCCGATCACCGATTTCTAAAAAGTGACCTGCCGATTCCGATTTATAATCGACACTGTCAGGTGTTATAAGGTCACAATGCACCTTCAATTTTCAATCTCATTTTATTGAAAAACAAACCCTTGAACAATATCCTAGAAACAATATAAACTTGTTTTAACTGGCCATGAGGTAGTGCTCTGAAATATAAATTAAGTTTAGACAATTGTTAAAACAACAACCAAAAAAAAAAAAAATCGGTAAAATCGGTTTCTCATGCAAGTATCGGCCGATTTCCCAAAATTAAGGACATCGGGGCCGATTTATTGGTGCACCCCTACTTTCCACCATAAAGAGTGGCCAATGTTCATAAAAGTACATTTATTCACTATAATAATTTCTAAGTCGTTATTTGCCACATAAATGAATACTAAAAGAAAAATTAAACATCAAGCTCACATAATCTGGACTTGGAAAAATATTAAAAGGCTGTTGGATGGATTGTGAGTTTATAGGTAAACAATATGCTGTAGATACGTTTCCTTTAGGTCCCTTTGAATCATTTCTACACAATACACTGGATACATGAATAATTACACCATTATAATTTAATTGGTTTCGATAGCCTCCCTGACAACTTGTATGTAACTCACAACTACCACAGCCATGATACTGACCACTTCCTGTTCTGACAAGTAAAGGTCTGTGACCATAGAGTTATATAATACCATGTTTATATAATGTTTTATATAACTCTATGTCTGTGACCAAATCATTACAAGCTGGAATGTCCAAACTAAAGCTGTGATCATTTTCTCTCCTCAATCGGCAGCATTTATTTTCTTTTATAGGATTTGAAATACTGCACGGCTGCACTTCAAAACTTCCAGAAACAATCTTGTCTGTTGAAAATGAAGCAGGACATTCACTGATAACAAGCACATTCAGTTAACCCCAAGTTTACTTTTTTCCAATAACTCCCGATGAGAAAAGTGGTACTTGGAACAGATTGCTTAGCTTACGTGACAGGAAGTATTTACAACATCAGCAACCATTCTAATTCATGGTAACAATTAGAAAGCGGTCCACTGGTGGAATGGTTACCCACTTGAGCTACAGCTAGTGTCCAGTGATGTTAGCCTCGCCCTGAAGCCGGCAGCCAATAAAAGAAGGGAGGACTGGGCATAATGCTGCTGTATGCTGGCAAAACTGAAGGACTGGAAAAGAGAGGGGAGAGCTGTGGCCAAAAAGCGCTGCTTTGGGGAGGGAGACAAACATACTGAGCTGCTTTTCCAGCCTGTTAATGACAGGATTTAATCCAATCAATTTATGTTGGTTTGGAGCAGGAAGAGAGAGAGAGAGTGACAAGGGGAAGGGTAATGTGCCGGGAGTGCAGCCTTGGACACATCAACACTGTCCAGCTGTCGATGGCAGCTATTGGGCAGACACGAGGCAGAAAATTGGAAGAGAATGTTCTGGCAAAAGAGGCAGGGGATGGCACTGGCTACTGGCAGGAGCATCGGACTGAGAGATAGAAAGAGTGCCCAGGCACTGGCCTTCCAAGGGATTTCCTATAGACCCACATTTTACCGGCCAAATTATTCCCAGTATTCTCACATTTAAAGAGCAATAAACCCAGTGAGATGAACACCAGGAAAGGGAGGGGGGAAAAAAAACTACTGCACGCCTTCAATATTCCCATCTTGGAGAATGCCAGAAATAAAACACAAAAAGCCACGATGGAGGCTTCTGCTGGAAAAAAAGAAAGTAAACTAGGACACGATGTCAGTGAGCTTCTCGCTCAGGCTGCGTCTGCTCTCAGTCTCACCATCACTGATCTTCAGCTGCTGTTTATTTTAACACCTGTCCCCTAAAGTTCCTAGATTCAGTTTGAAATTGTAACATAAAAACAAATCAAAGCTTTTCCTTTCCATCTTTGCTTCTTTCCCCTCCTTTGCAACTAGTCCCACAGAGTCCAACCATCAGTGCAGCGGGGAAGCTGGGGGGGGCGGAAGTACCTCTAAGGAGGGGGGCTCCTTCCGTCTGCCTTGGATCCAAGCTGGAAGAGGAGAAGAGATGAGCAAAAAAAAAAAAAAGAAGAAAAGTGAGCGAGAACACCCACACGAACATACGGTGCACAAACAAAACCTGCAGACGTTTTTAAAGGCAGCAGCTATGGCATCACCAACAGGAGCGCTACTGGATGGGGAAGGAGTGAACCCTGTGTTTTTAAACTTTATCTAAAGGGGAACATACATGTGATAAACTCAAAACATTACGGTTTCTTTGTTCCATGCAGACAAGGCCACTAAGTGCTGTGTCTCACAAGAGAGTGTGAGGATTTTCTTTGATCTAAAGATTTTAAAGTACACTGTCATTCCTCATCAATACCTCCGTCCCTCCTTTCCCTCCAGAGCACAACTGTGTCTGTCATGTCTTCTTTTCAGTTTTTGGCTGAGCTAGCTGCACAGCGGCGTGGGTTAAAGGGATCCAGAAAGATGGGAGGCAGAAAGAGATTCTGCAACTCTTCTTCCAGCAAGCACCGGGGGATTCTGGGTCCTCTTTTATCCGTTTCTTATTTGCATCCTGATGAAAATGCATGAGGGATGAAGCGAAGCAGGATGAGGGGTTTAAGGTGGATAAAGCCATGTGCGACACGGGGAACAGTTTGTATCCAGTTGTAAGGAATTCGAAACACTATTTTATTGTATGGTTGTAGAACACTGGCAGAGGGTATTTTTGCTAAACTCCCCCCCCCCCCCCCCATCTCATCCAACAGGAAGAAGAAAAACTAAACTGGTGAATTAGAGAAAGTCCTAAAAGATTCAGCCATGAATTTCAGTCCTTTTTAGTTCTGCAGCATTTTGGTCACTCTTAAGTAGTAGCCATGTTGTTAAGACTAACATTTATATACAGTGGTGATAAATGCAATATGTGGCAGTGATTCTGCAGTCCAAACTTACCATCCCACTCTTTCGGAATGCTGCCCTCCGTATATTCATGCACTGAAAAATTGGCTGGCACTACGATCCGCTTGGCACGGACATGCCTTCCTGGATAAAAAAAAAGAAAGAATACAAGTGTGACTTGATGGAGGTTGCTCACCAACAGTGCACATAAAATGCAAAATAATATAAAAACAAAGAAGTGCAGAGGCAATGCTCTCTATGTACAGATACATACACACACACACACTCAGAGGGATGACAGTGCTGTGACAGGCCATGGATGATTACCTCGCGGCCCTCGGGCCCTTCTCCTCAGATCTCACTGAGTGGCTCCAAATCTGGGCTAAGCCTTTATGCAAATCAGTCTTCCTTTAGCCCAACCAACCACAGCCCCCCTCGCCGTGAACCCTCTTCCAATCACGGCGCTCTGGCTAACAATGCCCTCCAAAATCAACATCAAGCCCAGCAGGAGACAAAAGAGGTCAGATATCACAGAGAACAGGAGACGCGCTGGCTGCATGGAATATTAAGTGCTCCTTTTCCCTATCTGTATACAGCACGACGCTCGCTGGCAGCAAGGCCACTGCCAATTATTTTGGTCAAATCTGCTGATTAGACAAGTTTGGCTGGCACACAATGACATGGAGACGAAGGCGGAAAGATGGGTGGAGGGGTGGCGTCTAAGGAGAGAAAGAATAAAAGAAAGCAAGAGGGATGTGTCTTTGCGTGCTCAAAAATAACAAGTACTCTAATGTGTTTCCATAGTTTCTTCTCACAGGTAGTTGGATGTCTATCTATCACTTCCATTCCTCTGAGAAATGATGAAGCAAGGAAGGGAGGAGGAAGAAGGAGCTGGGAGGGAGAGAGTGATGATGCATGGCAAACACAGCTAGAAGGAGAGAAATGTATGGGCATTGAAAAGAAAAGAAAAAAAACCCCAACACGCTCCAAAACACAGACAATCTGTCAGGATTCCGTCACAGTTTCTCTGCAGCCGACCAGATGTGGACAAATGGATGCAACCACACTGCAGACTGATGGCCTTAATGTTTACTTCAACCAGAACAAATAGGCCTGGCACTGGGATGGATAAATGATGACTTTTAAAAATGTGGAAAAGTGAAGTGCACATAGTTGTCTGTGTACTGACCCCCCCCCCCCCCCCCACACACACACACACACACCAATTTTTAGCATAGACTAAAACATTTTTTATACATGTGCTGTTCTGTAATTATGTCTTATGAGGATGATACTTTATCCAGCACATACAGTAATCAGGCCAGCTAATTAGGCCAGTAATGCTTTAGCTCAGGCTTGGTTCCCTTTAGATTGTCACAATAGGGCCTCACAAGCTCCAGCACTGCAGCTTGATTTGTGTTGCATCCAGACCTAAAATCCAAACTGAAATTTTGCACCTGTTTTGCAAACCAGCAATAAGCAAAATGCATCATTGCATAAAAAAAATAAATAAAAAAAAAAACTTAAAATTTCCCTTGAAACCCAGTTTCAAAGAAAACTCAATAATAACACAACAAATCCGACAAAGAGCTAACAAGAAGCTGTGTTCTCTAAGCATGGGCAACTAATATATTTAATGCTAATAATAAACAGATCATACCCAAATTTGCAGGGATGTGGGTGGCAGCAGACAGAAACGATAAATTGCATTAAAAGTCCCCACATGCAATGTGCTTAGCTTCGGCTAATGCCTATAGATAACAGGCGTAAAGAGAGAAGCCTAGTTTTCACTGTCTCTTCTACATTCCATCTCCTCCTCTGTCACAAACCAACACAGCTCTTTTCTTATGTTGTTGCTTTTTGCAGCATGACTAAACCCCTTCCACTACATCTTTTATCCAGGGATTTTAATGACAAACACAGTGCCTACATATATTTTGGATCCTCCCAAGTCCCAACACAAACAAATTGGGAGGAAACTTGTCAATCTGGCTGTGGTCTTTCTCACACTCTAGTAGCTTTAAAAAGGGTATTAAAAGATTCAGTTTGAGACTATAGTACTGTGATATATGAGAAAACACTAAATCTGAAAATGTTATAATGTGACACTGTACCGTAGTTCTTGGGATTTTTGATATTTCCATGGTCATTGCACAGGCTGACCTGGGGGTGAATTTGCTGGGATGTCCACTGCTGGAAAATTGACAGCTGTCTTAAATGTTTCACTTGTAAATAATCTTCACTATAGAATGATGGAGTCCCAAGTTGTTGTTAAAATGACCTTTCAATCCATCCCTGATTGATGGACGGTCACTGCTGATGTCTCTACTCTTTGACATTGTGTTAACACACACCTGTTTGTTCCAGACAGCAAACTCCTAAAACTCCTGCTTTTACAGAGGTAGTCACACTTAATGAAGATCACTTCATTGCACCTGATTAGCTAATACTTTCCCTCCAAACTCCTCTGAAAGCAGCAAGGGTGTAATGTTTTTTTTTTTTTTTCCCACACACAGATTTTCCATTTTAGTTTGGTTTTAATATTTTTCTAATGAGGGCAGCACGGTGGTGCAGTTGGTAGAGCTGCCACCTCTCTGCAAGCAGGTTGCCACGGTTCACATCCCAGCCGGGGGCCTTTCTGGGTGGAGTTTGCATGTTCTCTCTGTGCATGCGTGGGTTTTCCCCGGGTAATCTGGTTTCTTCCCACAGACCAAAAACATGCATGTTAGGCTGAATGGTAACTCTAAATTGTCCCTGGGTGTGAGTGAGAGAGTGAATGGTTGTTTGTCTCCATGTGTCCCTGTGACGGACTGAAGACCTGTCCAGGTCGTACTCTGCCTCTTGCACAGTGACTGCTGGACATGGGCACCAGTGATCTCTGCAACCTCAAAAGGAAGAATCGAGTAAAGATAATGGATGGATGGATTTTTCTAATGTCCCATGACATTGAAAAAATGTATAAGACAAATGTTTGGTATTTTATGTGTCAACAACTTACACATTATTCCCATCACACACAGACATCAACATGAATGTAAGCCATCAGTCTGTTCCACAGACCTACACCTACATTTCTACACCACCCAGAGAGAAAAAGAAGTGGTGGTATGAAGCGTGCCAGGAGGTCAGGATCTCAGCAGGTGCCCTTGTGACAGGTCTGTTTTCTCATCACTCACTAGGGGAAACCTATTTAATAGTCAAATACACACCTGTACACACACACACACACACACAAAACTGGCTAGAGAGCAGGCAGATTAACCTGAGGGACAGGAGCAAGGACGCTGCCTCTTTACCGTGAATGACAAATGCAGCACTGCCTTGGAGAGGGGGAGGGTCCAGCAGCAGGGAGGAATGAAATCCCATTACATAAATATTCATGAGCCATCTCACCTGTCTGAGCACAACTCATCTGTGAGCCTCGCTGTGCATCCTGGGGGAGGGGAGAGGAAAGGAAGGAAGGAAGATGGGAGACAGGAGGAATAGGGATGGGAGAGGGGGTTGCTGTGGCAGCCGTACTTCTTCCATCCCCATTCGTTAAAATAAGACATGATGCGCACTGAGGGCTGCTCTTTGAACCCTGAACACACCCCGCTAAACTCCATCACCTGCTTCAACACACTTGCACACGCCAAACCCCCCTCAACCTCCAAACGTCACACATCAGCTCCCAGGTGAGAACTGCTGGGAGCGACCCGAGAGGTTTCTCACCTCCACAATGTCATTGCGGGCATCTTGTGTTGTCACTTTTGCTGTGTTTTTATTTCAGACAGACGAATGTCAGGGGAGCACACGTCAGTCAACAATGTATTTGGAAGAAACACCGACAGAATACATGGAATGAGATTCCTGCACCTGACCCCAACAGGTGGGCTATGTCAGACCCCGCCCTACCAGCAACACCTACATCTGCAGCTCAGAAAACCCCACCATGTTCACTTGTGTTTCATCAAACTGCAATGCAGACAAAAAAAGAGCTCCTGACTGCAGCAGCATGGCAATCATCACTTCCATCTTGAGAAAGAGCAGCTTTCTCAGTTAGACGCAGGGAATTTCAGGTCTCACAGTCGCGGGACAAAAAGCTGCTTTGATGCAGCTAGGCCATCAGCTTGTAATCAGACGAGTTTTTCTTCTTCCAGCAGAGCTGTGCACAAAAGACGGGTGAACACGTGAATCGTAACGGACAGCTTTATGAAGATGGAATGATCTGATGAGCATCGTTAATACAAGGGCAACCAGGTACCGATATGAATGCCCTCTCTCCCTCTTGCAATTTCTTCCTGAAAAAAAAAAAAAAAAACATGGAGGGGATGTGTGAGGCCTGTAACCATGGTTACCCATTATTCCAGAGCCTAGTGATGTAGGATGAGGTTTAGACAGAAAAGGCCAGTCATTGTTTTGCATCAGTTCTGGTGAGAGGAGGAGCCTGGATGTAGTGTGGGCCTGCTTGCTTTAGTCTTATTCAGCAATCGCTCTGTTTGTCTCCGTTGATCCCACGGAGCGGTGAGGGACTCGTGACAGAGGAGAGAAGAATAATTCATAAAAGTAGTAAGACATAGAAAAGAATACTTTGATTTCCCCCGTGGGTTCGCTTTACCTAAACGCAGAAAGCAATGTTCAAAAATGGAAGAAATATTTTAGTTCTCTGTTTGAGACCATGTATTTCCATGACATAATGCCCCCCCTCCCCACCTACATTGCCCAATGGGTTATAAAAAGGCCTGTGCCAGGAAGTCAGGATCCTTTGTGAGGCTTTGGAGCAGTATGGACCCCCTTCCTTCCTCAACACCTCCTCTGCAGCCCATGATGTCCATACACCAAACTGTCCACCCCTTTCTGTTCACCTCTGCTACACCCATCCAACCTCCCCCTTCTTCCTTTTACTTCCATTACACCTTCAACAGCCCTCCTCACACCAACACCACTCTCCCACCATTAACCTACACTCACCTTTTCTTTCTCCCGTACTATCTATTTCCCTGTTCCACCCACCCATTTCACCCTCTTTCTGTCAGAAACCCTCTTTTCACTTCCTATATTCTTCCCCCCACTCTATAATTTCCCCCCATATGTCAGCATCTTCTTTGTTCTTTGTCACTCACTTTCCGCACCCCACCTTCTTCTCCACCCTCCAATAGTTTCCCTTAGCCCTATCTTTTCTTCTTTCTGCTTCTCCTTGCCATACTTCTCTCTGCCTGTCTGCTTTATTAAAATATTCTGACTTGCATAAAGCAGCGGCAGGCTTCAGGAGACGTCTCCTAGTACGCCGACCCATCTGTCAGTCTTCTTAGTTAAGTTTCTGACCGACAAAGAGCCCTCTGGTGTCAAAACACATTGAACGTGAATCACATCGGCTCAATGAGATTTTTTTTTTTTAAATCAGTTTTTCTTTTTTGGGGGTGAATAATGTCAGTTGCATTTGTTGGCATCAAGTCAGTTTGAAACTAAATGTATACTGACACAAATCCCAATGCAGAAAGGCAGCGTTTAATGAACCTGCAAAATACTTAAACCACTGATATTGGATCAAAGCCCAGTTGAATTGTTTTACCATTGAAAAGAAATGTGCCCATCTCTCATTTTCAACATCTATTTCTTCAAATGTCTTTTTAATGAACTAGCAAAGTCCCTCCATGACGTGCCACCAGATACACATACAAACACACAATTGGCAGCCGGAGTCAAGCTAGATGAGCTGAATCCTATAATGATTAAACAACCTTCATTTAAACCCCATGCATTGCAAAGCTGCTGATCAATTAGCATGATTTAGTGTAGCAGATCTGGACATTGTCACTTTTATAAACATTGACTTGGTGTCCTACGGTAGGATAGACCCTCCTTCATCACGCCCAGGGGACAACTTGTGGCAGAATGAACAGCCATTTGGACCCTCGTCGCTTTCCACCGTGAGTCTTTTGGTGGAAATATGAGGCTCGAATCAACGCTGCGATGACACACAGCCATCTGTTGTTGTGTTAAGTGCGTTAGGGCAAGAAGAGGAGGGAAAACACACAATTGCTGATTGTTTTTCTCCCGCTTTCCTTTAAAATCCAAAACAAATACACATAATCACATGGCGTGTAGCTATTATGTGGCATAAAACACAGGTACACAATCAAACACTAATGCAAACACACACACACCTCCTTCCTCAGTCCCCAGAGTCGCCAATCCTGAAATAGCAGAACTGATTCCTTTTTAGTTTTTTACTTCATAGAGCAGAGCTGGTGAATCAAATAAATAATGGACAAAAAACGAGGGCTAGTGATGGGACAACAAGTCAACGGCTCTTTTCTCTGTAACAGCGCAACACACATGTGAAGAACCTCTGAGCCTCTTCCATTCTCCGCACAGTAAACGAGGACCAATAGATTAAAACTGCATGGCACACACTGCTAAAATGAATGGTACTAAAAATACATCCTTTTCACAGAGACATGAAAGGAAACTGCCTTTCCCCTGTCCAGTATTGAGCAGCCATTGATTCCAAGACAAAGGCTACACCTCCTCAAAGAGGTGGGAAAAATAGCAATCATACAGGCAATTATTTTCAAATGTGCCTGCAGCAGCAGATAATGTCAGCACGTCTCTCTCCCTAAATAAAGGGAGGGAAGGCAGGCGTCAGAGCTGCAGGCCCGCTGCTGAAGACGAATGAGCCCATTCGCAGAATGCTTGGCTTTCATCTGGGCAGCATGACATGGCGCCCCCATGCAGTGTGAGGGAGAGTCGGGCCTGGGGAACAGAAGCACATAGAAATTTGGAAGAATATAGATTCTCTATTCAGCTATGTGGAAACAACACAGAGGCAAAGATCCTTTTAAGACCAACAGTCAGAAAGCCAGTGGCTCTCTTGTAGCTCTGCCACATATCAGACCAGACTTACTGGACCTCAGCAGCAGCACAGTGGTTTTCTATGGAAGCACAGCACACAGAAGGCCTTTATAACTGCTGGAGCCTTTGTAAAAAAAAAAAAAAAACAGAGGCAGACATTCTTTTTTCTTTCAACGAGTGTTCCTCATGTCCACGTTCTTTCATTTAGGCGAGAAGCAACATCTGAAGTGAGGAGTTTAGATGGCTCTTTTTCTGGGTCCATCCATCCACGCAGCTGAAAAACTCCACAGTTTTGAATGGAAATCTTCACTGGAATTACTTCAAAGAAGAAAAATCAAGAGGCAGCAGTACATGGGAGGGACACAGGACGGAGCGACGATGTGAAGGCCAACAAGAGAAAAAGAGTATCCCAAATAGAAGTCGTTCAAATCAAATCAGACAAAAATAAATAAAGAAAATAAAACACTAAGTCATTCTCACTAAGTCGCTTTCTATTTCTGTCATGGAAGCCATTTTAATCCTAACATGTAGCCTATCGCTGGCCCACTGCATTGCTTACGCTCCAGTTTTCTAAAGTTAACTGATTGAGAGAGGTAGAAAATCGGGGCAGCAAAGCATGGATAAAGGTAGAGAGGGACAGCCTGACTGTGCGGCAGAGATGGACAAATAAATCGAAGCAAGCTAGCAGACAAATAGAGACTCTCCACCCGTTTTAACCAAAATGTACGTGCTCTAGTGTAGACCCCTGCGGTCCTTGCCTTAAGGCTCCAAGCCCATGCTCGGCCTATCAGTTTAAGATCAAAAAGAACTCGCTTTAGCAAGACATATGGACTGAATAATGCATATGCTTTAGTTCTACCCAGCTGAACAGGGTAAGTGCAAAACAGGGTACAAATATACACACTATATTTTTATTTTTGTTTATTACTAATGCATACTTGAGCCGGCGCATGTACCTCTTTGGTATCAGGATGACGTTGATGATGTCAAGAGGCAGTTTTTATTCTACTGGCCAGCTAGCCTCTCTACAGTGTCAGTCACTGCGATGGGACAGTGCATACATTACTGTGTGGTGTGCAGGAAAGCTGCTTCTGTGATGTCTCATTTGAATAGTCTGACAGCCAGGGATAGAGGAGCAGCCTTGTAATGAATTATAAATATGAGGTGAGTGAAAGATCTCTCCCCCCCCCACAAAATGCTGAGAAAAAGGGAAAAAAAAAAAAAAAAAAAAAAGTCAAATTCAGTCAGAAAGAAGGAAGACGTGCAACCCGTCAAAGGCGATTTCCTCTTGAATATAAAAAAGACAAACAAAATGGCCTAATGTCTTCTGCTGGGAATAAATTCAATCTGATGAATCATTTCATTGCTTACAAGCCAAATGATGCTTTTTAACTTGCAATATCATGACCAAAACGTACAGAGGGCTTAGTGTGATCCCAGATCCCATTAACTAATGGATGAACAAGGTGATGCCTTGAGGTTAAAAAGAAAAACAAAACATTATGCACACTGTCCAGATTACTAAACTTTCCACAGTACATGTGAAGTTGTGTTTAACTAAAATGTATTTTTGTCACTTTAACCAGTAGAAGTGATAATGTTCGCTATCCCTGCATCTCATTCTTCAAAACAGAACTACATAGATGTCATTGCCTTTATTTAACCAGATTTTAAACCCCATTAAGATCAAGATCTAATTTGTAAAAAGGGGTCTGGGCAAAAGTAAATAATGCCAACAAACTTACTTTCTGCTGAGGAGGTCGGGATCATCACAACATTTTTTCTAGCTTCCTGTTCAAGATTTGCTTTTGTAGAGAAAAACAGGAGAAGGACCCACAGTAGGTCTGGCCATTGATTTTGAAAGGCCAGAAAGATGCTGCTGAATCAAACAGTTCAGACAGATAGTCCTGCCATGACCTCCACTTAAATCCCCATTGCAGAAAATTAATAATTTGATATGCAATAGTGTGTGTGTGTGTGAGGGGGTACCTTTAACAGAGTACTAAATTTGGCATAAACTTTAAACATAGTAACTATCATCCGTGTGATTTTTTTTTTAATCACTAAAAACCTCTAAATGCAGGTTCGTCCGCCATCTAGCGGCGATTTTATAATGTTGCACGAAGGAAAGGGTGAAAACTAAAGTCAAATCTATAAGAAAGCACTGGAATTGTGATGCAAATACAAAACTTGTACCGTATAAAATCTATGTGCTGTCATCTTTTCATTAGGAATGTTTGTAAGTTGCTGAAATTAAATCAGCAAAAACAAGAGAAGTTTAATTCACAGAGAGAATACACGTCTGATGTACAGCTACTTTCAGTAGGCGCTTTTCTACGTTAGCTTCATCTATGTGTGAGCAAGAATGGCTAACGAAATCAAAAAATTATAATTTTACCATAAGTAACTTTATACCTGTCCATGTTTTCTGCTCGGGGATAAGATAATAGTTGTTTCCAAAATGGTCTGTTCCAACGTGCTCTCGTACAATTCCAAAGGTCCGCCGTAAGATGCCAGCTATCTTGCTCATGTTTACAAGACAAGTCGAAGGTTCTGGAATGAAACGTTTGCCTTCTGGTTGTCTAAATCCTCCTCTCACGCTCTTGTTTACGCAAGGGCGCGTGGGTCCAAGGAGAAACAGCAATCTGTTTCCTGATTGGACGACGACATTTTTCCAACCAATCACCGCTCCCGTTATTCAACAGTCAGTATTAGCCAACATGGTGTCCATTTGTTTAGACTGAACAGGGAGCTAGAAGAAAATAAACACAAAACCCCCAACAAAATTACAGGAATGATTCCCTGGACACATTTTAAAGATGCGTTAGGTGTTAATACATATCTTAGCATAACATATTATTTTGACAAATAGGCAGCTATTTTTCACGAATTGGAATATAACTTATTGTGGGGAACATGTTAGCCTTTGAGCTAGTAGGTCAATTACCAGTAGCTCATATTATTATTATTATTGAATAGTTAATACAAGTTTCCCCTTAACTTGAAGCTATGTTGGGATTTCTGACAGCAAGACAAGCTGGTCTGGATGATCCTATGCGACTGAGACGAGCAGAGTCAACGAGAAGGTGAGATATTATATTTAATCTGCAGTTTTATCATTTTAGAATCCTATCATTTAGTTGTACCTAATTAAAATATGTTGTACTTTCTCACCAAATGATATTAATCGTTGTTTATTGTTTGTCTGTCAGAGAGCCATGTTTGAATTGGTTATTATCTGCATAAGTTTATTACAATGAAAACCCAACCTAAGAGTGACAATGTATTTATATAAAATATTCATTATGTTCCTTATGGGTATCTGAAGAATTAGTGAGGTAAAACTGCTCCACTGAAAATAAAGCTAAATAAAACATGAACATTTTAATGATGAAAGTAAGCAGACTTTTGTAGAGGTTACTTTTGTGTGCTTTTCTTTGTTTTTGCCTCTTAGTTTGCCCTTTCACTGAGTAATTTAAAGTACACAGTACTCCTCCCTTTCAGAACATCGATATTTGCGAAACATGTATTTTACAGTTAGTGCTTGTATAAAATAAATTAAAATATAAAATAAGGATTTCAAAGATTTCAGCATTCTCAAAAACAAGTTAGTTAGAGACTTAAATAAGGTTTTCTAGGATCATATTTCTCCAGTTTTAGCTTCTCTCCATTGGCTCCCTGTCAAATTCAGAATAAAATTCAAAATCTTACTTCTAACGTACAAAGCTCTCAACAACCTAGCTCCATCTTATATTACAGATCTTATTGTTCCATACTTTCCTAACAGCACTTCGCTCACAAACTACAGGTTTACTTGTGGTTCCCAGAGTTTTCAAAAGTAGAATTATGGGAGGCAGAGCTTTCGGTTATCAGGCTCCTCTCTTATGGAACCAACTAGTGTCGGTGAGGCTGACACATTGTCTACTTTTAAGACTAGGCTTAAGTCTTTCCTTTTTGATAAATCCTATAGTTAGGGTCAGTCTGAGTTTCTTGAGCTGTCCCTTAGTTATACTAATATAGGCTTATGCTGGAGGACAAACTGACCACAGCTTTTCCTCACTCTGCTTCTTTCTTTACTTGCTCTACTTTACCTGTTTTATTTGTAATTATTTCTATCTTCAACATGTTTTTTGTCTTTCCTCCAATAGAAAGTACACCTGGACCTGTCACTCTATGTTTGTTTTTCTCCTTCCTGTTTTTGTATTTAACACTTTTTGAATCCTTCCTGTCCTCTCAAACCCAAGTTGGTCGAAGCAGATGGCCGCTCATCCTGAAAGTTGTTCTAATTTAAGTGTTTAGAAATAGTCAGATCTTAGAGTGCAGAACCAGTCAGTGTTGTTTGATAAGTCTGTATTTTTTACTGCATTCCTTCAGCTACATTTTTTTTCTACTATAATTTGTGCTTATGATTTCTTGTTATTTATTTCCTCAGGATTCTTAGTCTGAAGTTAAATCCTGACAGAGATGTGGATCGAATTCATGGAAATGGTATTAATACCATAGATATTGAAACAATTGAAGGCAGATAGTAAGTTTTTATTTACCTTTCTAAAATAGTTATCCAATTCACTACATTATATAAAGAAATGTAATACTATAAATTGTAGCAGCTAAAACTACTTTCTTGACTTAGTCGTAATTGAGCCAATCCATTGACCCAGTAGTAAAAGTTTAGAAACAAAATGTCTTCAAATCCCTTTAGGGCAAGCAGGCTGCAGCATAAATGTTCAAATATTTCTGACACTACTACACATTTTATAACAAGAGCGCCAAACCAAGTGTTAAATTATGTATTTTGTAGGATTATAGCATTTTTTAACAGAGTCATTCTGTATGAGAAGTTAACATTTTCTGTTGTTAGCATGTTGTCTGGAGGTGCTGATGGTGTAATTGTCATCTATGACCTGGAGAACTACAGTCGGAAACAGCAGTACACCTGTAAGGCAGTCTGTTCAGTAGGCAGGTAAATGCTAATCCATTTATGTACCCACTAGAGGGTGGTATTCTACTTAGATCTGAGTCTTCTTCCAGTGCTTTTCACTTATGTAACATAATAAGCTAAGATAAGATAATAGGAGTCTTCACTTTTCACTCTTCGCAATTAAAAAAAATACCCTCTTTAACATGATTTTGCCATCGTTGATAAGTGGTGATGTTTTTATTTTCTCAGATCAAGCCGACACGTCCACAAATTCAGTGTTGAGACAGTCCAGTGGTATCCTTATGACACTGGCATGTTTGTCTCTAGTTCCTTTGACAAGACCATGAAAGTTTGGGACACGGAGACTTTGAAGGTGAGCCATGTTAACTATAAACTTATTTGCTAAGTTTACACAATGCATTTTAAAACCACTAATGCTTTTAAGCACAGCTGTACAATTTGTCCTCTCTGTGCTGTAAATAAAATGAGTGACCGGAATTGGAGATGCTTTACAGTCAAGCATCAAACTGTTATTACAGAGCTAAATCAAACTCCTCTCTGACAGTTTCAACACATACTGAAGAGTTATTAAAGAGCTAAGGGACTGTATTGGATGACACAGTGACCTCTAATAGGCAGCTCTACCATGTTTCTTCTCTCTTTTTTTTTGCTCTTTTCAGTATCTCTTCATCCCTCTTTCTTATTTTCTGCTTCATGCTCTCTACCTTTCTATGCCACATTGTCCCATATGGCAGGCTCAGGGGTTGCGCTAGAGTTACACTGGCACCACAGTTTCTTTAAAAGGTCACAGGAGGGACAGATATAAACTACTGACCTTTTAATTAGTTTGCTCAGTTTCTTTGTCTCACAAACATGAACGTCATCGTATCTGCAAAAGAAATAGCATGTTTTGCATTATTGTGCACTCTGTCTTTTGTGTGTGTTTGCGGCATTTGTATGCAAACAGAGTTGCCTCTGTTTGCGTCGAAGCCCCCACCCATTGGCGATGTCCATGCTGGCACACACTGACAAATGGAGCACAGAGAGGCTTTTTATGTCTGCTGTAAAATTTGCATTGTAACCACCGCTGCCGCTCGAGCAACTACCCTCTGAGCTGCTCTCTTTTTTTTAATCTAATTTTATTCATTGAACTCTGTTCCTCTGTCCTCTTGTGACTTTATGTCGCTATTAAACTTTAAGGCCACTATTGTTCATTTAATCATTAGATTAGATTTTCATTAAACATTTATATAAATGTAAATATGCACAGCACTGAGCATATAGATAGCTTCCATGACTTACCTTTTATCTCTGCCCCTCCTTTTTTTTTTTTTGTGCATATTTTATCATTTAGCCTGCTGAAGTGTTTGAGTTTGAAGGTAATGTCTACAGTCACCACCTGTCCCCCATCGCCAGGAAGCACAGCCTCATTGCAGGTGGGTTTTGAATGTTTTGGCTGATCTCAGAGGTACAAACTAACCACCACAGCTGCTCGTATTTCCATCATTCTATCCTAAAAAGCACAAAATGCAGGACAAAAATCCCATAAATGATCTTATTTGTCAGTAGTTTGTTGCTTCAAGCAGTGTTCTGCGTGATGAGGCTCCACAAAACAACATAGATTATATCCTTTCATAATACCCCAGGCTGTGAAGTGACATGCTCCTACAGGGGACAGAATCGGGTCAGAAGATGATCACATATGAATTGACTTCAGTGGAGAAACATTGTCGGAATCTCTATGTTTTCAGCTTACAGAGCAGGACTGACAGGTTAAGCATGCCTGCTGAGTATGTTCTCTTACATACGCACAAAGAAGTTTCTACAAACCGGTCCCTTTAGCACTGCTTGTGGGCTAGAGGTCGCGTCTTTTCTTCCTCCTCGGCGAAGCTTGTCAAACAGGTTGCAACATCCCGACTCTTCTTGGTTTTTTGGTGTGTTTTTTTAAAACACGAACCCTTTAAATGGAAACCATTCCTAAAAGGCAAACTTAATGCTAGATTATACTGGTGGAAATACAGTTTTAACTGTAAAATTATTTTTGTTTGTTATTAATAATCAATCTTGTCTCCTTTCATGTTTTTGTGGTAGCTGGGCATGAGTGTGTTAGCTCCTTAAGGTTTTATCAGTTTATCTCATCAGTTAAAACTTGGCTTTCAAGTTATTTCTGTTATGAGGTTCGTATTTGTTCTACGTTATTTTGACACATTTATTAGATTCAAGTTATTGTAGATTCATCTTAATTGGTAGGAATGTTAGAATTCAAAGGATGTAATTGGTTTTGAACGTCAGCTGTCTGTTTATAATTATTTTTTTTCCAGTTTTTAAGTGGAAGCCTTTCTCCCTTGTGTAAACCATTTCTGTGTGTTTGAGTTTGCAGTTGGCACCACAAACCCTAAAATCCAACTTTGTGACTTGAAGTCTGGTTCAAGGATTCATGTTCTCCAGGGTCAGTGCACCAAAATATCTTAACTTTGCCTGCGGTTAAGTGAGTTCAGAAAGTCCCGACCTTTTTTAGGCTTCATTGTGTTTCAAACTCAACTAATATTAGAACTAGTTTCTTCCTCTTCTTTTGTCTTTGCACACAATACTAAGCAATAACAAATCAAGAAGACACTTTTTCGATGTGTCTTGTCAATAATAATAAAAAACCAACACTAGTGAAATGTTTATTGTGTGATAAATACATTAACTGAGAAATGAGTAAGTGATTAAAAATATAGAGTAATCCTTAATCCTTAGACTATTTCAAGATCTTTTTGCCGGAACAAATGTTTGCATTTCAGCATCTTAAAAACATTTTATTAACCCACACATTATTTGGACCTGGAAGGAATAAAATTAATTTAAAGGGGGGTGCTCTTGCTTCCCATCTAACCTGGTCGAGCTTGAACTTTTCTGTCACAGCTAATGGGAGGATCAGGAGGAGTTTAAAAATGTGTGCCAAATTTTTGGGACAATGGCCAAAAAGTCTTGAGATTGTCATGGATGCCAGGATAACTTAAAGAATACACGTCTGGGTGTTTTAAAGCGACATTTCAATCATTTTTTTTTTTTTTTTAATGCATTAACAGATCTGTTACTTGCTTTTCTTTTATCAAGTTTATCAGGATTGTGTTAAGATGTACAAAGAAAAGATTCAAATCTTTTTAATACATTTGAACCATATAATCGAAAATCTTTAAAGTCTTTTCTTATGCACTGTTTGTACAATTGCATACAGAATCATGAGATGACCAGAAACGTTTTTGCCAATTCAGGTCACAGAGCAGAAGTGCTGTCTGTGTGTTGGTCGCCCCGATACGAGCATATCTTAGCCACTGCCAGGTAAGCTCCGTTTGCAGACAATTCATTAGCTTAAATGCCTTTGGGTCACATTTAAGGGTTTTATAATTTATAATGTCAAAATGTTCACCGTGTTGTGCCCCAGCAGTTTGTGTCGTATAACAATGCAGCCATCTGGCCACATTCAGACACTGAGTCAAGGATAATGGTAACACATCACTGCTGGATAGGCAATGTGTTGGTTTAGTAGCCGTGTCAGTTTAGCATATGGTAGATACAGTCTCCACCTTTTTCATGCCACATTAGACCTGCTAATTAACCTCCTGGGATCGGTTTGCTTCTGTGCCTTTGGACTGAAAGTGATTTTGAAAACTGCTGGTGAAGAGAGGCATACGGTAATGTATGCACCAGCGTGTTAATTCCCAATGGAAAATTGACCTTTAAAAACAAAAATGAGGTTACACAGGCTGTTGGAAATAAAGCACGTCTTGAGCTTCCAGTTTTCATTCCAGTTGTTAGCTTAAGGTTGAACACAAATATAAATTATTAGTTAACAAGAGGAATAAATGTGTAAAATCTTCCTTTTAAGTGCGGACAGCAAGGTGAAGGTATGGGATGTGCGTCGAGCTTCAGGTAGTCTCTTCACTTTGGATCAGCACAACGGAGAGAAGTCAAAAGCCTCTTCAGAAACAGGTCAAATTAATTTCCTCTTTTTTTTTTATTTCATCTTTTCCCCTGTTTTATACTGAGCAAGACTTTTGGTTTTGCCTACAGCCTTTATTTGGAGAAGTATAAATGTTGAAGTACTTATTTAATGATGCTGAGGATGGACCAGTTAGATACTGCTGTATCACATCAATATAACTATCACTGTCCTATGATTTTTTTTGTTTTTGTTTCGCCACCCTGTAGTTAAAGTAGTGCTGCATAAATAGAATGGAAAGCCTGAAAATCTCACAGTAGCTTTTATTCAAATTCAAATTCAAATTCAAAAATACTTTATTAATCCCAGAGGGAAATTATTTGTTGTTGTAACTCGTTATCCTCATTTCATTAAGAGACATTATAGATAATGATGGCTGTAAACAGGAAGGATCTCTTGTAAAGGTCCATCCCACAGTGGATCCTAAGTAACTGGCTGCAGATGCCGTCCGATCCGTCCACCCAGACTCGGCTGGCCTCTCGGTTCCCCTCGGGCTGTAGGACCGTCCAAATGCTGGGCAGAACTCCTCCCAAAGTGAGGGCCACTCCTCCCAGCAGTCTGCCGAGCTCCTAGTCGCTGTGGACAGACAACTGTAGGTGCTGAGGGACAATCCTGTTCTTCCGCTATCATGAGCCATGTTTCCTGCTAGTTCCAGGATTTCAGTGGTCAGGCCCTCGAGCACAGCCGGCAGGTAGATGAGAATCCATCCACAGAACATCCTTCTCAACTCATTTGAGATTTGGGGCTGTAGTTGAGATATTATTTGAGCTTTTGAGATGCTAATCAGCTGCTGTTGGTTGTAGAAAACTGCCTTGTTGCCATGATTACGCATCATAA
>NC_056505.1:15955180-15977031 GCF_014905685.2 Nematolebias whitei
CTTCCGCTATCATGAGCCATGTTTCCTGCTAGTTCCAGGATTTCAGTGGTCAGGCCCTCGAGCACAGCCGGCAGGTAGATGAGAATCCATCCACAGAACATCCTTCTCAACTCATTTGAGATTTGGGGCTGTAGTTGAGATATTATTTGAGCTTTTGAGATGTTAATCAGCTGCTGTTGGTTGTAGAAAACTGCCTTGTTGCCATGATTACGCATCATAACAAACGTCCAAAACTAAAAAAGTTTCAGTAAAAATCCTTCCAGCTGCAGAGCATCTGATACCAGAGGAAACAATCATCCAAAAAATGTGATTTACATCCAGAAAAAGAGGAATTAAAGGAATTAAAATTTCATATTTAAATATTTGTTAGTGCACAGATTACTAAAGTTTACTTTTAGTGATATTTTATCTGTACCACAATTGTGATTTCTTTTTATGTAGTGTTTAGTTTAGCACAGTCTGTGACTTTAGTGGAAAGATCAAGGTAGGGTTAGGAGTATAGTATATACTTTCCCTATCTGAGATCTGTTTGTATTCAAGAGGGAAACCAGATCGCAGCTGATCTAACTTACTTTAGCTGTTATCTCTCAGCATTCTGGTTATGCAGATAGACATTTTCACATGTGGTACAGTAAGCTTACATAATCTTAGCTTTTGGTTCATTCCAACAAAATGATTTTAACAACAAATGCATCAAGAGCAGTTAATTGGTTTGTGGTGTAAATAGAAGTGTTGAAATTCATTGGAGGAAATAATGCACTATTAACATGCCTCACCTTCCTCTCACCAGTCAACACAGCTCATAATGGCCGAGTGAATGGTCTCTGCTTTACTTCTGATGGTCTCTACCTTCTAACCACTGGAACGGATGACCGCATGAGATTATGGAATAGTGCTAGTGGGGAAAACACACTGGTACGTTTTTGCACGCATTGCCTGCATTTACAAAAAAAAAAGATATATGGTTGTATTTGGAGAAGTTTCACTGGACTGTTGCTAAACAGACTCTTGTAGATTTCTAAATAGCTAAATGTATACACAAAATACTGCATATGTTACCATTTTATGTTGCGGTAACAAATGCAGAAACTATTCGTTGTCAGGTCATTGGTAGACATAAAATGCTGTCTTCTTTTACTATTTGAATTCCATTGCTGGTTTTGATAAGTGTTATGTGTAATTTTTAAAATTGTCAACTTAACATTTTTTAGCTGCTAACGATTATTGTATGTTATCAATCTCTTACCATTTTTTTTCTTTCCATTTGTTCAATAACTCCTCATAAATAAATTGCCTGATTGTTGCTGGGGTACTCAATTTCATTCACCGTCTTCAACTTAGTCTTTATCTGCCCTATTTGCTTGAACTACTTACACACCATAAAAAATAATTATTTAAAACTTTATTTTATTAAAGCTAAGAAAACACAGAGACCCTTGGTGTACGTGGATAGTAAGAGTATGAATACTAAATTTCTGTGTCTATGAGTGATTCTCTGTTTTTTGAATCACAAGAACAGGTTCAACAGGGATCAAATGTATCCATCTATTCTCGGTAATGTGGGTAACTTAAGGTCAAATAAAACTTGTTACTTGTTCTTCTTTTGGCTTTTCCCTCTTCAGGGGTCACCAGAGCGAGTCATCCTTCTCCATCTCACTCTGCCCTCACTCCAGCTACCTCCATGTCCTTACTAACTGCATCCATATATCTTCTCTTTGTCTTTTTCCTGGCATCCTTCTACCAATATAGCCACTGTCCCTCCTCTGGACATGTCCAATCCATTTTAGTCTAGTCTCTAACTTTATCTTCCAGTTGTTCAACCTGTGCTGGACCTCTGATGACCTCATTCCTAATCTTATCCCTCCTTGTCGCTCCTAAAGAGAACCTCAACATTTTAATTTCTGCCACTTCCAGTTCTTTCTCCTGTGTTTTTGTCAATGCCACTGTCTCCAGACCATACATCATAGCTGGTCTCAACACTGTCTTGTAAACTTTTGCTTTTCCCTTTGCTGCAACATTTTTGATCACAAATCACTCCTGAAACGTTTCTCTATCCACTCCATCCTGCCTGGACTCTCTCTTTCACCTCTTTACCACACTCCCCATTTTCCTGGACAGTGGACTCCAAGTACTTGAAGTCCTGCACATTTGTGACCTCTGCTCCTTGTAGCCTCACTGTTCCACCTCCTTCTCATTCACACACATGTACTCTGTCTTACTACAGCTGACTTTCATTCCTCTTATTTTGTTCCGTTTCCCCTACCTCTCCAAGTTCTCTTCCACCTGTTCCCTGTTTTCACCGCAAATCAAACACCAGATAAAACATTTCACTGTAATGTTATTTTTTTGTTGTTTTTTGTTTATTGTTTAAAACATTTAGTTGAAATTAGTTTTAAAATGAAGGAAGCTCAAATGTTTTATTAATTATATGAATATGCATTTATGTGTATATACATGTCTATAGACCAAAAAACAACAACAACAACAACAAAATGTCTTGTTCATTTGCTTTAAGTGCTTTAAGGTTAGTGGGAAAATGACTTTAAAAAAATCAGAGCAGAGTTACGAACATGTCAATAAATGGTATGTTTTACCAAC
Organism: Nematolebias whitei; assembly: GCF_014905685.2. NCBI lineage: Eukaryota > Metazoa > Chordata > Actinopteri > Cyprinodontiformes > Rivulidae > Nematolebias > Nematolebias whitei. The sequence continues at coordinate 15,957,779 of NC_056505.1, forward strand.
AGAGCTAACAAGATACAGTTAAAAACTTTAATTATAGACTCCTGTCAATTGTTTTAAATCACAGCCATATATATAAGCTCACAGCACTGAATCACACTTTCAGCATAAAGCATGAGGAATTCAAACCTGTTCTCTGAAATCCATTTTCTGCATGGCTTCTTGGTGCTGCGGTTGGTTCGGTTTTTCTCTTCAAGCTGTTGCAAAAAGTGAACTTAAAGTAGAAGACCTTTTAGAAGGTCAAAGATCAGGCGTTTATCATGATGATGCAGTAGGAGCTACTTTGTCATGTTTACGACACAACAGTGGAAGGAATTACACAATTCTAGTAAGTTTGCCAAATAAGAATTCAAACTAGACCTCAGCACGATGATGCAACTGGTGAGTTGTTCTCACCTGGCCTGGCTGAGCAATTCCAGGAAAAGACAGCTAGTGACTAAATTCCATGGACTGCATTTTATGTCCTTGTTAATTTAAAAAAACAAAACTGAATTTAGATTTTCACTTGCATTGTTTTTTTTTCCTCTTTGTCTCCCCTCAGGTAAATTATGGAAAGGTTTGTAATGAGAGTCGTAAAAAGCTGCAGTTCACCGTGTCTCGTGGCTGCAGCCCGGAGTTTGTGTTTGTGCCCTGCGGCAGCTCGGTGGCCGTCTATGCCCTCCATACGGGAGAACTTGTCACGATGCTTAGGGGTCACTACAATAATGTGGACTGCTGCCAGTTCCACCCAGACTATCAGGTGAAACACAAAGTACCTGTCTTTCAGCAGTGCATCCTTTTGTTTGTGTTTTTACCAAGTTATTTCTCTGCTGTAATGAGTTCACAGATTTCATGTCAGGTTTGTCTCTTTCTTTTGGTTTTAATTTATTAACTGCGCTGTTGATGCTATTACAACTCTGCAGTGCTGGTAAGCCTCTCCCTCTGACAGATAACGTGGTAAAGTCAACATTTGCATCCATATATTTAAATGCAGGTGTTCCTGTCCAGTAAAAGAAGCTGTTGCGCTCGGACGTTTTGTTTACTCTCTTTATTTTCAGAACATGGTAAAAGTGTCTGTGCAGAAGTGCACTCAACAACAAATACAAAGCAACACTTCTGGTTTTGCTCCCGTTTTTCACGAGCTGAAATCAAAGGTCTAAGACATTTTCTATTACACAACCGGCCTTTTTCTCTCAAATATTGTTCACATATTTGTGTAAATCTGTGTTAGTGATCACTTCTCCTTTGCTGAGATAATCCATCCACCTCACAGGTGTGGCATATCAAGATGCTGATTAGACAGCATGATTATTGCACAGGTGTGCCTTAGGCTGGCCACAATACAAGGCCACTCTAAAATGTGCAGTTTTATCACAGCACAATGCCACAGATGTTTTGAGGGAGCGTGCAGTTGGCATGTCCAGGTTCAGAGAATTTGGCAGTACATCCAACCGGCCTCAAAACTGCAGACCACATGTAACCACACCAGCCCCTGTGTTCGTTGTCCATAACATACGTCTGCTGCCCATACCATAACCTCACCGCCACCATGGGCCACTCCTCAATTCACAAAGTTGACATCAGCAAACCGCTCACCCACACGACACCATCTGCCCAGTACAGTGAAAACTGGGATTCATTTGAGAAGAGCACACCTCTCCTATGTGCCATATGCCACTGAATGTGAGCATTTGCCCACTCAAGCCGGTTACACCACGGAACTGTAGTCATGTGGAGACCCTGATGAGGACAAGAGCATGCAGATGAGCTTCCCAGCTGTCCAGGTGGCTGGTCTCAGACGATCTTGGAGGTGAAGATGCTGGATGTGGAGGTCCTAGGCTGGTGTGGTTGCACATGGTCTGCAGTTGTGAGGTCGGTTGGATGTCCTGCAAAATTCTCTGAAACATCTTTCGAGACAACTTATTGCAGAGAAATGAACATTTAGTTCATGGACAACAACTCTGCTAGACACTCCTGCAGTCGCCCTGCCAGAGTAGCATGCTCCCTCAAAACTTAGTCTTAGATCTTTGTGTTCGGCTCATGAAAAATGGAAGCAAAAGCAAAAGTGTTGTGTTTATATTTTTGTTCAGCGTAGTTTCACCTCTTTTAAATCTTATCAGATTTAGAACTATGAAAAGTGTTAGTAGTTTAGTGTCCCTAACATCCGAAACTCTGTTTTTCTTGTTGTTTCAAGATTGAATGATAAAATATTCAGAAACCACTGGAACAAAATGACTTTTTAGTGCTTTGTCACAGTCTGATCAAGCTTGTTAAATTCATACATTTCTACATTAAACTGTTGAGCGAGACATCTTTTTTTTTACTTTATGTATCTTCTAGTAACTTAAGCTGCAGGATTTAATTTTACAGCACTATAAAAGTCATATATGTTTTTTTTCAATTCATATTTTAATGCCTTTGATTGTGAGACAGCAACAGAAGACATGAACAAACACAGGCAGCAATGCCAGCTTTACATGCAAATAAATAAAAAAACAAAACATTAAAATCGTAGCAGTCATGCTAAAGATAGGATAAATCAAGACTTGCAAATGCTCTTTCGACTATGCTGCTGTGTCAAAATAAACAGAAATAATTCATCTTGAAGTTTTGATCAAAACAAAGTCTGTATTTAAACGTCATTCCTATATGTTCCTGTTTTTAGTTTTCTACATTCGCCTTAGAATCTAGCTGTTTTTTTTTGTTACCTTTTTCTTTTAGCCATCCTATTCGTAAACAAAAACAAAAACAAAAACTGCAGTATGATTTTTTATAATTGTTTATTGTTGTTGCTGTTGTCCATTGTTGTCATCATTCTTTGTTGAAATCAGGTCTCTCTTGTAAATGAGTCCTCGAGGCTCAATGGGATTACCTGTCTAAATAAAGGTTGAATGAATTCGTTTTCCCACAGTTGATATTTTGCAAGCATCACAGTGTGTTAAAGACGGACCATTTTAGTTTAGCTTGTGGCCACAGCTGGTCAAATAACACATTATTATTATTTAAGATGTTTTGAATTATACAATTTTTTTGTTGACAAATATGTTGAACCGTTAATATTAATGTAAATATGTATGTTTTTCACCTTCACTTTTCTGCTTCAGTTTATCTCAGCGCTGACAGATTATTTTCTTATGAGGTAACTTTGGGGAGGGATGTAAAGTGTCGTCCGACCCATACGATCCTTATTAGTTCATGTCAGCTTCCGGTGACTCAATTACATTTTTGTGTGTGACAGTCAAGAGAATGCAGTTCGTCAGCTTGTCACAGCAGAGTTCCAGGAAAGGACATCTAGTCCTGATAATGTACTTATTACATTTCTTTTTTTCAGTTCTAAAGAATATACTTCCTATATTTCTCCTTCAGTTATGTTGGAAAATAAATTATGATTAGGGCCAGAGCACTTGCAGTGTTTCCTGTGAGACACTTCGCTTGGCATGAATAGTTTTGAGTATAATAAATATTGTAGTCTTTGTTCCAGTTAAGTATATGTATATGCTGGTGTTTAACAGGCGCTTATGCCATAGGAAAGTAACGTTTTAGTTCTGAAGGCCATTTTCTTTAACACTAAATAAAGTTAAATGTTGTTTGTGTAGGAGCTGTATAGTGGAGGTAAAGACAGTAACATTCTGGCCTGGGTTCCTGTCCTTCGTACCCCAGACGTGGAAGAAGAGTCAAATCATGACACAAAGGTACGGGGTGTAAAAATACTATTTCACATAATTACTGTATTTTTCAGACTATAAGGTGCACTTAAAATCCTTGTGTAAGTTTTTCAAAAATCAACATTGAGCCCAGTGCGCCGTATTATTTATTCTGGTTTTGCTTACTGACCTCAAACCGATTTTATGTGCTTATTGTGAATGAGTTGAATAAAGTTTGACTTATCTGATGGACTCCTGGCAGGGACCAACACAGACATGTTCCTGTTTTTAGTTTTCTACATTTGCCTTATAATCTAGCTGTTTTTGTTACTTTTTGGCCATCTTATTTGTAAAAAAAAAAAAAATCTGAATGCCTTTTTATAACTGTCTATTGTTGTCGCTGTTGTTCATTGTTGTCATCATTCTTTGTTGAAATCAGGTCTCTCTTGTAAATGAGTCCTCGAGGCTCAATGGGATTTACCTGTCTAAATAAAGGTTGAATGGAATATAATCCAGTGCGCCTTATGTATGAAAACAGACCCGCTCATTGATATTGCGCCTAATCCGGTGCTCCTTATAGTCCGACAAATATGGTACTGCGCTTTGTTTCCAAGATTCATAGGAATTTAGTTAGGTGTAATTATTTTTACTTAAAAGAACCAACAAGTTCAAATATCCGTTTTAAAATTACCCATTGTCTTCTTTTTTTAATGTCTACTGCTTACAAACGACTTCCTTCAATTGCACATTCAAGTGATGAAAAAATAATCATTAAAAAATATGTATTTTTCAGTACAAACTGCAATAAAAAAAGACGTTTTGTGAAATCAGTTTCTAAATCAAAATAATTTCAGGGAAACCAGCACAAATTAAGCTAATAGGATAATAGCTGTCTGTCTTCATTATATTATTTGTTCACTTTTCTTGATGTCATACAACTTTTACACTTAATTTTCCTTTGAATTTAAATCTGGAGCCAGAGACACTGAATGTTGTTTATTATATATTTGATGCTTAAACGCTCAAAAGTTATTCTAAAGCCAAAAAAAAAAAAAAAAAAAAAACTTTTCAGAGTGAGAACAGAATTGGATATTTATAATTTATATTGGTGTTGCATTACAAAAAGATCATCTGATTGATTGATATAAGCTGCAGGAAAGATTTCAGAGAGCACCAAAGTGTTATTGATTTATTTATTTTGTTCATATATGTCCTTAAGTTGTTTATGAAAAAAACTTGATAAAACCCTTTGAACATTCCCTTTAAGCTTTTGTGTTGTTGTTTTTTTATCTTTGTACCAAAAATGAGATAATAGATAACCGTGCATCATCCGTGGAATTTCTAGTCTGATAGCTCAACCTTACCTGAACTTGGTGTTACAAAATTAACTCTCGAGTTACAAACATGTGCATGTTCTGCTGTGCATGTGCAGTTCTAATTTCTATGGACATTTATTGTTAAAGTAAAGGATGTATTCAGAGAAATATATAAATTAAAACATAACATTAAATTGAATATCTTTATTTTCACAGGGTGCTGCTGGACCGTCTGCTCTGAACCCTTCCTTTCAGGACACCTGGAGCAGTGACGAAGACTAACGCAGACATTTTTAATCTGTTTACATTATACGCAACAAATTATAGGGGCTTGCCCTAATTTTGGGGTTTAGTGACTATAAAACAGAAGATAAATGTGTAAATAGCTGTAAACAATGCTTTTGAATTTTTAAAAATAAATTACTAATATTTTAAGCCGTTTTTTTTTTGTTGTTGTTTTTTTTGAGTATCACCATCTGGAACCTTTTAAGAATAGTTTGCTTACAATCTCTAGGTGGAATAAATCATCAAAAGGCATTAAAAGCATAAATATGGTTTCTCTTTCGCTCTTGTTTATGTTTTGTTGCAAACCCCCTGCTGAAACTGGCATCTAGAAGCTTCACTGAAACCTTTTAACTTGGACACACACCCTCCCAGATTTACATAATGACAACATAAACTTCTGAACTCCATTACCAGATGTAGTGATTTAAGATGTTAACTTTTCACAAATGACTGGTAGTGCCTTGTTCAGTGGCTGTATAATCTTGCTGTAACAAGATGACGGCAGTGGAAAATAACAGCAGCCAGCATTCTGCTGCTTCTTTTCTTACTGAAACTAGAGGCGTGTAGACATTATATATTGTTCTCTCACCAAAATGTACATAGTTTTCTATGAGGCATCAAGAAAGAATGAGAAACCTCGTTTGACAACAAACCAGCCAATCGGCAAGTGGCGGGGCGTGGTTAGCCCTTAGACCCCGCCCACTGAGATGAAAGATAAAGCGGTCGGAGAAGAATGCAGCAGCATACAGAAGTACCTGCTGGAAAGTAACAGGTGGAACGCGAAGGGGGTGGGAAAGAAAACAATAAGTCGACGCAACAGGTGGATTTCAACGAAGCAGCACAAAAGGTTTGCACATTGTCGGTTTTAGGTTCTAAGATTTTCAATCTATGGAGAAAATAAAAACGGGGACCAAGTTTCGAGAAAGCCGTTGGTAATTGATGGATGTAGCAGTCGTGACGTCGCAAAAAAAAAAAAACGCTGAGCGTAAACTTCTAATATTTCTATTATCCGTTCGGCTGTTGTACGGGCACGCTTTAAATCTCAAAAGTTTTTTTTTGTGGTTGCCCTAAAAAGCAGACTTGGAAGTCGTTTTTAAACTAATGTGAAATTAAAACGCTAGCTAATTTGTCTTTGCTAGCCGCTAAAGAAAGTCAGCCGTTCAGTGCAATTAGCCCGGCGTCCTGGGAGGAACAATGTTTGGCATCATGATCCCTGACCAGTACGTCTCTGGCGTGCCAAGACATGCCGGTTTGCCGTCATTAGAGACTCGAAAGCCTTGCCTTTCTTTCCCCGTCTTTAAATGTACCTTTTGTAATCAGGTAGACACACCTTGAAAACGTAAATTTAAGTTTTTTTTTTTTTTTTTTTTTTCCCCTTTACCCCTTTTTTTTTTTTTTCCTCCCCACAGTTCATGCAGCTGAGGCACCACAGCTGTTTCAGGCGCAACCATCTCCCCCCAAACATTTAATAAGAGTTGAGGGTCCTGATTTTGTTCAACTTCACTTTTTGGCAACCAGTTTTTAAAAGGGAAGCCCTTCAGGGGTCCATTTCCTGTATTTTAATCCAGGAGTGCTTTAAAAAAAAAAAAACCAAAAAAAAAAAACCAGTCAGTTCAGTCAAGGTGTGAACATTTACCACACTGCCTCTTGTACAGGGACAGACATTTGTCTATTTGTCTCTAACTAGACTGGGTCAGGATCAATAGAGCTACATAGTAGAATCAAATCTCTTAAATCCAATTAACACAAAGGGGCAACCTGTTCTGTGTTCGCTTAAGCTTTTGAATTATGGCAAAATTTAAATTGTCCTGATCTTGTCTTAAACGCATTCAGTGTTCTGAGCTCCAATTTTACTTCCTGTTCTTTTGGTTCTGATGAGACTGTATGGAATGCCTTCTCACACCTGGTTTTAGTCTCTGGCGTATTTTAGGAAGTTATTCAGTGACCTTTTTAATAAATGTAGGAACTACTTCTTCAAATGAGAATCCCATAGGAATGTGGAGGAACCTGCACGTCTTGCTCATGATGTTGCACTGTTTGTTTTTCCTTCCACTGTTCCAACACATTACAAAGTCTTTTGTAATGTGCAAGATATTATTTTTTTTTGACTTTCTTCATATCAAAATTCTTAAATTGGAACATCTCGCCTCGTTCCTTGCAGGGCTCCAGATATATAGGCGTGCATCATGGACAAAATATCACTGACTCATTATGTACTGTTCTGTATTCAGATGTCGGTGGACCTGTGGACCTCAAACTGGCATTTTTAACCAGCCTTTTTTTTTTTTCCTCCTAGGTGACCTCCAGGGATTCCTGCCTGAAAATGGAGTTTTCTAACATCAAATCTTCTGTAGCCCTCATTTATGATGAGTTCATGCAAAATGCAGGTGAGTCTCGAACATTGAAACATTAACAATGCTTACTTTTACACAATCTCTTGAGTCTACTTGTGTTCAAAAACTACCCTCCTTTGTATATAAACGCTGCCAATGTCCCAAACCTGTTGCAGATTCCCGGACAGAGAACTGGCTGCTCATGTCGTCCCCACTCCCACAAACGATAATCATCGTCGCATACATTTACTTCGTCACATCACTGGGGCCTAAAATAATGGAGAACCGCAAAGCCTTTGACCTCAAAGGAGTCCTTGTTGTCTACAACTTTGGGGTGGTGGCTCTTTCGCTCTACATGATCTATGAGGTGTGTTGGTTTTTGTTTTGCTGTGGTTTCTGTAAATCTGCCTTGGAATTTGCGATGTTGAAATTGCTCTTTTGAATTTAAGACTTCAGATGACAGAGTGTAGCTCAGAAATGAAGCCATTTTTTGAAATGACTCATTTTGGGCAGACTTGTATTTCTTAACTTTTTTTTTTTTAAGTCAAACCAGATAAGCTTGTTTCAACAACGCTCTGATTTTTAACTTGAACTGTTCTAAATTACAACATCAAGCCTATTAATGGAGCTGGATAATTGGTGCATTTAAACAAGAAATTTAAAGTTTTTTTTTTTTTTTTTTTTTTTTTTTTTTTTAAACGAGAATAGTGATTTATTTATTTTTCTAAATGTGTCTTGTTCTCCAGTTTGTGATGTCAGGATGGGGAACTGGTTACTCGTTTCGCTGCGACCTTGTTGACTACTCCTACTCACCCCAGGCTGTAAGGGTAAGTCACTTTTTTTTTTTAATTTTACTCTTTGCAGCTTTGTCTTATTTTTTTCTGAACATGTAAAAGACGACATTTCTGGAATTGATGCTTGAACTCTTACTTTTTCCTCTAGATGGCAGAAACGTGCTGGCTTTACTATTTCTCCAAGTTTATTGAAATGTTGGACACTGTAAGTGATTTTTTTATTTTTTATTTTTATTTATTTATTTTTCCACGTTTAAAAAAATAAAAAAATAAATAATTGTTTACTATACATGTGTGAACTTTTATTTTATTTTTTTTATTTTTAGATCTTCTTTGTCCTGAGGAAGAAGAACAGCCAGCTGACGTTTCTTCATGTCTACCATCACGCCATCATGCCCTTCACCTGGTGGTTTGGTGTTCGTTTTGCTCCAGGTATAACTCCTGACGCCCAATCTGACGTATCTGACATGAACTGCCTTTTTTTTGTGTTAGAAATTTAATGTTTGGTGTTTGAAATTTCAATTTCAGGTGGTCTGGGAACGTTCCATGCGCTGCTGAACTGTGTTGTCCATGTTATCATGTATACATACTATGGGCTGACTGCACTGGGCCCCAACTACCACGCCTGTCTTTGGTGGAAGAAACATCTCACTACTATTCAGCTGGTAAGTTAAGAGATCTTTCACTTTTTTATAATTATTTCATAAAGTAATCCATTGTGTAGATGTTTCATTCTAGCAGTTGATGCAATTTATTTATTTTTCTCCTCCTCAGATCCAGTTTGTTATGGTGACCACTCACATCTCCCAGTATTTCTTCATCAAGGACTGCAATTACCAGTTCCCCATCTTTGTCTACATCGTTGGCCTGTATGGCCTGATTTTCCTGTTCCTCTTCCTCAACTTCTGGTACCACGCCTACACCAAAGGCAAGAGGCTGCCTAAAGTTCTGCAGGCTCAGACATGGTCACACCACACCAACGGAGTCATGAATGGGAACGCAGACCACGAAAAGTATCAGTGACGTAAACCTCTGGGCTTTTTCAGGGTTGACTTCCTTTACATAAGCAAACAGGTGCTCTGAGACTCAACCCAAACTTGTTTTGGATCGTTTCTTTCTTTGACTGCTCTTCTATTGATTGGTCATAATTTAAGGATTGTCTTTTACCAAGCTAGTTTGTCTGGATCACTGAACTAAGCTAAGAGCTTTTATTTATGAATCCCTGGTTCTGATGCAAAAAGGTTTTTCAAATGTCCAGCTTTCTATTGTATTTAAGATTCAATTTGACATTCACACCGACTGTCTTCACCTGTGGTAAAACTGTAGGGCCTCTACTGTACAGTTACACTGGACTTTCACTAAACCGCTTATCCTAAAATATATTTTTTTTTATACAACTTTATCTTCGCAGAAGACTTTAATCAAAAAATGTTTTGTCGTTTCTATTAATGTGCACTGAATTATTTTTTTTTTTCCCCTACTCACTAGGCCTGGTAAAGTTTTCAGTTTAATAGTAAAGCTACCAGGTCCTGTTGTTCAGGTCATTGATTGGTTACATCAGTGCAGAACTGAGTTGTTTACATTCCACTTCTTCACAGCAGCTTTTGATTGTAAAGACATACAGAGAAAAGTGCAATTTTCATACAGTGGTATCATTTTTCATTCTCGTTTCAACTCCTATGAAGCAGTGTTGTGACATTAATCTGACTAAACCTGATGGTTCTTGTAGGATCCAGAACAGACTACTTTCTTTACTGAGGCAAATTGCAATGCGACACTTATGGGACTCAGAGCTAACAGTTGAGGTGTTCAGTCAATAAAGCAGGAATGAATTTCCTTTTCCAGCTTTTAAGCAGTGTGCTGATGATGATTTCAGATGGCAGAAGTTAGTAGTTTTATATCTTTGATCTTAAATTTGTAATGCTCTGGTGACTGAGGACACAAGATTGAGTTTGTGTGGAAAGAGTTCCACCTTTTATGAAGCACAAATCCACGCTAACTAAAAGTTTTCAAATGAGTTTTCTATTTTTTTTTCCCCCCCCATTTAGTCAGATCTTTACACCAGTGAATATTGTGAAAATGTTGTTTATATTGTATTTTATATGTATTTATATAAAAATAAATGATGACTGTTTTAAAAAAAAAAAAAGGCTTTTTAGTATGGTTGTTGTTAAAATGTAAATGTCTCCAACGAAAGTGCAGCTTCTAACCGTTAAGTCAGACCCTCCAGACAGTTTCTTTTTGTTGAAATATTTAATCTTTCATCCAAAGGACTTCTTCAGTCCGCAGAGCCACAACAAAACTCAAATGGCACCTTTTCATAGTGGGTCAACCAGTTTCATGGTGTAGTCTGCCCCCGCCACCTGCTCAAGCTCCACACTAGTTTGAGGCAGTCCTCGCCAAAGTGGTTCAAAATATCCTGCTTCATGCTCGATAATCCAGGTAGAAAAATCTAGCAAAGTGCAGCTTCAACACTTCGGTGTAAGCTTCTTTTTTTTTTTTTTTTTTTTTTAAACTACCGTACTTCAACTTGTGTGTTTTTAATTGAGATAAATATTCCTTGTGAGCTACAAAAAAATAAGAAACAACTTCCAGGATGGTGGCTTTGTGGAAATCTGATTTGTTTTGTCAGTTCCCTGTTTAAGAACAAAGTCCATGCTCAATAATCCAGGTATACAATCCAACATTTTTCAGTCAGGTCATCTGGACAGTTTCTTTGTTGTGCTGAAACGTTTCACCTTCGATTCAGTCAAGGAAACGCACAACACAAAATTGATGCTTCCCCCAACAGTTTACTCTAATCAGTTGTGTTGTGTGTTTGACTTATGAAGCCTTCCGGATCGAAAGCGAAAACGTTTCAGCACAAAAAACTGTCCAGATGACCTGACTGAAAAATGTTGGATTCCCTGTTGAAGGTTCGTCTGGCTGCAGTGACTCAGTTTCGCCAGCAGAGGGTGCTGTCAGGCTTGACAGTTGCCTTCAGAGGCAGTGAGTCAGTGAGCTTGTTCATTACTGCAGCTAAATGTACTTTAAAAAAGTTCATCAGTTGTAGACGCACAAAGATGAATTTCTGAAAGCTTGATTAAACTCTTTTCAATGGTTCATTCAATATTTTGCTAACAGACAATTTTCTAAGCAAAAAATACGTAATACGTAGTGTTTGGACTGTGTGATGGAGACGATGCTCAGCTTCTACCACACCAGCCTTTAGCTTAAAGTCTAAAATTGGCAGTTGTGGCCATTTCTGTTTCCCACCATCAGTTGGCTGTGTCGGCCATCTTGAGTTAACTCTAAAAGTTAAGTTTTAGTTGTATGCCCAGTGATTGTTGTCTGAAAGTTTAGTTGAAGTCTGTTCAGTGATCCAATTAATATTTTGCTAACAGAGGTGACTTGGTTAATGGCAAATTTTTAAATGAACCTTCAGCCTTTAATGCATGTAACAAAAGGTTGTATCCACTGAAATTAAAGGTATAATTTTCAAAAGTTATCAAAAGCTTCTGATAAAAACTGCATGAGAAAATACAACAAAATTAACATGAATTAGCTGATGTCTGAGGAACAAAAGGTGGCAAGATTTTGTGTGCATTTATAATAGATTTTGTTGTTAGAACATGTGCTGCAGTGACAACTGCAAAAAGAACCTGTAATGCTGGCAACCAAAAAAAAAAAAAGATATTTCAGCTCAGAGGAGGAGCTGGTTACAAATAAGAGAAAGAGGAAAGCTGGACGATAATTGGCGTCTTTGTGGGCTCTGTAATTCACCAGATCACAGTTCTCCAAAGGCACCGGCAGCATTACGTATGACAGTGAGAACTAGCTCGAGTCGTGACCACTCCTCGGAGAGAGTGCTCCATCTCTGCCTCCTGATTCTTTGACTTTTGGAAGAGTGACGGCACCTTAAAAATCCTTTAAAGTCAAAAGGAACAATGAACAATCAAACAAGGACTGACTCTGTGGGAGAGAACGGAGGCTGCTGGAGGGGAGATGAGACCATGAAAAGTAAAAGAGTAAACAAAAAAAGGAGGTCAAACCCCTGGGACATGAGGGGGATTCAGGAAAAAAAGAGATACAATTGAGACATGGATAGATAAAAAGGTTTCTGACAGTAATTTCTGATGTTTTAGAGAATTACAGGTATCTAGTTTAATAATGACTTATCCTTCCTGTGTGCCTTCTATGTCTCCTTTACCCCCCTGTTTAAGATTCTCCCCAAGTATGAAAAACATGCTTTGGCTTATTAGTGTTAAAGGACAGATACCATTGGGGCAGTAGGAAAGTGATGTGCTGCCAGTGTGCTGCTTGCACCTTCCTGACAGAGTCTTTCATTTGCAAGGGCTGCAATCTGGAGATGCTACATTGTGTAGCTGATGTGATTAAAGAGGAACACTGAGTAAAAATTAAGCTCTGCAGCAAGATTGAACTTCTTTTTAATCTGTTCTCTGTGCTCGTGCTTGTATTGTAACGCCAGTCACCTATCTTATATAATCTACCACGATGATTTCAGACTCCTGTGTTGCGGTGTGCAATGTTTATCCCTTTTGACCAACAACAGGGCCATGTTTACCGCTGTGAAGCATCACCTCTGTTTTCAACAACAGTCTGTAACTGTCTAGGAACTGGTGAAGTTGTTGGAGGAAAATTTTGGCCCTTTCTCGTTTCATGTTGGATTCTAGTTGTTCAACATGTTCTCGGCCTTTGCTTCATTCTTCTGTTCATGGCATGCCAAAGGTTTTCAATTAGTGAGAGGTCTGGACGGCAGGCAGGTCAGTTCAGCACCCGGACTCTTCTACTATTAAGCCCTGATGTTGTAAAGAATGCAGTATGTGGTTTTGCATTGTCTTGCTAAAATAAGCAAAGTCTTCCCTAAGAAGATGTGTTTTCTGCATTGATTGCCTTTCCAGATGTGTAATCTACCCATACTACAGGCCCTAATGCACCCCCACTTAGTCCCTCACTTATTGCAGGGATTATGTTCCAGACATTCCCGCGATAGGTGAAAATCCGAGAAGTAGGGACGTTATATTTATTTTAGTATTTATATATATCCGTATACATTGTCTTTCTTGATATAGCAAATGATATAGATATATATCCTTTTGGATATATTCATACCTATCAGCTCACCAAAGACTCATGTTCGGGCTGCTGTTGTTACGCCGTATTGTTTTGCATTATAAGTGTTTAACATATATCTTAGATCTTTCATCATACCGTTGGGCGTTTGTTTAGCATATATCTTAATGTATATCTTAGATCTTTATTTAGCATTTCTTTTTAAAATTTACATTTTGCTATTTGTGGGTGTAACTGGGACCCTGTGTACATAATTTTGTTCCACCTCATGTACCACGTGTGGTGGAAACAACAGTAAAGTTGACTTGAACTTGAGCATTGCACCGGGTAAGAGCTTGAGGCGACGGACGGCGTGCCCAGAGATCCGAAGCGTCGCCGGCACGGTGGCCTCTGCCCCCCTTCCCTCCCTTGAATGGGTCTACTCCACTGGTCCCGGGGAGGCGAGCGCGAGGACACAGGCAGCGTGGAGGAAGGTCTCTACTGGCAGCCATGCCCCACGAGTGCCGCAGGCTCGACGGGAGAAGAGCCCCCCCCCCAGATACATACACAGAGGTGTGCGAACAAGAAGGGAAGGAGGGTAGGTCTCTTATGAATATTTCAAAAATGAACGCATCAAAAAAGAGCAGAAAGATGCTACGGTTACTGAGCCACTCAGCGCCCAGGATACAGAGCACAATGCTTTGGTTGATCGCCTTCTATCAATCAGCCTGTCGTGTGTCGTGTACAATCTTATGATGAAAACCCATGAAATAGTTAATTTGTAAAAGTAGAACCGCAAAGTAGCGAGGGACTACTGTTTTTCACTAACAAAAAAATTTGCTTCGTTAACGCTAAACCACTAAAAAAGTATAGAAATTAGCAGAAGCTAACACTAAACTGCTAACCACTCAGACGACTATCCGACAGTCTGTGTCACATCTTCATCTCCTTCCAGCTGAAGCTACGTCATCCAGGTACATCTTGTCACATGTACAGAACACATGTACTGATTCTTGCTTGCTCTCAGTGGAAGGCAGACGTGTCCTCCTCTGGTCCATCCCTGCTTCGTTCTTTTGTCTTGTGAACTTCTTACAGAGCCTCTTTTATGTATACCTTCCAAATTGTTTACGATGGATATGATCAGCTGGTCCCTCAACGAAATTGATATATTTTTCTGAACAGGTAGTCCGGGTGAAGGAGAACCCTCTTACCTTGACAGAAATATAATTGGATTTATGGCAACTGGATTCTGCTGTGGCAGCACGGTGGCGCAACTGGTAGAGCTGCTGCCTCTCAGCGAGCAGGTCCTTGGTTCAAACCCCGGTCCAGGGGCCTTTCTGGGTGGAGTTTGCATGTTCTCTCCGTGCATGCGTGGGTTTTCTCCGAGTACTCCGGTTTCCTCACACAGTCCAAAAACATGCATGTTAGGCTGATTGGTAACTCTAAATTGTCCCTAGGTGTGAGTGAGAGAGTGAATGTTTGTTTGTCTCGTTTGTCTCTATGTGGCCCTGTGATGCAATTGCGACCCGTCCAGGGTGTACCCCGCCCCTCGCACAATGTTTGCTGGACATGGGCACCAGCGACCCCCGTGACCCAAAATGGAATAAGCGGGTAAAGAAAATGGATGGATGGTTGGATGGATTCTGCTGTTTGGAGCTGGTGGACATCTGGATTGTCGACAAATTTGGAAACATCAGCAGCTATTTAAGCTGCCTGGAATGTGTGGAGAATGTGCCGAGCTGCAGCACTCAGACTCTGTGCGAAGCTGCAAACTATATGAGGTACTGTATCAAAGCTGAGCAGGTTGTGATCCTTATCAGGACTGTGGAACTTTCTGGCAGTGTCCACGAACGGTTGGAAGGAATAAATCTTGGAGAAGTCGTAAGTGCGACTTTGGTGTAAATAATCCAATTTGGCTGTTTGGAGTCGCCAGGAGAGAATGTACTAGTGAGACTGTAAGGCAGACACAGAAATTTACAAGTTTGGCCTGATCCAAAACAATGTTGATATCTGAATCTGGACCTGAACTTGGAAGGCGGACTATCTAAATTCCTCCTTGGATGTTATAGAAACAAAGACGCTCTGTCCCCCTCCCCACCGCCTCCCTTCCTCAATGTCGTGGACCTGTGACAGAGCTCAACTGAGCTGGCTGATAAACAAACATCTCTTATCAGGACTATGGCTAGGGGAGGGCTCTAGACTGTGCTGTTCTCCGACCTTCCCTCAAACTCAATGCTTCCACTAGCATATGTCTTGTGTCTATTTATGTTGTTTTTGTGCTGAGGTTGTTTCTGATCTCCGCTTTCCTCATGTTGTCACTTTCCTTATCTAAAAAGGTGGCGCCGCTCAAGTGGCTTCAGCCTAGTCTCCCCATGTGTCTTTCTTTTGTTAATGCGCTTTAGTAACAGTTCCTGTTTTAAATGTGCTATACAAATGTAGCAATATGAAGGATGTGAGATGGAGGAAGAAGGGTGACACTTTCTCCACTCCCCTCCACTACATTTATTTTATTTATTTAGCGCTCGTTAAAGCGGGGCACCAGCTGGTCAGTTTACTGACCAACAACAACTTAATTAAAACATTCACCCTTTAATAATCAGAATCAGTCCCTGAAGTAGAATCCGTTAATTACAGGGAGTTTTATACCATAACACATGAATATTCATCTGAATGAAGAGACCAACGTTGTTTTTGAAGTTTTTATTACAAAAATAATCAAACTAAAAATCAACAACAATAATAAACAAACAATAATAACGAATCACTCTTATCTAAGGCTAAATTGACTCTTTGAGAGGGAATTATTTCGGTTTAATACGCGCATGAATTTAGACAAAGTTTGGCTATTGGCCTAACTGACTCTTTGAGACACACCCACAACAGACAGAAACAAGCTTGTGAGTTTTATTAGCAGACTTAAAGTTGGCAAAATCTAATTTAGCTGAAGCTAATTTCGCTAACGGTTTCCAAATTTAGCAAAAATGCTAATCCTCCATATAAGAAATATGTTATGCTATTAGCTGTTAACGGATTAGCGGAACGGTGCCCACCCCTGCTAACAGGCCAGATGATCTCCTCTTTTGTGCGTAGAATGTGGCATCTTCTAAAAAAAAGAATATTTTGCTTTGTCTGACTGCAAAATGTTTTTCCTAATTGCTTTAGCCCGCTTTGAGCTTTGGCCCAGACAAGACAAAATGACAGACGATTCTTCTCACAATAGAGCTTTAAACACCATTTGTGGAGTAAGTGATTTGTAGAAATGTTCTTGTGGAGATCACAGCATCCAATACTGACTTTCAGTCTTATTGTGAGCTCAAAGATTTCTGCAGATTCTTAAAATCTTCTGATAATACAAACTGTAGATGATGGGATTTAAAACATCCTTCCATCTTTTTTTTGCAGACTGGTGAACCTCTGACCATCTTTACTTCTGGGTGATTCAACCTATTTTTAAAGTTGTTTTTGTCCTTAGTCTTGTTGCCAGTAATTAGTTGCAAAATGCTATTTTTTATGTTTTTTTTGTTAATCTATGCCACTTACTTTAAAAGGTTTTTGTTGCCCTGTCCCAACATTTTTGATCAACTTTACCGCCATCAAATTCAAAAGTACCTTATTTTTTTCTTTAAAAATGATGCGTTTTATTAGTTTAACCATTTGACACGTTAACCATGCGTCGTCGTGATTAAAACACGGGTTTAAAATATTTGCAAACTGTTACATGTTGTGTTTATTATTCACATTTTACACACCGTCTTAACTTGATCAGAAACAGGATTTTGAATCCGTTGTTCAGTCTTGCTGCGTTTTATTTGCGCCTCCACCTGTGCATCATTAGACACATAATTGTACGTGTTTGCTCCTTTGGGCCAAAACTTTCCAGAACACGGTGTCCTGTCACTTCACATCATAAGGAACAACTCTCTTTTCTCCCCTCTATGCTGCTTGTAGTCAACAGTTTTTACAGCTACTCTGGGTGCAGAGCAGTGGAACAAATATGATGTGTTTTGGACCAGTGTAGACGCTTTTCAATTGGCAACCTTTACTCTGTGCTGGAGCAGACGTATCGATCCAAGGTTTTTTCCTCTCCTTTCCATAAAACTTTCGTTGAGTGACTCTGAGTCTCCTGTGAGCCCATCAACCGCTCAACCTTGTCATGTCAGTATTTAATGTCTCCAAGGAATTTCCACACTTGTGCTCTTCACAATTTTTAGATTGACATCTAAACAATTTCCTCTTTTTTTTAACTAACTACAGATTTTTATAACTGCGGGTTCATTTCCTGCTGTCTACTCAGTGATCGGTATTTTGATGGAAACAGAAGGAAAGGAAAAAAGTGCTTACTCATTATTATTAGGGTTAATATTACAGACAGAACAACCCTTCCACTGTAGTTTGACAGACCTCGGGGTTAGGCTGGTCCGTACAGCAGCTCTTTTCCTGCCTGCTTTGCTGAACTCCAGCCTCCATATCTGTTTGGCTCTGTTCCCCGAAAGGTTACCCACTCTGCTGCCTGTGCGCTGCTCTGACGTAAATAGAAAATTAACATTTAGATATTGGGATTAGACTTTTTTAATGGCTTTGAATGATTAATACTGAAAGGGGCATTTAAATCAGAGATCATCTTTAAGCTGCTGCAACGAGAAAGGGACTTGATGTCGCCAGGATCTGTGTTTTTGTTGTTCTGTTAGTGGTCTTTTGTGTTTTAGTATTAGGTATGGGTGTGTTTTGTGATTTTCCATGTTGCCTTTTCAATTTTCCCTTACCCTGAGTTCGACCGTGCCACCAGTCACTCTTCCTCAGTCAGTACTTTTCCACAGTTTACCTGCTCCACGGTCCTGCCACGCCTACTCACACCTACACCTTGTCTCAGTTAGCTCTGCTGTTCATCTCCTTTTCAGCATCAGCTCATTTGTACCTCTGTCTTCTGACCAGTATTCAGTGGAGCATCACTGGTTCCTATGCCACAGCCCAGTATGCTACCTTGTGGTCTCCTTGTGCCTGCTGGCTGCCACATCAGCATTTTGTTTAGTGTTCTGATAAAAAAAGTTCTCGTTTCTAAACCGTTGATGTACGAATCTGCATTTTGGCTTTAAACTCCCAGAAGTTGTGACAACTGTTATCTAAATGAGGACAAACATACATTACCTTTAATTATGTGTGTAACTTGAACTTCACCTCTTTACAGGTTTATGAAAACTTTCTGAGCCTTTCTATGACGTTTATCTCAGAAATTTTCTCATACGTTTTGTACGTATTCATTTTGGAAGACTTTTACCAATTTAAATAACCAATAAGCATTCCTCAACTGAATGCATATCACCCTCTACCTTTCGTGTCTGTTGAATTGAGTTATAGACATTTTGATCAAACGCTGTAAATGGTATTTTGCTTTATCTCTAATGCTATTTTGTGAGATTTCTCCAGACATGTTGTTGAGGATGGCGCTCAGCTACTGCCACACCAAATATTAGTACAATATCTGTAAAACTGGTTGAGTTATAGCCATTTTCATGTTTGCCAGGTTAGTAGTGACAGCCATCTTAAATGGGCTTGAGGTGTAGATGTACATCCAACAATGACGTCATGAAAGTTTTATTCAAATGTATTCGCTGGTGCATGAGATGTTTGGTAAAACTAGAGACAAACAAACATACACACACGCACCCACACACTGACGTGCAACAACTCAACTTTTGCACTTTGTGGTTGGCGACAACAAACAATATGACATTTGCAACAGTTTATTTACATGAAAGCCATAAATGTAAAACCATTACAGATGTAGTGAACCAGATAACCTCAAATCTACCAGATGGACAGAGACTGTTATTTTCATTGATCTGAATAAGTCTG
>NC_056505.1:16007031-16035116 GCF_014905685.2 Nematolebias whitei
GCGGGGTACACCCTGGACGGGTCGCAAGTCCATCACAGGGCCACATAGAGACAAACGAGACAAACAACCATTCACTCTCTCACTCACACCTAGGGACAATTTAGAGTCACCAATCAGCCTAACATGCATGTTTTTGGTCTGTGGGAGGAAACTGGAGCACCCGGAGAAAACCCACGCATGCACTGAGAGAACATGCAAACTCCACCCAGAAAGGCCCCTGGACCGGGGTTTGAACCAAGGACCTGCTCGCTGAGAGGCAGCAGCTCTACCAGTTGCGCCACCGTGCTGCCCCCTGTTGCAACAATGCTTCTTAGATACCATTTTTCTGCTGTTTCTTTTATCGGTGTAAAGCACAACTACAGCACTGTATTGTACTCAAAGTTATGTTTGCCTGACATCCAGGTGCTTGTTGACCTAAAGAACTATTTTTGTAACGGATGCCACACTGAGAGCTTTTAGTATG
Source organism: Nematolebias whitei (assembly GCF_014905685.2). Classification (NCBI taxonomy): domain Eukaryota; kingdom Metazoa; phylum Chordata; class Actinopteri; order Cyprinodontiformes; family Rivulidae; genus Nematolebias; species Nematolebias whitei. The sequence goes on from NC_056505.1 coordinate 16,007,495, forward strand.
CATGAGACAAGAAGTGTAACTACAATAACTCTGAAAACACAGTAATGTAGCATGCAATGGGTTGTAATTTTATTTTAATTGTGAGAGAAAAAAAAATCTTTGCAACAGATTTGAAAGATTTGTTTGCTAGTTTTCCTCAGTTCTAGCTTACATCAAGTTCAAGTTCAAGTAGGATTATTGTTATTTCAGCACATGTGGTACATGAGGTGGAACAAAATTATGTAGGGTCCCAGATACAGCAATAGCAAAAATATAAACTGTAAAAAGAAACAGTAAATAAGGATCTATGATCTACACTAAGATATACCCTAAATGAACACTAAACGGTACGCCAAACGGTACGCTAAAAGATCTAAGATATACACTTATCACTAATAGTGCAAAACAATACGGCATAACAACAGCAGCACAGACATGAGTCTGTGTGAGCAGATGGGTATGAATTAATGTGAATTAATACAACAGCATATCAGTAGCATAGATAATCAGCAGCACAGATCACCAATCAAAGTGGCATTACAGTGATTTTTTTTTCACAGTGATAATCCTGATTAGGGATTTTTGAGTCTAACAGCTTGAGGGTAGAAGCTGTTCCTCAGTCTAGTGGTTCTACACTTAATGCGCCGCAACCTCCTGCCAGGGGAGCGGGGTAAAAAGTGTTCGTGCTGGGTGAGTGGGGTCCTTCATGATGCAGGTGGCCCTCTTCCTGCATCTTGAGGTGTAGATGTCTGTGATGGTGGGGAGGCTGACTCCAACAGACTTCTGTGCAGCCTTCACCACTCTCTGCAAAGCTTTTCTTTCTGCAGCTGTGCAGCCTCCATGCCACATATTGATGCTGGAGCACAGGACACTCTCCATTGCACACCTGTAGAAGGAGATGAGGACTGAGCTTCCCAGACCAGCTCATCTCAGCCACCTGTGGAAGTAGAGTCTCTGATGAATTTTCTTGATAAGGTTGGTGGTGTTGTTGCCCCAGCTGAGGTTGTCATTCAGGTGCACACCCAAATACTTGTAGCTGGAGACCACTTCCACTGCAGATCCTCCTATGTTTAGTGGGAGGTAGGTGTTTGCTCCTTCTGAAATCCATGACTATCTCCTTCGTCCTCTTCACATTGATGTGATGTGTGTTCCACCTCACGCCTGGACTCATCATTGTTTGTGAAGCTTCCAACCAATGGTGAATTGTTTGCAAACTACAATATGACAGCCTGAATGGGTAGGTGTGCAATCATATGTGAGCAGTGTGAACAAGAGGGGGGCTCAACACACAGCCCTGAGGAGAATCAGTGCTGAAGGTTATGGTGGAGAAGAAGTAGTTGTGGATCCTCACAGACTGCAGTCTGTTGGTTAAGAAGTCCAGGACCCAGTTGCATAGGGAAGGGCTTAGTCCTAGTGCGAATAGTTTGTCCATCAGGGTCTGGGGAAGCATGGTATTGAGAGCAGACATGAAGTCCACAAAGAGCATATGGACGTAGGAGTCCTTCTGCTCCAGGTGGGTGAGAGCAGTGTGGACCACAGAGGAGATGGCGTCCTCTGTTGATCGATTCTTGTGGTATGCATACTGGTGAGGGTCCTTGCTGATGATGATGTTTGTTTTGATGTGTCATGACCAGTCTTTCGAAACATTTATTGACTATCAGGGTGAGAGCTACTGGCCGGTAGCCATTCAGACCAGTCACTGCAGAGCTCTTTGGGACTGGGATGACAATGGTGGTCTTCAGGCAGGTGGGAACAGTTGCCCGGGTAAGTGAGGAGTTAAAGATGTCGGCCAGCACCTTGCAGAGCTGATTGGCACAGTCTCTCAGCACCCTCCCCGGCATGTTGTCTGGGCCAGTTGCTTTGTAAGGATTAATCTTCCTGGAGGTCCTCCTTACTTTTGCTGAGGTCACACTGAGGAACTCCTCTTCTGGTGGTGAGGTGAGTCTGGTGCTGGGTGGTCTGTTCAGGTCTTCAAAGCAGGTATAGAACCTGTTAAGAGCATCAGGCAGCGATGAGTCCCTAGGGCATTGTGCACCCCTGCTTTTATATTCTATTATGCACTTAATGCCCCTCCACATGCTCCGTGGGTCCTGTGAGGAAAAATGTCCCTGGATCTTCTGTGCAAATGTTTCAGTATTAATCAAAACAACAGTCTTTGCAGTGGCTCATACATGGAAAATTAGCCCAACAAATTGAGCAAAACAGGTATTCATTATAATAGTGAGCACTGACCTGCCAAAGGGAATAAAAGTGACCGGCTATTTCAACAGTGGCTGCTCATCTTCTCTGATTAAATGGCTACAATAAAAAGCTGAGAGACTTTTGAGTGATTATTCAATAGACAGCTGGGGAATCCTAACAAGAAAAGGAAAACATTTCAAACAAAAGCTGAGCTTTCCAGCATTAGACAGCCCCAACTTTCTACATCCGGGCAAAGTGCTTCAGTTTTGCTCTTTCGCCTAATGTGATCACACAAGCTAAGCTCTCATCACTCTCCTAAAGATGTCAGGAAGTTAATTGAAAACGCCATCAGAGGATGTATCAAAGGAGGAAGTCCTGCTTGTAGAGAACTGATTACATTTCTTGCTCTGTGATGAGAGATAAAAAGGTCCAGCTGTCCCTTCCTGCTCACACATTATGTCCTTTAAGTGACCTCACCTTTTAGGCTTAGAAAGCAAATATCTGATGTTGTGTATATTGTGGTTTAACTCAAACACAAAACCAACTTCTCATGCGATGTGTTTGCAAAACAAAGTGAGTCACAACTAAAACTTGGAGCGCATCTAAATGTTTTTGTAGTTGTCCAGGAAATACAAATTTATGTCTTTCGTGGTAAGAAATTATTATACTATTCCAAATAGGAAAGTGAGGGATCATAGGCTGTTTAATTAATTAATTAATTTTGTTTGTGCATTTTTTTTCTGTCTGTTAGCAAATTATCTCTTGAATCACTGAATGCAGTTTGAGGAAACTCTCACGTACATCCACAGCTGATTAAATTTTAGATTGAACTTCATTCAAGACGGCTGCCACATACGATCAACCTTATCAAACGCGTAAATGTCTATAACTTAGTGAGTTTTCCAGATTATGTATGCATGTATGTGTCCTTTATTTAACCAGGAAAAATAACTTGTTGAGATTAAAAACCTCTTTTCCAAGAATGACCTGGTCAAGACAGCAACATAAAACATACAACAAATCCAAAATACAAACCCAAATACACAAAATAGATTCCCAAGAGAAATCACATATTACACATTAGGGCAGTTACAGGCGCCAAGTGATCTGCTCTCTCATTCCTTTAGAATGGATTTAAATTGTCCCAACATAACAAGAGATGATAACTTTAAATCCTTCTGCAGAAAATTCCACGTGGCAGGGACGAAATATTTAAAAGCCGTTTTACCCAGTTCAATTCTGACCTTTGGGACCTGCATCAAAATGATGTCCTGAGAGTGCAGACTATAATGATTGAAAGTTCTAGATAAAAGTGAACATAAATATGTAGGAAGATGCCCAAGGATGCATTTATAGATAAAAACCAGCAAGTGAGAAAGTCTGCGGTCAGTCAAAGAGGGACATTTGGCTGTATCATATAAAGTGCAGTGATATGTTCAATAGCAACAGTCAGTCATAAGACGCAGGGCACAATGATATACAGCATCCAATTTTTTCAAAAGCTGGGCTGAAGAGTTCATAAATATCAGATCTCCATAATCTACCAGGGACAGAATGATTGAAACAATCAGGTGTCTTCTGACTTGGTGTGAGAAACACTTTTTGTTTCTAAAGAAGAATCCAATTTAAGTTTTAGTTTAGAAACCAGTTTGTCAATATGAGATTTAAATGATAGATTCTCATCAACCAGAACACCTAAACATTTGTAGCACCTGACAGCTTCAATTTTAGCCCCTTGAACAGTTAACAAGCTGGGGAGGGTAGGTGGAAGCTGCTTACCATTTGAAAATAGCATAGCCTTTGATTTTTCTGCATTCAAAACCAGCTTAAGCCCAGCCAGACGGGACTGAACAGTATCAAACGCAGATTGCAGCAGTTTAAATGATTGTGAAACTGAAGAAGATGAATAACAAATAACCGTATCATCAGCATAAAGATGAGATTTGGCATTAGGCAAGTTATCGTACAGATTGTTTACATAAATTGTGAACAACAAAGGACCTAGTAAGGAGCCTTGAGGCACTCCCTTTAAAACACGAAGGAGGGAGGAACAAGACCCAGCCGCTTGGACACATTGAGTTCTACCAGATAAATAGTTGAAGAAGCAGTTATAGGTCAACAAAAAGAGTTGCACAATATTTGCGGTCATCTAGAGCAGGTGTGTCAAACCCACTTACAAAACAGAGCCAAAATTAAAATATTTTTCAAACTAAGGGCCGTTTTCAGAATCTACATTAACTCAAGTTAGATTGCAGGATCCTCAGCAAGAGTTTCATTGGTCTCATTTGACATTCTCTGTTGCACTTTTGACATTATAATCAGATTACTGAAAAAGTTGAAATGATAAAAGTATTTCACATTTATAATAACATCTTGGGGGCCAGATAAGATGTCAAAGAGGGCCACATTTGGCACCCGGGCCTTGAGTTTGACACGTATGATCTAGAGCATCTATAATGTCATTTACTACTTTAAGAGCAGCAGTTATTATGAGCTAAAATCTGTTGAGGTAGTAGCTGAGCATCATCCCCAACACACAGCTCTAACAGATTGATTGGCATGCATTCCTTCAAGGACAGCTAGTTTTAATTTTAAAATGTATCGTAAAGCTTAAGGCGAGTCTCTGAAGAGATGATTTATGCAAGTAGTTTTATACATTTTCAAATTAGATTTGATGCTGCAAAGCTGTCTAATTTGCATGCACTTTCTTTTATTTCCTTCTTTCTGTTTGATATCCGAAGTGCTGTGATTACAATTCAGGGATGTTAGTAATTGTGGCCATGACTGAAGTTTGTCAGCCCAGACTGAAATCAGCCCCCTGTGGTTTCCCTGCTGTGCTGATCTTTTTCACACATGGAGACACACAAATAATAAATGCTTTTTGTTTTCAGCATAGCAAAATAAAAAATTAATATTTTAATTAAAAATGTACATATCGGAATCACTTCTTTTACTTAACCTCCTCTGTGTATTTTTCCAGAGCAGAAAGGTAAGTAATGGCGGTTTGCAGAGACGAGGAGTGCAATCTTTTTATTTATATATTTTTTGTATATTTTTCATTTCCCCTCTCTGTGCGCTTGCAGAATCATAGCTCTTGTTAATTCTGCCATATTAGCCCGGTGATTTCAAGGCTGAAGTTCTTCAAATGCCAAAGACCACAAGAGATGGAAATGAGGGGAGATTGTCACTCATTTCCACAGCTTCCTCATTTTTTGTACCACAGCAGACTTTATGTTGCCAGAGCAGAGCAGCACTAGATGATAAAAATATTCACGTGTTGCTTTTTTCCTCCAGAAAGAAAATACTTTAGTGTAATAAAGGAGCCCGGAATAAGCAACATCAGCATCACCTTCAAAAGACATCACAATACTTGCATCAGTTAATGTTCACAGAGGGAAAGTGAAATAAAAGCAAGACATTTTCACTAAAATGTGTTGCTATTTTAAAGGGGGTTATTTGTGGAGCCCTTCTCAAAAGCAGTGATTGCAGTGTCAGAAGGTTACGAAACCAGAAAACTTACCCCGAGGAGAATCAGTACGAAATCAGTTATGATTTCTCAGCGTTAACCTCTGTGGGTGTAAACAAACAGCTGAATGAGAGCAAAGAGCGAACGGGTCAGTGCTGCGGTTTGACCCGAGCCTTTGTTTTGTAGGTTTCTGTGCATGATTGTCTGATGTTTGATGTGATAAAACCCTCTGAGATGTGTCTCCTGTTGCGCTTTGTAGATTAAGTTGTGATTATTTAGCGCGACCTTCAGTTTGAACTGCAAAGTTCCCATCAGTCCAACTTAAAGCATTTGCAAAGAGCTGCTGCAGGAACTGATTGGTGGTCAAAGGAGGACAAATCTGTAATTTTTCCCTGTGGAATGTCACTTTACAGTGGTTCCCAACCGTGGTCCCTGAGGAACACCATCCTGCATGTTTTAGCTGTTTCCCCACTCCAACAAACCTGATTCAGTGACTTAATTACTTCCTCATGTGCTGAAACCTGTTAATCACCAAATCATTCAAATCAGGTGTGTCAAAGCGGATAAACAGCTAAAACATGCCAGATGGTGTTCCTCAAGGACCAGAGTTTGGAACCACTGTCTTAGCAAACAGAAATAGGCAAAAAAAAAAGTGTGATGTGTGTGTGAGTTTATGAGTTGAGGGTAAAAAAAAAAAAGCTTTTTATTTTTAAATATTTTATTATACCCATTTTCCTGCTTGAGATGGATTTTGTCCTGGTTTCATTAGAATCAGTCTGTAAAATACTTGATTTTTTTGTTTTGGTTTATTAGTATTTGCCTCATTTCCTATTTTGTTTTTAAAAAAAAAATTGTATGTGATTCATGTTTAACACCTGGTCTCAGTCGTTATACCGGTAATTGCTCTTCGCCTGTCATTTGATTGGTTCTCTGTCATCAGCTTTGCAGTATTTATTCAGAACAAGTTCTCTCACCTTCTGCAGGTTGTTCTGTGAAACACTCTCTCTTAAATACTCTTAGTTGATCCAAAATGCTGCTGCCAGAGTTCTGATGGGAGTTAGGAGAGATCACATTTCTCCACTTTTAGCTTCTCTCCATCAGTCTCTCAGCAGCCCAGCGCCGTCTTATAATAAAGACCTTATTGCTCCATGTTCTCCTAACAGAGCACTTTGCTCTCAGCCTGCAGGTCTACTTGTGGCTTCAGAGCTTTCAGTAATCAGGCTCTCCTCTTGTGGAACCAACTTCCAGTTTCTTTCCGTGAGGATGAAACTCTGTCTACTTATAGGGCTATAGGCTTAAGACTTTTCTTTTTGATAAATCCTATAGTTAAAGTTGAGTTTTCTTATGCTAGACTCAGAAGCATAAGTGACCACATTTTCTCATTCTACTCACTTCACTCAATTTACTCTCCCTGTTTGTGGTCATGATTATTTCTGTCATTAAACTGTTTTTTATTTGTTCCTCCACATATAAACCACAGCTGGACCAATCATTTTGTTTGTCTGGGTCTCTTTCTTGGCTTCTCTAACCCAAACCAGTTGAGGCAGATGGCTGCCCATCCTGAGCCCAGTTCTGCTGGGAGTTTCTCTTTGTTATAAAGTTTCCTCTTGTACTTGCTCAGGATGGAGCGATCCCTTAACTTTTTCCAACTGGCATTTCATAATGTACCGTAAGTGACTTTAAATTACAATAAATTGAATCCTGCTCCGAGTTGAATTTATGATTTGGACTTTTTTTTTTTTTTGTCCACTGCCTTGAGTTGATTTTTGTAATAAACTGTCACTAAATAAGACTAAAGACTAACTGAATGTTAAAATTATTTCTTGTTCTTTGCCTACCTCTTAGTTTTAACCAACGACCTCTGCAGTGGGTAAAGACTTGTTCTGAGAGAAGTAAAGGTGTTTGATTTTTTTAGCCGGTTCATGTGCATCAAGTTTTTCTGCCTTTTCTTACCAATGGACCTTCCTGACACTCCAATATGTATGAATAGAAAAAAAAAGGCCAGATAATCCCAAAAGTGGAAGATAACTTCTAATATCTTTTAGCTGATGTCTCATTCGAGGTACAACCAGTGCTCCTGGTATAACAGACAAAAAGATAGGAAGGAGCTGGTGTTCCTTCTGCTCTTGTGTGTAATAAAAATGAAGGATTATGAGGCAAATGAGATATGACACATTTTTTTATGTTACTTTGCATAAAACAGGCTGGAAAAATTCATTGCTTCCACGAGAATCACAAACATGGAGGGTGGACAATGGGAGCAGCTGCAGGGATGAAACATTCTTTAAGAGCTGTGCATGAGCAGCGCTGCACAGAACTTGTCTGAAATATTGATAAGCCAAACATATCAGGCACAAACATAGAAACATAAGCATTCCTGAATTGATTCTTTATGTTCTGGTAATCTGCATGCTCATCACTTTTGCATTTCAACACAGTTGGTTTGGGCTAAGTGCTGCATGTGAGAGAGTCAGGATTTGTGTCTTTTGAGTTATTGTGTGAAGGTTTGTGAAGCATTCACACTATTGTGATCCATTTTTCTTCCATAAGTTTTTCTGCATCTTTCTTGTTCCACAATTTTTGGGCTACTTCAACAAATCATATATCAAAACATTCAGCTTGTTCTGAAGAGTGCTATGACTTTTAGTATTGGTGCAACTTTAGCTTTTTGAAAGATTTAGCCTTTTCTGTCACTTTTTTCTCAAAAGAAATGAATTGAGCTTATTTTACATCCTTCAAATCTTTCGATGTTTACAACCCTTTTTCTGTTCCTTTCACAATTTGTTCTAGTTCAGCTTCTTTCAGCTGCCTTGTACAAATTAAAACATTTTCCCGCTACTTTCAGCTAATTTTAGCTGTTTTGTGATACTTTTAGATTTTTTTCTGCTAACTACAACATTTTTGTGCTTCTTCTAACGTATTTCTGCTAATTTCAGCTTGTTATGCTCCTTTAAGCAGATTTATGCAAGTTTCATCTTTTTCTGCTATTTCAGCTGCTTTGTGCTAATTTAATCTTTTTTTGGCTTATTCCACTTTTTTTGCACCCACTTCAACTTTTTTTAGCCTAAATCAGCAAAAATGTGCTCGCTCCACTTCCTTCTGCAATTTAAGCTTCTTTCTTTTACTTTTCAGCCTTTTTTTGCTTATTTCAGCTTTTTTCAGATAATTTATACCTTTTTTGTGCTAGTTTTTGCTTCTTTCAGCAAACATGTTCATTCTGCTTTCTTCTGGTAATTTAGGCTTGTCGTTTTCAGCTACTTTTTTTAAATTAGGCAATTTTTTAGCAGCTGTTTTCATATAAATTCATGTTATTTATGAATATTTCAAATACTTCAGCCCAATTTTCTTTCTTCTAATTTCACCGTGTTATGCTCCTTGTAGCTTTTTTTCAATTTTAGTTTCAACTTTTTCAGCTATTTTAGCTACCTTTTTAGCTGTTTTTGTACTAAATTTAGCTTTTTCAGCTAATTCCACATTTTCAGCTAAATTCAACTCCTTCCACTTCCTTCTGGCAGTTTAAGGTTCTTTCAGTCTTTTCAGCTGTACTTTTCAATTTTTTTACGAAGTTCAGCCTTTTTTTTTTTAGCTATTTTCCTCATTTTTGTGTTTATTTCTGCTTATTTAAACCTAATTCAGCAAATACGTGTTCTTTCTGCTTTCTTTTGCTAACTTAGGCTTGTTATTTATTTAATTTCAGCTGTTTTTCAGCGAGTTCTTCAGCAATAAGCATTCACACTGCATTTTCACAGGAAATGCAATTTCTCTAGTTTTGGTAGCTTTGGTGTTTAGAATTTGGGATTTATTTTATTTGTTTTTGGTTTTTTATTTTCTCTGTGTTTCAGTTTTTTTCTTGTGTTGTCTGTGACATCAGTTCAACTCTCCCCACTCAGCTCCTGCCCCGCCCACCTTCACTTGTCCCCCAGGTGTCTCAGCTCCTGTCATCATACCTCTGTCCATACAGTCCCTCAACTCGTCATGTTGCATTTAGTGTGGCATTGTGTTTCCTTCACAGTGTGTCTGGTTCACCTTGAGTTTTGCTAATTTGTAGTTTTTGCTGCCACGTCAACTTTCTGTTTTAATTAAAAATGCAACGTTTTCTTCAAGCTCCTTGTTTGCCTGAATTCCTGGGTCAGATCCCCACAAACTGTGACAGAGAGTGAGAGAGAGAGTGTGTATGTGTGTGAGGCAGAGATAAAAACAGAAGACAAAGGGGCAGGTGTGGGCTCTGGGTTATTAGGCCAGGTAAACAGAAAAGGCTTGTGTAACTCTGGCTGATAATTCACTGACCTTTACCTTTTACTTTCTAATGCATTCTAATAGGACAGTGAATCTCAGCATGTGTCCTTTCTCACGAGCACACACCTTTTACGACACCTGTTCATCACACAAACATACATGTACATGTACACAGAGCTATCTGGTTGTCTGGGAGATCAAAGTGTTCATTTTGTCCAATCACAAAACCCTCGTGACATTGAAGAACCTCAGTGTATTATTAGTACAGGGCTGCTATAATAATTAAACATGTTTTATGGTTGTTTATTGAAGACATTTTAGTACTGATTTTTCATTGTTTCTTTTTATTTTTATTCAGTCAGAACTTAAACTGACATTCCATAAAGCGTAGATTAATATATATATATTTTTTAACTATAAAGGGACCGATTTTAATAAAGTTTTAGAAACATACAATAACATGGTAAACAACCTGAACATCTTTTTTATTTCTTAGTTTCCTTCCTGATTAACACGGAGTGACAAAGACCGGCCAGACGTGGCTCCCACCATGCAAAAGAATGACTGGTCCGGGGACGACAGCCAGAGAGAAAATGTAAGTCACAGTTTTACCACCTTAGATCAGATCTGTTGAAATGGGTTACATGGAAAGGGTATAAACAATGAATATCTTGCCTGTTGGAGATAGCTTTGACAAAACATCAGTTTGGGAATTATTTCAGTTTTGACTGGATTGACAAGCTAATATAAATGGTTATTTTTAAGTTTGTATATAAAGCATTTAAATTTGACAGAATTTTACATTTTAATTTTATATAATCAGTTTTTTTTTTTAAACTCACAGAGGTTATAAAATATATACACCCTGTTGTCACACATGAAGCACATGCTGTATGCAAGAAACTTTATTTAAAAACAAACAAACACTGGAATGTGTTATAAAAATAAATGACTTACAGGCTGATTATTAATCACTTTAATAAATTAATAAACACCAAAGTTCATGCTCAATAATCCAGGTACAAATCTAACAATGTTCAGTCAGATCATCTGGACGGTTTCTTTATTTTGCTGAGACATTTCGTCCTTCATCCAAAGGACTTATTCAGTCCAAGGAGCCACAAACAAACTGGAGTCCCACAAATACTACACTCCCATAGTGATAAATACCAGTTTGCTAGTGATAAAATGGTTTATGGGGCCCACCCTCTCCCCTGTCAACTCCTCTGAGGCAATCTGAAGAAGTCCTTTGGATGAAGGACGAAACGTCTCAGCAAAAGCAAGAAAAACGTCCAGATGACCTGACTGAATATTGTTGGATTTGCACCTGGATTACTGAGCATGAACTTTGGTGTTTTGAACAATTTTGGCATGACTGCCTCAGAGTAGTTGATGGGGGGAAAGGGAGGGCCCCAGAAACCATCTTATCACCAGCAAACTGTTTTTTTCCCACTATGAGAGTGTGCTATTTGTGGGACTCCAGTTTGTTTGTGGCTCCTCAGAATGAAGAAGTCCTTTGGATGAAGGACGAAACGTCTCAGCAAACGAAAGAAACCGTCCAGATGACCTGACTGAACATTGTTAAATTAATAATTGTTCTGTTGAACTGAAACAGTTGTCTGTATATTGTTAAACTTTAATCATGATTGTAAGACTGTGGATGTTTTTTCTGTTAAATTGTTGACATTTTATTAATCAACCATACAACAAGACATGTTTTAGGTAAAAAAAAAAATGGTTACATCACAAAAAAAACTGGATTTCTGAAACAACACAAAAGATTCAAAGAAAACAAATTTCGCATGGACTAAAAAGCTCTAATTTTATAGCACTATCTGATAAACCAGTTTCGCTTTACTCATTGAAACTACTTATTTTAAAACAATTTTTTACATTTTTGAGCTAAACATAGTTTAGTGAAGTGTTTGTAAGATATGCTCACAAATGGTTTGTCTAGAACATGATTAAAAAAACAAATTGAAAATTTTCACCTTTTTATTATTTACCTTTTTCTGAAAAAAAAAACAAAAGCAACACCCAAAGCTAGATTATTTGTGGCTTTACATGAGACAAATGCTGCACGGGTGAAAACTGGTCTTTTTATTCTACACAGCAGCTCAGCTGCACTAAATGGACTGTATCTGAGCTCTCACATGATGTTGTCAGAAGTGTGGACAAGCTGTCCATCACCCACCTCTATCCATCTGGATGGAGGAGGCAGGTTTTCTGCTAAATCCAAACAAAAACAGGACGGATAAGAGCTCTCAAGTGCAGCGGGAGCTCAGATGCAGCATCAGCAAACAGAATTAGGCTCATGCAAAAGATATCCTGTCATGCTCTCTTGACCTTGAGTTCCAGCCCAAATGCAGGGCTGCTGGTTTAGCCCCTTAGCTGGAATATGAGGAAGGCCAAATGATAAAAAAAGCATTAACCAAATGTAAACGACAGACTTCAGCAGAGCTGCTGTAAATTTGCCACATAGGTCTTGTTTTTCTGTGAATCATTGGTCGTCACAGTCCAGAGCTCTTAAAGTTCCCACGCATTTCTGCTTTCTCTTAATTGGAATGCATCTATATAGACATATTACATGTCTACAATTTAAATCTGAGTGTTTTAAAATGATAAGCAAATTATTAGCTCTATTTTCTTAAAAAATTAAAATGTCATAACTGACTAATTTTCAAAACTCCAGGCCATAAAAGCTCCATTGAATTGAATTGTCTCCAGTAAAGGCTCTAATTATTCATAATGTTGCGCAAAATAAAATCAAACAAAATAAACAAGGCAAATAAAATCTAAGTTAAAACGAAGGAACAGTTGAGATCTTTTGAAATGAGGTTCTGTGGAAGGTTTACGAACAATTATTATCTTACCTGTTGTGAATAGCTCCTTGAGGTAACTCAGTTTGGAGAAATAGTTTAATTCTGACTGTATTGTGGAGCAAACAGTCTGAGCAAGCCCAAAGTGTGTTGCTGCCATCTTAAAGCATCTAAAATAATTGTTCATATACGTTTATGACGACAAACAAACAAATAAACAAACCTTTACATTGTCATCAGTTTTTCTTTACGCTGTTATTTTGATCGTTTGAATAGTTGCAAACTCTTTCAGCAACTAGCTGTACCATTCTGGTGCAGCCTTGGGTGAATTCTTCAGAAACATGATATCTCTATAGAATAAATCCATCCATCCATCCATCCATCCATTATCTTTACCCGCTTATTCCATTTTGGGTCACGTGAATCGCCGGTGCCCATGTCCAGCAATCACTGTGCGAGGGGCGGGGTACACCCTGGACAGGTCGCAAGTCCATCACAGGGACACATAAATGAGACAAACAACCATTCACTCTCTCACTCACACCTAGGGACAATTTAGAGTTACCAATCAGCCTAACATGCATGTTTTTTGGTCTGTGGGAGGAAACCGAAGTACCCAGAGAAAACCCACGCCTGCACGGAGAGAACATGCAAACTCCACCCAGAAAGCCCGCCAGACCGGGGTTTGACCCAAGGACCTGCTCGCTGAGAGGCAGCAGCTCTACCAGTTGCACAACCATGCAGCCCATCTCTACAGAACAAATGTGCAATGCAATTCTGATGGCAAAATTTTAAAAGGTAAAAGTTTACAAAATAGTTTGCATGAACGGTAATACAATCTTGAGACTGGAACTGCTTAAAAATAATATTTCCCTTCGTTCTTGACCCTAACGACCTGTTAGCTTCTCAGTCCAGTTAGAACTAAAACCCATTTCTCCAAACTTAGATTGTGCTACAACAAGATATTTAATAGTTTGGAGCCTTTTCACACAACCCAAATTTGTAAAGATCTGATCCTCAGCTTTACAAAAAAACAAAAAACAAAAAAAAAAATTGCAAACTGAAGCAAATGTCCCTTGAAGTAAAATAATAATAAAAAATACTCTTAAGGAGCAAAAACAGTTTGATGATTCACATTTATGTGCCTGAAGAGTATTTAGAAGCGAACACATCCCGGTGAAAAATAAACTTTTCTGAATTTTAACATTCATTTGCAAGCAACTCACTCAGGAAAAGAATTACCAGGTTACTGTAGGAAATAGTGCTTTATTGTGCCTGCGGTCATTACCTTCATCAGCTGGGACAAGGTGAAGAGTGCAGGTCACAGGGTTAGAATGTTCCACCCACAGGGGAGTATCGATGGGGCGAGACGGAAGGCGGAGGACGAGGGGGAAGAGCTGAATGTGAAAAACAAACAGAAAGCAGCAGAGATGCTTCCTCGCCGTTCCGAGGGGCATATTAAGGTAGAGCAGGGACACAGGCTGTGCAGGATGAATACTTTTCCCAAGGCTCTCGGGTGCTGTCCAATCAGGCAGTGCCATTGATGAATAGTCATGAGTCACCTTATCAGCATCACCATGGTTACGCAGATGTGACTGTGGCCCTGTGAATGTGATGAGGGAACAGAAATGGGCTAAAGGCTCCTCTGTCTCTTTCTCGCACACATCTTGATCACCAATTAGAGCCCAGTGGGGGAGCGTTCGGGCCAAGTGTTTGCTTTGTGGATCCGGGGAATGGGTTTGGGAGAGGTAAATAGACAGAGACAGCTAACAAAGATGAAGGGTTGAGCTTTGAAGCCATGGGAAATTGCTCAAAGGGTGCGAGAAAGAGGCAGAATTTGGTTCAGCTGGAAGGATTTGATGATCTGAAATCACATTAATCACTGGTAAAGCTGGTGGTCACACAGCACGTATACAGTAGCTGGCAGGAGGAGGAGAGGGGAAGTGGCTGACAAGATATTTAATAAAAAAGAGCAAGGAAATTGGATTGAACGGGATCAGCGGACAGGAGCATTATAAGAAAAGGTACAGCTGCAGGAGATGAAATAAAAAAAACGAACAAGAATAATATAACATAATAGCTTGGAACACATGTAATGATTTATTTTATTGTCTACACCATTTCATGGACATCTTGAGGAAAAACAGTAACACTTCAAGGTGCATGAGTAGCTCTATGACAAGGCAGGGAAGACAAAAGCAGTGCTTTTATGCTTGTTTAAATCTCCTTTGGTGCCACTTGGGAGGACCGGTGTAATTATTTAAGGTTTCTAATACCTCATCTCAAGGAGAAAATCCGCTTTGTCTCTGTATAATCCACCTTTCACTAATTTTTCACACAAACACTTTGTCTCAACCACAGACCAGGTCAGTGACACGAGCAGTTTGATTTGTATCTTCACACCAAAATTACATACTTTTGGAAATTGAATCTATTTTTATTTTCAATCTTGCCAAAACATCAGAGTGATACATTTGTGTCAGTCTCAGTGCACTTGTCAGAGCACGCATGCCTGCTCTCTTGTCTGTGCTGAGATTGCTTTTAGCTTAATCCATTATGCAGACAGGTAAAGAGTTAGGCAGGCTTGATATTTATTTAACTTTCTGCATGGCATGTGAGGAAACAGTGCTGCCTGCTCACCGTTCTCATTTCACAGCCTGTTGACTGTGTTTAAAGTGTGATTAATCTTGCATAAGATGTTTGGCGGTGTGCTAGTTCTGGATGTGAAGCTAATGCATGAAGAGTGATGTTTAAACTCCGCCAGAAATGGTCACTGTTGAGGATGCATGAGGTAATGAAGTTACCATCCAGCCAGAGAGAAACTTTATCTAAATTACATCCATGGGTGACACATTCAGTATATTTTCTTCCCATAAAACAGTGCACGTTCTAATGATTTATCTTCATAAAATCTTTATTAAAACTGTAAGATCTTGCTCTTTGTACACTACAGCACAGTAACCCTTACACATTTTGCACATGAAAAAAGTAAATACAATTATTTTTTAATGTTGCTTTGACTCAATACCCAGAAGCCATGTAAACTTCATCTTTCTACATCTCCTGCTGAGATTTTCCCCTTCCTGTTGTTTGAGGTCGACCAGGGTAGTTCACTTCTTTTGTTTATTTTTACGTGCAAGAATCACAGAGCCCAAAATTGCAAAATACTGAAGTGCTCGTCTCTTCCATTTATCCACGACTTAACAGTGGAGACATGTGAATGCTGATCCCAGCCTCTCTCACACCTGGTTTTAGTTCATTTGCCATCTCACCTGCTCTTTATGCACAAGAATGTGCCTTTAATTTGTTTCTTCACACTGTTGTCTTTTTGTGCACACTGGTTATTTTAATAGCTCTATAAAGTCTTCTGCAAAAAAGACCACATAGAACTAAGGTTTTATTTATGCACTGCACCTGGTTTTAGGTTAGGTTAGCATTGAACATGTTGTCTTTGCACTACTCCAGTGCATTTTTGCTCCTTTGAACCAGTGCTAACACAACTGCATTACAAAGTGTTCTTCACAATGTACAAGCTAAAATATTTAAAACAATTCTACATTTTGCACTTTAAATAAACACACAAAATATGCTGCCTATAGTACGAAAGACAAAAACAAAACAAACAAAAAAACAATGTTGATACACAGATATTAAACTCAGATCACCAAGACAAAAATCCAGTGATTTATTTTTTCCATCAACTTTAACTACTGTTAGTAAAACAGCTGGGGTTTACTTCTGGCAACTGGGCTGTGCCAAAACAAATCTGAATCTCAGGGACCCAATCTCACTGTCAGCAGGATACCAGAGTGAATAGTGTGGTGGATTCTATTCTATTTTTCAATTCTATTATTATTCTATAATATCGTCCACACCTTATAAAACTTGCTCCTAGTTTTTGTCACTATGACAGCCCCAGTTCATCTAAATATCAACTCAAAAACCTCTAAAGATATGCCAAAGAATTTAAAACCAAACCACAAGTAATGAACCCTTTGAATCCCATAAGTTGTGAGGTTGTTGATCAAATCCTCAGATCATTCTGAGGGTATTCTTACTGTATTTTTGAGGTTATTATCAAACTGTGAGAGGCTATGAGAATACCAGGTGTACTTGGTCAGCAACATATATTAGAAATCTACAACTTCCAGTAACATCCATGTGGTGAGCCCTAAAGTTTTCACATATTGCTCAAAGCATCCCTGCAATTGGCTGTGAGTTCTGTCATCGTGCACTTTGAAACAAGGAGAATCAATGAAATACTAAATCAACTCGTACTGTGTTAAACATCAGTGAATACAGGTGTGTTTTTAAGAGAGATTTAAAAGCAGGGAGTGAAGTGGCATGTCTAATGTTGATGGGCAGATTGTTCCAAAGTTTAGGGCCCATGACTGAAAAATCCCGATCTCCTCTGAGCTTCAGCCTGGTTTTTGGTACAACTAAAAGCAGCTGGTCAGATGATCTCTGCGCTCGAGAAGGAACACGTGGCTGAAGTAGGTCAGAGAGGTATGAGAGTGCAAGGCCATTTATGCACTTAAATATCAAAAGGCGAATTTTAAAATCGATTCTGACACACACAGGGAGCAAGTGAAGGGAGGACAAAAATGGTGAAATATGCTCAAACCTACGAGTTCCTGTTAATAGCCAATCTGCAGCATTTCGGACAAGCTGGATGTGAAAGGGACACCTGACTGACCCCAACATAAAGCACGTTACAGTAGTCTAGCTGGGTTGTAACAAATGCACAGACTATTTTTTCAAGGTCAGATTTGGTCAACACGGACTTAAGCTTAGCTATCTGCCTTTACTGGAAGAAGCTTTTTTTCTAGAAAAGAGTTAATCTGTTTATTAAACTTAAAGTCAGAGTCTAAAACCATCCAGAGATTTGTAACAGACTGCTTAAGATATGGCTCAAGTGAGTCAAGGTTAACAGGAACAGAGAGCAGGAGAGCTAGAGCTAAACACAATGACTTGTTTTCTGATAGTTGAAACTTTAAAAGTTTGAAGCCATCCATGCTTTAAAGTCATCAAGACATTTTAACAGAGGATGGATTGTGCATGAACTATTTGGTTTTAAGGGCAGATAAATCTGACAATCATCAGCATAGCAATGAAATGAAAGACCATGCTTGCTCAGGATAGACCCCAAGAGGAGCAGATACAAAGAAAACAGAAGGTGTCCAAGAATAGAGCCTTGCGGGCCCCCACAGGTTCTGTTTTTTTTTATTTGAAACACTGCTGCTCAACATTAAATAGGTTTTGGTCCATGCATTAATGAGATCACAGGTTCACAAGTGTATTTTTATTTATTTTTGGTCTTGGACGAGTTTCCAGCACTTGCTGCCATTATCTACCGTGCATCACTTTATCAAAATATGTGAAAGTTTCTGCAACGCTGTGGTTGATTGAAGTATTCTTCTGCTTCAGGTTAATGGACAGGAGAAGTCGAACCTGCAATATGACACTTCAGCACATCACTGGTTCATCCTGCTTGTTTTCTGCCACTAAGCCTTTCTCACATCACAGCTTTCTCACTCGAAACAAAAAGTTTTTGCTGTTGTGTCCCCTGCTTTTGTTTTGCCTTTATGTTTGCCTACTTTATTGAGCTGTCATGTTGTCAGACCTGATGTTCTCTGTCAGAAGCATATAGAGTACAGTTTTATATTAAAACCAGAGCAATGTATGAATATTTAAATGATGCTGTCATCTTTGTGAAGGAATTGCAAGAGACATGCATGAAAAAAGGGGTGGGGAGTTATTGCCTTAAACTTGGCAGTGAAAGAAAACAGAGATGATTTGCATGAAACAGCAGCAGCAAACACATGGATGTGTCTGATAGAGCCTTGTCATTGAAGGTAAAGGATGGATTCTTGAATGTAAATTAGTGCTGCTGAGCAACCATGCTCTGTATTTTACACAATAAATATGCAATGGTGCTGATAATCTTAGAGCTTTATATAATTTACTGACACTTTCTGAATGAACCCCTCATGTATCCTTCAATAAAATTAGTTTAGAAATCAAATCTATTATTTTTTTCTGCCTTTCCTTGAATAACATTGTGGATTAACAAAAATTCCAGCATGTAATTTGCAGATGGTAGAATTAACCAAATAAACTTGACAGAAATTTGCTACTAAAACTAATTTACGATTGGCGTTTCCATGTTTTGTTTTTTTAAATCTATCTAGTAAAATTCTTGTGAAAAATGCTTTGACAAAAACCATTATCGCTTTTGAATGTACCACGAAGCCATCAGAGGCTATAATGAAAACTATATGTTACAATTCATACAATGTATGACACACCCTTTCCTTTATTCTCTGAGCAGAATAGATGCATGAGATGTTTTATTCTGTGTGCACTGTGTGCTGTTGGGGATGAGCTGAGTTCATTTTTATTACTCCACAGGAGACAGCATTTTACAGCCCAGCAAGCCACCGGCTCTTGCAGTAAAAACTTGCATATCGGTTGTAAATACCAATAACCCTTAGCATGAAGCTGAACATGAACCTGTCTACAAAGACAGAATGTACTGGCAGAGCGAACATGTGAAATCCCGCAATGGTACAGAAAATAAAAACACGAGTTTCACATTCTCCAAAGTAAATTATCTTTGAATATAGACTGCACTTTGTGCAAATGCTGGTAATGAAGTGACCCTGTAGATAAAACCTGCTACTCTGCTTTGTCACTAATGCAGCGATGCCACACACAAAAGGTGAACACTGCCTATAAACTGTCTAGTAAATGTGAGTGCTAAATGGCTTTTTCAACCTTGTGATTCACTGCATATTTTTTCCCTCCCAAACAAAAAAGAAACAATCCGTTTTATTTTTATTTTTTAAATCAGCACACACATTTTATCCACATCTTTTTTCCTTTGTGCGAGCGTCTTTTCTGTCACACCCTCTCCTTGCCGCTGGGTATTACCCAGAATCTTTTTAAGATTCCCACATTGATAAAAAATCAATCGCTACAGTAAATTCAGAGAACAAAGCTGAGTGATGGCACAGATCTAGAAAGGTTGCACATATTGAGCAAAGTGAAGGCTCTCCCCTCTGGCTTGACATTAAAAGTGTGAATCTCTTTATTTATTTATTTTTACCCAGCCCTTGAAACAACTCAGAATCATATCAATTTTGTAAAATAGCTCTCAGAAAAACTGACAATTATACATAATGAAACTGGCTATAAGACTTGAAATGATTGTGAATGAGCTACTCAGGAGCTTAAATGTAAAACGATGCAGCAACATATTGAGATGTTGTCATCAGAGCCTAAAAAAGGCTTTGGAATTTGTTTTTAATTGAGAAATTAGAGAACGGCCTCTCAGCTTGATTCAAATGCTCAGATGCTTTTAACAGAAGCTGTTCACAATATAAGCTTCAGAAAGGTAAAGGGAGAGATTTTTTGCAGGCAGCGTGCACTGCATCCCAATCTTGTCCAACTCGAATCATGCATAATTATCATGAAACAAAACAAAGCGATACAGTCTGAGGTATACTGTCCAGAAATCGTATTTTGTGTGAAATAGTCAAGAAACCAGATTTCTTGGTGCAATGTTCATCTTTGAAAAGGTCAACAGGGAAAAAATTGAAAAATGTGCTTATGAAAAAAGGAATGGCTTCCTCTTTGCTGTGGTATCATTGACATGAATTAATTCATCAGTCCTGAACACAAGCGGGAATAACTTGAAAAGATGCACATGATCCCTGGTGATGGAGCTCGGAGACGGCGTCGTATAAAGAAACGTATAACGCAGCAGGACTATTAAAATGTAGTTCATATCATTCAGCCATGAAGTCAGTGGCAAAGACAAGAAGTCGATGAGTGGCATAAAAAAAACTGTTAAAACATGGACGATTTTCAGCTCTCGCATAAAGACAAGGTTGAAGTGGTGCAAAACGCCTGATTGGAGCCTGAACTGCTCCACCTGCATTTCTCAGAAGCCTCACAACAAGAGATTTCATCAAAGGCTACAACCCCCTGCAGACAAGGGGATGAATCTTTTTTTTTTGTCTCATAAATTCCACTTCACATGCATTTTTAACCACTTTCATGATAAAAGTGCATGTCAAACTGTGAGCTGTCGTGTTACCCATTAGAATGCTTAAAAAAAAAAAAATCAGCTGTGGATGTTAAAGCACATGCAAATCAAAGATGTACCGTGACGTGAATGTAAACTTTTATAATTCAAGGTGATCATCTGCAAACACTCACAAATTCTTAAAAGCAGAAAGCTTGACTTGGAACCTATTTACATTGCTTTTTATTACCTTTTTGATATCAAAATGAAATAACTTGAATTATGTACGTTTTCCACAATGGCTGACTATTACTACAACAAAGCTAAACTTGGGATGTGAAGTGAGACCTAAAATGATGGCTAGAAAAGGAATCTAAAAAGGAGGAAAAGTTTCTGGTGGTTTGAACTCTTGAGCGTTTGCTAACTGCAAGAGGGTTTCTGTTTGAAAAAGTCAAGTTTCCTTATCAAACTCCAGTTTTAACATGCTATAATAAATGTCAATGTGTTTTAATTGATTTTCAAAACTTGCACAAGTGTGAAAATCAAACAACACATGGATTAGGGTTTTTGTTTGGACTAGGAAGCTGCAAATATTGGTAAGGTCATGCTTTTGGATCCAGAACAGCAGTCAAGCATTATTTCTGAGCTAAGAGGAGGGAAAGGCTTTTTGCTAACGTATCTGATAAAACCTGCTTGATTTTTATTGCCAGCTGCAGAAAGTTTGTTCCAATTACTTTAAATGAAATAGGAAATATTTAATTGTTCACTGTTATTGGGTGTAAAGTGTACAAAATGCACATCAGCACAGGCACCAAAAGCTTGACTTCTCTGAAGCAGAAGGTAAAGTGTGTATTTATTAAATTTATTTAATTACAATTCATTTTGGTTATTAATTAAGCTCCCTATCAGCTTGATTGCTTTAAAGTTTTCCTCAAAAACAGAACATTTGAAAATGTCACTCACTGGTTGTTTTTGCCAAAGATCTGCCCACTGATATTTGAAAATCTGACCAGTCGTGCTCAAACATTTAAACTTGACCACCAATGGATTGGCAGATGAAGTACACTGAGAGCACAGGAGAGTCACAGCAGACCAATTAACCTTTCACTGATCCCACTTATTATTGAGAGCCACTTCAAGCATTAGGAGAGACAGCCAAAGTGAGTGAAAATGAAGTGATGAAGTGACTGTGTGCATAATCATGATACAGTTGGAGCACACACACACACACATGCATGGGTCCACCCGCATCATCATTAAAAAACTGTGACATGTGACGTGACTAACACTGATTATTTCTGTTACACTACAGCAACGAGTTGATGAAAATTAAGCCTTGACATTTGTGTAGATCTTTTTGCAGAACATACAGATATTAAATGGTTACGCCGAAGAAAACTGTTTAGGAATGTCCAGAAGATCATGGCAAAAACAAAAAAGAAAAGCTTTCCAATCTTGGTTTTATATGTGGAATACGTGTGAACAGAATCAGACCATAGAAACTCCACAAACACCCATTTGAGGTCCATGAAAGGACACCCACAAAGACCCCATGTCCAGAACTCTGGGTCAGAACAGTTAATGCTGTGCAGCATGAAGCAGGAAATGTTACAACTAATCATTCTATATTTCACCTTTTGTGACATTTTATTTAACTACAACTTGATTAAAATTCCAAAAACAACATGATTTCAAGGTCTTCTTTTGGACCAACATGACATTTGTTAGGTGGTGAGCTGTAGCTGGACCTAAAACCAGCAGCACCTTTTAATAAATCTAAGAGACCAGAAAAACTGGCAAGAAACATGGCTGCCAGCAGGTCTGAGGAAAACAAAGGAGCGTGAGATGTGATTACCTAGTGACAGCAGGTGTGCTGATTACTAATGGAATGCAGGTGGTGCAGAAGAATCTGGAAACTAAAACTATAGAAGACATCTATCTGGTGATAAAACAAAATGTAACTCAGCCAAACTGCTGAAACTGTCCAAACTTTTAACAAATGCCATAAAACCCCCAACAAAGATCAATACAAAATCAAAAACCTTAACAAAGACGCACATCCCTGTACATAATTTGCATAATTTGGCCCATGAAAAAGCATTTATTGTTAAAGGAAAAAGTGTTTTTCCTCAAACATTCAAGTATTTTCCCAGTTTAATACTGGATGTGCAAGCACAACAGTTGCACCCCTGCATCACTGCGAGAAAGAAAAGGATCAACAGTGGTTTCTGGATGTACAGTGAGAAAAATTTAAGATCAACGCTGACTAAATCTTATTGACTCATTAGCTCCACCTGCCACCTTCTTTACCTTGAGCTCGCTGAAAAATGATGGGTAATCATGTCGGCTCCCCCGCTGCCCTCTGCGAGCCACCGTCTGTGGCAAAGAGTCTAATGCAGGTAATTATGTGGGAATGAAAGGCTCGGTGGCTTTATGGATGAAGATTGGCATCTTGATGGATGCAGGGGTGGATAGGTATAGGGAGGGTGGGCTGTGTCATCTGAACAGTCACGACACACACACATGTTCTTGTAAATTAACTTTTTGGGGACTTTGCATTGACTTCTATTCATTTTCTATAGCCTAACCCTGACCTTTTCCCTAAACCTAACCATTACTAGTACATGCCTAGTACTAGTAATGGTAAACTAGTACTAGGCAACTGCTAGTAAACCTATCCCCTAACCCCACAACATCACCTCTCCTTATGGGGACCTGGCTTTGGTCTTCTAGACAAGGAGCAGTTGGTCCCCACAATGTAGGATTTTTTTTCCTAAAATTGGTCCCCACAATGTAACCTGAAACAAAGACACACACACACGCACGCTCTCTCACACACACACACACACGCACGCACGCACGCACACACACACACACAAGTGCTCTTGAGGGCTTTAAAAGTTATTTTGTTGCAGCTATAATTACTCTTACCATACATCCTCTGTTGTGCTCTAAAGTGTTGCAGAAATCTTGAGACACTGCAGATTTAACCCAACCCAGAATGTTTAAAGGCCAATCAACTTATGTCTGTGAGATTTTTTTCTTCTTGTACCAACGGCTACTTTAACCCTAAATGCTATAGGGGCGTCCAAAGTGTGGCCCGGGGGCCATTTGCGGCCCTTGGAGTGATGTTGTGCGGTCCACGACTGTATTTAAAGAATGGTATAACTTTGATCCACAGGCTTAAGAGATTATTGCTGATGTAGACCTTCTTTAGATTTAATGGTGATACTTTTTAAATATAATTTTTAGATTTAACTGCAAAAAAAAAATTAAAAAAAAAAATCTCAAAATGAGCTAAATTAAGTACAATACAAAAAAAGTTGCTATAATTAATCCCTTTATCCTACAACAAACCTTCCATGAGCTATCAAAAAGTAGAATTTTTGAGAATAATTCATGGCTAAATATAACGTGTTTTCAAAGAAAATAATTTCAGTTGATTTAATAACCAATGGGGAGATATTTGACATTTTTTAAATAATATAAAGCGGTATCATCGACATACAAGTTGATCAGCTTTATCAGTGTCCCTTCAAACCTTCTATGAATCTGTATTAGTGACTGCCCACTGTTTTCAGAACTTTTACGACCCATTTAGGACATCAGTGGTCCAAATGGAGGATTAAGTTCCACCCCTTTAAAAAAAAAACAACAACAACCTAATTTTAGGCTTTTGTCTTTGAAAAATAAATGAAAATCAACTTTCAAAGCCCAAGAAAGCAAATATTAGTCCCCCCCAAAATCTAATAAATTAAATTCTTAAAAAAATAAAAATAAAAAAAAGGTCGTGTTTATGAGGCTCCTAATGTTCTGGATCTTCAAGAATTTATAAACTTTTAACCTTTCTCCAAAATATTCAAGTTGCTAAAAATGAGGTGAAAACAAAAAAACAAAACAAACATGTTTTAAATTTATATATTCTTAAATTCAGACTTTTCTGGCCCATGAGTCCTTTCATCTAGACAGTTTTGGCCCAATGAATTTTTTAAAATTTATTTAGCCTTTATTTATACAGGTCTCATTGAGCCACAAGAACTAATTTTCAAGAGAGACCTGTTTGGGGAGCAAGTGGGGGTTGGGGGCCTTGCCCATGGGACCAGGGTGGGGCGAGTGAGGGTGGGGGCAATTGTGGGTGCTTCACCTACCCCACCCACAATTTTGTGTGTTGTCGGGGCTGGGGCGTGAACCGGCGATCTTCGGATCACAGGCCCACCTCTAGCCTCTGCGCCACCACTCCCCCCTGTTTGGACATCCCTGCTTTATGATGTTGTCCTCAGGCAACAGACCACTATCTTAGCCCACATACCATACCCTGAAAAATTTTCAAGTAAAAAAAATCATTTTTAAAGTCTGAGGACAAGTCTGTGACCAATAAGCTTTTAATTTGGAGAGCATGTGACCTTTGGTCTGTGGGTGGAACCATCTTCTTTGGCAACACAGGCATGTGGACACAATGCTAGCAAAAGGTGAGATAAATATCACTTTTTTAGCATATTTAAATTACTTGGAACAAAAACATGTGATGTGCATGTATATTTGCAGAAGCATATTTGATTTAGTAAATGCACTTTTTGATTTTATTTATATGCAGAAATGGTCGTTTTCATTCATTGCTTCAGGGCAACATTGTGCAAGTTGAACCACTTTAGTTTGACCAGTAACATGCACATGCATAGTTATCTCCCTAATATATATATATTTACTGTATTTTTACTACTACCCACAGGAAATGGACACAAAAACATTTTGTGGGTGCAACAAGAAACTTGATTGAACAGTTAGGCTTATTCCTTCTGACAGTGAGGAAGAGTGGACCAGAACCAGGTGTGAGGGAGAGATGAAGATCAGGGTTCAGTCAGCAAAGAGGCTGGATGTGATAAACGTGTGTCTGTGTGTGGGGGTGGGGTGTGTGCGTGTGAACAAACAAACAAACAAAAAACAATTGATGAAATTATTGTTGCTGAAAGCAAACTTCCTCTAATTATTGTGTTGTTTGTTCCTTATTCCATTATTATACAATATTTAAAAATCTTGGTGTTTCAGTACCCTTATAGCATCTTGTTGCCCTGAGGCAACAAACCAATATTCTGGTGGTGGGCGATAAATTTTATGATCAATATGTTTTCAGGGACCCCCAAACTCCTAAAAACAAGGGTGAAATAAGTCATGCCATAGAGGGTTAAAAATACAGAGTAGGTTGATTATCTCATATTTTATTTGGGTTATATTTAGTCAAACTTTATTTTTTTTGTCTCCTCAGCCTGCTGTACTCTTTAAGTCTTCGGCTTTCCTCTTCTGTTCTCCAGCTTTACTTGTACAAAGGATGCATAATCTGACTAAACAGGGTCTAAAAACACAAAATCAAAATAATTGTTCTCCACTCCTCCATTTATAATATAACAGATGACCATTTTGAGGTAGTCTTTTAAGTGTTTGACACATACATTTAAAAATGGTTGAATTTGGAAATAGAGAATGATTCAGAATCACGGACACAGTTTTGTTGGAATCCCAAAGTCAAAGTTTCTTTATTTGTCATTTGCACCACATACATGCGGTGGAATGAATTTGTGTACATAGAGTCCCAGTGACATCCAACAAAAGTATACATTGTAAAGAAAAACAGTAATAAGATCTAAGATGTGAACTAACAAATACGCTAAGAATGCGTTAAACACTAGTAGCACAAAACTATACACTGAACAGCAGCAGCATGAACAACCTTTCTTGCCAGCCTGAGCTTGTTGTTGAAGCAGGGCCCCTAGGGTACCGGGGACAGCTTCTCCTCCAGTCACACCTGCACCTCCTTAGAAAAAGAAACACTTCCAACGTGATCTCTGCCATGGTGCATAAAATATGCATGTGGTAAGCATAGCCAGTGATGGGCAGTATGATGCACATGCTCCACGCATATCGAAAAACAAAGCTTGCTTGCATTGCATGGAAACTAGAATTGTCACATTATTGATTCTGATAGCTTCATGCACTACTCAAGAGATTTAAATTTCCAAGGAGTCCGGATTTTTTGTACTCTTTGAAAGGGGATTTAGAAAAACATTTTTTTGAGGCTTTCTGAAGGGTTTTAGATTTTGGCTTTACATTCATTTTCCACCAAATCCAGTGCATGACCTTTATTGGTGGAATGTTTTTCATTATTAATTAAGCCTTTTAACTCTGACATGTGACTCACTGAGGCTGTTCAGAACCGTTACACATAGAAAGATCAGAACATCAGAAGTGTCATCTGTAAACTCACTCACCTTTCAAATCCAATCTAAGAGTAACACACGTCACAGAGTTCAGTGTCAAAAGAAAGAAAGATCTGAACTTGTAGAAATCCACAGTGAGCTGACATCTGCCAACTGCTCTCCACACAGCTTCTCTGTGAATTTAACAGCTCTGTGTTTAATTAGGTGGATATAATGTGACGTAACACTGCTCTGACTGCCGTTTTCAGCAGCACATTGTAGCACACACGGACCACAGCGGGGCTAAAAACAATCAGAACATACACCAAACCAAAAAGAAACTAAACTTTAAAATATTATGTAATCCACGTTGATTACTAAAATTACAGGAAAATGGACTTTTTTTTCCGTTTAGAGTAATTCTGATAGTTTATTAAGATTTCTAGCAAAAAAACAAACCAAATGAAAAAGGAGAATATTCCCAAGCATCACACTTAAATTATTTTTAAACAGTCAGCGAATCCGTAGTTTTATTGTTTATTTTTATTTTATTTAATCCACTAAATAAAAAACAAATATAAACAGGGGGACGCACTACTGCCGGTGGACCACCGGCGCAATGGTTTATTTTTTTTAGTGGATTAAATAAATTAAAGCAAACTTTTGCAGCAATAGTTTTGGTTTTCCTGTGACTTATTTTCAGTTTGATAAATGGTAAATA
>NC_056505.1:16035516-16080510 GCF_014905685.2 Nematolebias whitei
AAAAAAAAAAAAAAAAAACTATATATATGTATGTGTGTGTGTATGTTTTTTTTCTTGTCTGGAGACAGCATGCTTACTGCCTGTATGGAGTCACATAAGTTCAAGAGGATGACTTAGAGCATGACTCAGGACAGATTGTATTTGCACTACTAGACATGTGTTGATAAATGTGTCCAACACTTTTCCCAAAGTGGTTTCATGAAAAACATTTCCAGTACGTGTCGAGGCTGCACAAACCTTTTTTTTGGGCTATGCCAACCACTAAGAACAGTTTGTAATGACAGATTTGAACAACTTCCGTCAATTCAATTCAATTCAATTCAATTAATTTTATTTATATAGTGCCAAATCACAACAAAGTTGTCTCAGGGCACTTTACAGAAATATTTACATACATAAAAGCCAATTAGTAAAGTTCTCTATCCACGGAGGCCAGCAGACACGTTGAATCTTGGCTTCGTCGCAGTCTCCCATCCTGAGCAAGCACAGTGGCAACAGTGGAAAGGAAAAACTCCCTTTTAAAAGGAAGAAACCTCCAGCAGAACCAGGCTCAGGACAAGCGGCCATCTGCTTTGACTGGCTGGTTTGAGAGGACAGGAAGGAGAGACAGACAAACGCAGAATGGTAGGTCCAGATATAGGTCCAGGTGTATCTGAAAGACAATTCTGGGTTTGACAGGGAGCCAATGGAGAGAAGCTAAAACTGGAGAAATATGATCTCTCCCACTAACTCCAGTTAAGACTCTGGCAGCAGAGACAAAAAGTTCTGAATCTTAAATAATGAAATACTTTAGTGCTGTGTCATCACACTGAAGACAATTTAGCAAAAAATAAAATAAAACGGGATCTTTTTGGCACTGTCTCACTGTCACAAAGACGAGATTTATTTTATTTAGATCTTTGAAGAGCACCAAATATAACACTTTCTTTTTTTTTTTTTCACTTACCCTTTATTTATACAGGTAGTCTCTCATTGAGCCACGAGAACTCATTTTCAAGAGAGACCTGTTTAGGGAGCAGATGGGGGTTTAGGGCCTTGCTCATGGGCCCAGGGTGGGGCGAATGAGGGTGGGGGCAAGTGTGGGTGCTTCACCTACCCCACCTACAATTTTTTTTTTATGTTGTCGGGGCGTGAACCTGTTCAGTTCACAGGCCCACCTCTCTAACCTCTGCGCCACCACTCCCCATCTTTTATAAAATACTTGTATAACTCAATTAGTTGAAAGCCTGTCATACAGTTTATGATCAACTAAGATACATTTTTCAAATCATGTTTCACATCTTTGAACAAACTTTTTTTTTCTTTTTGTGAAAGATGTAACTTCCAGAATTTAAAAAAAATATTTTTATGTTTACGACTGACACCTACCACTCCACTTGTTCACTTTCCCCAATTTTATCACATTGGATATGTTGCTGTGACGTTAAGGCACAAGGGCTGAACTAAAATTAAATTTAAAAATAGCAGCCAAAGACTAAAGATAAACTTTTAAAGACCTTCTGCAAGCACGGCGAACTAATGATCAGGACCAGTTTGAGAAGAAGCAAAGAAAAAAGGAGTAGCTTCTTGTGACGCCTTTGACATTCATTGGCCGCTGAATCATTAAGCTACAGTGTAAACTGCTGATTTGAACTGTCCTACCTGTACTTTACATCAGAACTGGCAAACATGAATGGCCTCGGCTTTGCCCTCTAAAAATTCCCACAACGTTGAAGCACTTGTAAAACATCTGAAGTGAATATGAAGGTGATGCTTGACCATTACCTCTACAGTGGAGGCTTTTGTTCCTTCATGCAGAACAATGACTGTGTGTTGTTTGAAGCAAGATTAATGGCCCACAATCAGCCCCCATTTATCACGCTGTCTCATGAGTCTGCACCACATGTGCACTGATATATTCAAGTGTGTCCCGAATCCTGAAAGATCTTGGAACCAGTCGATAAACAAATAATGGATCACCTCTGCGCTGTCCCCAAGGAAAGAATCTACATGAAATTGAACTCCTATCGACTGTCCTTTAGGAGCTTGGATATGTTCAGTAACAGTGCAAATAAAAAAAAGGCTTTGCGCCGTATAGGCAAATTCACAGAAAGCAAAACAGCAATTTTAATAGAAAGAAGAATAATTTGCTTTTGGTGATTGGTATTGAAAATGGTTGTAAAGTTGGATTACAATGTAAAACAGGGACTTCTTGACTGGAATGACTGATGTTTTGAAAGTTCCTGCAGCTGCCATGACCTCAGCAGAGACATCCTTTCTGATAACCACTTAATGGCATATTGACCACCCGATGTGTTTCCTCCTGGTTAACCTGCTACTGCAGAATGAGTTTCTGTCCTCTCATTCTGGTCTCATCTCAGATGTTTTACAGTCTCGAGCTTCCATGGGGCTGTTTCTTTCTCTCTTTTCCCCTCCTCTCTTTGCTATGCATGCTGTGTCATTTCACTTTCAGCTTCCGCTTTTCGTTCTGTTTAAACCCTTGTCAGGTCTTCACTGACCTTTTTCTAATTTCTCTTACTGGTTTTAAATTTTTGTAACACACACGTCATAGCATTTTGTACATTCCAAAAAAATATAACAAAAAACACCTTCATATTTATTTATTGAAAATCATATCTGCCTGCCTATTGGTGCAGAGAAGGTTGAGTATTTACTGTATATCAAACGCAAAAGAATTCAGAAATGAACAATTCAGCAGAGTAGGTTTACTTGCTTCATTGGTTTGCTCTCTTAGTTTTGAGCTTCTCTGCATAAAGCTAGTTAAAAAGAGCAAACCATCCATATTGAAAATCCAGCAAATCCTGAAGGCATCCAAAGAAAACTTCCTGCTACTAAGCATCTGTTCTCCCTGTAGACGATAATAAATGCAAGCTTTATCGAGCACACCTTTAAACAAAGCATCCTGCGTTATATAACAGTCTTGCAATAGATTCTGCACCAGTGAAGGTTATAATTGTGTTGATTAAAGGTCTGGTTACTAAACCCTGCAGGAATAAGACTCGTGCCTGTGCTATTAAGCTTAATTTACAATATATTGCAGGTTGAGCAAGCTCTGTGTTTCTTATTGGTCTTTGAAAACCACATGTGAATTTATGCTTAAATAAAGAGCACAACACAAGAACAAATGGTTACTTTCAGGCAAACTATTTTATTTTTAGAGAAAAATCTTTAAAGGTTTTCTTTAGATTTTGCTTCTTATATTTCAGGTGTCCGATGAATCATCCGACTCCCCAGAACCTGAGCCAGTCATATGCATGGAGCCCTTTCTGGTGCGAAGACTTTCATGCCGGGCGGTCCAGCTGCCACCGTTAGCCTTTCGACAAGCAGAGCAGTACTACTGCGACCGTAAGCCTGAGCCTGTAAGGATCTGTGTATTTTGTTAGTTTATTTTCTGTGGTTGTGTCATTTGAGTCATTCAGTATTCTGTTCCCCAGTGCTCCTCGTGTTTTCTGCTCCAGTCCCTCCCACATTCACCAGACACAGTCACGGTTCCCCCGAGGCCCACAACACTGCCTTTACGTGCACCGCCACTCATCGCCATCACCTCAGCTGACACCAGCAGGTAGGAGAACTCGCGCGTCTCCGTCCTTGCACATGAAAAATGACTTTTAATGAAATAGGCCACTGGTATAATTAGTTTTTAAAGTGGAATGGTTTGGTGGATTGACACATAATTGAACCGAGGGCAGATATCCAGTAATTTTGTGACACGGGACGAAAAAAAAAATCCCTGAAATGCAAGTTACCTAAGGCTAACTTTGAAGCCATGTTTTGGAGCCATGTTTCCATGGCAACAATAAGTGATTTGCTTAAAGTTGAGAAGAAATTACCAAAAAGTGCAAAACCAGTTTGACTTTGTGTTCTGATCTTTGACTTACTTCATTGTCCACTAACAGACACGCCTTGCATCACAAGCTCCAGTACACACATAACTGCTGAAGAAACAGCAAGAAAACTAAAAATATTACACAAAATTAAACAGTTAAAAGACCCAAAAGTTTCAAAGTGTCTTTTCTGAGTAGCATGATAAAGGGACAAAAATAGTCTTTGTATTTATTTTCCCTGTACTCATTCGCCCTAATTTTATTATGGCTGGGATCCTTGGTTATTTTATTAGCATGTCTAAAAGTGCTCCTGTGGAGTCAGTCAATGAAGAAACTCTTACAAGAATGATGCGCCAGCTTAGCTCAGACAAGCCCTGGCTTTCAGTTGAACGGACATATTGTAAAACATTTTGTTTTGTTGAGCAAAAGAACAGAGGGAATATCTCCTGTCTTCTTTGGTCTGATTGACTTCTTATACACATAATGATATTTACTTGTTGAAAATCGTTTTATGCTTCGGTTATGAACTGTAAATGGAAATGTATACAGTATCCTGAGTAGCTTTCAAGATGAGTGGAGTTTGCATGTTCTCTCCATACATAAGTAGGTGCTCTTCGGGTACTGCAGTTTTCGCCATATAAATCACAGTTTTTTGCATAATGTGCATGCCCTGCGACTTATATGCCGAAGCGATGTATTTATGGATTCTTTTCCCATATTTTTAAACCAATTTTTGGCTGAGATATGACCGTTTTCATTCATTCTGACTGAAAATATTGAACACTGTCATTTTCAGCCACTAGATGGTTGTCGAGTGTATGGCATGCCGTTGTATCATGTAATAGGTAAAAGTGGCTATTAATGACACAATCGGCTTGCCATAACTGCCACCGTCGTCTGCCTGGAGCAGCTGTCAAATCAGCTTCATTTTGCTACGCCGCCCCGGTGAAATGCAGCTAATTTGACCATTGAAGTGCTTTCATTAAGTAAAAGTTCAACTGAGACACACCTTTACTATACAATCGAACTAACAAATAATTGTTTTTAGGTGGTTATCTTGTTAAATTTCAAAGAAATGGACAGCGAGTCACCCTCTGCACGTTCATGTTTCTGCGAATCGGCTTTTGAAACACAGCTGATTTTACCATTAAAGTGCATTTTTTTAAGGAAAAGTTCAACTGAGACACACCTTTGCTATAATTTTGAGCAAACAAATAATTGTTTTTAAGTGTTAATGTTGTTAAATTCTTGTTAAAGTCCTCCCGTGCACGCTCCCGCGGCAGCCATTTGGCAGCCGATCGATTTTTGGAACATTTCCAGATTCGGCCCACATTTCCGGATTGTCAGCGGTGACGCATAATAGATGCAATGTATATGGTAAAGTGACATATTCATGGATTTTTCCACTTTATTAGACATATTTGGACTGATGCGACCTATAGGGTGGTGCGACATTTACGGCGGAAAATACAAAGCTCCAGTTTCATCCCACAGACTATAAACATCTATTTTAGATTAAATGGTAACTCTAAATTGTCCCTAGGTGTGAGTGAGAGAGTGAATGGTTGTTTGTCTCGTTTGTCTCTGTGTGGCCCTGTGATGGACTTGCGACCCGTCCAGGGTGTACCCCGCCCCTCGCACAGTGATTACTGGACATGGGCACCAGCGACCCCCGTGACCCAAAATGGAATAAGCGGGTAAAGAAAATGGATGGATGGAAGATGTGTGTGTGTATTAAAATACATAATACCTACTGGTAATGCTGTTGTTTATTGCTAATAGTTAGAAAATTATTTTGCAACATTTCCTGATGCATGCTCAGTAATCCAGGTGGAAAAATCTGAAACAGTTAAATCTGGTCATTCAAAAAACAAAACAAAGCAAAACAACAAAAAAATGTAGAAACGTTTCGTCTCTCATCCGAGAGACTTCCTCAGTCTGAGGTGCTGTTTTCAGCTCAGTCTCTTAAATAGCACCTTCCCAGAGTGGATCAACCAGTTTTGCTGCTGACAACCAAAACCAGCTGATCACATGCTCAAGAAGGACCATCAGCCTAACGATGGATCATTAGCACACTGATGGCTGTTTACTACTCACAGAGGGCTGAGTGATACTAGCAATCACAGCATTGTAAGAGGGGGACAGTTGAACACGTAGGCCTCCACTCCTGTTTAATGATGGACGATTTCTTTTCACAAAGATGGCCTCCTTTACTCCTCTCTCAAACCATCGTTCCTCTCTATCCAAGATGTGCACATCTTCATCCCTGAAAGAGTGACCGCTGGCCTGGAGATGAGTGTAGACCGCAGAGTCCTGGCCTGATGATGTTGATCTTCTGTGCTGGGCCATCCTTTTGGCCAGTGGCTGTTTTGTTTCCCCGATGTAAGACTGATCACAGCCCTCCTGACACTGAACAGCATACACAACATTACTCTGTTTGTGCCGGGGGACTGGATCTTTGGGATGAACCAGTCTTTGCCGTAATGTATTTTGGGGTTTAAAAGCCACTGGGACGTTATGTTTAGAAAATAAACGTCTCAGTTTCTCTGATACTCCCTCAACATATGGAATGACCACTGGTCTGGGTCTGGGTTCCTCCTTTTCACCTGTTGGCTGACTGGAGTCCTGTTTGGGTTTCTTCTCTGCTTTCAGGAAGGCCCAGTTAGGATATCCACATTGCTCTAGAGCCTGTCTTGTGTGGGATTTCTCCTTCTGCCTGGCTCCTGAGCTAGTGGGGACGCTGTCTGCTCTGTGATACAGAGTCCTGATGACTCCTAACTTGTGCTCCAAAGGGTGATGGGAGTCAAACTGCAAATACTGGTCTGTGTGTGTGGGTTTGCGGTACACCTCAGTTTGCAAATGTCCTCTATCAGAGACTGAGACCTCACAGTCCAAGAAAGCCAACTTGCCATTTTTTACATCTTCTCGTGTGAACTTTATAAATTTATCCACAGAGTTGATGTGGTCAGTAAAATGTTGGACTTCCTGAGATTTAACTTTAACCCAGGTGTCGTCAACATACCTGAACCAATGACTTGGTGGTGTCCCTGAAAAGGACGTCAAGGCTCTCTTTTCTACCTCCTCCATGTACAGGTTAGCAACAATAGGAGAAACTGGAGACCCCATAGCACACCCATATTTCTGCCTATAATATTGCTCCCCATATATGAAGTAGGTTGACTGCAGGCATAGTTTCAAGAGTTGACACAGTGGTTCTGTGGCTTTTAAACCCCAAAATACATTACGGCAAAGACTGGTTCATCCCAAAGATCCAGTCCCCCGGCACAAAC
The DNA here is from genome assembly GCF_014905685.2 of Nematolebias whitei. Taxonomy (NCBI): domain Eukaryota; kingdom Metazoa; phylum Chordata; class Actinopteri; order Cyprinodontiformes; family Rivulidae; genus Nematolebias; species Nematolebias whitei. Next base: position 16,042,631 of record NC_056505.1, read on the forward strand.
AGAGTAATGTTGTGTATGCTTTTCAGTGTCAGGAGGGCTGTGGTCAGTCTTACATCGGGGAAACAAAACAGCCACTGGCCAAAAGGATGGACCAGCATAGAAGATCAACATCAACAGGCCAGGACTCTGCGATCTACACTCATCTCCAGGCCAGCGGTCACTCTTTCAGGGATGAAGATGTGCACATCTTGGATAGAGAGGAACGATGGTTTGAGAGAGGAGTAAAGGAGGCCATCTTTGTGAAAAGAAATCGTCCATCGTTAAACAGGGGTGGAGGCCTACGTGTTCAATTGTCCCCCTCTTACAATGCTGTGATTGCTAGTATCACTCAGCCCTCTGTGGATAGTACACAGCCATCAGTGTGCTAATGATCCATCGTTAGGCTGATGGTCCTTCTTGAGCATGTGATCAGCTGGTTTTGGTTGTCAGCAGCAAAACTGGTTGATCCACTCTGGGAAGGTGCTATTTAAGAGACTGAGCTGAAAACAGCACCTCAGACTGAGGAAGTCTCTCGGATGAGAGACGAAACGTTTCTACATTTTTTTGTTGTTTTGCTTTGTTTTGTTTTTTTGAATGTCCAGAGGACCAGATTTAACTGTTTTAGATTTTGCAACATTGTTTTGTTTAATATCCTGAAAGCAAACTGCCAGCTTTATGTAATAAATACCTTCAGATGGCTCTTTAAAAAAATCACATAAAACAGTCAAGTTTAATGTGCAACCACAGAATTGATAAAAAAAACCCTTTAAGAATTGAGTGTCATGACTAAAACTGGGTGCGTGTCAAAGGATAGATTATTTTACTGGAGGCAGTCAGGCTGCAGCATCAAAGAGTTGACTGAGGGTTTCTAAAGAGGCTGGCACGACACTCTGTTATGCTTCAGAGATTCTCTGTCCGTCTTACCAAAGTTCACTCAGACTAACGTGAAAGCACAATCAAAAGATCGATAAACTGAGCTCTGTTCGCCGAGAGGTAAGAACTCTATCACAGATACTGACTTAACTAAAACAAGTACCATATTTTTTGGCGTATAAGTCAGTTTTTTTCCATAGATTTGTCAATCCTGCAACTTATACGTCGAAGCAACTTATATACTTTTCCCCCCCCATAATCATAAAGCAATTTTTGACTGACGCTTTAAATTTCAAAGAACTTGCAACAGCGAGTCCTCCCGTGCACGCTCGCTTCATTCAGCTGGTGCAGGTGGAGGAATGATAGAAAGCTATTAGAATTCACTTATTTGGTTTTCTGTATAGGCATTTTGTGTTTTGTCCAAGAAATGGAAACAATAGTTTTATCAACATTGTCCATTTATTGCTTCTGTTACGTTCAAAATAATAATAATAATAATAATAATAATAATAATAAACTGATGTGGTAGCTTTAGTTGATTTAGTCTATAGTTTTAGAAATTGAATAGATGGATAATAAAGGCAACATTTAATCAAATACTGAAACTAGTACAAAAAAATAAAAACTATTGCAGGTTGAAAAGTATAGCATTTTGTTTCCCTAGAAACTATTTCTTTTGATGCTGGGCACTTGAAACTGAATTTCTGAATGATAGTTCAAACGAGGCTGAAGCCACTTCAGTTGGATTTTATATACCGGTACTCTTTCATTTGCATTATTTATTTTTTCTTGTTTTGAGTCTTAAAAAATAAAAAGAAACTCTAACACCAAGAAACAAACTACGATGACTGATAGTTGTCTGTGTTCATGCTTCTATATTCACTTGTGAGAAATAAACGTCGTTTGAATCAATGCTTCTCTAATGAGACAACACCAAATACATTTATTTTCATTATTAGGTGTGTGTGTGTGTGTGTGTGTGTGTGTGTGAGTGTGTAAAACATCACATAACGTCACTTTGGAAGTCCTAAACACAAGGACATATTAGGAAGAACATTTAAGAAAACCTGAGACTTGAATACATCCTCTTGTAGAAAATGTTAATGATGTTTCAGGAACAGAACAGTTAAGGACCAATAATAAATAATGGTTGAAGAACCGACATAAATGTTCAGGAAGAGACAGATAAAACCAGCTGATGGAAAACCATTAACATTCGTTTGATTCTCAGTGCTATAGAGCCACTGCTATGTGGTCCAGACAAAAATAAAAATAATCCACATTTATTGAAACTTTGAGAGATGTGAACACAAAAAGTCAAGCAGGAGAAAAGAAACTACTACAACTGTGTTTCATGGTGATTTGGAATATTCATGTCTGGAGGTGTCTTGTTAGACACAAACTGGATGCTGACACCAAATCAACTTGACCTGGATCAAAGAGGAAACCTTCATTCTAACTTCAGAAATATGCTTTTTTTTGCATCTTTTTGGGGAGAACGTTTCAAACTGCAGCAGAATAATGAGCCCAAACACATCTCAAAGCTTTGCAGCAAGCAGAGGAAGATTAAAGAAGGACCAAAAGTTCTGGGTGTCATTGATCACAGTGAACTGAGCTCAACTTCTCTGGATGAGTAACGGGGACAAACAGTGGAGTTTGAAGAAGCTGGACAATTGTCCAGTTGTCCCATCAGGCTGGAGTTATACGATTTAAATGTTCTGCACAAGAACATCGAACTAAGTGTTGCTTTGACCCAACGATTATGTGGATTAAACAGGAAAAAATGTTTAAGTTTATCTTGATGAATCATCTAAGTATGTTGTAAATTACAAAACCCAGAAGAACAAGAGGTTTGCTTTGAAAGATGAATTGGTTACAGCTCTGATGACAGAAGAATGAACGAACCAAAAGAGTTCAGAATCAGTGCTGTTTGAGGCAAAAAGAAAAAAAAAAAAGCATAAATAAACTAGAAAAAAAGCTTTTTTCTGTTAAAAAAAGGCAGCATGAAAGTTGAGTGCAAAGCTAAAAAAAGCACAATAAAAAGCTAAAAGTAGCAATATGCTACCTAAATGTAGTAAAACACTAGGTAAAAATAGCAAAACGCTAATTAAAAGCCAAAAGTAATAAACCAATAGCTAAAATGATCAAAATATTAAACGCTAAAAGTAGCAAATCACTAATAGCTACAAATAGCAAAAGTTCATAGTCATAAAAAGCTAGCTAAAATTGATCCAAAACTAATAAGTATGTAAAAGGACCAAAAAGCTGGATCGAAGCTAAAAGCAGTAAAAGGCTAGCTAAAAGCCAAAGTAGCAGAATGGTAGCTAAAAATTAAAAATATCAAAGACAGTCAGTGTGCTGAGGCAGTTTTCAAAAACTTTAATGTTTTTAAAAAGAGTCGAAGCGAGCCCAATGAATTAAATTTAATAAATATTTATGTAAAACGTACAAATGGCTAAACTCACAGCAACCATCTCTTGAATGAATGTTTTGGAATACGAATGGACCAAATTGTAGGAATATTAAAAAGATGGAAAAAAAACAAACAAACAAACAAAAAAACCATGTTATTTGAGCTGTAATGCTGTTTGGGACAAAAAAAAAAAAAAAAAAAAAGGGCAAATAAATAAACACATAAATAAATAAATAAACAAATAAATAAATAAATAAATAAATAAATAAATACCTTGTTATTTGAGACAATGTTGTTTGGGACTAAAAAGGCAAATAAATAAATGCAAATATCTTATTTGAGCTTTAATTCTGTTTGTGACTAAAAATGCAAATAAATAAATAAATAAATAAAAATAATCATGTTATTTGAGCTGTAATGCTGTTTGGGACTAAATAAGACAAATAAATAAATAAATAAAAATTGGTAATCAGTATCAGCTCTTCTATGTGGGTGACCACATACAAATTTCATAGTAGGTTTTGATTTTTGTTGTTTCATTGATGTCACTTTCCAAAATTTGCAACAACAACAAAATTGGACTTTTAAGCGACAAAATGTTTATTGTAATAAACAAGCTTCAAATCTGAGGAAGTTCAGTGTCATTGCAGAAGAACAGATGGCATGTTGAGAGGTAGGAAGTAAAAACTGTGTCGGCAGTGATGCGAGGAATCCTTGCTGTTTAGAGGACTAATAACATGAGAAACGTTGATATTTAAAGTTCCCCCATCTGGCTTCAAACAGCGTGACTCATCAAACACTGAAGTCGAACAGATTTCTGTCCTTCACCTCTGTCACTTTTTAATCTTACCAAGGTGTTTGAACTACTACAAGAATAAGATTAATGCAAAGACTTTCAGAAAGATACAACCTTTTTAGTTCTGGAAACACTCGGCTTCAAAACGGTTTTGTGATGTCAGTTAATTATCACGTGCTGTCAAAGGTGACAATGTTCTTGCCCGTGTCCGTCTCTATGTTTGTCAATAGTGCTGGTGAATTATCTCACGAAGTACTGGATAGATTTTAATAAAACGTTCAGAACGTAATCATTAGGTATACATCTACAAATTATATGTTGTAGCCAGCTCAATTCAAAATTGACCATATAAATCACATAAATGTCCATAACTCATTCAACTTTGCAGATATTAAGCTAAAACTTGGTGTGATTGTAGCTGACTATCCAAAACACACATCTTTACATTCTTTGACCAAAACAGCTAGAACTGCATTAGTTCTCAGCGTTAGATGATCTTGGTTCAAAAGAATGACATGAAATTCTTTTAAGGCTCGTTAGAGCCTAAATTTAAAAAGTAGCTCACAGTAATTTAATAAATGACAAATTAATTGTTGTCTGGATCTCAAATCACACACAAAAAAGTGATGCAATACAAATATTATTTTGGAAATTATAGCCAAAGCCCAACTTGGAAAAGATTCAACTCCCCGTTTGGACAATCTTTGAGATGGTATCAAAGCAATGTGGATGAAATGAAGTTTGGCAGAGACAAACTCTAACTCTCCAGCCAGATTTATTCTCCGAAGTGTTACGGTAACACACACATCCAACAGCGTTCTGTATCAGAGATATTCCTGTGGGAAAATCCTACTTGTAAAGTTAGTGGTTAAAGCTCTATTTTTAGAGAAATCCTCATCGTCTTTGTGGAAACAAAAGGGAATCTTCTTGTTAAAGTCAAAGCGATGGTCCTCTCTGACTCAGCTTTGATCAATCAGAGTCTCACTTATACATATGGAGCAACTAGCATAACGCTGCTCAGTAGCTCATCATATACCATTTGAGAGTGCCACAAATGATGAGATTGTGCTCAGTTCAAAGGGATGAAGAAACTAATTGAAAATGAGCAATGAGGATCCGCTTGTTAAGGCCTAAAGATGTTTACAGGCTTTGGTGGGGATAAAATGTACAAAGTGTCGCAGGCTCCTTATAAAAAAAAATACTGATGTGAAAAAGCAGAGTTGTAGGTGTTACACATTCTAAATCTGCAGCTTCCCATCAGCAAAACAGTTTTTCATGACAATCAGAGCCACAGAATTGCAGAAACTGTGTCTTGTTTTTCATAGTTGCTGCTTGATTATAAAGGAGTACTGACAGTTCTGTCTGTAAACAAATTTGTCACAGATTTACATTGTTCAGCCAGCTACATTGGTGACTATGTCCCATAATTCAGAAACAGTCAATACTGAATAAATTGAAGGCCAAGTATTTCTTTAAGGAATGCATATCACCTGCCATTTTTCATTGCCATGGATTTGGTTTTAGGATTTGAGCATGACGCCACACAACAAGAATGGTTAAAAAGTTTGAGAAGCAGCTGCTGGTGGAGATCTGAATCCAATGGTGGGACCAATGTGCAGGGATAGGATGATTAGTGAACTGAACTTTTCTGTGAATTGTCAGCTGAACAGAAATACAGTCACTAACCTTCAGTCAGGAGATGGGGGGAAGCCACCTGAAGGAGATGGAGGCGATGATGTCATCATCACTGGGTGAAGTGCAGCAGCGAGGCAGAGGTGAGCAGAGCGTTGTCAGACGGGAAATCCAAGAACAGGGTCCAGAGGCACAGGCGGGGGTCATACACTGGGGGTCAGAGATCCAGATCCAAATTCGAGTTATAATCCGTGAAGCGTAGTCGTTGGGGCAGAAAAGGAGGTCAGTACTGAGGTCAGAAAGGCAAATCCAGAACAGACAGGGAGAAGGCAAATTGTGGAATCCAAGAGGCAGGCGTGTGGTCAAGACGAGGCAGGCAAACATAACACTGGACATCTACTACCACAAAGGGTTCAATAATCTGGCAGGGAATCAGAGTGAGAGTGGATCATAGAGCAGGGCACAGATGTAGGGAATGAGCGCTGATTAATCTGTGGAGAGTGGGTGTGGCTGAATGACAAGAGCAGAAACACGACATGAGGGAGCAGGATCAGGACATTCATACCAGAAATACAAACTAAAATCAGCAAACGCTGACAAGCTACTCAGCTACAACCACATGCCAAATGTAGCTAATGTCTATAAAACTAGCCAAGTAGGAGCCATTTTTTATGTTGGCTGATATCAGTTAGCTGTGGTGGCCATCTTCAAATATTTACATTCATTGATTACTTTCTGAGATTTACATTAAAATCTAAAAAGTAGTTCATGAGATTTTTTTTTTCAAAAAGATGGTTTTAACACCAACAGCTAATCTCAAATCTTTAAGCAAAAGTATTGTGCAATGTCTAGTGCTCTGAGTATGAGTTGAGAATAATAGTCAGCCACTGCCACACATCTGTATAACTGTCAGAGTTATAGCCATTTTTGTGTTTCCCAAGGTCTTCCTAAAGTGGCAGCCATTTTGAATTGGGTTGATTCCAAAGGTTAATCAGATGTAGATGTACAACAAATGATAAATGTCTTAATAAAATCCATTCAGCAGTTCATGAGATATTTTGCTAACAGACTAACACATCTGACCCCAAAAGTTAATGAGAATGTTTAAAAAACATCTTGTGCAGTCGGTTCATGCTTTGATGTTATTTGTGCAATCAGCATCTGCTTCTAACACCAACTTTGAGCTTCATATCTGAAAAACTAATTGAGTTTTAGCTAGTTTGTGTTTTTAAGATCATATAGCTGAGGAAGCCATCTTCAATGGGGTTCACTCCAAAAGTCAATTATTTGTAGATGTTTATCTAGTGAATAATTTTTTGCAAGTTTCATATAAATTTATCCTTTGTTTCCTAAGATATGATGGTAACAGACAAACACAGGCACACAGACACAGGAAAAAACAAAACTGCTTGTGCATTTATTGTGGTGGACAATAAATATTACTGCAATCTGATTTTATATATATATCTATATCCGAGTATATCTATATAAATATAGATATAGACAGACAGATAGACAGACAGACAGACAGACAGACAGACAGACAGACAGACAGACAGATAAGGCGTAGAAGCAGCTCAGAAGCATCTTTGATGTTCAGAAAGAAAGCTGTTTCCGTGTATGTAAAACTGACCACTCTGACAATGCCTTTCTGCCTTTTGCATGAAAAACCAGTGACATTTTTTTATTTATTTTTTTAACAAAGTTTTTATTTATTTATAGGATTAAAAATGCATGCATGTGATGCATGCATTTCTTTGCCAATATTTAGTTTTGATGATGGGAGAGTCGTGTCCCCTTCAGCACGTCCAAGATTCTCACTTTGGTTCAGGTTGTGACTCTGGTGACCAGTCCACGTGTGAAAATGATGTCTCATGCTGCCCAGAACCACTCAGCCTCAATCTGAGCCCCATGAATCGTGGCGTTGCCTTCTTATTGTACCGTCATGGTGAATTCTCTCATCGTTAATTGTCTGTGGTTGTTGCAGCAGAACAAAATTGATGGATTTGAGGTAAAATGTGACAAATTTAAGGATGTTGTTGCAATGTTTGTTTCAACCTTGAGTCATCAAAAAATTACAAGCCCAGCATTCCTTGAAAACGTGAAAATACCTGCTGCCTTTCATGCCAGACATTTAGATTAGTCATTTTGGTCAAACCTTGAAAATAACATTATTCACAATCTAATACAGCATCTCATGAGATCTGTTGGTGCCTGGAGGATCTGTTGCCTGTAAGCAACTTTCATCTACGATCACACGTTTTAGTTTAATTTCTCTTTGATATAGCCGATTACCAAAAAAAAACACAGTAATACACAATATTTTTTAAAATATTGCAGATTGTTTTTGTCCATTCAAACTTAAACTCCATTAAAATTGTAATATCGAGCAACTCGTAAGACATAAGCACAATGCTGATGGGGCTGGCAGACTCTGGTCTCGAGAGGGTCTGATCTGCTGGCACAACAAATGACGAAACGCTGGTAAACAGCAGCCGAAATAACTCGGTTTACATGAATGTTTTTGTGTCTTGAAGGCTGTGACTTTCTATTTGCGTTGAAGATAAGGCTTGGCAAACAAACCATGAACAAAAAGCACAAACTGTAGCTATTATGTTAAAACGTGTGAATAAAACGTGTGAATAAGTGTCTTGATACAGATGAACCGTTCAAGGCTGTCAGAGATAAATAAAAGTGTTGTTTAAAGCAAGATATCGGTGTATTGATTTCCCAAACACTGAAAGGTCGTCATGAGACTGATGAGTTATGTCAGGAATCAATAAGAAATGAACAAATCTTTCCTTTTTATGCTCACGGACACAAACACCCACTTACTTGGAAGTAGACGCAGATGTATACAGATCTCTCTCTCCCCCCGTTGATACCAATCTGACACAAACGCTGTTTCCCCCCTCTTAATTAAAATTCTGCTTTGCCCACTGTGAGGAACTGATTGGATTCATTCTGCAATGTGTGAAAGAACACGAAGCTCAACATAATTTCCAGGGAGAAATATTTATTTGGCTTGTGCCAATCATAATTAAGTATCAGAAGGTTTATTAAACTGTTTCAAGTAGGAAACTAGCTGATGTGAACCAGTCGAGCGTAGCTGGTAACCTGATCCGTATAATGAGCCAAGTATCGGAGCAGTCAGGGTAAATCGTTAAGTATTGACGGCACTACACTCACCTCAGCCTCAGTCCTGTCCAACAGTCAAGCTCAGCCTGAGCAGTCAACAGACAAAAGTGTGTACAATACGATTCTGAATAAGTTTTGTTCAGGGCCATGTTTACCTTTATAACACAGCATCTTGTAAAAAGAAAACACCAGAACTGAGACCAGTTGCTGGAGGTTTAAGAGGTGCACATCTGATTTTTGTCTAATATAAGATTCTTGTTGTTCGGACTTGAATCGTCTTAGCTGGAGTTTTTTTTTTTTTTTGCTAGATTGAAGCTTATGATGTTCTGACACCTGTATATACTTTTGTGCATTGATGGTGCCTTTTCAAAAGTGTAAGCTGCACATGTTAGGGGCATTAATACACCCCCATATCATCAGAGAGGCAAGCTTTTGAACTGTGCGCTGATAACAAGTCAGATGTTCCCCGTCCTCTTTAGTACGGAGGATGCCGTGTCTGTGGTTTCTGAGAAGAATGTCCATTTTAGGGGTATTATTGATTGACATTTACAAAAACATCACACAATCACAAATTGCTATCCCCCCCACCCCTTGATTTTCGTTAGCTTATCTCTGCACTGTATCTAAGTTTGGGGGTAGCCATCCTCTCCAATATCTCTCAGTAAATATGTTAATTTCTTGTGGTGCTGTCCATCAACACAATGAGGAAGTGTGACTGCATCATTTCTTCCCATCCACAGTGACTTTATTTGCATGAACGCTTGTATAAGCACCCTGCAGATGTTGGATGCTGTCTATCACGGTGCATTAAGATTCATAACAGGCTGTAACTACCGTACCCACCACTGCACTCTGTATTCACTGGTTAACTGGTCATCATTAACTTCACGCAGACTCTCCCACTGGTGCATTTTCATTTTAAAATCACTTCCTGGTTTGTTGCCTTCATCCATCTCCTCCTACATGTCTCTACGTGAGTGCAGCTACAGCGTGCGCTCTCAGGACATTATTACCTGCAGTCTTCCCTCAGTACGGACTGAATAGGCAAAAGGACTTTCTCCTACTCTGTTCCTGTTTCCTGGAATATCTTACAAAAAGATCTGAAGCTCTTGACCTTGACTTCTCTAAGTGTCTTTAAACATCTGTTAAGTTCCTGGGAAATACCAATGCAGACATGTTCCTGTTTTTAGTTTTCTACATCACCTTACAACCTAGCTGTTTTTTTTTTTTTGTTTTGTTACATCTTCTTTTATATACCATTTTATTTTCACTTGTTATTCTCAATTTGTATGCACCCTTTACGATTGTCTTTTGTTGTCTTTGTTGTTCTACTCTTGTCATCACTCTTTGTTTTAAAAAATGGGATTAACCTGTATAAATAAAGGATGAATTAAAAAGTGGAAGCTGGAATGTAGTTTTCAGTTTTGCTGTGCTGGTCATCCAATGACATAGCTCCGCTGGTCAATCAATGGGTGCCCTCTGCTTACGTCAATATCGGCCCCTCGGAGCCGCCCACTTGGAACCTCGAACAAGGTGGTTCCATAAACTGAGCTGGGTGGGGTGGAGCTTAACTGGTGTCGAGTTGTGCAGAGCCGAGGAGAGTTGAGACAGTGGTAAAGCACCGTTTGACTCACAGTAAAGACATGCCAGCACAGAACAAGCTAAAAGGTAATTGATCTCTAACTTACCGGTATTTATTACTGATTTACAGAATGCACACTAACATCAACCATGCTGCAATCAACTCAGAATGTGTCACACGTAAAATGGTCCTAAAGTCCTGAAACTTGTTGTTACCTCAGTCTGTCTGACAAGTCAACTCAAGTTTAAGTTTTTATTCAGGAAAACCATCCCATTTGGTTACATGGACTTAACACAATTAGTTTTGAAATAAACCTCAACATTTTGTTGCTGTCTATAATTACATACGGGACATGTTTTAGCGTCTATCGGGTCAAAATTATACTTTATTCCTCCAAACTGAGGTCGTTTAAAGCGCTATCTACAACAGGTAAGATATTTATTGAGCATAACTTTTTCATAGAACACCACTTTAAAAAATATTTAAAAAACAAAATAAATATAGACAATTAAAAAATGTGTGGATATATCTACGTGTTCCTCACAGTGTTTCAGCCCGAACACACAACTTACAATCCAACGTCCTTACATGACCCCGTGAGCATCCCACACTTGTGTACTTTCTCTTTGTGCGTTCCTGCTTTTCAGTCACCTTGCTCCTAAAGAATTACATTTCTGCTGTGAAGCTTATATTATTACATTGCCAGTTTGCTTCCAGAGTAATGGGTTTGAGCTGTACAGTGAGTAGGCTACAAGAAGCGGCTAGAAGAAAGAAAGAACGAAAGTGGCACTCCCCAATGAGCCCCCTTTATTTGGAATTGATGACAAACAGAACAGGAGGTGAGATTTAACAAGGTGGCTGGATGTTTGTGTTACTCTCTTACCCATGGGCACAAATCCTGCAGTTACTCTGTTTAATTTATCACTATGAGGCTCATTTATTTATTTTTGACCTGCACTTGATGTGGGGCTTCTAATTGTTTTTTATCGCTCGCTGCCAAAGGCAAAGATGAAGTGATAATGTTTTCGCTCATGTCTGTTTGTGTTTATTTGTTTGTACTGTTAGCAAAATATCAGATGGACCAGTGGACATATTTGAATGAAACTCCCCGAAAGCAATCATTGGATGATTGTCTAAAACTGATGAACTTTTCAAGGAAATCCCATTCAAAATGGCCGTCACAACTTAGCAAACTTAGAAAACACAAAATTGGTCAATTTGACCAATGAGCTCATATGGTGTGGTGGTTGCTGAGACTCATACCCAACATGCACGTGTTAACTGTTGGAGCGTGATCTGTTTTGATAACATTGCCATTAACCATTGGAGTCAACGTCTGTCTGTTTGTTAGCAAAATATCTAATCAAACACAGGATTGATTATAATTAAACAATAAGAAAACAATCCCAGGGTGTATATCTGCACATGAATACACTGTCAAGTCAATCCAAATCAAGATGGCTGCCAAAGCCAGTGGATTTACAAAAATGGCTATAACTGCCAGTTTTAGCTGTTGAGCCAAAGATTTGATGTGCTGGTATATGGGACTTCTCAGTTTCATACATTTAGAGCAGAACTGTCCAAAAAGGTTTGCTTGAAACTTTTTCATTACCTGTTACAGTGAACAATTCATCTGTTAGCAAAATATCTCATGAACCACTGATTTCAATTAAACTTTTAGGGGGGAAAAAAATACATCGAAATAAAGATGGTCGCCTCGGGTTATCTTTGTCGACCCATAAAGAATAAATGACAGATTACCAGTAAAGGTTATGTGGTTGAAGCCAAGCCATCCTCAACACATCAAGCCACATTTGGCAGCCATCTTGAATTAAAACGCTGAAAAGCAGCGGGCGACATGCATTCCTTCAATGAATGCTAGGCCTTTAAATGTTTAGTTTCAAAAGTAAAAAAAATATATATATTTGTTTCAATAAAGTGTCTCAACATAGCTTATTATCAGGTCACCTGCATGGCTCACTGCCCAATCTCACATCCTGACACTCAGCCATTTTTTTTTTTTTTTTTGAAGGGGAGGTGCTCTGGGTGGGTCCCTCATGTTTAATGGATGTTCTGTTCCCTATATCCCGTCGGCTGCTCTTGTTCCTGCAGGACGCACAGCTGCTCGGATGATGACTTCACGCGCAGAAGTTTGCAGGCTGCAGGGAGCCTGAGCGCAGCCTGCTGTCCTGTCCTGTCCTGTCCTGAACATCTGCAGCAGATGCAGCAACCTGCAAAGATGGGCGCGCATGGAGGAAGCTGGGAGCACGAGGAGCCCGGACTCTCCATCTCAGGGGCACGTTGCCCTGTTCAGCCCGCTTTCACTACTGAGATCCACTTCCCAATGGATTGATGTATTTCTTCACGTTTGATTTTTAACTGTAAAGTTAATGGAGTTGAACTCATCCCTTCAAAAGAACCAAACTGGACGTGAAACATAAAAAAAAAAAAAAAAAAGTCGCCTCAATTAGATTTAATGAAACACCTCAATTAGGAGTGTTTTCATTGCCCCCTCCACCGCCACATTTGTCTTCTAATTGGATGCTGCGAAAGTGTAAATTAAATTAAACTATATTTAAACCCTCCCCAACGCGTGCCAGGAGGATGGATCCTGCCTGCGGGAAGGTGGGCACGGCTTCTTTGGGGGCCGGCGGCGGAACAGGCGCGAGCGCAAAGGCGCCCAAACATCTGTGGAGGCAGCAGAACCAGAACCAGGCGACGCTCTCCCCGCTCCACCTCCACCACGCGCTGGCAGTGCGCAAGAACAACCGCGTGAGACAAAGAGGCTTTTCGGACACCGAGAGGTACCTGAAGCCGAGGAACATGGACCGGACCTACGCAGTGGACACGGGCCACCGACCCGGGCTGAAGAAATCCAGGATGTCGTGGCCGTCGTCTTTTCAAGGTCTTCGACGGTAAGGATAGAAGAACTAATAATAAAAAAAAAAAAAGAAAAGAAAAGAGAGTCATCCTTTATAATTACCCTCCATGGAGCAGAAGGGCGTTGGGAACCTGACTCAGGCGCGAGCGCATGAAGTCTTTTGGCTGATTTTTAGTAACTTTGGAGCAGGTTTGTGTTTTAGTAGCTTCTGTTCTCTCAGTTTTACAACACTTGTTTTTGTTTTGTTACACTGCGTCCATAAAGGGACTTATGCTAAATAAGGGTTGAAAAGAAACAACAAATATTAGCAACTGTGCCACTTTTCACACAGCATCCTTCAGTTATTCCTTATTTTGTAACAGCTTTAAACCATGAGGTGGACAAAGTCTTACAGCTGGCTGTTTAATTTAGGTCAGCAAGATGTGTCAGCCTGGGGAGGATGTGTTAAATAATTCAAGAAAAAAGAAAAATCAAACAGATAAGCTTTAACAACTGATTGATCATCACAGTCTTTAGATTGATGTCTCATTTGGCTGTAAGAGTGCAGACAGATGCATTCTCTCTGCTTAAGCACTGCTGGAAGTAATTGTTTGGCTGTGAACAGAGAAAGGCCAGAGGAAATCTTAATATGTGCCGTTTCAAATTATCACCACTTTGTCAAGCTGAGATTGTTTCAGTTGTGCGGAGCTCTGTTTGTGAACAAATATTTCATTTATTTGACGTTTCACTGTGGAGAAAAGGGGGATGCAGCATCTTTGGGCGGCACATCCTCTGAAAAAGCTCTTATGTATGAATATGGCTCAGTTGTGCACCTCATTTAGAAGACTGATGCATTTTGCAGTTATAACCAAGATGTGTGCATGCAGATGGACACAAAAGGAGCTCTGCGCGTACAGCCAGGGCGTGCAGAGAAATGTTTCTGCTCTAATTACTCACTTGTTCTGGGAATAGAAGGAGAGAGGGAGGCAAAAAGACCAAATGTAATGAAATCTGAGAAGGTCACCTCAGCTCAGAAGCTTAAGTGAACACTGGATGGAAGTTTCTGTCAGATGGCTGGCTGTGTCTTCCCCCGTCTACTTTTGCTCCACGAACGCATGCAGGCTCGGATGAGTGATACTCGCCTGCAGGTCCAGTCAGCACTCAGCTATAGAAGGCGCTCTGGCTTTTCTGGCTGACAGAGAGAATGGTTCCTGTCACCGTGGCAGAACAGTCACTGCAAGAGGAGGAGTGAGAGCGTAAAGTGGTGTGCTGGACTAAAACACCTGTGTGATGTTAAAATTGATTCTGAAATGTAACAAGAAAGATGCTCATGTAGTTGAGCTTCACCAATCGTTGGAGCGCTACGCATATTTGCTTCAGGAGGGAAATTAGGCTACAATTAGATTAACCCAAACAAATCAAATTTCACAGGAGGCTAATTACGTAAGAGGCTCTTCTGCATATACACTAACCGTAACCCTGGGTCTTATATATCACCACCAAGCATGGCGTTTACCACAGAAGGCTCGTTTAATGTTTATCAGCTGGATTCATCTTTTTTATTGTATTTTTCCACAGCTGCATAACCTTTATGTGTTATGAAGTTTATTATATGACATTCGGCGAAAGAATCATAATCGAATGCTGTTTTTATCCGATTCACACATTTTGCAAAACAGCCCAAAAATGTGTCTCCCCAGTCTTTTATGTTTCTGCATATTTTAATACGCTGAATACAAATATTTATCATAAAAAAAACATTTAGTTTAATTTTAATTTTTGCCAGTGAATATGTGTCTGACATTTAATGGAACTTCTGTGTTGAGAAGCCTTTCAGTGCAGCCCTACATGCTCTAGCTACTTGAAATGAAAGAAAGCCCATTTCCACCACGACTGAAAGCGTTCTTGCTTTCAGGTACTCCCGTGCCTCTGCTCCGCTGGCGTGTGATGCACGTGTTGTTTACATTTAAGCTGTGCTTTTGACCGACTCATCCAATTAAAAAGACAGCAGTAGATTGCGTTTCTTCACATGAACACCCCCTCCAGCATTCACGTGGCTTCATGTCTGCTTTAAAGACAAATAGGTATGCTGATTATAACGGACAAATACAAGTTTGGAGGCAGTGCCTCAGTTGAAAATGAATAAAAAAGTGACAGCTTGCTTAAAGTATGGAGACTACAAATGTTTGCCTGTGAGGACTGGTGGTGTTACTGTGTGAGCTGGTTTGATGCAGGCTCAAGGTGAAGCATGTCCCCCCCCGCCCATGTGTCACAGTGTATCCCGGAGCAGGGTGCTGCTCAAGGCATCTGTGACCTCGGTAAAAATCTGGAGCATCCTTTGATGAGAAGATGGCAAGTATCCTATTTCTCTCTCGCTGCTTGCTTGTATGTGTCGGGAGGGCGTTGGGGGGGGGGGGGGGGGGGGGGTTATCTCTTGGAGATATCAGTGAAGTGGAAGATCACAACTCCATTTTTTTCTTTGTCTAATCACAATTCAAGATTTGGAGATGTTGAAGAGAAACATCTTCAGAAAACAAGAGGGGGTCCTGAATTTGGCCTACTCAGGAAACAGGAACTCTTAATATGCACTACATTTAACATCTGCATTTTTCTTTCACCCAGTCCTCCTACTCTGAATGGCATTTGCAGAGTGAGGCTTTTAACCATTATGAAGTGTAACCCCTGGCTATGTCATTAGATCCAAGAGAGTTCATGAACGAGGCAGGGACTGCTGCTGGACGCGTAGTTATATATATATATCAGATACCCTTAGTACAAGCCTTAATCACAGCCAGACTGCATGGGCGTCTGCAGCACTCCAACACACATCGACTGTACGCTGGCATTTCAAGAAAAAAATTACTGAAAAGTCCAATGAACACTTTTCGCTCATGCAACTTTCCATTAGTGGAGATCAGCATCAAACATCACATAGTTTGAGGAATGAAATGAAAGGTAATATTTTTTCACTCAGAAGGCAGGCTGGGCTGACAATTATATGAAAAAAAAACAAAAAAAACATCCCCTTTCTCAGTTTTATTGATCTGCTCTTTCAAACAGAAAAAGGAAAGTGTAATGATTATGTTAGAATAGCAAAAAGATGTGGATTAGAAAGTTAATGATGCACAAGCATTGGGATAAAAAGTCAATGTGAGTCTGTCAACAAAGGGAGTGAAGCTATGTCTTCTTGATCACTACCTGTAGACATGCCATGCAATGTTAAATACCTTTTTGATGTTATAACTTCATCTTAAAAATGTAGAGCAAAATAAAAATAATGAACATGCATATTTATGTAGATTAAAATAGAGCAAAATAAAAATAATGAACATGCATATTTATGTAGATTAAAATGTATTTATTATAATAGAACTATTACTGAAGTTTTGCACAAAAACTAGAACAGATTTTTCCTCTCAGCTCCGTTAAATTATTATTTCAAAAAGCAGAGCTGAGACTAAAATAACATCTTACAAGTTAATTTGATGTAATTCAAACCATCCAGTAACTATCAAAGAAAATGCCACAATGGGTTTTTTACTAAATGCATTTTCTGGAGATGTGCTACATTTTATTAGCATTTCTTGCTCAAGGCTTCTGGTGCGTTTGTATTTTAATTTTTTTTTCCTTTTACATAAAGCCCAAGCTGACACTGTGACTGAAAGGTCCCTGATTGAAATTTACTGCTGATTAGATTTCAGTCACTCAGAGAAATCATTAGCGGTACACACGTCCTGTCAGCTACTGTGCATTAAAAATGGGTTTTCTATGATAACACATCAAAAAACATATGCATGCTTAGAGAGGATTCAACACAATTGTGTTTGTTTCCTAAAGCAGATGAAACACAGCAAGAGCTTTTACAGCAAACCATAAAAAAGTCCACTCAAATTCCATTATAAAAACTTTAGTTTAGGATAGTCAGTCACCGCCATCTGTACAGTTAAAATATAAATTGGATGAAATTTTAATAAACCCTTAAAACAGCTGTGTGCACATGTGGATGTGCATGTCTGTTGATTCATGTTGTGGTGTGATCAGTAATAATTGCATGTAATCAGCGATAATGAGGGATTTATGAAACGTGAAGTGTTTTCACCTCTACTGGAGATATCTTCAATACAAAAAAGATCAGTTAATACAAATGGTTCCAGTGGATTAGCTACAAAAATGTTCAAGCCATGCTCAAAATTAAAATATTTTAAAAAATCTAAACATAAAATGGTATTGGCTTGACTTTCACTTTTGGAAAATGGGATCTGTTGTAGTATTTGTGACATAACCTGGAGTCACAGATGAGTTTGCCAAGTGTCCAGTTGGTTAAGTAAGCGTATATCAAAGAGTCAGAGTCAGAGATTCTTTGTTGTCATTCGTATCACATGTGGTACATGTAGTGGAACAAAATTATATACACACGGTCCCAGTTACATCAAACAGTAGCAAAAATATAAAGTGTAAAAAGATATAAAGATCTTAGATATAAACTGATATACGCTAAACGAACACCAAACAATACACAAAAAGATCTAAGATATATGCTAGTCACTAAAACAATACACCAAACAACAGCAGCATGATTCTCTTGGGTTCTGTTTGGCTATAGTTTACACGAGCACTAACATAAACTAAACTAACGTAAACTGGTATTTATTCAGAGCATGCAACAATAATACAGAAACAAGGCGCTAAAAGTGAAAAAGAAATAAATCTACAGCAGCATGGTCCTATTGGCAGAGTGGTTCTTATGTCAGTGAGGTTATCTTAGCAACATGGTCAAGTTAGCAGCTTGATACTGTTAGAAGTGAGGTTCTGTTAGCAGTGAGGTAGTGAGGTTCCTCTTAGAAACATGGTCCCGTTGGCACCAACATGGTCCCGTTGGCACCAACATGGTCCCGTTGGCACCATGGTACTGTGAGCGGCGTGGTTCGGTTAGTGGGGTGGTGTTGTTAGCAGCATTAGCAAGTCTTGTTAGCAGGTACCTTCAGCAGAATGATGATAATAAGGACCGCAGAAGCTGCCTCCCAGACTGCCGTCCAGAACTGGGTCCAGCAGACAGAGAACATCCAAGATCCCCCCGCGGGACCAAGCGGGGTTCTCAGAGTTCGTTCCAATCAGTCAGATGGAGGATCTTGTTAGCAGCATTAGCAGATTAGCAGGTCTAGTTAGCAGGTCCCATCAGCAACTCGATGGTAATAATGACCGCAGCAGCTGCCCTCCCAGACAGCCCTCCAGAGACGGAGAACATCCAGGTTTTCCCCCGGAACTGAACGGGTCCGTAGACTTGGATCGATCCATCGATCCATCGATCCATCGATCCATCGATCCATCCATCCATCGATCCATCCATCCATCGATCCATCGATCCATCCATCCATCCATCCATCCATCCATCCATCCATCCATCCATCCATCCATCCATCCATCCATCCATCCATCCATCCATCCATCTTACCCACTTTTTCCTTTACAGGTCATGGGGTTCACTGGTGCTATATCCAGCAGTTACTGTGCGAGAGGCGGGGTACACTCCCGGACAGGTCTCCAGTCCATCACAGGGACACAAACGAGACAAACAACCATTCACTCTCTCACTCACATCTAGGGACAATTTAGAGTTACCAATCAGCCTAACAAGCATGTTTTTGGTCTGTGAGGAAACTGGAGTACCCAAAGAAAACCCACACATGCACAGAGAGAACATGCAAACTCCACCCAGAAAGGTCTCCTGGCTGGGATTCAATCTGGTGACCTTCTCGCTAAGAGGCGGCAACTCTGCCAGCTGCGCCACCGTGCCGCCCCAGTAAGCACATAATACTAGAAAAGTAAAGCTAAAGTAGAGACATGAGTGATAAGCTTTACATGGGAGTGTAACTTGCCTCTGTCACACATCTGTGATGCATCTATTAGCACAAATCATTTCCACTGATCGTCAACAATTTCAGTGTGAGTGAAAGGCAGCATGCATAGCTTTCTCTATTTTGACGTCATGGCCCAAGAAATGTAGTTTATTTCTGAAAAATTCCATCAATGTTTCTTCAAAATCACATGAAATGAGCTATAAACACAGTTTTGCTCAGAAAAAAGAAGGGACTGAATTAGCAGTGCCTTTTCATCAAAGTGAATTGGGTCTGAATTCATGGGCCACTACTGGGAAAATTAATGTTTAATGCACACATCCTCTATGTGTAGCACTATTGATGGATGGGTCAGGTGAATTCCGCCCAGGGAACCCATTCATCAAATGACAAAACCAGATAATGTCCGGCACCTACAACAAGCTGCAGAGCGTAACTGGCTCTAGGGAAACATTCTTGTCTGAGTGGAGAAAAACTGTGCAAAAATGGTGACATCTCAAATAGAAACAGAGCTCCAGCTGTGCATGCGGAGCAGATAGAACATTTTAACCAGCAGGAACAGACATTTGCTTTTCATAGCCCTCTCACTGGTCATCTGTTATCCTAATGAAATGCAAGAAAACCATTTCTGAAGGCCAGTTTTTTTGTAAGGGGCTGTGAGCCAAAGGCTTTCCAGACTGCCTGCTTGACGCTGGGTAATTCCCTTAGGTTTAGTTGGCTATGCTGTTCTGATCATATTACAGTCACCAGGGTGATAAACACTGAAGCTGAGTGGGAAACTGGTGTGTTGTGGGGTCTGCTAATTGCTTCGAGACAGACAAGACATGCTAAGCATTGTTTTCTGAATATTTATACCAAAGCTGCTGAAAGAATCTACAAATCTACAAACACAGATATGATTTCAGTTGACCAAATGGCTGTAAAAAGCCACGTAGTTTATTGAAAAAAACTCACCGATCTGCTTCCACAGTGCATTTCTAGATAGGCTAATTAATTTTTAGCTTTTTGTTAACACCTAAAGCAAATTAAGAGTTAAATGGACAAATTACCCTACATTTTTTTTTTACAGCGTAAAGCGAGAGACTTGATTTTTATCAATCAGTCTAAGCTCAGATATTTTGGCAGTCACATTCAGACTTCTACAGACTATGTCCCTTTGTTTCTTGGTTGACATATGAAAGCAGTAGTTCAAATCTTTTGAAGATGGAATCCTCTAGCAGAAATATCACATTTCTGCTGGAATGACCATGCAATATAAAACGATACTAGCTCGCTTGGATTAGACTGTCTTATCGATCTTATTGCTTTCTGTAACCTGCTTTAAAATCAGTTCATATTCATTGAGGCTATGTTAAAATAAACGATCAAACCCAGCAGCTGGTACAGTCTGTTAAGTCTGCCACAAATAGGGTAGTGGTTATCGCATGCTGAAAGAAATAGACTCATAAAAACTAGCCTGACAACAAGCCACAAGGTTTTTATAACACCAAGAGGGTTTCAGTCGCTACGGTATATTGAAATGAGCTGATGTGGTCAGACTTGAATGGGTTCAGTGCGGTGTGCATTTATTAATTTTTCAGAATATTTTCCTCAGCTTATTAATATTGTTGTTTGTTCACTTACCAAATTTCTCATTTTCCATTTTATCGGCTTGCTCCCCTGAGGTGCACTTTCTCCATTTCTTCATTTACTGGCACATACTTGAAAATAATACCGGTTGATGCACGGTATACTGACATGCAGTTATTTTACATTTTTATCTTCTCTCTTTTTTTTGACACACGTTTATATCCTCTGATTTCCGCATCCTCTTTCAGTTTGAATGATTTGCCTCTTAGGGCCACATGCCTCCTGTCATATCTGTCTGCTCTCATCTTAAAGCCTGCCATTTCTGATGTGAAATGGCCTTCTCTGGTCATGAAATATGAAAGCAATCATGCAGCATATCCTCATCACCCGATCATCTATCTTCCTCTAAGCGCTTCCTAACAAAGCTATAATAAATTGACCTAATTTTTCTGAATAGCTTTTGTATTACGACAAACTATTTTTTATTATATTACCTCAGCATTTTTTCCTCAGACCCAGATCCAGTGTATTATTAAAAATGTTATTGAGGTATTTGTCTGAATTATTTGCTTTGAGTAATAGTTGACTCAAATTGAAGAGGATAGGGAAAGTGGACCACCGTAAACATGGACACATGACTGTATTTCTGTAAAGGTCGGTGTACTTTCTGTGGAACCCTTGGCTGAAAATAGGTCGATTTGCTCTTGTTGTAAATGTTGGGTTTGTTATTTAATGAAACATCCAGAAACGGTCTTGCACAGGACTCATTGCCTGCAAACTGCAGCATTGATTAGAGGTAGAGACATGGTTGGATTGAGGATGGCCTATTATCAATGGAAACTGGGGCAGAGAAGCATTATCTGCCAATAACAGCTAGAGAATAAGTATACATATGAACAGTAAAAGGCTGCTGCCTATTAAAATAGAGCAGTTTGAAAAAAAAAAAAAACCATGATAAAATTGTGACCTGTGTACTCCAAGCTCGCCCAGAGTGAACTACGCAAGGTTCATCTCCCCTGTTGCCCTCCACATGACAAAGCAGATGTAGTGAATTAGTAGCTGGGTACCTGTACTCACTGAAAACGAAGTTGTGACAAAATTCTTTCTCAGAACTAAAACCAGAAAATTGAGGATCTGTCATGGTTAGTAAAACCCCAACACTGGTGAAAATGCAAAAAGAGCGTAGTTAATTGAATTATGCGGATTCAGTCAGTTTTTGTATGAGTGTGAGTCTCTGAAAGTCCTGTCTCTGGGTAATTGCCTGCATTTTCCACTTGGTTACTCAGTCTTGCATTCAAACCACACATCTTTGTAATCACATGGCTACGGGGGTATTATATTTCTAGATGGCATCTTTTGTGGTACAGATTACAGCTTTAGTGCCATAAAAATCATCAAGCAAATAATAATAAAAAAAAAATGAAAGAAAGAAAAACAACTTACCTTGAAGATAATGATAATAACAGGAGTAATGAAAGGAAACCTGACAGGCAAGGATTGCCTTCAGGTGTGCCACAGCTTTTGTGGCCTGCAGTAGAGAAACACAAGGTCGTTTGAATTTTACATCATTATTTAAGATGCGGGGGTGAAATAAACAGCTCACATGACATGGCATGTTAATCCATGAAACTGACATTCAGTGTGACAGTTCTGATGCAACCATGATCAAAAGATTTGGAAAAATATACATGTCTTTTCTCAGTAGTTATTTCAGACATAAAAAGGAAGTTTAAGAATGTTATATTTTCATTAAAAAAATGTTAATTTTCAGTGAAGATCTGTCCAAAACAAAGCCAAAAGCAAGTAAATGATAAAAAAATAATTTAGCTAGATTTATTTGTATTTTTTTTAAATGTATCTTATCTATTTTGAGTGTTAGCAGCAAACTAGCCCTTTGATAGCAAACATAAGAGCTGCAGAAAAAGGTAGACGTTTCAGTGGTCAGCGTGTTTATCTTAAATACCTCCAGTGAAAATGACCAAGGCCAGCTTTCTGGGAAAATTGCAGCTGACTTTTGCATTAAACTTTCAAACCCGCTCATTAAAAATTTAAAAGATTTTTGTTGGAGCAGCAGTTAAAGATTGTGACTCATGAATCAGATCCACGTCACTGTGGGGGAAAAATGACTGGCTCATATGTCAAAGTAGTTTTATGTTCTTATTAACAGGAAATGGATTTCATCTATTGGGAAGAATAGACAGACAGGTCTTGATGGATCCAATTACTCCACCATTAGTCAATATATTCATGTTGCGCAGCAATCTTCATTGCTACATCTCCATCAGAGACAATTAAACTTAATGTAACCCACCAGGATTGTCCAGTTTTGGTGGGTTGGATGTATTTTACAGTATTGATGAGCCAATAAAACTATTAAAAAACAAAAATAAATAAACAAAAAGTTGCTAAATTAAACCCACCACAACTAGGCACATCATACTTTCAATTGTGCGCGTTAAAAAAATGAATCATGAATCCTGACTTGTTTTACAACATTAGCAGGCATTGTGCATTTGACAATGTGTTTTTAGTCCCTAGGTGTGAGTGAGAGAGTGAATGGTCGTTTATCTCATTTGTCTCTATGTGGCCCTGTTATGGACTGGAGAGCTGTCCAGGGCACCTCTTGCACAGTGATGGCTGGACATGGGCACCAGTGACCCCTGTGACCCATAAATGAAGAAGCAGGTAAAAGATGATGGATGGATGGGTGGATGCTGTCATTGGCACTGTAAGACTGTAATGTGAACACAACTGAAAATGGTTCATAAATCACCAGTAAAGTGTCCATGTCTCATTCAGAGATGAGCTTTTAGAAATTGATCCGGTCCATCGAAACCAAAGAGATGGAGCAGAACTCTGCTGTGCTGAGGCAGAGTGATGCATTCAATGTGCGTCGGACATTCCCTCGTGTCATTTACTATAATGAATTAACTCACTTTGGTGGATCCTCTTTGCTGTCAACTACTTTTATAAACTCACTACAACATTATTGTGCGTCATCATCAACATTCTCTTGGTAATAAATCTGTTTGTATTAAAGTAAAGATGTGTGGAAATGTGTGAGAGAGTCACGTCCCAGTGACTGTGTGAGCATTGCAAAATATGCTAGTTAGGAATTATGTGTGCGATATTTTTGACTGTTTACGATACTCCTGAGTGTGAAAATGGGGTTTTCATGTTATTTTTCTGTTGTGGTTTGGTTTGGCATTTATGTTAAAGTCTCTGTTATTGGCTATAAACTGGCACCATGAGTCAGACTGTTTGCGGTTGGTCTGAAGGGGAAAGGCACTGCGAGGATAGTGATGTCAGCAGGTGGCACTTAGCTTTGCTAAGCTCTGCATATCGTGGCATAGCATCGCTCCGTGTAAACCATGATTCTGCTTTTAGTACGGAGAACTGGCTTTTAAAAAAATTTGTGGACTTGAGTTTACCGGATTAAAAATTAGGGGAAGCTAATTCTGTTAAAGGTTTTCAACGTTAGCTAAAACGCTAATCCGCTAAATGGAACGTTGGTACCGCTTTTAGTAGTTTAGCTGAACCGTGCCCACCACTGGGGAACAGAGTAGGATGTGTGAAGAACTGTGGAGTTTTTAACAATCATCAGTGTACTGTTACATTTTGTTGTAATGTTTTTAAAGCGATCTAAAAAAGTTAAATCTGGTCCTCTGGACATTAAAAAAAAACAAAAAAACAAAGCAAATCAACAAAAAAATGTAAAAACGTTTCGTCTCTCATCCGAGAGACTTCCTCAGTCTGAGGAGCTGTATTCAGCTCAGTCTCTTAAATAGCACCTTCTCAGAGTGGATCAACCAGTTTTGCTGCTGACAACCAAAACCAGCTGATCACATACTCAAGAAGGACCATCAGCATAACAATGGATCATTAGCACACTGATAGCTGTTTACTGTTCACAGAGGGCTGAGTGATACTAGCAATCACAGCATTGTAAGAGGGGGACAGTTGAACCCGGAGGCCTCCACCCCTGTTTAACGATGGACGATTTATTTTCACAAAGATGGCCTCCTTTACTCCTCTCTCAAACCATCGTTCCTCTCTGTCCAGGATGTGAACATCTTCATCCCTGAAAGAGTGACCGCTGGCCTGGAGATGAGTGTAGACCGCAGAGTCCTGGCCTGATGATGTTGATCTTCTGTGCTGTGCTGTACCACAAACCCACACACACAGACCAGTATTTGCAGTTTGACTCCCATCACCCTTTGGAGCACAAGTTAGGAGTCATCAGGACTCTGTATCACAGAGCAGACAGCGTCCCCACTAGCTCAGGAGCCAGGCAGAAGGAGAAATCCCACACAAGACAGGCTCTAGAGCAATGTGGATATCCTAACTGGGCCTTCCTGAAAGCAGAGAAGAAACCCAAACAGGACTCCAGTCAGCCAACAGGTGAAAAGGAGGAACCCAGACCCAGACCAGTGGTTATTCCATATGTTGAGGGAGTATCAGAGAAACTGAGACGTTTATTTTCTAAACATAACATCCCAGTGGCTTTTAAACCCCAAAATACATTACGGCAAAGACTGGTTCATCCCAAAGATCCAGTCCCCTGGCACAAACAGAGCCATGTTGTGTATGCTGTTCAGTGTCAGGAGGGCTGTGATCAGTCTTACATCGGGGAAACAAAACAGCCACTGGCCAAAAGGATGGCCCAGCACAGAAGATCAACATCATCAGGCCAGGACTCTGCGGTCTACACTCATCTGCAGGCCAGCGGTCACTCTTTCAGGGATGAAGATGTGCACATCCTGGACAGAGAGGAACGATGGTTTGAGAGAGGAGTAAAGGAGGCCATCTTTGTGAAAAGAAATCGTCCATCGTTAAACAGGGGTGGAGGCCTCCGGGTTCAACTGTCCCCCTCTTACAATGCTGTGATTGCTAGTATCACTCAGCCCTCTGTGAACAGTAAACAGCCATCAGTGTGCTAATGATCCATTGTTATGCTGATGGTCCTTCTTGAGCATGTGATCAGCTGGTTTTGGTTGTCAGCAGCAAAACTGGTTGATCCACCCTGAGACGGTGCTATTTAAGAGACTGAGCTGAATACAGCTCCTCAGACTGAGGAAGTCTCTCGGATGAGAGACGAAACGTTTCTACATTTTTTTGTTGATTTGCTTTGTTTTTTTTTTTTTTTGAATGTCCAGAGGACCAGATTTAACTTTTTTAGATTTTCTACCTGGATTATTGAGCATGCATCAGGATGTTTTTAAAGCGAGTTTTGCGTTTTGTGTTCTGTTCAGTGTACTTCTCTCTAAATTCAAACCACTGCCAGATGATCAATCCATTGCTGTTCTTTCTCACAACCAAGCTGTTTGTCTATATGTGGGGGAACTAAACTTAAGGAAATTAAATGTATATGACTAAAACATTATCATGTAATTGATGCTGGATGATGTAATAATACATATCTTATTCTAAAAGTTGCAGTACATCATGTATTTTAAATTAATCCCTTCCTCTACTTATAATAGAGGAAAAAGGGATACTTAAAGGAAGTCACTTTATTAATGTTAGGTTGTTTTTTTTTTTGGAGTCCAAGTTCTTACAATTTCTGGCAACCAGATCCAATGCATTTGCTTGGAAAAGCCTTAGCAGACATAATTAGCTAGATTTCAGATTGCTGGATCACATTGGACTAGATGGGCCTGGGTTGTCATATAAACACACTACTGCTGGCTGCATTATAGAGTCATGTCAAAAATACTGAAAGAGATTAATTCTTAATAACTCCAGTACAGCACAATATAAATCTTAGTGTTTTTCTGTGATTTCAGTCATTCTTTTCATTTGGTTTCAAATCCCTTCGTTTACTTTACACAGACAAGTGCCACTACAAAAACACTTTTGTTTTTCTATCTACAGCTGACATCATTTTTACAAGTAGAGTGTGCTTTAAAAGGAAAATGTTTCATGTCGTTTGTCAAATTTCATACATACAGTCACTCTCTGTCTCTGTTGTTCCGAGGTTTGTGTCAAGCTGTGAAGAACATTAAAGTAATTTGACCTTTTCCTTGGAGATGGAAGGATTTCACTTTAACAGATGGATGAAGCTACTAATGTTACATATTTCATAAGAGCCTTGTTTTTTTGTACTTTTTCCCTTTCGTGCTGCCGCTTTCACATTACCTGGCAATTATAACATTTTTTTAGCTTAAAATATATGATCTGTAAAAATTCAAATTTATGTCATGGCTGTGACTTGACAAAATGCTGCCCACCCACCATCATTTTACGTACAGTTAGTCTAACTCTAATGATAGACTTTTATTTTTTGCCTCCATTAAATGTCCGTTTCTTTTTCCACTGTGCCTAAAAACCACATCGTCAGGGATTGAAGCTTTCACCTGTCAGACTGTGACACCTGACAGTATGCCATCAACAGCTTTTCAAAGATGTCCAGAGCTCTAGTTCCCAGTCAATCTCAGAATGAGGAAAATGTATCCTGATAGAAAAAATATAAAGATCCAGAGCAGGTGGGAGGGAGGTGGGGGGAAATAATTAAAAATAATCTAATTTCCTCTCAGCAAATTAAGGCCTCCACTCTAATTTGTAATGCTCAGATTAACGACCAGTTGCGCATTAAATTGGATTAATTAGTAGAAGTATGAAATAGATACACCATGTTTTAGGGGAACATTAATCTTAGATTTTTCCCAAATGCATACACTGAAGGTCACCTTGCCCTTTTGGGGAATAGTTGCCATGGTTACAGTAATTTGAGGGTACGCTAACTTTATTAGTGATGGGATGATCATGAGGATGCTTTGAGGGAAGTGAGCAGAGTGTAGGCTAAACTGATTGTTTGTGGAGAGTACATTAAGAGGGGAAAGTTGTTTTGGAAAGCAGTTTTCACACATTTTGAGGGCATTTAATCTTTGAGGCCTAATGGGGACGGTGGCTTCTTAAGAATGGATTATTTAAATGTATGTGGAACTGATCTTTACTCTGGGAAAAAAAGTGTTTTCTTTTCAGAAGCAGCATAAAAAAACTGAATCTGGCTTCAATTCGAAGTGTTTCTTAATTTTTACCATTTTCAAGCACAGGGCATAAAGGGCTCAAGAATACTTTGAGTATCACAAGAACAAAGCACCACATCTGCTGAGCTTTAGAGATCCAAGGGAGTTCAGATCTCAAATAGGATTACTTTTTTTGTTTTTATATCAAAGTGGTTCCATTGAGAGAAGCGCTGACACTATCTATGGTTCTTAACAGTTTTTCATAAACAAATAAAACAAAACAACAAAGAACCAGATTAGTTTCCACAGAGAGCCAACTCGGTACATCAGTACATCTATTAAAACGTCTCATGCAGTAAATTGGCTATTGGTCTCTGTGAGCCTCCCACAGTCCCACCAGTTCATGAAGACAGAGAGTCTTTGCTCAGATGCCCTCCCCCTACACACATAATTTTCTATCATATAGTAGCACTTTGTAATATACATACAGTAGTCCCTCGCTACTTCGCAGTTTGTTTTTCGCGGACTTGCTCTATCGTGGTTTTTCAAAATAAGATTGGACATGACACACGACTGGCTGATTGATGGGTGAGCTGCAAAATCGGATTAGGATTTTTATTTAAAATAAATTATTTAAAATTATTTAGCACCTGCTGCACCTTTGTGCAGCCCCCAGCTGCAGGATAAGCTTCCTCATGCAGTGGTCAGCTGTTCTCCATGCAGAGTGGAGAAGTGGGCGTGGCTGAGAACGCTTCAGGTGGCTGTAAATGAGTCCCCGAGGCTCAATGGGATTAACCTGTATACATAAAGGTTAAATGAGTCATGACATTCAGTGCTCTTTGAGTGTTTAGGGTTTAGAAACATTGTTTAGAATATTGTAAAAGTGTGGGAAGGGTTTAAAACATGTTGATATACATTCTTGCCTATCACGACGCTCTTCCGTATATATATATATATATATATATATAATAAACTACTACTTACTACTTGTACTACTATTCCTACTTTGCGGTTTTTCACTTATCGTGGGACTTCAGGGTACGGATCTCCTGCGATATACGGGGACTGCTGTACAGTATATATTTTATTTATACACCAATAAAGCATTATTGTCTGGTCGAATCTTTCTTGAATCGAGCCTAAGAGGGCATGACTGTAGCATTGTCTGGGTAAGACTCAGGAGGCTAGGATGGTCCAATTACCCCATTTTGACAGAGGGATGGAAGGGGGATATGCATTGGGATGAAGATGGTGGTGGTGGTGGTGGGGTGGTGGGGGTCGCACCTTTCTGTTGGCTTCTTAAGGGCAGAGGGATGAAATCTCAGAGTGGAAGATTACTATTGTTGACTAGAGCTGCCCTGTGGGTGTTCATTATGTTATGGCTGATCGATATATAGTTAATTTTGTATCAGTTAAATATGAACACATGGGCTGAATGATGGAGCACTGAAATATTGTAGACACACGATTAATGTTGCACATAATTTATTCAAAATGAGCAAACTAATCACTTTCAGATGAATCGCGATAAAAATATAAAATTACAACATTATTTATTAGAAACATAAGTAATGCTAATGAAGCAGGGTTATTAAAGGCAAAAACTGTGTAGAAGTCCAATGCTAACATTTCTTTAAAGGAGTTCTTGCTGAGGTAACGGATTTCAAACTATTCTGACAGCCTTGGTCTGGATCACAGTGTGTACTAGTCTGAAGTCTGATTATATACAGTATGTTCTCTGCCGGACAGCTTGGTACCAATAAACCCATTCAGTTCTGGTGATACTTTCAAACCATTCTCAGCAGCAAAATGTTTTTGAGTACTGTAGCTGTCAAAGATGGAGAAGTTACAATTTTTTTTCTTTACAAGAGATATGCCATCACGACAAGCTAACACCAAAACCTACAGGCTGTTTTCACCAGTAACCAAATGAGGGTTATTGCTGTTAGGACATCTGATTTTTATTCACTACTGGTAATTACTTTTAGGGACATTTTGCCTGCAAGGTGTTTTACAAAGAGGATTCAAGGTTCTCAGTGATAGAGCAGAGAGCTGCTATTTATACACGTTTTAAATCTTTTTTTAAGAACACAGGGTGAGCCAGAGAAAATGTAAAAACGAGTTCTTGTATTTTTTTGTAACAATTGCATTAATACATTTAAATAAATCTTTGCAGAGAATCTTTGAACACTGACAGATTGGGTGCCCTACTTGTATCCTCTCACTGAAGAAAACTCTTACCTGCCCATCTTTGTCAGCATCATTCAGCGCAGAAACTGCTGG
The DNA here is from genome assembly GCF_014905685.2 of Nematolebias whitei. Lineage (NCBI taxonomy): Eukaryota > Metazoa > Chordata > Actinopteri > Cyprinodontiformes > Rivulidae > Nematolebias > Nematolebias whitei. The sequence continues at coordinate 16,072,579 of NC_056505.1, forward strand.
TGACAGTAAACATAAAATGCACTAGGAATAATGGTCAAGAATAATGTTTTTCTAATATCTACAGTATATACGCCATGTAATTTTTCTATATTTTAGTGCCACCATAATGGGAAATATATACAGTAAGATGTAAAACTATGCTTCGGTTTGCAGTAAAATATAACATGAAAGCTCTGAACACAGCATGTTCTCCCAGAGTGCATACAGGCATGTAACATATTCAAGGACTCAAGGATTCAAGGATTTTTTATTGTCATACCAGCTCACATTTGCATGTTTATGGTACGAAATTCAGACTCAGGTCCCAGATCACGAAGTCTAACAATTAACAAATAAATAAATACAAAAGAGTATTAATATATATACCATACTTGCCGCCGTACATGTCACACAGCTATATAAGTCACATCAGGCCAAATATGTCTTAATAAAGTGGAAAAAAAACCAACATAAATATGTCCCTTCGCCGTATAAGTCGCATCTATTATGCGTCACCGCTGACCACCCAGAAACGTGGGTCAGTGTTGTGCCAAAAATCTAATGGCTGCCAAATGGCAGCTGCGGGAACATTTCAAAAGCTGATTCACAGCTTCGGGAGTGCGCAGAGAGAGGACTCGCTGTGCATTTCTTTGAAATTTAACAAGATAACCACCTAAAAACAATTATTTGTTTGCTCGACATTACAGCAAAGGTGTGTATCAGTTGAACTTTTCCTTAATAAATGCACTTTAATGGTCAAATCAGCTGCATTTCGCCAGCAAAATGCAACCGATCTGATGTTTGCTCCAGGAGTTCCGGAGCGAAACGAAGGTGGCTTGGTATGGCAAACCAAATGTCTCATTAATAGCCACTTTTACCTATTAATGAGACACTTGGCTCGCCATATTAGTCGAGTGCCCTCTAGTGGCTGGAAATGTAATGTTCAATATTTTTCATGTTAGAATGAATGAAATTGTCAGATCTCAGCCAAAAATTGGGTTATAAATATGGTAAATAAACATAAATACGTCGCTTGACTGTATAAGTCACAGGCATGCTAATTTATGCAAAAAACTGTGACTTATACAGTGAAAATTACAGTATATAAATAAAAATAAATAAAGGGGGATATGTATCTGTGTTTGAGGTTTATCAGAGTTCTATCACTGTTTTCCGTACAGTAGATGCACCATAAATTGAAATCTTACTAGTGTCTTAAGTCATTTGTTATCCCTTGTCTTACTATATTTATCGTACATGTCAGTTCATGCTCCAGATACAAATGTATGCAGACAAAGAGGATGGCTACCCAATGAAAAAGTAGACCATTTTAAAATTTTCATTACAGTTAAAACCCAGCACATTTATATAAACTATACTTTTTATCTTTAGAATTCCTAATTTTTTAAAGTAATGTTTTCAGATGATTTGATATACATTATGTATCAAATTGCCCAAGAGTGTTACTATGTTTGAAATTCAGTAAGGGGATGCACTTCTACAACCAACATGGCTGTAAAGTCGTGAGCTGCACAGTTTTTAAACCCTCCACACAAAGAGGGTGAGGTATGCAGGCTGGCATATTTCCCATGAGTCTATATTTAATGAGACTGTAGGTCAGTCCTTCATTTTGAGTCGGTGTTGTTCTCCTTGTCCTTCGTCATCAGCAGAACTGGGTCTCAGTGACTTTCTTTTGTCTACCTACTAGATTAAAAACATACTGTGAAGCTCATCACCACTGTCGTCAGCTGTCTGTGTGTGGTTTGTATGAACAAAATGGAAAAGGACACTTAGCATGCTAAAAGTTTTCTTTCTCACCTCCCCCAGATATATATACTTTTTCCACTGGAGTGTTGTCCTTGTCTGCTTGTGGTGCTGTCCTTATCACAAGGACATGGCGTGCTGCAGATGACTCCACTTTCTGCTTTTTACAGTCGGAAACTGCTGCCTGATAGAAAAAAAAAAGGTTTTAAAATGTTTTTAAAGTTACTAAGATAACTTCATATATTTCTCAAAATCAATACAGCTTTGTTGCTTTCTTTTTATTTAATTTTGCAATAGTTGTGTCTATGAATAGAACACAAATTTGATCATTTTAATCAGGTGTTTAAACTCCTGGCTGTGCAGTAGGATGATTAACACTGCTTTTTGTTTTTTTAGCTGCCCTTAAGACTGACTGGTGGCCAGTTAGCTAGACCATAATTACATTATAGTGCAGCGATGTGATGCGTTTTAGAAAGCCTGGTTCTTTTGTACCTTTTTAAAATCATCTCTCTGTGTTTGATGATTCAGACAGGGCTGTCTGCTGAACGCTTGTGATTTCCTTGTTTATTGTGAAATACTAAAAGTTATTGCAAATCGAAACTGTCTGCCTCTTTGAACTTTACGTGCTTTTAATCTTTCTGCATGCCTTCTCTGTTCGGTAGATAACGCTCACCGTGCTAGTCAATGATATGTACTGAATCTCCACTGCTCTTGATCTCTCGCTCTAAGCAACTAACCCATTTTTCTCCACTGTCTCTTTTTTTCTGTCTCTTGTGCTCTCCAGTTCTGTCTTGACATCCCTAGAGTGGAGTTATGTATATAGATCTTCCCTCAGTGTAGTCTTCTATCTCTGCTCCCTGGTGACTCACAGTGTCCTCTGGTGATAAACTGAGCTTCTTGGATCCAAGAAAAGTTAGGATTTAAACTGCACCAAATGCACAGAGGGCATAAAGTACCATCCCTTTCCTGCCACAGAACCAAGATCTACAGCTGTGCTGTAGGTTAAAAGTATACCTTCAGCTATAGAACATGGACTTCACTGGATGTGGTTCAGCCTCATAGCAAATGCAATTTGCCTGCCCTTTGCAAAAGTCTTTTATACAATACATGCAGCCTTTGTTTATACAGGTAGTCTCACTGAGTCACAAGGACTCACAAGAGACACGTTTAACAAGAACTCAGTTTTCTTCATAATTTTTTTGTTGCATTTGTTTTTAAGTAGTTTTGTATGTTCATTGTTAATGATACACCAGGGTCTCACAGATTAGCTAACATGGTGAGGTTCGGTTGCCTTTTTTAAAATTTCAGATCCTACTTTATGTTTTTATGTCTTTATGTTCCCATTTCTAAGATCAAAACTGGGTTTGGTTATTACAGTTACACTGTAGTATTCATAATTTGTAGGAGTATTACTTTGATTACTCCTGGAAATGTTATTCTGTACATGATCAGATAACAGAAGCATACTGTTAGAAAGCTTATTTTTTTGTTGCCATTCCTGCAGTGTAGCAGTAGTATGCCTACTGTAGCTATGTCTACTGTTTAGACGTGCACAAAGTATGGTCAGTTTTGAAGGAGAAACGGCAACTCTACTATCAATCTGCAACCTGTTCATTGAAAAAAAAAAAAGACTTATAATATCAGAACTCATAAGTAAAATCTATCAAAATGTTGCTGCTTTCATTACCTGGCAACCAATAGTGCAATCATCAAAAACAGAAGAGAAGAAGGATGGAAAGAGGAAACACAATTGAAAAACAACTAGAAGCAAAATTTACTGGATAGAGTAGAAAACGTAAGATCCAAGATGGTGCAGGAAATACTTTTTTCTTTCTGTGTAAACAACAGACACACTTTGAATTGGATTTTAAGCTGGAAAGCAAATATATTGGTGGACTGATTTATAAAATAAAATGCCTTTTAGAAGAGACATATTCATTTGTACCTATCTGCTCGCCACAGACTAATATTCAGGTTACTGTTGTTACGCCGTATTGTTTTACATTATTAGTGTTTAGCGTATATCTTACTGTATATCGTAGATCCTTATATACTGTTGCTTTTTATACTTCATGTTTTGCCATTTTTTGATGTAACTGGGACCCTGTGTACAAAATTTTGTTCCACCTCATGCACCACATGTGATGGAAACGACAATAAAGTGGACTCCAACTTGAACTCGAACATGTTGATTATGTAACATAATCTAATGAACTTCTAGATGGATCCCCTATCTACTAACATGTTGTTTGAATTACTTTGTTCCAAGATGCAATGTCAGTGACAATACTTGTCTGTTGCATCTTCAGTCTAAAAAAAGTAATTTTGAAATATTTTAGAAGGCCATTAATTATATACAATAACAGGATAATGTCATAAGAATTTCCAGGTGATAATTACGGTGGCCGACAGGTGCAAATGAGGTGCAAACAGCTAAACGCACAGCAAACAGTTAAAATGTGCTGCAAACACACAAATGATGCAACCTCCAAAACAAACAAACAAACAAATAAACAAAAAAAAAACCAAATGCAACAAAAAAATGCTGCAAAAGAAAAAAAAAACTGCAATCACAGAAAATAGAAGAAACATTCAACCAAAAAATTGAATGCAAAGGAAAAATGCTGCAAATACCAAAACATCAAAACAACTGCAAGTAAGAAATGCTGCCAACTCACTCCAAAAAACAGAAGCACTCGATCACCAAGTCATATGAAAAATAAAGAACTTAAGAAAACATGATAAAAACATCAGTTGGTTATTTCCCTTATTCTTGTTAAATTGATCAAGGCATACATACATGTAAAGATGTCATGTGATATGTTTCCGTAGTAAGCGTTCTACCGACCAGCTGGCAGACTAATTCTGTCATTACATGGCAGTGCCTTTAGTGTGGCCAAGGAAAAAAAGAGGACATGCCACAACAATGGAAACGAATAAAAGCAGAACACTAACAAAAATGAAACATTAAAGGGTCTTCTGGTGTAATGTAGAGTTGATTTCTATTGGGACCATACAGAGTGCATTGTTAGATTCTGAACAAGTAACTGGCAACAAAGTTGATCTGCAGCAAATCCCCCAACTCTCAGAGCCTTTTTTATTCCAAAAATCAAGAATAAGTGGTTGGATAACAAAGTCGACAGCGGTAAATGTGTTGCTTCATGATGGCAAAGTGAAACTGCCCCTGGAGTCTTTTCAGGGAACAGTGAAACTTGCCTCTCCTCATGAGTGTCTGATTCTAAAATTGGAAACTGTCTTGTCAGTGGTGTTGTTGAACAGAGGCAAGTAGACAGACTTGACAAAAGATAGCGTTGTTCTTGGTAAATCTTTTCTTCCTCGTGCACATTTCTTGTGAAACTTGGTGAGTCATGGCTGGTGAGACAAAGAAAAGAAAGGCAATGTTTCATATGAGAAGGTATGTAACAATTTTCATATCAAATCATGAAAGTGTATAGCATTTACAAAAAGGGGTAATAGAGCTTGTGTCTCAATGTTCCTGTGGATGTTTCCAGCACACAGTGCTCTGGTTGAACACAGTGGGTCTCTTACTTTGCTTTGGTTTGAAGAAATTACTTTTTTTGTTTCTCTTGAATGTTAAAATGTTTATCTTGTGGCAGTTTTGCCTCTTCTTATCTGAGCCATTACCTCATTCAAACGTGACCGCGCTCATCTTTTTACAGACGGCAAGAACTGCCACAAGTGCAATGAGTATAATATCTTTTAAATGATGCAAACATTAAATCACTTTGAAGGGAATTCTGATAAGATCAAATTGCTATTGATGTTAATTGTAACAAATGTAACGTTTTAAATCATTTTGCACCCTGTGGGATGAGAGTTAAGGTAAGGGTTACAAACCAATTTCTTGGCTAAACACAGGATGAATCCGAGACACCAAATGCCAACTAAAGGTGTAAGCCTGCCAGTTGGCTGCTGATTTTAGGTGGCACTTTCATCTGTTCCCATTTTCTGTGTCCTCTGTTATCCACATGTTTGAGTTTTGCTTTGTGCCCTGGAATTAGGACTAACATTTGTTGATATTTTGTGTAAATTGCTTTACTCAACGCTTTTGCTTAAAACGTAAAATGAGGACTTGCTGCTGACAATTCCTGTCAGATATACTGTATACCCCCAAATCGTTTAATTTGCGTCTTCTTGTTTTAAACGTCGCATAATGCCAGTATTTCTACAGCTACTGCAAAAATCCCCATAGTGTAGTGTTCGTAAGAAGACAACATTGTAAAGAACAAATAATTTCCATAACATCAGCTGCCACCTGGTGAAAGGCAGAGCACACCCTGAATAGGTCAGCCATCCATCACAGGACCAACATGAAGACAAAAAAAAAACCATGCAGCCATACACGGTCATAAAGTTAATATAGAAGTGTTGCTTGGTTTAAAGTGAGGAAGAAATCTGGAGATGCTCTAAAAAGCATGAGAACATGCAAACTTGACCCAAAGACCTACTTTAAAATTTGAACTGGAGACATTTTTGCTGTTAGTACAAATTATAAAAAAATAAAATAACTCTGATAATGAATTGGAGCGTCTTTAAACTGGGGAGGCTGCAGAACGGAAGCTTGAGACTGCAGCGTCTGCTAAAAAAAAGGGTTATAAAATGTAGCAAGCTGGACTTTAAAGTAAAGTGGCCAGGACCCAAAAAAAATGCTATTGCCTCAAAGAAAAAAAACAGCAAGACAAGAAAACAGTGTGTGGTGCAATCCCAGCATATCTGATCCCTCAGAGACACATTATGGTGGTGTCAAAGTCCTACTGTGAAGCTGTTTGTGTTGACACGGCATGGGAAATGTGTCAGAAATAAAGCAATCCTGCTAAATAAAAGCTAGTTGTGTAATTCAAAAACCGAGTTTCACTTTTCCAAACAAAGGCATTCATCTTAGTATGACAATTTGTCAATGCTCACAGCTAAAGCAACAAATTGGAGAGTTGGGAAGACTAATTCAAAATGTCCTGAAATAGTTTCATCACTGCTCAGACTTCAGATCAACTGAGGGGCTGTGTTATAAATTACAGGTTTTTGTGCACTGTCAGAAAACATTCAAATCCAAGGGACTGGATCAGTTTTTAACATCAAAAAAGGATATATAAGTTCAAGACATACTAAAAGAGACTGGAAGCTATGTTTGCTATAAAAGAGACTCTAAAAAAGCATGTGGTGTCCATCATATGGTACAAAATAAAACAAAAAGAGATATAATACTTTCGCAAGGTTGTGTAAAGATTTCAAGTGTGAGTTATTTAGGTTATGAAGCAAACCTGGCTGGTTGTCTCTGTAGAGTCTGCAAATACAATGTAACAACTGCAGTGCAATGTTCAGATCTGTCTCCACTAAAACTAAGAATATGACACAATTGTACGTCGGTACATTGGGTGCATCCTGAGCTCTACTCTATTTTCCTTCTTTTTGTTAAGTTTAGTTTTATAAAAACCTGACTAAATCAATGTATTTTAGTTTCCACCACCAGAAAATATAAAAGATACTGTTGAAGCCAAACCCTTTTTACATATTGATTGAGCTTTGTATAAATGTTGCAATGGAAAATTGATATGTGTTTTATTTTTAGTCTAAGCACAACTATTTTTGTTAAATAAATTACCCAGACAAGTACTTTGGTATCTACATGTATACCTCAAATGTGAAATCATTAGAATTTCTCAGACTGTAACATTGATTAACTAGACTTTGTTCTCTGAGATGAATAAATTAAAAGAATGTTGCTCAGAGCCAACGATTGATTTGATCAATAAATAAACTAGAAGTAATGTCTCTGCTGGTTTTGGCACTTAGGTTAATTTTATCTGTAAACAGTAGATGGATGGAGCCTGACCACTGTTACAATGCCAGAATTACAAGTGAACCTTTTTATTTTGAGAAGAAGCACATATTTAAGGCTGATACATACTCTGCAAGTGTCAAGAACAATGCTCTTTCCTTGGGCTGGGGGCAAAAACAATGACATAATTTTTCTATTTCTCTGGTTTGAGACTTTGAAGTTTATTTTCAACACATCTGGTTAGAAACTTTTTATGTGGTGCCCAATAACCATTATGTGACTGTTTAGAAATTTGAAGTGCCATCCATCCATCCATCCATCCATCCATCCATCCATCCATCCATCCATCCATCCATCCATCCATCCATCCATCCATCCATCCATCCATCCAT
>NC_056505.1:16080520-16087623 GCF_014905685.2 Nematolebias whitei
CATCCATCCATCCATCCATCCATCCATCCATCCATCCATCCATCCATGACCAACTGAGAGACTTAGTCTCTCCAGTGTGTCCTGGGTCTTCCTCTGCGTCTCCTCTCAGTCGGACATGTCTGAAGCACCTCCCTAGGGAGGCGCCCAGGAAGCATGCTTACCAGATGCCCAAAACACCTCAACTGGTTCCTTTTGAGATGGAGGAGCAGCGGCTCTACTCCAAGTCTCTCCCGCATAACTGAACTTCTCACCCTATCTCTAATGGAGAGTCCAGCTACCCTGCGGAGGAAACTCATTTCATCCGCCTGTATCCGCAAGCTCGTTCTTTTGGTCACTACCCAGAGTTTGTGGCCATAGGTGAGGATAGGAACGTAGACTGACTGGTAAATAAAGAGCTTTGCCGTATGGCTCAGCTCCCTCTTCACCACAACAGACCGGCACAGCATTCGCAATACTACAGATGCTGCACCAATCCATCAGTCACTCTCACCCTCCATTCTTCCCTCACTCGTGAACAAAACCAGAGGTACTTGAACTACTCCACTTAAAGCAGAACCTCACCCTTGATCCAAAGAGAGCAATCCATCCCTTTCTTACTGAGGACCATGGAGGTGCTGATTCTCATCTTGTTTATGTCACCTTGAGAAAATCTAAATCCTGTTTTATAGTCCATGAGAAGTAAAAGATTGTGACTTGCTGATGATGGTGTGTGATGAAAAACATGTATTTTTCTACTTGCACCCCCTGCTGAGACCTCATCTGGTGCATTGCCCCCAGTCAGAACTGTTCTCATCAGGGAATGTGGTGAGCATTGTATGATTGGTCAGAACTTTGTGGGTCATTTAAAAAAAAAAAAAAAAAGAAAAGTAACCGCAGAGTAGCATCTGCTGAGGAGCTGCAGGACGAGGGTGTGAGAAAATACAACCATCATTACAACTGTTTCAGTAAAAAAAACAATAAAGAAAGTCAAATAAAACTTTTAAAAACTGTAAAATTTTCATTAATTCATTCAACCTCTATGTATACAAGTTAGTCTCACTGAGCCTGCAGGACTCAATTACAAGAGAGACCTGATTTAAACAAAGAACACAGATGAGGTACAAACAACAGTAGACAATCGTATAAAAATGAAAAGTAAATAGAAGAAATTAAATAAAAATAAAGCGATGTAAAATACTAAAAACAGGAACATGTCTGCATTGGTTTTTGCCAAGAACTTAGTTGTTTACAATCCATGGCCAAAGTCGACAGCTGCAGATCTTTCCAGGTTACAGGAGCGAAGTAAGAGAAGGCCCTTTTGCCAAGTTCGGTTCGCACTGAGAGTACACTGCAGGTAATTATGTCTTGAGAGTGCACACTGTATCTGCAATGATGAAGTGACATGTAGAAGGAGATCTATGTAGGCAACCGACCAGGCAAAATAACTTATGGAAGAATATTGGACACTTTTGCGCATGGAGGAGACAGCACAGAGACTCAGGCAACGATCCATGGCTGTGCTGACTGAGAGAGTGTCTCCCCGGGGCGTCAGTGACAATGATGACCACCAGGAGGGAGTGCACCTCGGTTGAGCAGCGTAGGGACACGTTCCCTCACCGTCTATTGGACACTGTGGTGGTCTCTTTGCAACAAGTTTACAAAATAGCACTACTCCTTGGTTATTAAATACCATACATACAGTACCTCCTCCATTTTCTCCATCATCAACAGAAATCAAGCGTCCGCTCTGACAACTGTGCTGTCTGCGTTGATTTTGATTGAGTGTGACGTGTGCTGCAGTGGAAGGACCTAACTGGACCTCTCTTTTGAGTATGAATGGTTCATGCAAAAAAGACTGTCTCAAAACACGTCAGAGAAATGCGGTGTCTCAAAGTCTTATGCAATATAACCAGACCTTAAAACTTTATTGGTTCTTATAGAATACAACAAGCTGTAGTTTAAACTTCAAAATGCTTAAATCTTTAGTTGTCATTTACACTTTGCTGTTGTGGATGCATGCTGGAGTAAATTGTTATAGGCTATTATTTTTTTTTTTGCTTATTTGTATATCAAGATGATTGACTTGCTGAACGTTCTAATGTAATTTACGTTTGGCTGCTTTTTAAATTATGTGCGTTTATCACACTCACGTCACCATTCGTAGAATTAAAAGCATGGATGAAAGACTTTGTTAAACATTTAGTGTTTTCCAAGTTGACCGTGGGACGTGTTCAACCTGACAGGTTCACCTCTTAATGTGTGACACATTCTTCTGTATCGAAGTGGCCTCTGATCTTTACTATCTGTTCTAATAAAGCGTTATGAGATCCACTCCTCTGCAGGTGTCTGTTGCCAGCTTCACGCTGCACTAATGAGAGGCCTACCTGAATCATTAGCCCTTTTGGGTCCTTCTTAAACTGGAAAACAAAAGCCTGAAATACCCACTTTGTTCTGTAACCAGTAAGACATGCAGTTGCAGAGATGATATGAAGGACTCTGTTGTACTTTGTTCTGTTCCACATAGTTTTAAAATCAGATTACACTAAAAGTTCAATTTCCTTCTTTATGCATGTATACTGCAAACGTCAGAAGTGAACACTGTTATGAGATTATGACCGTCAGGTATTTCTTCTTGAATGGCTAATTCAAATCTGTGGATTACACTCCTGTGGTATCAGATTAATTTGTTTACAGTAAAAGAGCAAACTCAGTTCCTGATTTAATTGATGACCTACATTAACAGGCACCAAGCAGCTTTTCCCCCTCCCGGTGACCCTGTGTCTTTCACTGCCTTTGTTCATTATGCAACAGTCCCAGCATTTGTTGGTAGACAGTTTTGATGTTTTCTTTGATACAAGAGATGCATTTTGCTGTGATAAATTAAGGTTGTGTGAATAATTTCAACACACTGGTCATAGCTGCACCTTTCTTCACTGAACACTGCTATAAAACAAATAATTGTAGTAGACTTGTCTTCATGATTCCAATCAATATGCTATTATAGGCATCTGGATTGGTGGATGTTGAGTATATTTTACGTTAATGGTTAAACACCATAGGATATTGCTGGAGTAAAATATAAAATCTGTTTTTTCCTCAGCGCTAGCAGAATTGTAGTCCTTGTTTGTGGTGCAACAGTGAATTTTGTCTTGACTGATGGGGACACATTTTGCAGAATTATTCCCCAATTAAAATCAATAACCTACCTTTTAGATTTTATTTCAACACCCTTTATGGAAAATAGTTTTATCACATTACTCAAGAGGATTTGCATAACTCTGTAACATGTTCTCTTAGTTACTGATGTTAAAACTGCTATAAAGAAAAACAAAGGGTATGCTTCTGCCTGTGTAGAGTCTCAATCAACTGGATGTGGTAAATCCAAGAACTACTTCTTCAACTAGAGGGCCAGATGCTTTCTGGACTTCTGAATGTTTCTATTCTAGACTACGCACCCGTTTTCAGTCTTCTAGTTTAAAGTAGTGTTTAAGACAACATGTATTTCTGAAAAGAACTCAGTTGGTTTCATGATCAATAAAAATATCAAAATAGCATTTGTCCAAATTGTAAAAAGCAAAGCGTCTATACAATAATTATTAATGGTACAAATGCATTGCAGCATACATTTTTAATACAATATTTCTAAATGGACATTGACTAGTGACTGCCCTCTCAAGTTTTGTATTCATTAATGTAAAACATAATTGTTTGATGAATTGTTTGTTTGAAATTTATAATAGTAATAAAACTCCACAAGGTTCAATTCCAGGTCTCTACACGCTTTCATTTTACAACATTATTTGGAACATTGCAAATGTTTTCACAGGCAAAAATACATAGTTTCTGAAGTTTTAACCAGGCAAACGTTTTATAAATAAGCAAAACTTTTGTCCGTCCGTCCGTCCGTCCGTTCGTCCATCCATCCATCCATCCATCCATCCATCCATCCATCCATCCATCCATCTTAGAATTGCTTTTGGTGTTTGCTAATTAGAATGATGTAAAATGTCTTTAATCTAAGTATGGTTGCTCTCTTTTATTATTATTATTATTATTATGCTTAGAGGTGAGATTAAAGTTATGATGGCATGGGGAAGAGGATGACAAAAATATATTTTTTGTTTGCATTTTGTTCCATTTAGTTTCTATGAAATAGGATGCAAATTGTAAATACGTGACTTATTTTTACATATTGATATTGTTGGTTTTATTGTGATATTGTATGTTTTGCATATATTGTATAGCTGTTTGCAATATAAAGAGCTGTATGAAATATCTTACCAAATATTACAGATCAGTTGTTGCAGTGCTGCAGAGTGTTAAGCTCATAATTCACAATAAAGGCATCTTAAATTATGGTAACTGTGACAAATTCTGGTAAAGAAAAAAATGCGTATTGTGCAAATATTTTAAATGACTTTGTGATTAAATTTAATGTATGTTATGTCGGAAAAGAGCAGGAACAGAGAATAATATTATGTAAATTTCCAACTTGGTTGTGTTGGACATACTGTAGAGTGAAAATCAGATTATAGACAGATGGTCAAGAACTGGCAGGCATCTCTCCCCTGGGTCAAATTAAAGTGCATTTCCGTGGGCAGAAGGGAAATTGTAAATTGGTAAGCACAGTCATTGTTGACATTGTGATTGAGGTTAGGTGTTGGTAATGTGACCTGTGTGTTTAATATTGAGGTTGCATTTACTGATTAAACATGAAGTTAAATTAATAATTACAACACAGGAGAAGGATGGCAGTCTTCATCTAGGTTTAGACAAATCTGTAAAATAAAAGCTAAATTAAAAGCAGTCGACAACGTCAACTCAATGAACAAGCTTTGTGTGTTTGTATGAAAGCACGCATGTTCTCTGCTGTGCAGTGACGCTTGTTACTGTGTGATTCAGGGGAGGCTTCAAGTCTGCAGGTTGGATTCAGGTGACTAACACATTGTTCACATTATTACTGCCTCCACAGTAATGATAAATGGACTACTTATATTCATTCAACTTTTATTTATACCGGTTAGTGCCATTGAGCTCTGGGACTCATTTAGAAGAAAGATATAGCACCTATATATCACCTCTCTATCTTATCAAGATACTCAAAGCGCTTTGTACTCCAATCTGTGCCCTCATTTACCCATTCATACAGCACTTTACTATAGCTATACAAAGAATAATCAGTGCTTTATCACATTCATACACCGATGGGACAGACATCGGAGGCAATGAGGGGTTCAGGGTTTTGCCCAGGGACACACATGTGACTGCTGGTGTAATCAAACCCCCAACTCTTGCATTAGAGGATGACTGCTCTAAACACTCAGCCACAGCCATCCATGGACTGTGATGTGCAATGTGATGATGTGTAGGTTCTTCAGCGTTCTGATTTCATGTAGTTTACACTTGTAATTGTATTTATAATCAGCTTACACATTATCATCGTTGTATCATGATACTCCATGTTATCACTAATAGCATGTAGAGACAATGTGCTTCTAGTTGACTGAGGATCTCTAAAGGCCTGAGTTTAAGACACTTTTTCATACTTGAGGCATGAATGTTAAGGTCAGAAACCTGCTGTGTGCAGTCTCTCTTTAATGGTTTCGTAAGTAGAACACTGTGGCTAGAAAATAGACTCAAAGGAGAAAGCACTTGTCTTCCATCAGTGCTTTGCCTCAGCTTGAGAAAAAAATCATTTTCTGAATGATGATCATCAGAGTTTAGCACCGTAGACATCGTAACCCTGACCCAAAAACCCAAACACATTAAGAGACTTGGAATAAGACATACTAGTTTTTAATCACTGCTCATGTTACCAAATATTGTCAATATTCTGCTATTATTATTGCACCTTTTAAAATGCATGTATTCACCATAGCAGTGTCCAGATATTTTTTCCTAACTATTAAAACAAATCACACATTCAATATTGTCTTTATCTAATGAACTGTATCAAAATGAATGGATCTACTGTATGACTGACATAAAAATATACCCTGAAGCAATGATGAATACACTGAGGTGATAAAGGAGAGAGGATTGGATGTGGATCTGTCAAAGTTTTAGCTGTTGTTGGAAGGTGGGCCAACTATCCAGTCATCCAGTCAGGTGTCAGGCATACAACCAATTCCCTAGCCAAGAAGCAAGAGTAAACAAGAGCCAGTCACCCAATCAAACATGCACTCAGTAAGCAAGCTAAAACCCAGGTGAATCACCATCTGCACAGCACCTGAACCTCCAGTAAGTCACTCGAGTCGTGTCCTTTTTTGTTCTGTACACGATTTAGAAAATGCCCATTTAGTCAGGGCAAAAATACATAAATCACCTCAACTGATGAGTCACATTTGTGCTTTGTTTGCCAGCCCTGCAGCAACCCTGTGGCACTTTGGGGCCACACACTCAGAGGATTTCTTGAAAGTAATAACTTGAGTATACAACAGTGCTGCTTTCTTTTCTTATCAAATATCTGTTGTATACTTCTGAGAAAAACAGGTGAAAGTCAGTCGTACCAACTAGAAATCATGCCTTTATGTATATCCAAACACAGGGTAAAGTTTAAGGAATAATTACTGTTGATGCACTTGTTGACAAACTGCAATTGCCTTACTTGGGCTTTTCGTGATCTGGAGCTTAAGCACCACTTAGTACTTTCAGTGGATCAATGTGAATTTGATTTACTGTGTTTAATATGATCACCCCCACAGCTAAATGTAATGAAATTAGGAGTCAGTCAGAAACATTAGTGTGTGTGGGTCTGTAAGAACGGCAATCATAAAACGGGCTAGGAGCATACCAAATTACTAAGTTATGACCCTGCCAAAAAGTTGCATATTGTACACAAAATATTAATGAGATAAATGTCAGAGGAGCAGGGAGAAATTCAGATGAGTACAAAGCAGAGCAAATGTTAAGAGTTTTAAGTGACTCTCCAGTAACAAGTATGGTGGCATAGTGTGTGTGAAGAGCACTTTATGTTATTATTTTTTTGTAAAACCTCTGTTTATTTTGCCTCTGTTGCCTTTTGCTACCTTTACGTATCAGAAGTTCAAAACTTGATTTTACATTATTTCATGTTAGTTTGTGTCTTAGGAAAAGTAGATGTCAAATTAAATATATATATATAT
>NC_056505.1:16088023-16110072 GCF_014905685.2 Nematolebias whitei
TAGTTATCATCTTCATCTCCAGTTAAAT
The DNA here is from genome assembly GCF_014905685.2 of Nematolebias whitei. NCBI lineage: Eukaryota > Metazoa > Chordata > Actinopteri > Cyprinodontiformes > Rivulidae > Nematolebias > Nematolebias whitei. Next base: position 16,088,052 of record NC_056505.1, read on the forward strand.
TAGTACCTTTCAAAATAATTTTCATTTTGGTGTTTTGTCTCAGTCTGTTGGAGGATATCTCTACATTTTTGGAGTGATTTTTGTAGCTCTGGATTACCATTCAGACCTCTAGAGAAGGATAAGAGAACTTTTCCACTAAGTGGTGCCCCATGGTCACTCGGGGGGAGGTCATATGAAATGGTTCTTAATAAATCTGGGTTTTTGAAAGTGTCTCAGGACCACAGGTGGCATTAAAGTAAAGACCTGTACATGCTCCGGCCTCTGACTTTGCATTAACTTGATGTTATAGTTCCTACTGGCCAGTGTGAGACAGCTGCTCAGGCTTTGTTTCTGCCAAGCATAACTTAGTTTCTAGATCCATTTTTGGATACAAGATAAGTGACAATAATAGCTTAATTGGTGTGTTTAAGTGACAATGATCTATTTCTAGTCATTTTTGATGCAATACTCTTTACAGCTTCATTGAGCTATACCTGTGGAAGTGACAAAAAGCTCTACAGCAACTGCAAGATAATTGCCATTCACATACGCAAGAAAATCGGAGCTAGTTGTTTCACAGCATGACATAGAAATTTATATATGTTGTGCACAGTAGAAACAAAATATGGTAGAAAAAGATCAATGTAGCTGAAAATAATACTTTTTCATTGCGCTACAGTGAAAAGCATCGATTTTATCACCTCAAGAAAAAACGGGAGCTGAGAAGCAGCAGCACCACGCATGATAAACATGACACAGTGAATTAAACATGGATAGAGACGATTGAAACTATACCTCCATACTATAGTAGGGCAAAGTGCAGAAGCTCCAGCTGCAGGGAAAATGCTTTTAAGCAGTTTACTCTTGTTCATATAGCCAAGGAGCTATAAATTAGATGCAGCAGAAAATTATTGTAGTGAAAACCATTGAGTTGGAAAGTTTGGACAGCAGTGTTATTGGCTTTTAATGGTAAAATGGTTTGAATTTCTTACCAGATGCTTCCATGTCTTATTAACCCACCGCTGGTGAGCATACCTGTCAGTTAACGTTACTGCTGCACTTCAGACTTGAGCCATGTTGAAAAAAAAGTGACAAAATGTCATAGAAAGGACAAATGCGGTGTTCATTCAAACATTACACTGATACATTCTAACGTCACAAGTAACGATGCACTAATTGCTCCTCAGATGACCAAAATCTGATGATTTTCAGCTCAACGGGCTTCACAAAAAATCAGCCAGATAAGTTTTTGTTTTATACTTTCAACAGGTTTCTTGCACCACATAGCTTCATGTTATGGGGACTCTTACCTTTTCAGACATTTTCATGTCCAGCAGAAGCTACATAGCACAATATAGAATAAAACAAACGTTAGACCTGATCCAAATCTCTTTACTTTTTACTTTCTTGCCACAAGTTGATGAGTAAATCAATATGGTACTTATATTATTCTTTGCCTAATATCAAGTTACTGAGAAAATCATTAAAATGAAGATAGTAAGCTTGGCAAAATCTATTTATAGGCCGCCCATGCTATTCCTCAGAAAAATCAGCACTACTTAGTTTACAGTCTTTTCACCAATTAGTTTTTGTTACCCACCAATGAAAGATTAAAACAGACTAATGTTTTTGCTCATTTCTCTCTGTGTGTGCATGTGTGCATGTGTTTGTGTGTGTGTGTGTCTATTCCCAAAATATTTCCTGAACCACTTTGAAAGACTTTTCCAGAAAGTAATTTTCGGATGAACAATAGCTGGACATTGGAAGTCAGTCCAATTCAAGATGGCTGCCACTGTTAATTGACTTTAGCAATCATGAAACAGGCTTCAGTTATTGTACAGTTGTTGTGCTAGAATTGCCATGAGTCTTTCCCATTACATGCTAAAACTGTGGCATCTCATGATATTTTGTGAAAACATGCACAATAATAATATTGGTCAAAGTTTGACCAAAACAGCTGAAACGCCATCATTTCTCAACACAAGATGATTTTAGACTAAAACTCTGGCCTGAAAATGATGATAAATGTTATGACTTTTAAGATCCTAGTTTGTGTTTAGACCTACACAAGGCGAGGTCAGTGAACAAGATCAGGCTGACTCTGGCAAATCCTGATCACCCACTCCATGGTGAGTTCAAGTTGCTTCCATCTGGATGCAGGTTGCTGCCCAGATATAGGACAAACAGACTGAAACAGGCTTCTCAACTAACAGATGATTTCTGTACTGTTATTTTAATGTTTTAATGTCTTGTCTAGTATGGATATTTTGTGTGCCTACTGACTGTGAAACAAAATGCCCCTCGAGGATAATAAAGATTCTTGAACTTGAACTTGCAGAGTATCTGCCAGAATCTACTTTTAATAGTAAACTTCTGCTAGCTTCATTACAATATTTCAAACATAATGGTAAATTATATATTTATAATTGTTATTAATGTAAATCCACACTACAGTTGGCATAAGTAGGAATCAGTCTCCAGATGCTGATGGCTAGTGTGCATGTGAGAGAGAAGGCGGCATGTGCATGAAGTCACCCAGCATGATTCTGCCTAAAGGGAAGAATAGAGGAGTGAGGCGAGTCATCAGCAGCGAGGACAACAAGCACCACTCTCCCAACCCCCACTCCTCTCTTCACAGTACCATGAGACTCGGTCAGGGTCATACAATCATATCTGCTGGGGCCACAGGAGCAGGAGGGTGCATGTAGGGAGGGAAACGTAAATGAAGAACAGAGTAGATGAGCAGTAGGAGGTAGAGTGGATGATGCAGCTCTCCAAGGAGTCTGTGGCTGCAGCTGATATTTCATTACTCTGTGGAAAAGCAAAGAGCAGGAAACTTGCATCTTTAAGTGACACATGATGATGTAATGATAACTGCAATGAGGATATGTGAAGTTGGAATTATATTAAATAAAGACTGTGTCATACAGCGGCTCTTGATGGTATCATATAATGGCTCTTGTATCCTTGAAGAGTTAATGCTGATGAACATTACATTCTGCACGTTGTCATATTTCTGCCTCAGGAGGAATACAATGATGTAAAGTGGGTGGGAGAAAACCTATTTTCCTCTAGACATCCCAATTGGCTCATTCATTTTGTGGATTATTCTCTTATGGCAGCCGGCGTAACTCACACTATTAGCTACCACTTGGCCCCCTCCTCCCAAAACACCTCACACATACACTCTTCGTGGCTTCATCTCATTTATCTTCCTTACATGCACTAAATATCACAGATAGTCTTGATTCATTCACAGATCATAAAAACAAACAAGTCTGTTCTGGTTTGACATAAAAACACTTGCTGTCAGAGGTTTAATGAGGATTAATGTGGTGCTGCGGTGATAGCGATGAGCTTTCAAACCCAGAAGATGACGCAGTCATACAATACATTGCTATCTTGTTTACACAGACAGAAATGTCAATAATTTACCCATTAAAAATAAATAAATAAAACATTTATAATTCATAAAGACATCAAGCCAGGGTCATTTGTATAGCTTGGTTAAATACAACCATGAAAAGAAAAATATTTGAAAAGATAATAATAATAATAATAAAACATATACATGTATATTAATAAAGACTCATAACATCAGTGTCTTTTGCTTGCCAGATTTTTAACGTCAAATAATCATCTGTTGGAAAATTATGGAGTTTTAGCCTTTTGGTAAAATCTGGAAAATAACCTTGTGCATAATTGCATATCTGTAATATGTTAGTGCTCAGAGTATGTGTTTGAGATTACTCTCAGCTACTTCCGCATCATATTTTAGCTTTGTTTGTTAATTTCACTGTCTGTACTTGTGTTTGCTAAGTTTGATTAGCTGTAGCAACCATCTTGAGTTGGGTTGACTCCAAGAGTTAATGTGCATCCAATGACTAATCAAGGTTTCATTAAAATCCATCCACTGGGTCATGAGGTATTTTGCTAACAAACTGAATGAGTTGAGTTCAATAGTCAGTGGCAGTTTTAAATGCTCCTATTAGGCAATATTTTAAAATACTGTTCTATTTTGCACCTCAGTAGTACTTAAACTCCCATATTTGCCAAGCAAATGTATAAATGTGTGAAAAATATGCAACATTCTTTTGGGAAGTGTTATTAAATTGGTTTGTCATATAGTTTCAATTTGCATGATCCCTCAAATAAAAGCTGATATAAAAATTAATGACAGAGGCATAAAGCTATATTATATTTTGAAATTTTATATATTAAACAAATAGAGAACATATATATAAAGCGGCTTTAAAATGGTATTACATGAGGAAATCTGGAGTGGCAGAAAGTATGTTAGACTGGTACAGGACATGTATGAGGACAGCAGGACAGTGGTGAGACGTGCTGTAAGAGTGACAGATAGCTTCAAGGTGGGGGTGGGAATGCATCAAGGATCAGCTCTGATCTTGTTTGCTCTGGTGATGGACCGACTAACAGACGAGTTCAGGCAGGAATCCCCATGGACTATGATGTTTGCAGATGACATTGTGATCTGTGGTGGGAACAGGAAACAGGTGGAAGAGAACTTGGAGAGGTGGAGGTATGCACTTGAAAGAAAATAAATGAAAGTCAGCTGTAGTGAGACAGAGTACGTGTGTGTGAATGAGAGGGAGGCCAGTGGAACAGTGAGGCCACAAGGAGCAGAGGTCACAAAGGTGCAGGACTTCAAGTACTTGGGTCCACTGTCCAGGAATATGGGGAGTGTAGTAAAGAGGTGAAAAGAGAATCCAGGCAGGATGGAGTGGATGAAGAAAAGTTTCAGGAGTGATTTGTGACAAAAGAGTGTCAGCAAAGATCAAAGGAAAAGTTTACAAAGATGGTGATGAGACCAGCTATGTTGTATGGTCTGGAGACAGTGGCACTGATAAAAAGACTGGAGAAAAAAATGGAAGCGTCAGAAATGATGATGTTGAGATTTTCCTTAGGAGTGACAAGGCTGGAGAAGATTAGGAATGAGATCATCAGAGGTACAGCACATGTTGAACAACTGGGAGTTAAAGTTAGAGAGGCCAGACTGGGAGGGTTTAGACATGTCCAGAGGAGGGACAGTGGGTATACTGGTAGAGGGATGTTAGAAATGCAGCTGTCAGGAAAAAGACAAAGGGGAAATCTCAAGGGAAGACATGTGGATGCATGGAGGTAGTTGGAGTGAGGACAGAGGATGCAGAGGACAGAGTGAGATGGAGGATGACTCGCTGTGGCGACTTCTGAAGAGGGAAGAGCCAAAAGAAGTCATATAATAAAGATGCTTTTTAGTGTACCAATAAATTGCTGCTTGTTGCTATTTTTAATCACTTTTTGATAAGATTAGTAGAAACAAATCTGCGCTTCGGTTTTCAAGTTTATCTTTCTTTCCATCCTCATTCACATGGGCTTCCACTGTGCTCTCTGCTATGACAGCGTTACCTGGATCTGCTGATGGAGGTGTTTTGTTTCAGTCAGTATGAAAATATGTTGCACATATTTTTGGATGTGCAAACTACTAATCTGGTCATTAAAAAAAATTATACTCATTGTGATGAGCAGTCAAAGCAGGAACATGTTGGTATAAGAAAAAAAGAGATTTGTGGTTTTTAACAGTCATGAATAAAATATATTTAATTTGAGATATGTATTTGAGAAGTTTTTGAGAAATCCTTTTTGAAAACTGATAGACAAGTGTATTTTTACCGTTCTTACCTGAAGCTGTATGCATCAATATTTTTGAAAACACTTAAGCAATATTTTACCTACAAATTGTAAGTTCTTATCAAGTAATTTTCACAAAAAAACAGTTTAACCTTTAAAATCATTTTTCTTCTTTGGCTCTTCCTTTGATAAATGCTGAGAATTAACATAAAAACACTAGAAAATCATTTTAGAAGGTATTTTTAAATTAGTATACGCTATAAATTTAAAAGGGTCAAATAACCTTACTTGACTTTACCACCCCCGATTTAAGAATCTTAATATTTTACAATTTAAGTGAAAATAGAAATATTAATTATTTTAAGCAGAGCTCTTTTATTTTTTTTATTATTCAAACCCTTCATCTTCTCTTGTCTCTTTCCCTAAAACATTATTCTATGCTCAATTGCTCAGTTATATCAAAATATTTGCTCAGACAAACAAAACTTCTGCACTGAGATAACCTAATAATAAACCATTGCATCAAAATTATTATTTTTTGCATCTTATATTATGCTTTTCTGGAAAGGTCAGCTGAGCTTCAGTGTGATTCACTCTTTCAAATATTCAAATAGCAGAGTCTTATTTTTTTCCTCCTGGTGCAATAAGACCACACACAGCACTGATTGGTTCTGAGTTTGGAAATAATATTTCTGCTTTCCCCCCCGATTTCACAGAACATGTTTATGTGATTGCCTGAGTTAGACTTGCCACTTTACTTTAGTCCAACTACAGCTCCAATCAGCTGAAAGTAAAAAAAAAAAAGTAACGTCCTTAAATTGACATATCAAGTTGTTTTTTCTTTATCTTGCAGCAGCCACTTTAAAACTGCAACTAAAACATTTCTCTTAAATAAAAAGAAATACAGCTGATATATTGATTTTCTCAGTAGAGACAGTGGTACTGATGTTATTTGATGTGTTGTGGTTTTACTGATGTTATTTGATGTGTTCTGGTGTTCCATAAGCCAGCCTTTACTGCATCTCCAAGAACCAAAACATCACTGATGTATTATTAACTTTTTTTTTTTTTTTTCTTTGTTTCTCCAGGGGAAGCTGTGTGCAGTCTGATAACTTTTGATGTTACCATAGGCAATTCCTGTTTGAGGATTGCTCTAGCCTAGCAGCTGAAGGTAACAGTAGTTATTATTTGTGCAGCCATCTTGAGTCCTTGACAGAAATGTCAGCTGGTGAGATCAAAACAAATAGCTCAGATTTCAGGGATTTGGAAGCGATTAGCATAAGAAAGACTAACAGATATGGGTTGCATTGGTGAATCATAAGAGCTCCTATTTATTTTTGATTGACTAAACATGCTGGAACTATTGTTGCGTGTGTGTGTGTTTGTTACCATGCTTTCTAATTACATTTTTTTTTAATAATCCTCATCTCAGTCAGACAGGCTTTGTGATGCTATTTCAATTCATGGAGGGTTTTGGGTGTGTATTTTATTGTTTAGAATATTAACTAAACTTGTGCCCGTAGCAGTAACGATTTGTTTAAAACAATATAAAAACTACATAATAACAACTGACTTCTAACTCAATTCAGATTCTAGCATTGCTATCATTATTCTGCGCTTACGTGAACCACATCTTCCTCCTCTTTCCATTCCATCTGCAATTTATTGTTGGTGTTGAAATTTGCTCAGTGTGTTTATTGAACAGTTGTGGAAATTATTATGAGCAGTACGTAGATAAAGTGTAAAACGTCATATTCTTTTTTTGAGGGGGATCAGGACTGGTGCTGAATTGATGACTATAGCTGTTGGAGTGTCATGACGCACACAGCACCTGAAACATCACTATAGAGACGATGTTTGACCGCGTCTGCGTGTGTGTGTTTTCTCAAAATGTCTCCCAAACCACTCAATGGATTTTAATTAAACATGCAGAAAGTACATCTACAATTGATTTACTGTGTCAGCTCAAATCAAGATGGCTGCCAAAGTTCACTGAGCTTAGCAAACAAAAAAATGGTTTTAACTTTGTCAACGTAACTCATTGAGCTACGGTTAGGCGTGGTAGTAGCTGAGAGTCATCTCTAACACATACTTTTATAGCTAACATGTATTGCATTAAAACATGAGATTGTGATTTGTCAATTACCGTATTTGTCAGGCTATAAGTCACTTTTTTTGCATAATTTGCATGCCCTGCAATTTATATGCCGAAGCGACTTATTTATGGACATTTTTCCCCATATTTATAAATCAATTTTTGACTGAGATATGACCGTTTTCATTTATTCTGACTGAAAATATTGAACACTACCATCTTCAGCCACTAGATGGCACTCGAGTAGTACAGCATGCTGTTGTGTCATGTAATAGGTAAAAGTGGCTATTAATGACACAGTAGGCTTGCCATTGCCTGCCACCTTCGTCCGGCTCGCCTGGAGCAACTGTCATATCAGCTTCATTTTGCTGCGCCGCCTCGGTGAAATGCAGCTAATTTGACCATCAAAGTGCATTCATTAAGTAGAAGTTCAACTGAGACACACCTTTGCTATAATGTTGAGCAAACATATAATTGTTTTTAGGTGGCTATCTCGTCAAATTTCAAAGAAATGCACAGCGAGTCCTCCCGTCCATGCTCCCACAGCTGTGAATAGGCTTTCGATATGCAGCTGATTTGACCATTCAATGTGCATTTATTAAGCAAAAGTTAGACTGAGATACATCTTTACTATAATTTTGAGCAAACAAATAATTGTATTTAAGTGTTAATCTTGTGAAATTCTTGTTGAAGTTCTACTGTGCATGCTCCTGCGGTTGCCATTTGGCAGCCAATCGATTTTTGGCACAACACCGGCCCACGTTTCTGGGTTGTCAGCAGTGACACATAACAAACGGGACACATCAGCGGTGACACATAATAGATGCGACGCATACGGCGAAGCGACATCTTTATGGATTTTTCCACTTCATTAGACATATTTGGACTGATGTGACATATAGGGCGGTGCGACATGTACGACGGAAAATATGGTACAAGGTTTGACCAACATGACTACAACTCTGTCATTTCTCATCGTAGTTTCTCATCCTTCTCTGAATTTGAAACTGGCAACAAAACATGGGAGGCTGATTTGCTTTTCTGTACACATTCTCAGCCTGTAATGTCTGTAGACGAAGTGATTAGCATGTGCTTTGAGTGCATCTGCTTACTGTTAAACAGCTAAATAACTCCACCACTCAGAGTCCTAGGACTTCAAAACGTTCTCGGGACAACCTTGTTTACAACCAGAGCTATATCTGGAGCCACCCTGATCCTTGTGTCTTTTCTCTCACCCCTTGCCCCCTTTCTCCCGCCTCTCCAGTATCCCTGAGGTCATTTGTATTCATCCACTTTCATTTGCTGTCACCCTGCGTCAGTTACAGCATGCTTTGAGCACCCCCCTCGCTTGACAAGCTGTTCTGCTACTTTTCCACCCTCACTCTCCTTCGTCCCTCAGCTCTGCCTCCTCCCCGCCCTACTTCCTCCCATCGCAGCCGGCTGGTTCATGCCACAGTGTCGCTCACTGATTGACAACTCTTACCATGCGTTAAAATAAACCCAACAGAACACAAGACACGAAGGTTCAGTACGCATATCAGACATTTTTCTAATCGATTGTGGACAGGGTGTTTTTATTACTTTTGGTCCCTGGCAGTGAACTTGGTAATAACCAAAGACTCCCAGAAGTTTTCGTTTAATGAGTCATTATTCAGTCTGGGTGCACACTGACTTTGACTCATGATGCTTGGAGAGTCGCAGTGCTGATCTGGCCAGTTTGAAAGTAATTTTGAAAATAATGGCTGCTGTGTCAGTATTTGGCTGTGTTCCCTTTTTTACTAATTCTACTGTAGACTCCTTATCGCCCGCTGCTGGGGCAAAAAGGTTTTTGCAAAAAGCTTTCTGCATGAGTTAGTTTGTCTGTACTGATAGCAAAAAATCTTGTGAATTACCAGATGTATTTTATTGAAACTTTCGGGAAGTAGTCATTCGATTGACGTCTACAGCTGATTAATTTTTGGGGTTAACTAATAAAAAATGGGATTTTACTAATCCCCAAAATGGCTTCACCTCAGCCAGTTTTACAAATATTGAGTTTAAATTTGATGTGGTAGTAGCTGAGCATCATCCCCTATTTATACTTTGAATGTAACAATCTGGTGGTGGTAGAACCCAAAATGCAGGGAGGACTCAGAAGACTCAGGTTTAAAAGTAAAAGTTATTTAATGAAAATAAACAAAAAAGGTTGACGTGGCAACAACAACTTATACGAACCATGAGAGGAAACTAAGGGAGACAAAACCAGGACGTGGCACAGAACATGGAACAGGAACATAGAGCCTTCATGAAACAATGCCCAGATAACAAGGACCATGAGACACAGACTTACATATACACACACTAACAACAGACAAATGACAAACAGCTGGGAGAGACAACAGGTGGTGATAGAGCTGTCGTTTCTAACCAGAACCCGGAGCCCAGCCTGGCCCGACACGGATTAGGGCGGGGCCATAATAATGTGCATAATGTGTGGGCTGAGCCAGTGTCGGGCTTTTGATTGCGTCAGTGGCCGCACGCAGCTGATGATCCAATTATATTGCAACAGGGCTTGCCATACATTCACCAGCCGCACGCGGCCATTTGACCACGCTCTGACCAGCCGGTTGAAAGAAGTTAAAAATAGTTCAGTTAAGCTCCAGATGGACTATTACCAGCGATCCATCAAAACCCAAATGAACGTTCAGCCTGCACTCAGTGGACGCACACGACCAGTGACCCAGATAGGTGAGATCCCAAAATATCCTCACAGATGTCAGAGCATCGTCCGTGTCTGAATAATGCAGAATGCCGGCAGAAGCAGGGAATTAATGCACTTTGACGGCCATGAAAGGTCAAACACCCGCCAGCTTCGATCTTCTGCCCCCTAAGCCACGCGCGTCTGCTGACCATTAATAACTATATAAGTAGTCAAAGCTTAATTAAAAATGTTGGGGGGGGGGGGGGGGGGGGTTGTGGCGTCAGGTTCGGACATGTAATTACTGTTAATTCGTCGGGTCGGGTTTGTAAAAGATGGCTACGGGCTGGGGTGGGGTCGGGTCACATTTTTTGGGCCCGAATGCAACTTGGTGGTGACTGGTGACAGAAGATAATTATGAGAGGGAGTAATAGCTGGGCCAGACCACAAGAGGGAGACACACACAAGGAACGAGGAACAGAGTCAAACACAAAGATCAGGAAAGGAAATAAAAACCAGATAAACACAAAGAAAACAGACAAAAAGGAATTGTGTCATTGAAGACAGCCAATTGTGCAACATCTGAACTTCAAACCCTTTTAACTGTTCCAGCCCACCCTGTTTGACTGTTAGCAAAATACCTTAAAAACCATTGGCTGAATTTCAATAAAACTCTCAGAAATTAATTATTGCCTATATTGTACATCTTTAACTTAGTTCAAGATGTCTGCCACAAGTAATTGACTTTGGCTTACACTAAATGCCTTTACTTCAGTAAATTTCATGCTAAAATTTGGTGTGTAAGTTCCTGACAGTTATTCACAACACATACTGGAAGATTTGCAAGATATTGCAATATTTTACGAAATTGCACATTATGTTATTTTAATTGACCAAAAAGGCTATAGCTCTGTCATTTTATAATGCCTAATGATATCTAAATGCAATTTCTGGAACAAAAGGCAGCTTGCGATGGTCAAGGAATGCTTTTATTTTAAAGTAAATCAGCTCGTTTTTAGTTTATTTTTTGTTGGACAGGAGCTGTTTTAAAAATACTTTTTAAAAGTGTTTAGAAACAGCCGGATACATAGTTTTTTTTGTGTCATACTGAATCGCCGTGTGCTCTTTTTTTTTTGGTTTGGAAACAAAATTGCACCATTAAGTCCTTTTTGTAAATGTGCTGGACCGCCATTATGAGTGTATCCTTTCAGGTCTGGGGGCGGGGGGTATGACCTTTAACCTGGCTGTGCGATGGAATCAGAGCACAGTTTCTGACAGGGCTGCAGACTGCTTTGAAAGCCGACAAACTGTCTGTGAAACATTTTCAGTGGGCCTCAGGTACCAGCTAATAGCACTGCGTGGAGCTGGAAAAGCTAGAAAGACAAAGAAGGTTGAAAATCATGTAGTCAAGGATCGTAATAGACAAAACAGTCTACAGGAGTTTCAGATTTAACAAAGAGACAACTACGTATCTCATGAATAAACAAAAAGAAAAAAGCAGTTATGACTTTTGCGTTGCTTCATTTTTTTCAGTTTTGTTTCAGACGCTACACTTGATGTTCTGTGTTGCTTCCTTTGATATTTGTTTCCCCTGACAGGCAGCTAGATCCGATATAATGTACATTAACATCCTAAGACCTGAACTCTTGCATATGTGGATGCCAGGTCCTAGGAAGTTAAGACAGAGGACAGGGTTTATGTGAGGAATGCTGCAGTATCAGTTTGTTGCTTGTGAAAGCTGCTGCTGGTTAACAACAGTGGGTCATTTAGTTTTTGTTTGCTCAGAAAAAGTATATTTTACTGTCATACAAAATATGTAGTCTTTAAAGTGAAATATTTTAAATATCCCGGGTGCGATGACACCACAAGGCTGAAATAGAACAAAATACTCAATAAGGATCAGGCAAAACTGTAAAAAGCTTTATAAACACTAATTCTAGCAGATGGTAGAACTATTGAGCTTTATTTTGCTGAAAACCTCCTATCAGATGCTGCCATCTGTTGTTCAAATACCAAAAGTGAATTATCAGTCCGTATGTTTCATGTCATGTACCTTTATTGTGCTGAGTCTCCATAAAATTAAAGCAGAATTCTAATATCTATGGTGATTTATAATTTATAAATGCTTACAAATAAAAACAAGATGCACTCAAACTGATTGACATTTGCATATTTATTTTCTGAGCAGCATTGAACATGTTTTTTTCTCACATTATTTGCAGTCAAATACTGCATCAAGGGGCATATATAAGATTACTAACTAAATAAATAAAACATACTTTTTTATGTATTGTTAGTGACAAAACCTTGTTCAGTTTCCCGAAGTTTCTGAAAATGTAGACACAAAATAAATATTGCTCATCCATCTTATTTGAAACGTAGCTACATAAGGTGAGATAATTACAGCATTCTTAGTTTTACTGTAATCTTTAACGCAAAAGATATTTCTGCGTTTGTGCAAATTGTTTCAAGTTCAGCGCTTGATTAAAGTTTGTCAGTCACTACATCAACTTGCTAACAAAGTTGAGTCAGGTGCGCTGGATGGATGTTTCGACTCAACCGTGTCAGATTCATCTACCTGGATTATTGCACATGCAGCAGGACACTACATCAACTAGTTCACTGGCTTTGCGACAATGGTTGTGCAAATCAAAATGTTTTCAGTTAAGATAGTCATGAACAGTTTTATTTCAAATGCTCTAATTAATCAGCTTGTGCTTTATTGACTAGTGACCTTATATTAAAAAGAATGTTTTGGATTTTAATTGAATGTGCCATTGTTAAGCAGTGTTTGGAAATGTGTTTTTATTTAACCAGTCCTTGAATGCATCATTTCTAAGTAGCTGATTAGTGCAGTAGCATGTCTTTGATGTTTATGTTTTTACTGAGTGAAGCTGTTTGAGGTATTACAAAAATGTGAAGAAACACCAAAAGTATAAGATGCTACTGAAAGAAAACTGGATTCATGATAGTGGTACAGTATTTGGTACTCGTTACAGCATTTACAGACGTTTCTCTGTAACCCAGGGCTGTTTTGTAGGAAATATTACAGTTTTTACTACAAGTATATTCTAAAACATAGAGTCAAATGTTCAGTTCAACCAAAATTTAGGTTAGTTAATTTAAGATAAAAATGTTTTGACAGAAAATGAAATCTGCTTTAAAATGTTTAAAAAACAAACAAAGGAGCAGGGATATCTTTAATTATCACAAGTTTTTATTCTGGTCATGATCCAAGAAAGATAAACCATTAAAAAAATACATTTATGTTTTTGAGGTTAAGTGTTTTTTTTTTATTTATTTTTTTATTCTCAGCATGTAGGTGTCAGCTTGAACTAAAGTCGGTCAACTCACATAAGAAACAACATAATATATATTTTTTCCTTTTTATTGTAATCTGTTCCTTCAGTTAATATTTTTGTTAAACATCAGATTGAGGATTTCTTATTCTCTAGCAAGTGAATTTAACTTAAATCCCAACAGCAGTTTCTTGGATCCATGTTTTAAATTTTTAAAGATGTCCACTTGAGGGAGCCAGAGCTGCATAAAGACACCTGATATATTTCACATGCAAGTAATATTAAGTCTGTAATGACCTTCATTTTCACTTACCTGCTAAGAGACATTAAAATCCTTGTTTAGTGATTCATTTCCACTCGCATGCTTTGGCAGACGCTCAAACGCATCACACTTAAATACTTATTCAACAGTTTTCAGCGCTGTCACATCACTCATCGTATGTCAGACTCATCATGGGCCCTTTGTATTGTAAGTGGTAACTATAGCAACAGGTGTATGTAGTAAATCTTAGTCATCCTTGACAGCTTCATGTGAAATGGGTCTCTGCCGGCGCCAAACCAGACTCCAGGCTGTGCTCGGCGAGGTGACGGCATGCAGTGTGCTGCCAAAAGAAAACCATCCAATCTGTCAAGACTAAACACTGTTTTTGCAGCAGAGAGCGTGTGGACACAGATTTGATGTGTTATTTGAGTGAACAGTGGACCCCTCAGGATTTTGTCTTACAAAATCAAGCAGGTAATCCAGTCAGAGGGAATGGAACACATGATGGTGAATACAAAGCGACAAAGTGGAATATTCAGTTTCGCTTCATGCTTGTTGAAATTAGAAAATCACATTTGCTCTTCTGAGAAGTTAATAATTTATATGTTGGTAATGAAAATGAGATGAAGCACAAAGTTTCAGGCTTCATTTCAAACATGTAATATACTAATTTCTTCTGAGACTCATCTTTCTCAAGGTTATTAGACGAGCTGTAAGGTGCATTTTGTATTTTGTATTTTTTTTGTCTGAAGAAGCACAGCAGAAACTCTTTTCTCCGTGTTACCACATGCCTCTGTGCCTTTTTTTGCTGTTGTTGTTGGTTTCATGCTGTGGTTCTGTTTCAGTGTGTAGACGTACTTCATGCTCTTTCTGTAGATTGGTTTCCCTTTTCTTCCTTTTGTTCCTCCAGCATTTAGTTCTTGACAAATCCACTTGGCCGTCTCCATCCATGTTGCCCTTGGTAACCAGGAGGAAATGTTCACAGACGTCACACACAGCAACAGGCAGTGGTTATGATTTTTTCAAATATTTATTTATTTTTTTTTTTTTTTTGCCAAAGCATAGAAGAGACATGGTAAGACAGGAAACAGGAGAGATAAGGAATATCAGCCTTGGGCTTTTAAAAACGTTTATTCATTGACCTCTATGATATTTAACCCATTCCATTCATAGCTTTGCTAATTTAGAGCACAAATGAAGTATACTAGAATGTTCATAAAGTTGTGGATAAAGTTGATGAGGTGGAACAGCTCTAACATGTCTAATAAAACCACTAATGTCAAGGTATTTGTAATCAAGCATTTGGAAGTTAAATATTGTTTACTCAAACAAGGGCGAATGGAATCTGATGCAAAAAATATATATTAAAAATGACTGAAATGTAACTTCTTAAAACTAGGCCTGTCACGATAACAAATTTTGCTGGGCGATTAATTGTCTCAGAAATTATTGCGATAAACGATAATATTGTTTGAAATTTGACAATAATTAGTAATGTCAAATTTAAGAAGAAATGTTGGTTAATTTTTGTGTGTAGTACCTTTTGACCACTGAATGGCAGTACAAGACTGTTTGAACTGAAGGATGGATAGTGAGGGAGCGAGCAGCGTGTCTCTTTAAGAAAATGGGAGGGAGGCCCCTTGACGTGACATGGGTTGTCTCTCGTTTCGGTTTTTCGGTTCTCAAAATGGCGGACGCTCGATGTGGTTTGAGCTCTTTAGTATTGCATTTGTCAAACAAAGCTTTCTTTTTGCAGAGGAAAACAACTTTTTAGACGAAGGCACGGGTTTCATCTGGGAATTTTGGAGCCTTGAAAAGACAGATTTTTTTTTCCTGAGGTCGGCCTGTTAGCTTAGCTCGAAGCTTAGCTGCTTTTAATTGGACGGTTAAAACAGATTTTAAAAAGAAAAGCAAAAGGGAGGGATCAGTGAAGAGCACTGGAGTTGAGCCTTTTGTCATCCAGTGTCTTCAGTAGAAAGAGAGAGACGCGAAGAAACGATAAAGCCGATAAATGAAAATGAGGTAGATAATTTAAATTTATCATGCGATTAATTGATTTATTGTTTATTGTGACAGGCGTGCTTAAAACTGTTAACAATCTGGTATCTCACAGGGCTGCATCCAGTTGGCTGTCATGCTGCATTCACAATAATTCTCTGCTTTGTTTCATGGGTCCCAGGCAGATCTCTTGATTGAATTTTAAACATGTAAACATAATTTATGCAAAACATTTTCTCTCAAAATTGCAGCAGAATTAACACAGAGGCCTCTAATCTATCTCACGCTCGCCTTAAATGTCTCCAGTCTGTCTCAGGAGTGCTAGAGCTGTAATTCAACGCCTGTAAGGGGGCTCACTTCAGTCAGAAAATATCCAAGGTCAGTGTCTATGACTAAAAGTTTTTAACTGAAAAACTCAGTTCTGCCCGTTTTCCCATTTAAAAGTGTACTCCAGCAGACTGAATCATAAACATGAGGGTAATGGCTGAGGTGGGTACAAAACTAGCTGAGCTGAGTATGATGTGTGCAACACATGACTGTGAACGGCCAAGCGTGCAGTTTTGCAGACCGTGCACATGTAAATAGGAATTTTTGAAAACTTTCTGTTCGAAACACAGCGACAACTGCTAATCGCTTGGTCACAAACATGAATTTAATGCAATTGCAACAGAAATCTGGCACATTTTTTTTCACAATTCTGAGTCACTAACTTGTCTGTGTTTGTTTTCCTCCTGTCAGTCCTCGTTGTTTCTTGTAAACTGAGTGCAACATTTTGAATGGGGGGGTGGTTCATCACTGCAGGTTTGTTGTCGGTATACGTATAGTCCATGTGATCATAAAATCCTGAGTTGGACACAAACCTTCAGTGGAAAAAAACCCTAGCAGGCAAAAGTTATTTTGTGATGGATTTTGTTGTGTGTACATTCGAGCAGACACAAACCCATGAGTTAATTTTTAGGCCTAAAACTCTCTCCACCTCTGAAACCAATTGATGCAACATTTAAATTTGTTTCAGGAAGACAAGTTTGACAAACTTTGCCAACATGTAGACTCCAGTTTGTTGCAGGTCAAAGTGAAGTCTGCACAGTCAGTTTGACTTGCAGAAACACAGAACCTGTAAACATCAGAGCTGCTGTGTAGGACAGGACCTCATTAGTCATTTTGCTCCTATAGCATATCTCAGAATTGCAAACAGTTGTCAGAGAGAAATGCTTCTCTTGAATGCATTGATGGGAAGTCAGTAATAAGCCTAATAACAATATCATTGTAATGAAATACTGAGGAACAACCAAAGCTCAATTAATAACTAATCAAACTGTATTTTTGACATTGCAATTAGTATAATTCAGATATTGGCAGTCTTTGTAAGGATTATCATGGTGATTGTTCTGATGTGGTTTTACTGCTAAGGCAGCTTAAAGGTTAAAGCTGGTACTGTTTGCTATACTAAAAAAAGATAGCATATACCCACTTATATGAATAGTATAGTGGTAGAAATAGTATAAATTAGAGTATAGGTTAAAATTTAAATGACAAAAAGCTGTTTGGAGGCAGGAACAATAAGATGCTAAGTTATCAGTTCAAGGCGGATGATTGGCAGTTTATTAAATGTGCTGACATGGTAACCATTTCTGGATCTCTAGAGATTAGGAGATAACATTTCTTTGTTAAGTTTGTTTTTATTCTGTTATGTGTGCAGATTTTAGTCAAATGAAAATGTTAATTTTTACACTTGTACAAATGCAGGATTTCATTTGCTGATCTCTTTTCCGCCTGAGCCTGGATCTTTGGTTACTCGGTAGCTTAAGTGGGTTTTTAGCATGATTTGTAGCTTTGAGACAATCACATGCACAGATGTACCTTTAATATGCATGCAAACAATATTGCTGTGGTTTAATCAAGTACAGTTTTAGTAATATATTACATTTCATTGTTAAATGTTGCTAAATGTTTACACTAACATAAATAAAATGAAATAAAATAGAAAAATAACATGAAATCGACAAGCATACACAAGGTTAATAAACAACATCCACAAATATATTAAAAAATACAACAAATAAAATTTTTTTAAAATATGCCCCAGCTAGAAGTTGATAAAAGCAATGAGTCTTTAGTTATTTTAAAAGGAATCAAAATGGTATAAAAAATACAGTCATACAATCTGTGCTTCTGTAACTTAAAAAAAGTTTGCATTCAGTGAATTGTCTTTGTGATACATTCAGGTACAACATGTAATTTTAGTAATTCACATAGATATTTAACAATAACCCACAGAACTTAACATTTTGATGGAATATGTCATCATGTAATGAAACCAAAATATTACTGCAGTATTGAAAATTATCTTTGTGAACCTAAATTGAATATTTAACCTTCATTTTATATAGAGCGACAACAATTTCACTGTGGAATGTTGTAGTTACAGGTTGTACTTGAATGCACTATACTTGAATTCTTTGCTTGGTGTAGGACAAATAAACTGAATAGGTAGAGCAATAATGATTTTTTTGAGTGCAGGACTGCAGGGGACAAGACGAAGCCAGACATTAAAATAAATAAACATCAACACTTTACACATCCTCTAATTATTTACAGGTTCACTATATTAACAAACCACAAAACAAGTTATTTAGGCAGCAACAACGAAAGTTTGTTTGTTTGTCATTTTTATTCATTTCATATTTAAAACACAAAAACAATTAGGAAACCAAAAAAAAAAAAAAAACACGTCATAAAATGAAAGGTAGCAGAAGAAGAAAAAAATCTTATCATATCTGCCCCTTGTTTAAAACAAAAACAATTCAAACAATAATCATCTATAAGTAATATAACAAAATAAATAACTCATCACAATTTTACGTATTTATATGTATCCTTCCAAAATTTTAATCTTAATCATTTTCCTAAATATAGGCATTGACTTTACTTTTTTTACATCGTTTTCCAAACTATTCCACAGACCTATTCCCTGAATTGAAGTAGACCGCCCCTTTAAACTGGTTCTGTACTGTGGTTTAACAAAGATGTCTGTTCCCTTAAGATTATAGCAACTTTTCCTTTTTACAAAATACATTTGAATGTTTGAAGGTAGTGTGTAGTTCTGAGCTTTATACAGTAATAAAAGAATATTATAGTTAACCAAATCATGAAACTTCAGTAATTTCAATTGATAAAATAAAATACTAGATGGATGACAATAATGCTTTCTGGTGATCATTCTTATAGCTCTTTTCTGCAAAATAAAAATAGGCATCGTTATAGTTTTACATGCTGTTCCCCAAACATCAACACAATAAATTAAATGCGGGACTATAATTGTATTATACAGCAAATACAAGGCTTTATCATTCAATAAGTCCCTTACTTTATACAGTACTGCAGTGGATTTAGATATTTTAGTTTTACAGAATTTATGTGCTGTTTCCATGACAGTTTATCATCAATAATTACACCCAAAAACTTCACCTCACCTACTCTGCATATCTCAACACCATCAACTCTAAAAGGAACATCGACAGTTATCTTTTTTTTTTTTTTATTTACTAAATATCATATAATTAGTTTTATCAAGTTTCAACGATAACTTGTTTAATTTAAACCAATTTTGTATTTTGACAAACTCCATTTTCATCAACTCAAACATCTGTTCCAAGTCTTTACCCAAATAAAAGAAAGTGGTATCATCAGCAAAGAGAACACATTTAAGGATACTGGACACCTCCGTCAAATCATTTACACACAAAATAAACAACTTAGGTCCAAGTACAAAGTAGAAAGTCAAAGTGCATTTGGTACGTGGTGCTCACAGCTCGGTGTGCCCTGCTCCTGGTCTGATTGGTCCTCATAGATGGAGTCAGACTGACCATTTTCTTTTTCTGTGTTGGTAAAATAATGCATCTGATACTAAACAAACAAACAAAAAATAATAACCATGTCAAACTCCTTATTTAGAAAAATGCAAAAATTAAGTTAATGCTAAAGACATAACTCAAAGTTCTTTAGAAGTGTTCTGTTTCTTTGAGATGAACAGAGATGTCCACATTGCCCTGCCTTCACTCAAACACAGAGCAAAGCAAGCGAGACAAAATGTCCCACCCACCATGTTGAGATCAATCTCAGGAGTCCACCCTGGTGTCTATTCATCATCATGTCATGCTGCATTCCCACAAATGCATCATCATCTGCTGGTCCAGCTAATGATCCATTTCTGTGTCCTATACATTTTAATGTCACTGCAGCTTGCACAGACGTACGGCTGAGCTTACTCTGATTAACAAATCCAGTAAAAGCCCAGGTGATGACCAGTCCATACAGTCAAACTGGCAGTACCAACAAATCCATCCATCCATCCATCCATCCATTATCTTTACCTGCTTGTTCCTTTTTGGGTTGCTGGGGTCACTGGTGTCCATATCCAGCTATCACTCTGCGAGAGGTGGGGGACACACTGGACAGGTCTCCAGTCCATCACAGGGACACATAGAGACAAACAGCCATTCACTCTCTCACTGGCCGGGATTCAATCTGGTAACCTTCTCGCTGAGAGGCGGCAGCTTTACCAAATGCACCACAGCCCTGCCCCTCCAACAAATCAATTTATTAATTTTCAATACACTGAAAACTAACAAACAACAACAAAAGAAGAACTAGTAAAAAAAAAGATCCACAGCGTTGAGTAAGAGCCATTTCAAAATGTCTTACAACTGATTTAATATTCCGTCAGTTCCACTGCTGGACTTGGTCTGCCTACCTGAAATATCATCTTGTTCTCTATGAAAGACTGACTTGGCAAACGAAACGCTAACAATCGCTCATGTTCACTTAAGTTGCTGTTGATACAAACAACCAACACTGTCACGGGACGGCCTGCAGGGGGTTCCTAAAGGCCTGTGTGAGTTTTGATCACACCCACTGTACATCAACTCTGTTATTGATTAATTTTCCTGTCAGTTATTACACAAACTCATCCTGCAGAGCCTCTGACTGAGCTCTGTCTTCTCTCCTGACAGTGAAGTCCTAACCGGTGAGCGCTCCTTCAAACAAGTTTCTGCCTGGAGACAAAAAATTAAATGAACCTTATTGGATAACAATGTTTTCATGAATTTAAATTGCTCAAATGCAAAGGAGTTTACAGAAATTAACACATAATACTTACATTAAAATATACATTTCATGAATAAAAATTTAAATGTATCATTTCGCATGTTCTGAATTCTCGGGCCTTCTCTAAAGGGGCAGAAGGCCCTAAGGGTTTCCCACTGTTGCACATTCTGGCTGCTCTTGATTTAATGGAATGGTTTCATCTTTCATATGGCAGGACGTTAAACAGCTTTTGGGAGGCGTGAGAAGGCTCTGTCTTGATATTGCAGGCTTTCTTCTTGCATCTCCTTGAAAAGTGCCTCTAGGCAGTGAGACCCTAATGACTTTTTCAGTTATTCTCACCACACATTGTGGATTCTTCCTTTCAGTCACACTTTCATTGCAGGACGGTGTGATGCATCTTGTCAGGTTGCCCAGTCATGTCTCAGTAAAAATGTGTAAAAATAGGGGGTGGGGGTTTCCAATTCTCTTCAGCCCTCTGCTGAAGCACATCTTCTGCTGAGGTTTCTTTTGTTTATTCAGATAAAGTTGTTTCCAAACCACTGCTCAGTATCTGACAAGGAAAGAACATTGTTCAATTTATGTTGGTCAAAATATTTTAAAGAACTGTACAGCTCAATATCATTCATGCAAATGTGGTAAGAGATGTTGATGAACTGAGTAAATATCTGCTGTATAGCAAGAACAAAAATGGCCCCGAAGCAGAACGATTAGGAGCCCCTCATGACAGGTCATTAGTTTGTGATATAATCTAAATCATTAAAATCCTGACATTCCTGGTGCTATCTATGCTCTGTATATGTATATGTATATGTATATGTATATGTATATGTACAGTAGTCCCTCGTTCATCGCAGGGATCCGTACCCTGAAGACCCACGATAAGTGAAAACCGCAAAGTAGGAATAGTAGTACAATTAGTAAATAGTAGTTGTTTTTTTTATTTACACACACACGCACGCACGCACGCACACACA
>NC_056505.1:16110472-16110882 GCF_014905685.2 Nematolebias whitei
TTGCGGTTTTATTTATTTATTTATTTTTGTGTCTTGAGATCTATGACGTCATCAAATACTCGAGTTCTATTCAGGTTTTGTTATGTTAATGTCGAGTTTAAAAATTATATACTCGTTCAACCCCTATTGCAAGCGCTTTTGGCCACGCCCACTTCTCCGCTCTGCATGGAGAACAGCTGATCAGCTGCAGCAGGAAGTTTATTCTGCAGTATGGGCTGCACAAAGGTGCAGGACCTTGTGCATGTGCATATTGTATTTTTCCAAATTTGTGTATTCTGCTTCTTTTGTGATTATTTCATATTTTCTTCTGTATAATTAGAACATGCTACTGGATGCCTCAACCCCACCCCCACCCCCCATTAAATATCTATCTATCTATCTATCTATCTATCTATCTATCTATCTATCTA
>NC_056505.1:16110982-16117516 GCF_014905685.2 Nematolebias whitei
ACTATCTATCTATCTATCTATCTATCTATCTATCTATCTATCTATCTATCTATCCATCTATCCATCTATCCATCTATGTATCTATGTATCCATGTATCCATGTATCCATGTATCCATCCGACCTTGTACCTGAAACCCCATCAAATCAAAAATCCTGTTATTTCTCATACTCACAATCTCTTTATTCACAGGCATCCCCCCCCCCCCCCCACCCACCCCCTCCCTTAATCACCACCCCCCCCCCCCCCCCCACACACACACACTCCCTTACTCACACACTCCGTCTCTCTCTCTCTCTCTCTCTGTCTCTGTCTCTCTCTCTCTCACTCTTTCTCAAACCCTCACACATGCTCACGCTCAGCTCTAAAGCAGCAGTAGCTTGTAAACTGGCTGCAGTCAGCAGTCGAGACTGGAAGAACGTAGAAAGAAATTGCCTCAACTGGATGGATCAGAACTCTGCTAATCTCACTGGACTGGGTCACATCGGACTGTTACCTTTTTTATTTTTAATTGTTTTTAGGGGGGCTGGCTAAGCCAAACATTTTATTTTAGAGTAAAAATAACAGGGCTGCTTTTGACTCTGAAAGACCGAATCCGTTGAACTCTTTGCTGGGCTCAAATTTTGCTGGACTGCGTGGAGTTCTCCTGCTGGCCCAGAGGAGGAAGGGCTAGAATGGAATTCCCTGCTTTTTTGCATCTCGCCCTCCCTCTCGCCTTCTTTCATCCTGTCTTCATCTTCTCCCTTGCAATTTCACCGCAGACATTCATTGTTGAGCAGACAAGGGAAGCAGCTATCTGTGCTTATTTCCTAGTAGGTCTGTTAAAGATGAAAAAATAAAACCCACAAATCCATCATCCGTTTGATTTCTTCTGCTTTTTGCGCAAAGGGAGGTGGCAGTGTGACAAATTACCAGCAGAGCTTTTTTTCTTACAATCCATCACCCAAAAGACATTTTTTCCCTTCAGATTTCTAAAGAGTGACTAAAAAGAAGCTTTTTAAAAAAAAGTCTCTTTTGACTGCCTTGACATCACTCATCTGGCTGCTGCTACTGGAGGCTGCAGTGGTGAAGCCGGGGTAGGCATGGCACAGCAGGGAGGCATGGGGGTGGCCCACCAGGACACCCTGGCTGTGCCCCCCATGCCCAAACACTCTGGCCTGAACGAAGACCTGGTGAAGATCTTGCGAGAGAACTTGCTGCAGCCCGAAAGGCCACGAGGACACCGGCGGTCCCCTTCCTCCATATCGCCCCGCCTGTCTCCACGCAACTCGCCGCGGTTGCTCCGCCGCATGTTGCTCAACAACAACATTCACAAACAGAGGCGCTTCACTGTTGCACATACATGGTGAGACTTCTGAGCTGCAAGTGTTCAGCATGTTGGCTGTGTACGTCGTGAAAGTCGCTACATGCGTTTGGGTTTTGTCAGACAAATTTTAGCCAAGGCTTCACGGTTATCAAATATGGAGTGCAGAGAAGGTAGCAGTGCAATAAGCTCTTTCTGTAATTAAACTTTGTTTGTAGTGTAACTTCAACCCTTTACTCTCTCAGCAATGGGAGAAGAATGTGTCAGCAAATATCCCATCTAGGTTCTTAATGTGAAATCTCCTTGGAAACCCTCTTTTCACCTTTAGATAATGAGTTTCTGCCATGCTATTCCTCACTGTGCAGCTTAATTTCTATTCCAGTGTCTCTCCCTTTCTCAACCTTTGTATCCATTGTCCACTCGTGTCTCTCTGCCTATCTCTGCTTTCCCTGCACATCATTCCTACACATTCTCTGCTTTTTTCCTCCATGTAGCCTGTATGCACGCAGGGATAAACATCTCAGTGTTTTTATTGGTGAGTGAAGGAAGCCTACTACATTTCCTCTCTCCAGCTGTGGTTGTCTCTCCACACCTGCCATGCCTGCAGTTTTTGACTATTAATTAGTCGTCTATTTTTGGCTGTCTATCAGCCTCTGTTGCATTCGCCCACACGTCATCCTCTCCCTTTGACTCATATCTGTTCTTCCCCGCATCTTTCTCCTCTTCCCAGTTCTCATTTTTTGTCCCTCCAACCAAGTTTCCTCCTTCCTCCCCATTCTTCTTTTCCCCCCGCCTACCATTTTTGTCTCCCTCTTTATTTTTTTACGACCCATCTCTTTTTCTCTTCCATCTTCATCCCACACACACACACACACACACACTCCTTTTCTCCATTTCATGTGCCCCACTTCCTCTGCCTGCTCTCTCCTTCATCAGAGACGCCTTCCTCCTGGCATCTGGATCAGGCATGATGTAATCCAAAAATTCACAAATTCCCAACAAATCAGGAATTCTCCATTCAGTTGTTTCAGCTGGGTGTTGAATCAAATTGTGTAACAGCTGCATTGGTCCACAGCACAAACTACAATAGTTTAATAATAAAGGCAGTGGAAATGTGATAAGATTCCTGGTGTTGTGTTAGCTTATCTAGCAGTGCAAGAGAGCAAAACGTGGATCTTTGCAGTGTAGTGAACTATAACAAGTAATCTAAATCAGCTGAAATTCCAGCTTAAATGCCCAAACAAAATCTGAAGTTGACAATAAATGTCTAAGTCTGCACAAGATTAAGTAAAAAAAAAAAGCGTTTACATCACCCAGGGATTGAAAATAGGACTCAAACTATGTTCTTTTTTTGAAGGAAATGCTTCAAATCAAAACTTCACCAGCCTTGTAAGTTCTTGTTTCTTTCTGTCTGTCAAGTAATTTAAATGCTGGGACTAAGAAGAAGACAATATCATATACATATACATATATGCATAATTACATGTACACAATAACATTAGCAGTTTTGGAAACACTTCCTGTTTATGTGCATTTATTTTCTTACATTTTAATAATTATACATGGCTATAGTTATAGAATGAAATCAGTTGTCAAATCAGATCATGTAAGACACCAAAACAGTTACACAGCCTGAAAGAGGAAGCTGTTTTACACAGCTCAGTATAAACCAACCCAGAAAGACTTTGATATGTTTTGTACTCATGGAAGCTCAGCCTTATTATTAGCTTAACTGTGTGGGGTGGATTGTTTGGATTTTCTGTGTCATTTCTAAGAAACATATGTTTAATAACAGATGTAATTTAAAACATCTGTTTTCAAAGTTTCAGTTGATCAGCATTTATTGGATAAAAAAGTAAAGTGGGAGCCATGAGAGCAATCCTCTCTTGCTGTGGAGCGTTGCTGTAACAGTTTATATGCTGATTGTATGACAACTTTATACTGTCAGAGGAGTTGGCTTCAATCAAACGAAACTAAAGTTTTTAAAGTAGAGTAAACATCCATGTACTTTCATTAAAAATTAGAGTCAATTATTATTATTTTTTAATTTATGTTATTGTTCAGTACTTTTTATTTTTTATTTTTTTTACTGTGATAGAAAACCTGAATTTTGTTGTTCATCTTTTGTTTTGGGCAGCACGGTGGCTCAGTTGTAGAGCTGTTGCCTCTCAGCGAACAGGTTACCCTGGTTCAAATCCCGGTCTGGGGGCCTTTCTGGGTGGAGTTTGCATGTTCTCTCCGTGCATGCGTAGGTTTTCTCCAGGTACTCCGGTTTCCTCCCACAGACCAATAACGTGCATGTTAGGCTGATTGGTGACTCTAAATTGTCTCTAGGTGTGAGTGAGAGTGAATGGTTGTTTGTCTCTATGTGTCCATGTGTTGGACTTGCGACCTGTCCAGGGTGTACCCCGCCCCTCACACAGTGATTGCTGGACATGAGCACCGGCGACCCCCGTGACCCAAAATGGAAGAAACGGGTAAAAGATAATGGATGGATGGTTATTTAAAAAGTCACTTATAATCTCTTTAAATTCTCATCGCACACACATTAATTTCCTAATGTTTCTAAGTCCAAAATTTGGTAAAAAGATTCATCTACTTTCTTACAACAAAAAGTTCATTGGTTAATGCAGTTTTACCTTCACCTGGTG
This sequence comes from Nematolebias whitei, assembly GCF_014905685.2. NCBI lineage: Eukaryota > Metazoa > Chordata > Actinopteri > Cyprinodontiformes > Rivulidae > Nematolebias > Nematolebias whitei. The sequence goes on from NC_056505.1 coordinate 16,114,936, forward strand.
GTCAAAAGCGTTTTATTTGCACTCGAGGTGGAAAAAGAAGATGCCAGATTTGATCTGCTTTTCTTTGATTAATTGCAGAAAGAATGACAAGAGATCTGGTTGAAAATGAGCAATAACAGTGGAAAGACCACTTAATCAGTGTGTGAGTTGGTCATGTACCTGTGTTGTCTCTTGACATTTGAAAAAAGGTAGCTGGCAGAATGTCACAGAGAGATGAGGTGAGTGTGGGAGGTTAGGAAGAAACTAGATCGTTCAGGGCATGGCGAGAGAAACGATTTGTAAAGCGAAACACCATGAAAAGGCAGTGTGCGGTGTGGATGTTGACAAGTGCGGTGTAATTCACTCCAATTACATCCTCATTGTTTTACAGCTGCAGGGAGTCACAGGACTGCTGTGGTGAAAGTCTGGTGACATACACATTCCTCAATGGCTCCACTCTACTCTTCATTAAGGAGAAAATCTTTCTCCATGGGCTGGTTGGTCTGATGTATGGCGATGCTCTGCTCAGCCCTCTGAAACCCATTCACAAATAGTTTTACTGTCTCCATGGGGATAGTTTGGCGCAATCATTTAGAAACTTAATTTGCTTCTTAGGTCATAAGCAACATCATTACATGCAATTATTTGTATTGACCCTTTTTTATTTGCAAGCGGTGTTTTGAAGAGAAAAGTTTTCCATGTTTTTTGCATCAACGTTTAGTCTCATTATTTGATGACATTTTACCCCATGCAATCCTTGTTTAAAAAATTGAAGCTATTTTGGACTTTTGGATAGCAATTTCCTTCTATCTCCTAAGCTTAAGAACTGCCTCTGACAGAAGGAGAGGTATTAATTTTAATTAATTTTTACGATGAAGAGCTTTCTGTAAAATGTTGTTATATTAAACATTTCAGACTAAGTTACTACCTTGTAAGCACAACAAAGCATTTGAAAACCTAATTTTCTTAGCATATAATATTGTACTTTATCACTGCATTATAAGTATCGACAACTATAGATAACTTAGTATGCTATATATAGTAACTTATCTATATATATACTGTAGTAACTTAGTTGGAAATGTTTAATATAACAACTCTAGATGAAATATATAGGTGAACAGATTTGCTCACTGTTTGGCAAGAAACTGGTCAGTGTTGCCTCTCTGTCACCCTTAATGAATGCATAATAAGCAGTTATTAATTATTTATAAAGTATTTATAGAGGAATTAATAACGTATCTATAACCAATTTGTTAGCATCTATAAGAGGAGCCTTATTGTAAAGTGGTACTAAAATATTCAGTCATTACAATGAACCAGATGACAGACAGTTAATTTATACTGAATATGTGCGATTTATTCCCCCAGAACGAGTGGCTGTTTTTGCAGTCAGTGCACACCAACATATGATCTTCTTCCTCACATTTGCTGCATAATACATGTGTTAATAGCCAGTATTGATTGTGAACATTCAGGAAGAGACGACGGAAAAACATATTTTCACTCGGCCAGCTATTGACCGCTCTCTCTTCTTTTCATCGGCACCTTGAATACAAAACCATGGCTGAATAGCGCGCTCTTACCCTAAAATAACACTCACGACTCTGATGTTTTATTCTCTCCAGCAGAATAAATCTAATATCATGTTTTCAACTTTCCTCCTCACTGACCCTGAGGTATTTTTAATGCTGTTGCACAATTGCGATTGCTCCTGTGTTGCATTGTAATGTCTGTTTATGTAAGAGGAAAAGTGGTGTTTCAGCGAGTGGAGAACTGGTGGCTCCAGCTGGCGGTGTTTACTCAAGTATTCTGACTGAGTGGTCCAATTGGGGGGAGTTTTTGTGGAATGGCTAAAGGTTAAGAAGAACTGGATGATGGATGGCTGGATGAATGATTGATGATTGATGGCTGGGTGGATGCAGGAAGGGTAGAATGGCATGCGATGGGTAGGGTGAAGGAGAGGGACTGTGTGGGAGTAGAGAACCTAAAGCTAAAACAGGGTGATGCTAATTTAAGCAGAACATGATTCTCTTCACTTTTCACATGGTTATATCATCGTTTCTGAGTGGTGTGTCTATACTGACACCTCTCCTGTTTATCTCTTGTTGATATTTGTTTATTCCATTTTATTTTTTCCTACCATTTGATAAATTCCCCAGGAAGGTGTTGGTCAAGTTCTCTGATTTGTTCTACAAAGTAGGTTTAAATTGTGATAAAAAAAACAACAGGATTGCTCAATAAAATGGATTTAAGAGGTTTGTTAGATCCTGAACTTGTACTAGCAGAGCACTGCAAACTGTGAGCTTCTCAACCTTCTGAGTCATTTTGCATGTAAAGTCAAAATGTTATTTTCAAAAACAGAAAATCTGGAGCTGTATTGAGTTCAATACTTCTATCTGATTTAAAGGGACTTCATGAAGCATCAAAGGCACTAACATCCATCTTAAATTTTAAAGTCTTTATTGCAAATCAAAGCCTATCAGATTTCTCATTGCCAGTAATGAAAATTTTAAGTTTTTTATATATATATATATATATATATATAATCAGAGCAGAGAATATATATATATATATATATATATATATATATATATATATA
>NC_056505.1:16117616-16141161 GCF_014905685.2 Nematolebias whitei
TTTTCTTATTTCCTCATATGATTGTTGAATATTAAAGCAGTGTTTAACCAAAATTCTGGTAAATGAGTTTGAAAACATAACTTAGTCTACATCAATTGTGGTGTAGTGATTGCAGTTTTATTTATTTTTTTTATTTTAATTTTTTTTTTACTGTTTGTTTTGGTGAATATACAAAGTATTTATTGACACTTGAGCTGGGAAGGCCATAAGATTTACATTTTGCAAATGTGATCAAACATTGTAATGGTGTTTATTTATTTATTTATTTAAAATAATTAAAGCTGTTGAAGGTCTAGAAGGCATTTAGACATTTTTGCCTTAATTTGGCAAATATTTAATGGTAAAAATTATTAAACCAAAATTTTCTAAGACCTATAAATTTATTACATCTATTTAAATGTATTTTATGTAATCATGCACAATTACTGTGTACAGTGATTTCCTTACTCTCACTGTTTATATTAAGACAATCTAAAACATATATCATAATATGGGCAGCACGGTGGCACAAGTGGTAGAGCTGCTGCCTTTCAGCGAGAAGGTTGCCGGTTCAAATCCTGGTATGGCGGCCTTTCTGGGTGGAGTTTGCATGTTCTCTCCGTGCATGCGTGGGTTTTCTCCGGGTGCTCCGGTTTCCTCCCACAGACTAAAAACATGCATATTAGACTGATTGGTAACTCTAAATTGTCCCTAGATGTGAGTGAGAGAGTGAATGATTGTCTCTATGTGTCCCTGTGATGGACTGGAGACCTGTCCAGGGTGTACCCCGCCCCTCGCACAGTGATTGCTGGGCATGGGCACCAGCGACCCCCCGTGACCCAAAATGGAAGAAGTGGGTAAAAGATAATGGATGGATGGATATATCATGATATCTTAGTATTTTAGTAATTCAATCTGAAATGTTTTGAAGCAAAATAACATATTGAAAAAAATACTCCAAAATACAAGATACTCTTTTCACATCAACATTTTCCTTAACATAAAATATGAGGTGGTTTAGAAACTCTTCTTTCTTTGAAGCACAGATTTGTCCATGCGTCTTCGCTCGTTACAAATGTAGTGCTCACACAACCTCCCTAACATTTTCACATTGACTTTTTAACAATTCTAGGTTTTACAGATAAAGAACAGTCTTCATATGAAGTCATTTATTTGAATCTAGTATTTGTTTATTACAGTAATGTAGTTCCAAACAATAAATCCTTGTTTAAATAGTTGCTTTTAGTTCATGTGCAGTGTTGTCAAGCTGCTGTTGTTATCCTGCTCTGCCGTAAGCAGGATTCTCCAGGTTTTATCATCACTCACACTCCTCTCCTGATTTGCATACATATGAGCCTCTGTACTACTAGTGCAAACACACATACATCAGCACAGTACTGGCTTTTTTATTTGCAAGTACATTTTTTTACTAGTCAAGGCCATGATTTTGCATATATGCTTACAAATGTAGACCAACAGAAACACACCTATTGAATGAAATGGGGAAAAGAAAGAATGATGGGTAACAATGGGGGTATTGATTTCAGTATAGGTTTTATAAAAGTTAAATACTAGTTAACTAATGAAAAAGGGAAAGACCTTTGGAGTTTCTGATGCAATTTAAGTATCCCATTTGATATAGTTTCAAAATGATAAACCATTAGTGACATATCTAATGTAATCTGAAAGCATGAAGTTCTAATTTGTGTTGTGTGCTGTTTAGGACATTGATGAACTTGAAATAACAGCACAAAACTCCTTTATTGATTTTTTTTTTTAAAATGTAAATTGACAAGATTTGCTTCTTTTAGGCAATTTTATATAAAACAGCTGAATATGTTAAAGAAATCAGCTTTGTTAAAAACATCTATCCATCCATGTTTGCCACCTGTTTGTGGTTGAGTCACAGTGGGAGTGGTGGAGGAGAGTGAGGGAAGTGTTGTTCATGAAGGTTGGAGAAGACACGCTGAGAGGTTGCCTGTTCGAACCCCACTGAACATAACATCAAATCACGCTCTGGATTCTACTTTCACTGGGATCTGCCTGGAAAATCTCCAAAGGGAGTCAACCAGCAGCCATCCTAATCAGAGGCCCAAAATGCCCCAGCTGAATTCTTTTGCTGTGAAGGAGCAGCAGCTCCACTCTAAACATATTTCTAATGGCACTTTGCCACTGTCTCAACTCTCATCGGTTCTACACCACAACATATCAGTTAAGGGCCTGCCCATTGCTGATACCTACACCCACTCAGCCTGGTTCATGGGACCACCTTGTTCCTGGTTCCAAGCGAACTGCTCTGAGATGAGGATTTTGATGTAATTGGCCAGTCTACATCACTGGATGACCCACGCAGTAAAACTGCAGATTACATCTGACCCTCCACTTCGTCTCTGTTTATGTTGAGTGTGTCTTGTTTCTGCTCATTTCTGGTATGGAACCTCTGAACATACAGTAGCACCGTGGAACAATGATGAGGTACAGACTTTCCCAACTTTACTGGCCGATGTCAGGAAGAAATTTGCACATTTACATAAATATATCAGAGATGATGACGCAACATTTCTACATCTAGACTTATAAGCAGTGTCAGGATAAGCTAAAGAAATTGAAGTCCGGTTAGGGCGATTAAGGACAACAATGGGAGGAGTGGTCTGAACACAGTGACCTGTTACGTTACCGCCCACTTTGCATTGACGATCCGACCCACAGAGCAGGAAAACGGGTCACAGTGGCAAATCACCCACACCTGAGGAGAACCGATAAGATGAGAGCCGAGCAGAGTCACACTTATTAATGACAAAGCAGCTTAAGGCTCACTGCACCACCCTGCAGAAGAAGCTTATTTCAGTTGCTTGTATCCAGGATCCTGTTCTTTCAGTCATGAACTCTGCCTCATGGCTATAGATGTGGGTTGGAGTGTAGATGAAGCATAAGTTAGTTTTACAGCTCAGCTCCTTCTTCACCAAAACAGACCAGACTAACACACTCATTACTGTGAGCACATGTAAAAACTGTGTAATAATAATAATGTGTTATATATTGTCATCATTGTATGTTCCCATACAATGACAAAATTAACTCTCTGCTTTTAACCCATCCACCACCAGGTGGAGCAGTGGGCAGCTATGGAAAGCGCCCGGGGAGCAACTGGGGATAAGGTGTCCTGCTCAGAGACACCACGAGATGTGCAATAATAGGGAATTGAACCCAGGACCTTCGGGTCCCGAGTCGACACCATCTCGGACCCCTGTACTGATAGTCATTGAATTATGAGCTACAATGCATGGCTGTAGTTTTTGAATAGCGCTACTATCTCTATGGAATATACTTTTACTGCTGACATAACAGCTAAAAATATCATTAAATAATAAATAAATCATTCACAGAAACAAAACTTACACTAAAAGAAATTTGCATTCCAAACATTTGGGTTTATCACTTTTTTCGTCTTGTTTAAGTATGCTTTATGTTTTGCTTTTTCTCTGTAGCTTAAGTAGCACAGCTCTCTGCTTCCTTTCTGTTGGTTGGATCAGTTTGTGCCTGGCATTACAATATCAACAATATCAAAGGACCTTGATATTCCCATGCGGTCCAAGGCTCCTTTTAGAAAAAAAACCCCAAGTATGTTGAAGCAAATATCTTCTAATAAAATGTGAACTATTTAATTTATTAGGAAAAAAAAAAATCAGTGATGATTAGTTTTTTTGTTAAGGCTGTTTGCACCCTGCAGATAAACGTTTACAAATCACGCATCATATAATTCCATTTGTACATTTCCGTTCTCTTCATCCTCCTGCCTGCAATCCTCAGTGCTTCAATTTCCTTATATTGTGATCATGAAGCCTGGTGCTTTGCCAGGAGTTGTCAGGCTCACGTCTATTAAATGTCAGGTTATATAACCCTGTGAAAACTGTAGGTGAATTTAACACTGCCTCCTCTTCTGTTCGCAGAGATTTATTTTTCCTCTTAGAAAGTATCAGACCTCCCAGTCTAAATGCAAGAATTTTCCCGATTTAGAAGCCATTTGGCTCCATTTCACTTTTACAGCTCTGCTGTTCGCGCGCTAACACAAAGGATTATTCAGATACTGATTAGCATTCGCATCCAACAGGTCCAGACACATGAAGGTGTATTTCAACAGTGGATGGTGCACTTCCAGATTTAGTTAAATGAGCTGAATTAATCTGCTCCGAAGAGGACACAGCTGCAGTGTCTCATCTAAGGCCTTTTGATATGTTGATGTCTTTGTGATTAAGCAAACCAACGGAAAGATTCTTCCTGTTCTTGCTCAACACATTGAACTTTTGAAAAATCTAAATTATTCATATCGCTTATCATTTATCGTCTCTTTCATCACCTTCCTTGTTTTTTAAACTGGACACTTTAACTTCTGTTTCCTTTGCATTTGTGCTCATCTTATTGGTTCATTTGCTTCTACTCTTATTTCAGGGTTTTCAGCTTGTTTGACCACCAGAGCTTTTCACTTGACTACTAAAAGATAATTTAGTTACTGATTGGCAACAGGCTAGGATGAGAATGGACAAAATAATTGTTAAGGCTGTAACCAAAGTTAAGGGAAATTGTTAATGAGTCTTTCTAGTGAACTCAGGTGATCATCCATGGTTTTGTTTGTGTCAGTTGCAGCCACTTTCGGGAAAAAGAAGTGCTGGCTGTGTTTATTGCTTCTTTCCTACATTTACTTTTTCAACCTCAAAAGAAAAGAAATTTAAAATTTAAATCTCATTTTAAAAAGGACCCTTAGATTGGGTTTAAAGCCTTCATTATCTTTTATAGGCGACAGCCTCATTAGCCTGAAGTGTGTTCCATTGACGATGCAAAACTCTGATAAATCCTCTGCTCATGTACGATTATGTTTGGCAAAATCAGCAATAAGAGCATAATTCTCTGGAGTCTCAATGCTTTTTTTTTTTTTATTGAGAAAAAAAATCATAGTTCGAGATGTTTTAAAGTTTGTAAGTTCACACATGCAAGAGCTAGAAAACTGCCCTTCCAATACGTTTTCTATTTCCCAATTTTGGAACCATCATGGAGTTGAACCCTGAGAAGTTCAGTAAAGCTGGCAGACAAAAATCTACCAGATAATTAAAAATGATTGGCATTCTGAGGAAAGTAAACGCTCCTTTGATGTGAAAATGGTGAAAGTCTGTCTTTGTTCAGAAAGCCTATAACGTTGTAAAAACATGTGTTGAGACAAATATTGCCTCCAGTTCTCCGTAACAAGATACATTTCTACCTTTTAAAATGTATGAGTTTGGGACCACAAAGTCTAAACATCATCGTTTTTCTCACCCAGGAGACAATTTGCTCACTTCAGCAGGTTTGTTTCTTCTTGGCAGAGCTCCTCCACGCTTTATTTTCCTCAGGCGGGTAGTCGCCTGAGGAAAAGATAGTATGCAACACCCATCGTATTTTTAAGAGTTACTTTGTTATGAAAGTGCTGAATGTACGATCCTTTATCATCCTAAACTATCATGAGGTGGAACACCAACACTTCTCCAATCCACCTGGTGTTGTCTGTATTAACGGGGACTTAGTACAGAGACATTGACGTGTTTGAGCAGTTTTAATGACGCGCCCTTCTAATTAATATGCAGCTGTCTCCCATGTTGTGAACACTGTCCTGTTATTGATGTCACCCCTTGATCATTTTTCACAGCTGCTTTCAATATCCTGCTCTTTATACGAGAGTCGGTTTTCATCTTTTATGTGTCAGCATTCGTGTGTGTTTTGTATGTGCAAATATAGACAGTGCAAATACATCTGCTTGTTTCATCTGTGTCTTTGTGTTTGTGCATTATATAAATTCACATATAAATGTGCATGCACGTGTGCATTCATTGCTTTGTGGGTGTGTGTGTTTTTTAAAATTATTTTTCTTTTACCACCATGTGTGTTCTTGTTTGTGTCATCCTTACTGATTATGAGCCCTCTGTTGTCTGTCAGACCACTGAGGCTGTCTCCTTTGATTGCATTGATTTAGTACCGGTGCATGCTGTAATGAAAGATGAAAAATGAACAGCATGGTCTGAGTGTGAGGTAATTGGTCTGCACCTAGTTTCCCACTGGTTTACCAAAGTGGCTGGGTGAGGAAGATGGAAGAAATCTTGGGAGTGTGAGGTGAATTTCACATGAGCTCTGCTCTGTGCCAATAAGTGAATTGCTGTGTACATTTTCTGTGTGCATTTGGATGCTGGAGAACATGTAAAACTCCAGGGTGATGTTCTTGATTAATGTGGGATGTCGGCCACAAAATTACCAGTTAAAATCCAATTATACTTACAAGCCTGGTCTTAATGCTTATGTTGTTACAAGTGTATTCAGATCTGCAAAAAGGTGAAGAATTATTCGGCTGAATCCCATTTCCCAGTGCCACTTCTTCCCCAATCCACATGTGCCTCTTTAGACTTTATTTTCTAGTCTGTCCATCTATCCATCCATCCATCCATCCATCCAGCCATTATATTTACCTGCTTCTTCCTTCTCAAGTCACATGAGTTAATGGTTAACATATTTTAAAACAAATTGGAAAACCATTTTAAGTTACAGATGCTCCATCTGCAATTCCTTTTATGCAAACAAACATCATTTTCTTTCTTGGGTTCCAATAGGCCATGCTATGTTCTCTCTTTTGTAAATATACTGGCATGATGTCATAGTATTTGCATATGTTTATTTAGAAAAGTTGACAAAAATACCAAATGTAATGCACTGAAATACATCAAAGTACTGGTAGACTCTACAATAAATGCTGTGACAATGAAATATGTTAATAAAGGAAATGCTTAGGTTGGGAGATTACTTGATAGTGTAGTTTATGCTTTTTAGTTTTCAGCTTGCCCCTAAAAATTCAAATTGAAAGCTCAAATTGCCTTACCCCAATGCCTCCAAACTTTGTGCTCCTTCATGAACATGCATTTGACTTAAGAGTATTTATCAGTTTGAATTGTGCTGATAATTTTAATAGTGAACTATTTACATGAGCATATTACATAAGAATGAATCAATAGCATAATGTAAGTGCACATCTGATCCTCATTTGTAACTTAACCTTTTAACTAGTTAGTTTTGTCTCTGTGATGTCATGAGTCAAATTCCCACAAACTTTATGTGAATCACAACTGGTCTCACATTTGAGTCAAACTGGTATACAGAGGAGTTCATGGTCAACTCATGGTATCCAGCTTCTTGTGGTCAAACAAGCCCAAACCATCAACCATCATCCACTTCTATGCTTGAAATCTGGCACCATACATTTGTGCTGATATGCTGTGTTTTCCCCATCATATGTGCCATCCTGCACTGTAGCCCAACATCTCCCCTTTGGTTTTCTTTCTTGGTCGTCCAAAGAACATTTTACTAAATGTACAAACCAAACTACTGTCCTCTTTTTCAATCAAATAAGACCCTTTCATCTGGTTACCCTTACAAACAAGTCACATCTGTTTGGCTTATTTAAATTAATCCGACTTGGGGCTTTCAGAGTATTTTTTACCCCATTTTCATGTTGTCTGACCTCAAGTTTAACTTGCTAGGGTATCTACTCCTGAAAAGACTGGTGACTGTCTTGCATGCTTATTACTTCAATATAATGTTTCTAATTGTACAATATATTTTAAAATGTAACACTTCATTTTTTGACAGGCAGTAACTATTTTTTTTTTTTATCTTTGCTGATGTCTTTTCTCATTGAGTTAAATCATGTGAACGCTCAAGAGCAGCAAACTGTACTCACACTTATTGATCAAGTGCGTTTGATCAGCCATGCCTTCTTAATTTTCATGGAAGCAGCAATCATCACGTTACAAGCTCTTTTTATATTTAATCTTGTTAATACGCAGTGTAACACATTCTGTTGTTTTGCAGGTTGTACTCTCATGTTCTAAGATATAAAGCTCTAGAGTTGAAGCTAGCTCTTCGATGTGATTTACATCACATAAAACGAATAATGTTTGCTTTGCAGAGTCATTTTGCTGCATGTGCCATATGTTTAATGTGCACCTTTATGTGTTAGCAAAGAGACTGTTCGAAGAATGGGTCTACAGCAGGTGGTTAGCGTGAATGTGATGACTGATTACTCTCACAGGCTGCATTAAGTTGGCTGTCTGTTGTTAGGTTCAAACAACAATGGCCGTTTACTCAAAGTTAAATGAAGTAAATGGTTTTCTTTGGAATGGAAATGATAAGTTGAAAGGATAATTTTTCTCAAACGTGCCTGTGATTAAACATTAAAGCTTGATACAATGGTAACACATACCTACTAGATTATGATTATTTCACCCGTAGATTCATTTGTAACAATTTCAAACATTCATTACATGTTTGTTTTTGCAATTTAATTTCATTCCAAAATTTACTTCTGCAGATTTGTGTGTCAGAACCAGCTGTGTTTTATGGCGCGTCTCTCTTCTTACCAGTTTTCAGGGAGTGTCTGGATGTTGACCTGGGGTGGAAGGAGTAGTGCAGGTGTTTTAAAGAGATCACAGTCTCGACTGCCCCTCATGGCTGTAGTTGGATGCTTTTTTTCTGGAGCAGCTGTCAAGTTGCCAGGGACTGAAATGATAGTTTATGAATACATAAATAGAATGATTCGAGTTTTATTTTTCCTCTTTCAAGCTTCCTTGGTTTTCAGGTTATTTATTGTGCTTATTTAAAGCCCACACTATTCACATACTCTAGTTATTTTTAATTTCTCAGTAGCTTGAATGTTTGCACACTCTTTTTTTCAGCAAGCAGTGAAGTATTATTTCTGTAGTCTCCAAGGCACACGAGTTTGGCAATGTGCAACAGTTATTCCCACATATTGTGTAAACAAGGAAACAGCAAAATCACAGGAAAATCATCACACGTCCCACACAACACACTTGGACTTAGACACACACGTGCACAACTCCACAAAAAATATTTCAGTTGCGCAAGTGTCAGACACAAGTGGTTTCCTTTTCCATTGTTCAGTTCACAGGTACAAAATACTAATTGCCTCACACTAATATTTGTAATAAAAGCTGCTGTCATCAGAAGGCAGTGAAAATGTAATTCGCTATTAGCATTTTAAGAATAAAAATCAGTCCTGGATGAGGAGCTCTCTGTCCCTGTCTGTATCATATTCAGTTATATAATCTGCAGTAGCACCTTTCTCTGGTTTGACTCTGGTGTGTTGGGATCCTTCAGGTTTTTAAGGTGTTTTTAACCCTGATAGGAGCATCCTGCTTTTTTAAAATTCATACACCTTTTATACACTGGACTAGAAGATCTCAACCTGTTTTCCTGAAAGCCTCCTTCTCTCTTGTATCTAGAAACAAATTGCACCAACTGTTGTAAAAAGTGCATTTTTGCACTGTGGATTTTGTTAGTCAAAACAATTATCATTTTATGACACATGAATTTGACACATTTGCACCATTTTATGACTTTATCTTGAGCAAATAATTTGCGAACACAGAATGGGTTTGCTGATTTTTTTTAATTATTATTATTTTTTTTACAATGCTCTCTCATGACCTTGTCATATTTAGATCATTGATTCTAAAGAAAATAAACCTTGTATCTCTGTGTCTTTGAAAAGTATGTTTAATTTATTTCTGTGACAACAACAGGCAGCTAACCTGGAGATGAACTCTTCCAGCAGTGCTGCTGAAGGAGCACGACATACACAAGGATGTAGAGAATCTTTGTAATCAAAATATTCTTTTAAATGCATTAATGACTTTTTATATGACTGTTTGCCTTCATTGTTCTTGCTTTGAGTTTTGATTTCATGTCTCAGGACTTTTATATAAAAATTACCAGTTTTAAATCTCAAAATTCTGCTTTGTGGCCCTTAACTAAACACACTTTCAAAAGCTGACAGGTTGGTGGGATTTTATGGCTGCTGAATTCATCTGGGCTCAAATTTAGAGCATTTTGTAGTGTCCATGTATTAATTTTCTTACATGCTTGTACCTGTTCAGTGTCACAGGAAGCTGTTTTTTCTATCCAGGGGTCATTGGACAAGAGGTGGCGACACAATAGACATTGCAGTGACCAAATAAATGATCGATACCACCATTTATACTTTCACTAAACATATAAATGGCATGCATGTTTTTGGACTATAAGATACAAGCAGAGTATGTACAGAAAAAACCCCATGTGCACAGGGAGAACATTTAAACACACAGAAATGCCCCAGCCGGAAGTCAAACCCGCAACCCTCTTAATGCAAGCTCCACCATGAAGCCTGTCATTTTGTACTTGTATATATAAATGTGTGCCGCTGGACTGGGCTTCAACTTTTATACAATGTCGTATTGATGTTATTCTAGAATCTTTTGACTAAGAAGTTTATAATTAATGGCATTAGCCATTATGAGACCGTTCCACCTTAGTACCCACTTTGTGTTTTGAAAGGCCTCAGCGGTGCCGTTCTCTGAAGAATGAGATGTTTATCATCTGAGCATTCAGACTTTCTGTGTATGTTTATGTACGTCTGTCTCATGTTACATTGGAAGGGTGAAATTGATTTGAGAACCAGAGCTACTTAATCTTATCTTGACAGAAAGCTTATCTCAAGCCAGAGAAGAGGAGTAGAGCACAGGAGGAAGAATTCAAAGCAGAATCAGGAGCCAGATGCTTCTTTGAATTCCTAACTTGCTTCCATTGAGTGAGGATGAGAGACACAATCAGCAGATGATAATTTCTGTTGTTGAAGATCAGCCAGTCCAATTGCCATTTGAAACACTGAACTACAATACAGCACAAAAATCATTATTATCCATGGTTCAGAGAGGAATACACAGGATTTTGAAGTAAGATATATGTTTCTGCAACATTTAAGCATTTGTGTCCAAAGAACAGTCAAACCACTCCAATACTCCAACTCAAGCACTTCTGTGCAGCATGTTCCCATAAAGATTAGGATTAATTTCTACCACAGCTTTAGCAGGCCTCTTTTTAAATATTCCACTTTAACATCAAAAGTACATTCAAATGGGGAAATAATCCAAAATACTTGTGTTTTATTTAGCCTGAAAATGTTTGCCAGTCCCAAAAAAGAATTTGAGGCACATTCTCATATTGGCAAAAAAAAAAAAAAAAAAAAAGTGGCCAAAAAGGGGGAACTGCAAGGAACTAAATTACTACATGCTGTTCAGTATAAAATAACTCTCCTTCTTTTGTTTTCTGCAATTCAAACAAGGAGATTTTGGAAATATTTCCCCACTTCTCCTTAAAATCAATACTTTTGCATACGGGGAACATCCTGGTCTCCAGTCCATCAGAGGGCCACAAAGAGGCGAACGAGACAAACAACCATTCACTCTCTCACTCACACTAAGGGACAATTTAGAGTTACTAATCAGCCTAACATGCATGTTTTTGGTCTGTGGGGGGAGATCTGAGTATCTGGAGAAAACTCACGCATGCATGGAGAGAACATGCAAACTCCACCCAGAAAGGCTTCCGCCTGGGATTTGCTCTGGTGACCTTTTCACTGAGAGGCAACAGCTCTACCAGCTGAACCACCCACATAGAGTAAAGAAACCATAAATGCAAATAAGGGATTTTCCTGAATGTCTCAAGGGGGGCAAAAATACTGACAATTTGCAGTGTTATCAAATATTCAGCCAAAAATCAAGACAAACATTCCAATTTATATAATTATAAAAGCTGAGGAAATTAATGATGGAAGATCCAACAAAAGCCTGTTGATTTTCACATCAGCAAGATGCTCTGCATTAGACCATTCGCCTAAGCTGCTGACCGGTGTGCTTTAGTATGATGCAGCAAAAATCATCTCACTCTCAGCCATGCAATGGACTAAAGGATGCTGAGGCTTTAGACATTTCACTTTTTGTACACATAGCGCATATGATATTTTTAAAATATAATCACTTTTTATGGCATACAATTCAGAAAGTGGAATTTTACATTCATTGAAATTAATAAATGCACCTTAATAATAATAATAATATTAATAAACCTTATCAAGAGAGGAGGTCTGTGTGGTTCACTGTGATAGAAAATGGGAACAGTCAGTGAGAGTGAATTGCTGATTATCTTGTTGATACCTATATTGTTTGTTGCGAGGAATCATTTGGGAGTGATTGTCAGCTGGCAAACAACATCTACCTTCAAGCTATAACTAAACATAAATTAGCAATGCACTATGCAGATCATTTTTAAAATATAAAGTGTTACCACTATAGTACTGGTGTACCTGGCACTTCTGATATGATGCATAAATTATCCAAACCATGACTTTTATGAGTGTGACACATCATTTACAGCCTCCAGCAGTTTCTACTTTGTTTAATTAAGGGAAGGCGTCACTCAAAATGTGAATACCTTCCTAATTAAATAAGCCTCAGTTAAACCGTAAATGTCCCTGTGCAAAAACATGGCCCAAGGATTTTGCTAACTGTTGTCTCAATTAGCGTCAGAAGTATTTGTAATGTGGGGGGACACACTGGTGGTGGTGGTGTTGGTGGTGATGGGGTCTAGGGGTATTTCCCCAGAATATTTTGGATAAAGTAGATGCCATTTCCTGCATTCTGCTCTATTTTAACAGGTTGTTAAACATCTATGTGTACCTTCATATGTAAACACAATTCAATAACTATTTTAGAGAGCTCGGCACAACAATAAGTTTAACCAACAGCTGTCCTTGTGGGAATAGAGCATGCTTCTCTCGTGCATCCTAACTCCCCCACACGTAGTGCTAAGTTAGTGGCGCGCAACAGACACACTAGCTAAGAAAAGATGCTATAGACATAGCGCTCTGTTTCCCTCACACATCTAACCCCCCACCCCGGTCAACAACTGCTTACACATATCCAACAATTTTCAGTCAGGTCATCTGGACAGTTTCTTTGTTTTGTGCTGAAACGTTTCACCTTCCATCCAGAAGGCTTCATCAGTCAAGGGAACACACAACACAAAACTGATTCTTCCCCCAACAGCTTACTCCAAAGTGGAACAAACCAGTTATGTTAGTGCTAAGATTATCTCTTTGGCACACCCCCTTCTCCAGTGCCAGCCCTCTCCCTCGTTGACAGTCACACCAAGTCCATGCTCAATAATCCAGGTATACAATCCAACAATTTTCAGTCAGGTCATCTGTGTTTCCTTGACTGATGAAGCCTTCTGGATGGAAGATGAAACATTTCAGCACCAAATTAATATTTTTTAAATGTGAGGGGGACAAATCCCCTTCACATATAATTGTTGTGATGCCTATGGTAGTCTCTCTCTTTACGGCTCTACAATCCGAAAAGGAAGAAGTGGGTAAAGCTGATGGATGGATGGATGGATGGATGGATGGATGGATGGATGGATGGATGGATGGATGGATGGATGGATGGATGGCTAAAGCAAAACCAAACAATAAAGTCATATAAAGCCATAGTGAGGCTCCCAGGGGGCATCCTTACCAGATGCCTGAACCACTTAAACTGGCTCCCCTCGATGTAGAGGAGCAGCAGCTCTACTGCGAATCTCTCCTTGATAACTGAACTTCTCACCCTATCTCCAAACTCTGCAGAGGAAACTCATTTCATTGCTTGTATCCATGATCTCATTCTTTTGGTCACTATCCAAAATTTGTGAGGGTAGGAACATAGGCCACTCAATGAACAACGAGCTTTGCCCTCTTCACCACAATGGACCGGCACAGAGTGCAAAACTACAGAAGCTACAGAAGCTTTAGGGGGAGTGGTGGCGCAGAGGTTAGATAAGGTGGGCCTGTGATCAGAAGATCGCCGGTTCAAGACAACATCAAAAATGTGGGTGGGTAAGTGAAGCACCCACACCTCCCTCCACCCTCATTCGCCCCACTCTGGGCCCATGAGCAAGGCCCTTATCTGCTCCCTAAACAGGTCTCTGTTGAAAATGAGTTATCGTGGCTCAATGAGAGTACCTGGATAAATAAAGGGTAAATGAACAACAGAACAAAAAAATCTTCACCAATCCGTCTAAATAAAATGAAAGTTCGGCAAACTGGTTTCATTTTGCAGATGCTGAGCACTTACTATGAGGAAAGTGTTCAGAAACCAGCTGGGATTGTAGGGGAAGATGTGCAAATTGTGTCTGAGTTCGCTGCTTGTTAGCAAGAGACAAAAATGCCATCTAGGAAGTGGCTAACTGCTGTTTAACTACGAACAGCTTGGCTCAGAGCAAATTCATCTTCACATCGTGCAACATGTAGACAGCGCACCATGTGAAGGCGTCTGTAGAAAATCAGTAGGAAAAAAATGTTTTTGTACATCGTTTGAATGGGGTAACACATCAAAGTACTTTTTGTTAAGAAAACCTCTCTGGTTTTGGCGTTTGGGTATTAATGTTTACTGGAATGCACACAATTTTCAAATCGTATGTAGACTGGTAAGGCAGTTGTTGTGTATGTGTGGGCATGTGTGGGGTTGTTTGTATGTGTGTGCATGTGTGCGTGCTTTTAATGTTTTTATGGAAGGGTAACGGTATATGCACAAGTGCAGTATGTTGTGGGAGAGTAAACTCATTTATGATGCTTGCCAAGGGTGAGGGAAACATTTATTGGTGGTTTCCCAAGTCTTTGATGATACGCTGCCACAGTTAGCTGGAACTACACTTAACTTTGTTTGCTGTGCAGCTTACGTTCCTAAATATGTACATTTCACAGGTGCGGCTTCAGAATCTAAATCGGGTCATAAAATAGAATCTTGTAGTTTATTGTGTTTTCAGTTTCTACTAAACTTCTGTTGATCGTTCTGTCCACTGTGACACATGGACACACAAACAAAAATACTCACAAAATCATATAAACATCCTGTGTGTAAACTTAGTAATGCATCCCCTCCACACGCACACACACTCACACCAAAAGGCATATCTTCATGCACTCAAAATACTCACACAAACAAAGCTGAAAACTCTTTTAATTCATAAACATGCAGTCTCGTATTAGGGAACAGGTGATTAAAGGCCATCATTATCTTGCCATGGCCATAATGACAGGTCCACACACCTGTTTTCGCAGCTGCTCCCAATCACAAGCTGTCATTCTCTAGTCAAGACCAGAAGTTTTGGAGGTTATGACCATGTGATTCCATAAACCACCTGCTGAGAAACTAGTCACCACTGAAACATGCCTCATTAGACTCAGCTAAGTGGACAGAGAGCCTCCCTTTGCTCCTTGCTGTGTCCTACAGCAGCAGCAGCTTTATTCACTGAAGGGTTCAGTGTAACATTTGGAGCCGACTACATGCTGGACGTGTTCAGCATGAGCCAGTCGTGTGGGCTGTCAAAGTCCCCTGGGTAATGGAGCATTTGTGCAAGTTTGGGACGACAATCACCAGGAAACATAACAGTGATTTTATTTTATCTTTTTTTTTTATTAATTTAATCATTCTAAACCATATATGTGCAAGTGAATAGCCTTTTATAATGAATCTTTATAATATGCACTCTGTACATCTTATACTCCCATAGATCTGAATGCTCACAGCTGATTTACTAGATCCTTGTGGTTAAAATGCCAAAGCACAGAGAGTGTTGTGAACATCATGAAGATGACTGATAAAGAGAGAAACGAAAGAAGACATGTGTTCATCACTATCAATACTGTAATTATTAAACAAGAATAAATTGTGCCGCACTAATTATTTGGCGTCAAAAACTCATTAAAAATCATCATACAAAAATAATTGTTTGTGCTAAATCAGAGATAGTGAAAATGGTTGCAACAATTTTGTCAGAGACATTTTAAGTTGCAACGACTAAATTAAATATTTTGTCACAAGTATTAATTAGTGATACAGCAATTGCAATAAAAAATGTGCATATCAAGTTCTTGAAATAAAAACATATACATAAAAGCTGGCCTTACTGGGGGTAAATTATCTTCTTGAACCACAAACTGGTGTCCAAAATGCTGAAACACAACCATCACTGGTTGAAGTGGTGAGTTTGGACCAAGAAGTACATCAGGATGCATTTATCAAAAGTTTTATGGATCAATGACTCAAGTGAGATAAGATGTTCATTGTTGGGTGACTGAAAAACACAGATCACTAGTTCAGTCAGAGTCAGAAAGATTTATTTGTCATACACACCACATGTGGTACATGTGGTGGAACGAGATTATGTACGCAGGGTTCCAGTTACATCCAACAATAAAATGTAAAAGAAAAACAGTAATAAGATCTAAGATATGAATTAAGAGAAACATCAGCTAAATAATACATTGAGCACTAGTGGCATAAAAACATTACGTCGAACAGCAGCACGAACATGAGTCTGTGTGAGCAGATGTGTGTGTGGGTCAGGCTTCAACAAACAGAAAGACATGAACCTGTGTGGGCTTTTTGATTCATATTCTCCAAGCAGCAGTACACTTACTGTATTTTTCAGACTAAGGTGCACTTAAAATCCTTTAATTTTCTTAAAAATTGACAGTGAACCTTATAATCAGGTCCACCTTACAGTATGTATTAACTCTGGTTGTACTTACAGACCTCAAACTGATTTCATGTGGTTATTGTGAATGAGTTGAATAAAGTTTGACTTATCTGACGGTTTTGTTTCGCTTAATGCGCCTTATAATCCGGTGCGCCTTATAGTCCAAAAATATGGTATGTTAGTTTCAAGATCTTCATCATAAAATCCTATGAAGCATTTGTCCAATGTTCTCAAATGTTACATTTATTCAACTTGGGAAAACACTATTAATCATCAATCGACGACTAACTCAGTGTATCTGATAACTGTGCCTTTGGGTCTTTTTAATAGTAAAGAATTTGGGCTCATGCTTCAGTTTGTTTTAAATTATTTTCCCCTTCAAGCATCAAACTATCCTTTCCTGTGCCAGTGAAGAACAGATCTGAAAGCTTGTGTAACCTTACCCTCTATGGCGTCTTTGCTTCTTTTAAAATCTCTATAAATGTCACCGCTGACAATTTGTGAATGGATGTTGTAACATCTCCACCAGCTTCTTCTATTAAAAGGCTCTGTGCCCCTTGAGCTTGACAATTCAAAGCTATTTGAGAATGATGAGTGACACTGTGGACTGAGACGGTTATTAAAGAATCATTGATGTTCCATTTATTGCCTCATGAGAAATATGACAAATTTGACAAAGTTACAAGGCTTTTTTTTTTCCATGATGGTTAGATTGTGTTTAATTTGCATCTCTTTCTGTTTTAGATAAAATATAGTTGGAGCTTATTTTTATTTAAATTGAAAAGGTCATCCTTTGGTTCTGTCAGTGTGCAGATCGCTTGCATTTCAGTCTTTTTCCTTCTTTCTGCCACATTGACGTGTCTGGTTTTTCACTTCCCTTCAATACCTCGTTTTGTCCAATGCTAGTGGTAAAAATATTTTCATTGCATTTCCTTTCACTCAGTCCTTTTGATTTCACTCACCTTGGTTGGTCTGCCTGCTTGACATTTGAGTCTGAATGTGCTGCAGTAAATCACAACAGCAACTGAAGGATGCGGGAAATGAAAGTGGGGGGAGTGAAGTGGGTGGTGTTGCAACTTCACAGAACGGAGGGTTTCATATCAGCATTGATATTGCAAAACCCAAAAGGTGACGGTGGAACAAATATTGTACTGTTAGTTGGTTTTCTTTATGACATAACTTGATGATAAATCTAAACGTGCACGGAGTGTAACTTGTTTTTTGTTTTTTTTTCACTTATTTTCAATCTTTGCTACGAGTTTTGTGTAAAATGTGAAACAATAATACAACAGTTACTTTATATTTTATACTGTATAGACAATAATTAAAAAAAAACTATGTATTGCGTTTAGGGATGGGCATTTTAAGTAAAATCGCATATAATTTGTTCATAATTATTTGATTTTCCATCTAATATTCTGCAGTGCAGAGGGATGCACAAACTCTAGCAGTAAAGCTGAGCTCATCTGTAACCATAGTCTCTACTTTTTAATCTGTTCAAAATAATCTGTGATGGCAGGATGACACTGAGATGCTCCAAGTTGTGTCTCATTTATTTATCGATATGTTTATTTATTGGCAGAGAGGTAGAAAAAAAACTATTTAAAAAAGTCCCGGTAAAAAGAAAATCATTAGGAAGCAGCTTTGCGTGTCACTCCCTTGTGCCTGTATAAAATAAATAAATATGTAAATTTGGTTCTGATGATTACATTATTTCGCCCATTTAACCCAGATTTTGTATATTTGGAAACTACTGCCCATTCCAGCTTGCTTTGAGTGTTTATTTTAGTCAGAAGATTTAAAGTATTCTATATAACTTTTAAGGGAAAAAAAGTAGTCTCAATGTCAACTTTAGTGTTCTCTCAAAATTAAGAAAAATATTAAATTTTTGAGTAACTGATATGTCGATTCATGCTTGTGCAGCTTACTGACAGATTGATGAAGTCAGTGAGGCTTCACAACATGCCTGGTAATCTCTCTAATTACAGCAACAATAAAGTCAAGTTAATCTTATTTATAGATTATGTATAAAACAGCTCCATATGACTAAAATGCTTAACATCAAACAGAAAATAAATGAATAAAATGGCACAAATTGTAAAAGACAAAGATAAAAGTCAAAAAGCAATAATAGAGTAAATAAATGTGTGAAAAAAAATACTGTTTCACTGAGTTAACAGCCAACAAATATATTTTTAGATGAGATTAAAAAAATAAAAAAAACAACATTGTGTCGTCCCCTGGCTTTGTTGGGGCTACATTTGCAAAGACCCGATGACCTTTGTGCACCAACTCAGTCAGACCTTGGATAAAGTCAAAGATAATGACAGTTGGACCTAAGCGATGTGGAGACAGAAGCTTTTCCACTGAGTGCTTATACCATCAATAAAACATTTAAATTGCAAAAGGAATGGGAAACAGAGGAGGAGCAAGCACATGGGTATATATTCATAACCAAGAGAGGGAGGCCTGGTTAACACCAATATTAATAATCACCATTTCATTGTCACTGATTGATAAATTAAAGTGACCTGTGAGATGGGATGTTGTCTCATCATTAACAAACTGGTTTCTTTGAAACATTTTTAGTCACATTTTAACCTGTAGAAGGTGTAGTTTATCTTGTCATTTTATTGTAGCGGGTTTGGACTTCATTTGAATAATTATAAATCTGCAGACGTTCTTCTCACAGAGGACGAAGTGCTGCACGCACATTTTAAAAAGGGCAGTGTTGAGAGTGGAGAGAATCTGAATATTGGAGGACAGGATCAATAGAGTTGCATTTGGATGCAGAAAGGATGCACAAAAGACAAAGTAGTTTGTCACCTTAGTGGTATATTGAAAATCACTTCCAGCTATATTTATCCTTCTCGGCTTTACAAACATTGGGATCCATCCATACAAAAATGTCCTTAAGATGATTTAAAATGAGAAGCAATCTCACTTTCTGTTTTTGTCTCCCCATCTTTGCTCTCTTCTCCCTCTGTTCCTCCATTTCTATCTTTTCTAGGTAAGTGGCAAAACTGCAGATTTTCTCTGTGCTTAGATGACCTCAAAGGTAACGTCTCTGTTAGATTTTCTGTTTATTCACTTTTATGACTGTCAAAACATCATTTTATGCTGCTGCTAACTTCAGTATAATCTCAGTGTCTCTGTTTCTCTATGCTTTGCTCATGTCTCATAGTAACAGTCTGTCAAGAGCTTGCTGTGTTTATTTGTGTGTCCAAATTACTCAACCGTTAAACGTGAATTCCAGAAATCTGTTTAATGCAGATTAAAATGAATATCAGCATCAAATTGGGATTTCTTCAATTACATTTTCTTTTGTGCGAGCAGTGAGACATTGCTGCAGACATGATAACATCATACTCCTAACGCCTCATAGGGAATCTTTTAGGTTGCAATAATAACCTCATCAGTTTATTTTTTAAGCTAATCATGAATAGTGAGGTTGCCCATCTGTATAATGGGCCTATGATGAGCCACATGTGCTTGCGCTGCTTTTGCCTAATGGTGCCGCTGTATTTTGCAGCTAATCTGTTTATCTAATCAGATGCTGAAGCTAGGGGGTCTTTCTCATTAACTTGCAGGATATTGATTTCCTGAGTTGGAGCAAAGCACGTTACAGTTGCTTGCTTCCACACTCCCAGATGGGAGGAATGCAGGTTGCCTCCCTCATAGCTCATCAATTGATCCCCGCCTCAGCTCGGGGTTGTTGTCTTCTGTGTGTGTGAGCGTGTGTATGCCTGCAGTCATGCCCAGATGTAAAAATAGCTCCTAAAAAGATTGATTGCTGTGAGGCATGTTTTTGTGAATAAAGACTGCTTGAAAGTGATGGATGTTGTTTTTTTTTTTTAAGAAAGAGTTAGGTGATAGCAGTGGTTTTGCTGTCTTCTAGACATGCTCTCCAACATGTAGCCAGTTTTTTTTTTTTTTTCTTTCATGCTCTTATTGCTGTCGGTAGCAAAAATATTACAGTGTGGAAAAGCCCTTTTTCTTCAAATCCAGCAATCTACTTTTACAAAGGCTCATGATGTAGCACAGACATTCAGCACTTGCCAAATCTCGCTTTGAAATAAACTGTATGAAAAAGCTACTGAAGTAGATAAAATACATCTGCGGCTACTTTAAAGTTTAGTGGCTCATAACTGCCACAGCTCACGACCCCCCGCAGACTTCATGGACCATAAGTGATTGAAAATGTTGCCTTTCCTCTCTTCTGCCACTAAGCTGTGTTGTAGTAAATGTGTCCTCCATCTTGCTGTTAGTGACAAATGTGTGGGAGTGGCCATTTTTTATTTAATTTTTTTGGTAGAGCACGTTAGTGTGAATGCACACCAATTACTGCGACGAGGGAGAGGGAGGTGTGTGCGTGTGTCTGTGTGTGTTGAAATGCGTGACGGCAATGCGTCATTCTGCAACGCGCAAAAGCCCCGGAGCTCCTCTTTGGTATCTCCCATGCTGCTTATGTTATGCAACAACGCTCTTCTCTCATTGTTGGCCCTTCTCGCTCTCCCTTTTCTCTCCTTTTCTTTCGACTTTTTGTTCGTGTGTGTGTGTATGTGTGTGTGTGTGTGTGTGTGCTGTATCCACAGATATTTTTGGAGCTATGGAGGATTTTAGAGGATCATCTGTTCTAGCATGGAGCTCAGCACTTTATTCCTTCTTGCAACAGACTACAACCTGTAGAGGCCTTCAGTCTTTTTTATATTTGAACATTTTCACTTTTGTTTATGTGCTCTACACCCTTTTTTATCTCTACTCACCTACAGAGTAACTGTACTCTCTCAGTGCCTCCATCTCCACCCACTCATCCTCTGCAGTATAGCCTCCTTCCAGTGAAACAGCTGCAGTCTTGGTTAAAGCGGCTTATTAGTGTTCCCAAAATACTAGTTGGTAACTCTCTCATGAAAAAAGAAGCACAGAAAAAAAAAAAAAGATTTTGAAGCTCGAGAAAAGAACGGTAAAACAGGATTTTTGTTACAATAACAGACATTTATAATCATTTTGTTCTTTCTTGGGTCCCACATATTCCATTAATAAAACAGTAGCTGTCAATAGAATGAAATAATTACTCCCCAACTACACACACACAATGGGAATCTGAGCAGACTGGACATATGTACCACTTGCAGCGCAGCAGAAGTCTGACCTGCTGCAGTCACATTAACAGCAGTGATCATTGTCTGAAAAAAGTTAGTAATTAGCTATTTTTTAACTGACTGACTGAAACCATTTATGTTATAGAGCACTGCGTAATGGCTGCAGTCAGCTTATCAGCTATTCATGACTCCTCCACAGTAAACAACAGATTTACAGTTGGAACAGGTGTGTCAGCATGTTTTTGCTGCTGTGGACAATTGTATTGATGGCAGTAACATGACATTTAATTGATCTCTGTGTAAGAACCTCACTGTTGTTTTGCCCTCTCAGCTGAAGACACTTTATACGTTATATATTTCTGGCACTATACATGCCAGAACATTTGGAGCCAATTATATTTGGTTTGAGAAGACAAACATATATTTTAAAAGGTATTGTTGGATAGACAGATGTGTATATTTAAGTCATTATTCTTACCAGGTATGTTGAGTATTTCCTAACAGGGCTTTTCAAGATTGTATTAAATAGCAATAGACGCGATAGTTTGGGGTCCAAGCCAGCAGAGCATGGAATCTATTGAAACTGTTCTGTTTTTATTTTAATTATTATTTTTTTCTTTTTCTTCTGTAAATAATTAATTCTTCAGTCCAAACCACGAGTGGCATTACCATGATATTTACATGGTAGTAACTACACTACTGCTCTAAACACTCAGTGGCTGTGGCTGAGTGGTTAGAGCAGTCGTCCTCCAATGCGAGAGTTGGGGGTTAGAATCCCCCAGCAGTCACATGCTAAAGTGTCCCTGGGCAAGAAAGTCACTGAACCCCTCATAGCCTCTGATGTGTGTCCCATCAGTGTATGAATGTGATCTAAAGCTCTGATTAGTCTCTTTAGAATGATTTGTTCAATTAGCTTTGTAGAGATCTAGTAGAGTGTTGTGTGGATGGGTAAATGAGGACACAAATTGTAGGTAAAGCACTTTAGAGTATCTTGAAATAAGATAGAAAAGCACTATATAGATACAGTCCATTTTGTAACTGTGGCTTGCGAGTGAAGCAGAGAAAAATAATCAGACATGTCCCCTATAGGGGGCCCACACATGGCCTATAGGGTGTGCTACAATTGGAGACTTTGCATTTTGTCATCTAACTTTTAACTCACAAAGTTTTATGACTTGTATTCGCTGTGGTGACCCTTAAGGAAGAGAGCAGCGGAAAGCAGAAGAAGAAGGAAAAAAAATCTTAATGTTCCCTGCATGCCACAGAGTCGCTTGAATATAGGCCACGCCCATTTTAGCTTACAATTTTTTTCTATATTGTAGAATTCAAAAAGCCTTTTTTTGACTGGTTTTCTAATGTTTTGAGTCTGATCACTATAAAATCCCCTATCTAAAATCTAGATACCGTTTAGAATACAGTAGTCTCTCGCTATTTCGCAGTTCGTTTTTCGGGGACTCGCTCTATCGCGGTTTTTCAAAATAAGATTGGACATGACACACAATTGACTGATTGATGGATGAGCCGCACAATCGGCATGGAATTTTTATTAAATAGATTTTATTAATTAGATTAAGTCTCTTGCTCAGGGACACCACAACATGTGGGTATGGTGGGGAGTTGAACTTGCAACTTTTTTGTCCCAAGTCGGCTGCCCTACCTCTACACCATCTTGGCCCCTAAAAGCTCTGGAACATATTAATTTGATTTATACTAAACATTGTCTATACTTATATCTCTGACTTTTTGCAAACCCAGAGGAATTTTATGGTAGGAATATCCCATAAAGCATAGCCAGTCACTGGTAAATAATTTAAAAGTTTATTGACAATTTTGGCTATTTTTTTTATTGGCCCAAATATTGCAATTGGGTTGTAAATGGTTGTTAAAAAAAAGGTTGTAAAAGGTTGTAATAAAAAAAACACACTCATCCCTAGTTCACCTGCCCCCTCCTCCAAACACCCCCTCTACACACATACACACACACACACAGAGAGAGAGAGAGAGAGAGAGAGAGAGAGAGAGAGAGAGAGAGA
>NC_056505.1:16141261-16147346 GCF_014905685.2 Nematolebias whitei
AGAGAGAGAGAGAGAGAGAGAGAGAGAGAGAGAGAGAGAGAGAGAGCGAGAGCGAGAGAGAGAGAGAGAGAGAGAGAGTTCTCAGCCTGTCTGATATTTTATTCTCCTTAATGACTGTCTTCAGTCATTTAAACATGGCTGTCAGACGAATGTCTTTACTGTCTTCACAGTCATTTAGGAGACATCTTTGAACACCACCTATGGGCAGAAACGTGCCATCCGAAACTGAATTAGAATTGTTCAGACTGAATCTATATTTATGTAATTTGAAATTAAATTAATTGGTTTGAAAATGAATGTCACTAAATTAAAACTGAATTCATTTGCTTTGAAAGTGTATTTCGTTGTTTTGAAAATTCACTTTGACTGCTTTCATTTTCAGTTCTATAATTCATTTTTAATTCCAAAATTCAGTTTTTTGTCACTCATTCGTTTCCTTGAGAAAGCCACGGAGAAATCAAACCCAGATTGACAGATTTGTTTCACTTCAGTGAAACTTCCTTTACGGAAATGTAGGCATGGGGTTCAGGCTCAAGGAGGCGGTAATGCAACAGAGTGGATGCAATTCGTCCTAAAACACCAAAGAAGAAAAATAACTTCCTTTATGGCGTATTTTGAGCTGGAGCATGAGTTCATGCTAAGTTCATGTTCACATGTTTGTCCAGGGTACCAAAACTTTTTGGGAATCCATATTTAAAGCAACAATAAAAAATACAATAAAATAAAAACCTGAGCTCTCTCTTTCTCACAAACTAACAGCTATTCACTAGTGGAGGGAATGAGCAATTGGTGGCGGACGACTCATCTGTGATGTGGAACCCACCCCCACAAAATGTACGGTGGGGGGAGTCAGTCAACAGTAGGCTGTTGACTGACTCCAGTCAGTCAACAGTCAACAGTATGCTGACGTCAAATTGGCCCCAACAGCCCAGCCCAAATGGAACCCCAGGTCTCTGGATTCCAGGAATCAAGCTGGAAGTGGGCCATAATGCCAAATGTAAACATGCAAAACCCAGGTTTGAACCCAGGGCAGGCCTTACAAGGCAAAAATGCCATTTGACTGTAGACTGCCTATTATGCCTGCCTGTTAGCCAAATATCTCAAACTTCTAAACATTTGTTATTGAAACTTTCTGAAAACCGTCCATAGGATGTATATTTACAACTGATTAAGCTGCAGTCAGTGTTCATTCATGTCAGTAAGTACATCTGAAAGAAGAATATCACAGAAGTTGTAGCAGTTACCTTAAAAATTACAATATGCACATATCGCAATATCAGACATTTAAAGAGGCATCACAAGAAACCGCTCTCAAAATATGTGTTATGAGTGATACTCACCTTCTACCATATCAACTTTTAGCTCAAAATATGTACAACTGACTGAGGTATAGTCATTCTTGGATCAGCTAATTTTCATGTGGTGGCCATCTTAAATTGGACTGACTTAAAGTTAATCCCTTGTGAGTGTACATTAAAAATAAATTTCCTAATAGACAGGAGTATTTCAGATGAACAAAAAGACCAAGTATTTGTGTATAAATATATATGGGGGAGTGGTCGCGAAGAAGTTAGAGAACGCATGCCTGTGATCAGAAGGTCGCTATACGTTTTGGTCCCCCAGCCTGACAACATCTAAATGTGGGTAGGAACGATGGAGCTCCCACACCTGCCTCCACCTCATTTGCCCCACTCTGTGCTCTTGAGCAAGGCGCTTTATTCCCACCATCTGCTGTCCTGGGTGTCCTTGATGGCAGCTTTCTGCTTCACTCAGAAGGCTGTGGTAGCTTGGAAGGCTGTGGTTGCATCAGGAGGGACATCTGGCATAAAAACAATTGCCAAGTAATCGTGCGAGTTGGTGGCAACCAACATGTATGAGGAAAGTGGTGAGATGTGCTGTAGGAGTGACAGATAGTTTCAAGGTAGAGGTGGGATTGCATCAAGGATCGTCTCTGAGCCCCTTCTTGTTCGCTCAAGTGATGGACAGACTAGCCATGTGGACTATGATGTTTGCAGATGATATTGTGAGGTCAAATGGAAGAGAACTTAGAGAGGAGGAGATATGCCTTAAAGAAGAGGAATGAAAGTCAGCCATTGTAAGACAGAGTACATGTGTGTGATTGAGAGGGCGGTTGGTGGAACAGTGAGGCTACAAGGAGCAGAGGTCACAAAGGTGCAGGACTTAGGGTCCACTGTCCACAAAAATGGGGAGTGTGGTAAAGAGGTGAAGAAGAGAGTCCAGGCAGGATGGAGTGTATGGAGAAAAGTTTCAAGAATGATTTGTGTCAAAAAGGTAGCATCAAAGGTAAAACAAGCAAACAGTTTCCTTTACAAGTTTGTTGAGTGGCACTGACAAAAAACGGGAGAGAGAACTGGAAGTGGCAAAGCTGAAGATGCTGAGGTTCTCTTTGGGAGTGACAAGGATGGATAAGATTAGGAATGAGATCATCAGAGGACACAGGTTGAGCGACAGGGAGATAAAGTTAGAGAGGTCAGACTATGGTTTGAACATGTCCAGAGGAGGGACAGTGGGGATGTTAGAAATGCAGCTGACAGGAAAAAGACAAAGAGGAAGAAGGTCAAAGATTTATGTATGCAGTTAGAGAGGACATGGACGTAGTTGGAGAGGACAGAGGACAAATTGTGATGAGGAGGATGACTCACTGTGGTGACCCCTGAAAATTAAACAGGTTAAAAAAGTGGAAATAATATGTAGAAATTGGCAGAATTAGCTGCTGATATTTTAGGTCCTTATTTAGACCTTTCATTTTCTCCCCAATATATTACGTCTTTAGTATAGATAGTTGTCAGGAAACTGGAGATGAGATTAACCAGGGTCAACATGCATCAAGTGGCTTGGACCCCGGTTATAACTGCTTGCAGTTCTAGTTGGCCATTTTTATTTATTTAACTGATATTGACCACTTTAAAAAACTGGAAATTGGCTATGCCTGTACTCGCTTACCGTAATCAGTATCCAAGTAAGGGAATGAAGATGTATTGCAGTCTTAGTGCCCAAGTTTTTTGTTTTAACTGGTATCTATCATGGATATAGAAGCCACAGCAAATTAAACAATCTAACCAAAGGCATCTGTAATTATTTTCGCCTGCAAGTGGTCAAAGTAGTTGGGCTTTTGAATTCCACTTTCAGTGGTTAGAGTGACATCACACTTATCAAACACATTGTGCAGTCATTTTCTCCTTGATTCCTCCACCCACACCGGCAACAGAACCTACATGCAGACTTACATGAAAGCCTTCATGCGGCTTATTTAAGGTTTTTGGAAATCTAGGAAACTGCGCAGTAGAAGTTGATGCAGGCTGTGAGAAAAAGACCATTACACTCGATTACGTAATAATTCCCAAAATGTTCTGGGGTGTTGGAGAAAGTAATGACCACCTAAGGGAAGTTTCTTTTTTCTTTCTTCTTGCATCAGTTGGCCTATAAAAGACACTTTTTAGGCACCGTTTTAAATAAATAATGAGCCATGATGTATGAAATGTTCAGCCGCTCCAGTTAAAGTGATGGGTTCTTTGTCTGATCTCCAGTTCTTACATGTCAGAACTGTGGTTTCTTTCCTCACCTAAAGGTTGAAGCCCACAGGCAAAACCAGCCCAAAAGTGCGGAGAAAAGAAATATACATACAGTACTTGTACACACATGCAAGCATACTTAAAGTACAAGCTCAGCGACTAACACGTTTTTAACCACATGCTCTTATCTTCCAAATGAAAAGGCACACAGGTGAGTCATCTCTTTTGCCTCCCCTCATGTGAACCTATTTGTTTGAGTTTAAGTGTAAACAGCTGCGCTTCATTCTTTGTCTTTGCTTTTACTGAAATAGAATCTGACAGTTGCTCAGTTTATTTCGGTTCAGTTAAGTCAGAAGTTCATCCTGACAACTTTAACTGGCATCGTTTTCACACAGGTTTTGCACAAATGTAACAATCTCCTCACAGATCGCCTCACACCCACACATCGACTTTTAAAGACTCTTTGCACATTTTTAAACTCTCATTTCCCCTCCGAACCCATCTGCATCTGCAACACTGAGTCCTATAAAACATTTAGCTGAAATCCCTTAAAGCTTCTCATCTCATCTCATCAGAATATTTCTTATCTTGTATCCAAATTTAGAGCTCCATAAAAGTTGCTAAAAAGAAATAGAGATTTTGTCTTGATTTTTCCCATTAGATTTTTTTTTGTTTGTTTTCTAAATTCCATGTTTTACAATAAAGGTACTTTTTTCATCTTAAAGTGTCTAATCATATAAACAAAATGTCAACAATTCAGGAGAAAAAAAATTGGGTTTTAAATAATGATAAATTAATAAAAAATAGGAAAAAGGTGTTTTAAAAAGTGTAACAAATCTATAACAAAAAACAATCCATTATATTAGTGTTTTACAGTGAATTATATTTAATTTACGAAATTTTGTGACTCTATTCACATTTTTTACATTGTATAGATGTGAGGTCCTATAACTTAAAACAGATGGCCCCTGTCAGGGTTTTCAGTTAGCTGACAGGCTTCATCTGGTGATGAAGAGATGAAGTTGAAAGTTTGAATTTTAAATGTCATGACAGCAGATAAGGGTGGCATTGTCACCTTTCCACTCATATCCACTCGTGTCCACTCAAAGAATGCACTCTAAAACACAAAGTTTGTTTTCTCAGTCATCCAGGTATATAACAACAAAAAAAGGTTGAATCATGTCATCTGGACTTCGTTTTCTTGTTAAAAAAGAAACGTTTCGCCCCTCATCCAAGAGGCTTCGTCAGTCTGAGGCCTAGCCATCTGGTATTACCCAGAAGCCACCCTGACTCTTGTGTTTCAAGCCTGCCTCAGATACCCCTGAAGTCTGGCCTTTTCACTAATGGTTTCAAAAACACAAAGTTTGTTTTCTCAGGGTAATACCAGATGGCTAGGCCTCAGACTGACGAAGCCTCTTGGATGAGGGGCGAAACGTTTCTTTTTTAACAAGAAAACGAAGTCCAGATGACATGATTCAACCTTTTTTTGAATGCACTCTAAAGTTTAGAAAAAAAAAACCTCAGTGACCAGAGTGGTATTAAATTATTTTAAAATGTTCAAATATTTTTGTAACAAACAGCATTGGTACAGAAAAAATCATATTTCTCACAATACTAGAAAGACTGGAAATTATTACTAAAGTTATGACACTTCAATGCTACATTTATACCACATAGTTGTAATCGTTTGCATGTTTATCAATATTGACATGATTTTCCATTTTAATTTACTAAGATTCATCATTTTGAAAAGTATTTTCCCCAACATATATTATTTTAAATTAAAATCAGCAAATTGGTTTGTCTTGACTGGCTGTGCACTTAAAGTATTTAGTAAATTCCTGTCTTTTTTGAACTGCTATAATATGAATAAGTCCTATTTTCTAATCTTAATTGTCATCTAACAAAAAAAAATGTCTCAAAGAGGACAAGACTTCAAACGCTGCTCATGTAGTTGAGCCCTATTTGCATATATGAATTAGACATTTTAAAAAAAAGACACATTTATCAGTGAAAAGCTCTTTCATTTGGGTAGATACACACAGTCTTGAAAAGCTGAACACACATTTTGAATTTTTCTGGTTAATAAAACTGTAACTAATCTGGAAGGATGTCGCAATAAATACCTCAACAGAATTTAAAATGTTTTACAAAAGATGACTGAGAATCTTCACCAGCATTTTACAATATATATATATATATATATATATATATATATATATATATATATATAATATGCATATGTGCCTCAATACAGCATAACAACGTGTAAAATTTTGACAAAATTATATTTTTGTAAAATTGAAATACAGTTAGATAGGGCAGAGTAAAGATTGAGATTATAATATTGGGATAACCTTGAGTAAAAATGTCACAGTTTCAGTGTTACACTCATAAAAAAAAAAATTAAACTTTGATATACATATATAAACGTTATAATTAGTGATGCACACTATTTTCGGCATGGTATCGGCTGATATTAGCGATAAAATTAAATATCAGCCATTCCATCAAAATAACTCACCAATATAAAAGATGCGGTTTATATACAT
>NC_056505.1:16147446-16153921 GCF_014905685.2 Nematolebias whitei
TGTATGACAACCCAGTGACATGGATGCCTGCAGTGCTAGCACAACGTTATGGCATCACACGCGCCGTTGAGTGTAGATTTGTGAACATTTACAAATTTGCACTGTTCGAGTGATGTCATTGCGTCAAAGAGAGCAAATGTCATGAATAAATTTGACATTAAACATAATTCAAGTTTGTGTTACATCATTTTCAGACCCCTTTTTGGCATCTGCATTTGGTAGCAGGTCAAAATGAGAAAGACCATGCAGAATAATGTAGGATTTTAATTCCACAATGGAGAAAGCTATGAAGTGTCTGTAAGTAGGTCTAGGAAAAACAGTGTCGGTAATGGTATCGGTTATCAGCCAAATAAATTTTAACATATCGAATATCAGCCAAAACTCCAATATCGTGCACCCCTAGTCATAATAATTTATATTGCTTTCATTTAAAAACAAAAGTGTACAATTACTGCTGCTGCCTTAAAATTCATTCAACCTTTATTTATGCAGGTTAGTCCATTGAATGAGCACATGCCACTTAATAAGGATGATAATTGAATAATACTTAATATCATATTTATTTATAGTTATTTTAAATCATCACGCAGATATAAGAAGACTAAAAGAAGCCATGTGAAAACGTTGACTGTCCTCTTTGTTTAATCAATATCTTTCCAGCACTCAGAACATATAAGACCAATCTGAGATCAGCTTTTTTTATTTTAAACATTTTCATTTGAGATATTTTAAATCAACAAAATGTTGTTTCTTTTATGCTGTTCTGCACTTTGTAAAGTAACTTTGATAACCTGACAAGCTGATTTTAGTTAATTATTTAGATGAGCCAGCAGCAAGGTTTATATTTTTCATCTGCTAACTCTTGCAACTCATTGCAAATTATTGTTTCAACAAAGATTTACCATAAAAAAGTAAGTGTCACTTTTCTGGTGGACAAGCTGGGACTGACTGTATTGTCCACCACCGTATAAAGCATAAAACCAACAAATGGCATCCTTTTTTATAAAGCACATAAAAGTTTAGAGTAATTCCCATTTGGTCACCATATGCAAATGAATTAGTCTCTTTCTATGGTATCTTATTATTAGACATTTAAATCGTTGGTATGACAGAAAATTTTATTGGTTTTGACATCACAACATGTTTAACATACCATCAAACTGGTCACTGGCCCAAGCCTATGAAATATGTTTTTTTACCCACGAAATATCTTATTGTTGCTGTGGTTCAATTGTGTGAAATACACCAACAAATAAAGGTTAGTGATGGTCTTTTCTGCCACTGACCATATCTTTCAAGACAATCCTAAACATATGAAGCTTACCCAAAGTGAATAAATTGGTACAAATACAGAATGTTTGGATGAGTCATTTACCAAATTGTTTCTTTGGGACTCCATGGAGGCCTCATTAATGCATTTTCTTGTATTAAAGTGGGTTCAGTCTCACAGCAGGGTGGAGGAGAGGTCGTCACATAATTGGTCATTGTGGTATAGAGGTGGGTGGGCAGTGTGGTGAGAACATGTCCACATGTGCTGCCATCACCAACTGTGGGGTTCTTCATCCTCGTGTCACTTTCAGGCCACAAAACCATGACCCTTCATAACATTTCTAGTCTTTGGCACATATGGGCAGAATATGGTCCGAGGGTCAAAAATGATCCATTGGAGATCTCAGTTTGGTCACTGAGGAGCATGAAAAACATAAAATAAAAATAAAAACATCAGTGGATCGATTACTTCTACCACTTGTGAAAAAACTAAAAACAAATCAACTTATGTAAGTAGTATTGTTTCACTGAATCTTTAAATTTTTATAAAACGTTTTGAACATCCAAATCCAAAGCCGTATAAATAAGTATCCTTAAACTTTTATTTCTATGTATCTAGGGTTCTTATATTCACCAAAAGTTTCTTGCAGTTCCTGAGTGGCAGGGTGGAGCCAATTAACCACAACTATTTTCAGTCAGCTGATGAAGAGCTGATGGTACAAAAGGCAGTTTGACTCTGTTGGAACATTGATCTACCTACGGTACCGAGTCCAGCCCATCCTTTTTAAGATTAATCTAACCACGGTTACCTTGCATTCTTCGTAATTCTTGCCTCCAGTCCTTGGTCCTTGGGTTTTCCTCAGAGTCATCAATTTGTCTGAACATCCCAGTGTTTCCTTGGACTTCTCTCCATGTGGACCCATCTACTTGAAGCTGCATCTACAAACCCCGCAACAAACCGCATCTCAACATTAAAGCCTTGTGATCCATCCTGCCACTCTCCAACCTTCTTCAAAAACCACTTACCTGAACTCCTCCGTCATCCTCTCCGTCTTGGATTCTCCACGCCTGCAAGAAGAAAAGGCACAGTAAGCCTCACCACAGTTACTCCTGCATTATTACCAGCAATAATCTCAAAAAGACTAGCACTCATCATCTCCCCTCTCCTGCAGCTCTCCACCGTGCCCTTCAAGATATCTTTGTAAATAAACCACTTCTTATATAAGTTTGTGTCTCTCGGCTTCAGTTTGCTACTCTGGGTTGTTTAAAATATCAAATCATGATTGGTTGTGCTTGCAGAATCTAATGTAAGAATTGATGGGAAACTTTTATTTTTCTTCTAATTGTTGCATCTTTTACGAATAAACAGACGTTTTGGTCACAAATGCAAATGTATTGTTTTAGAAGGATCTGTTTTCATAAACTCCACTTCAAATGAATAAATGAGAGAGTGCATTTCGAGAAATGCTCTATAAAGTATTCCTTTCTGCAGGTCTTTGTTTTAAATGTATTAATATGACCCTCTAGTCTAAAAGTAGGCAGAGCTTCATAC
This sequence comes from Nematolebias whitei, assembly GCF_014905685.2. Lineage (NCBI taxonomy): Eukaryota > Metazoa > Chordata > Actinopteri > Cyprinodontiformes > Rivulidae > Nematolebias > Nematolebias whitei. The sequence continues at coordinate 16,150,268 of NC_056505.1, forward strand.
TGTAGGTATTTTGTAATTTGAGATGATATAAATTTTCACAGATTAAAAAAATAAAGTGTGTGCATCCTACCAAAGCCTAAAGTTATATTAAAACTCATTATAAGTTTGGGTGTTTGACCCAAACCTTTTTAGACAGGAAAATATCCAGTCAGTGAATAGAGAATGTGACAACATGAGGGAGAAATCTTTTCAGAGCTGGATTCGACTTTTTTTTTTTTTGGCTGCAGATTTCCTTCCTTACATATAATTTCAGATAGGTGCAATGTGGAAAGTGCAATAACTGTTGAATTGTGTTTATTGTCTAAACTCTGTGTTGTTTTACTGGCATGTTCAATTTTGAGTGGAGATATGATACATTAGAATCAGCTTTTCATTTTGAACGTCAAAAAAATTTAGAAAAAATACCTTTTTTTGTTTTGTATTTACTGGAGAAAAAAAATATGTGTTAAGATTTTAGGCAAATCAGGAAAAACTGTAATATCATGTGATAGAAAACTACCAAAAATACTAACAGTACAAGATGTACATCATGTGGTTTGCATTGATTTGATTTTTTTTTTTTTTTTAATGGGAACTTGTCATATTTGTAATGGAAAGGCAGTATAATTTTATCTCCCCTTTGATGCTTTGCTATTTTGAAAACTGAATTTTATTTGTGGTTCCTCTCAGGCTTGTTAAGATGCCTGTTGTAGTGCACCTCTCCTCACCTGGACCCTTTCACGAGGCTCTGCAGGCCAAATAATTCACAATAAGTTTGACATATTTTATGTGTGTGTGTGTTTGTTTTCTAGCTGATGATTAAATTCTCTTTTTGTTGGTTTTATTGCCACATACTAAGGGAAATATGAGCCAGTTGCCCAAGCATTTGGGACAGTGTGTATTTGCCATGCAGCTGGCAGAAAGACTGTAAACCACTCTCAAAGTGAAATGATTTTACTTCCTGTAAGCCTCCCTCCTAACGTGTAATTACTTCAACAGGTTAATGTCACACAAGTCCCCCACAGAGCATTTTCCACATACTGCTCCTTCATAATTCATGCTCTTTAATAGGATTCAGGGTAGCCTGAGTAAAACAAAGCTGTATTTTGTGACTTTCTTTGGTGTCGTCACTCGCCTTCATTCAGAGATCTGTATCTTTCCAGTTTCATCCCATTTTTTTTCTTCTGTTTCTGATTATGTCCACGCTTCCAAGCCTTAATGGCAGTGCCATCACCTTGCTCTAGACTGAAAAATCTATAAATCCGCAACACTTAAAGTTTTATATGTGACCTTATGACTCCCAGGTAATAAATCTGGAAGATTTGTAATGATTTCCTGACTTTTCACCATGTCTCACTAGCACGAAGGTTATATTTATTAAAGGTGGGACAGATCTGCATGTCCACAGCAGGATTTATTGTCATTTACAAAGATCCTGTGACTTTTGTTTTATTGCCTCCATCCAGCCGAGGCATTAAATGGTTGCATTGGGTTTTTCAGTCAGTGTTGAATGTAAACAGGAATTGTTTGCACATATTCGATAATATAAAGCACAGCTAATGACGGCAGCATTAAACATTAATAGTGAATATCATATTAGTCGATGTGCTTTGTTTTAAAATTAAATGCTGTGGTTTGATCTTTTTTAATAAAAGTGCACCAAATATGAATATTTAGCTTCAGAGCCACATCATTAGCACCATTGCAGAGCTGCAAGCCTTTCCTAGAAACAAACAACCCTAAGCTGCTTTTACTGTAGTTCCTCTTTATTCATTAAGTGCAGCAGCAGACTGTTTTCCCCTGAGCCTGCAATTATCAGCATATCACCGGAGGTCATGAGCAGGTCATATTATTCCTCAGAGGTACTACTAATCACATCCGAGTAGACACTTGGTTCATCCAGTACTGTGATTAAGGTTCAGACTGTAGTCAGACAGTCCAGGGGAGCCAGTCAACCGTTTTGGCTGCAACAGTGACTGGATGTTGGTGCAATGCAGGAAAAGTCTATTTTTGGAGTGGTTGAGCAACAGAACGGACACCATGGTTAGAAACTGAGGTGCAAAGAGCATTTGAGTTAGATATTCATTCCATGAGGATGCACGCAAGCTGTAGATGTATACACCAGACAGACGGCTAATAAACCCAAACGGTTTAGATAATGACAACACAAGGACTTAAAAAAGAATCTGGGAAAATCTGTATGTACGGGAAGGGTTGACAGGTTAAAGACAACAGGTGTGCTGGTTAGAAATGGGAGGACAGCTACTCAAGCAAAACTAACAACGGAATAAAATAAACTCCTTGAAATGAAACAAAAATAAATCACCACATTAAGTTCAAGAACAAAATCTAAATTTACACCTAAAGTCTTGAACGCATGGCCGTCGTAAAAAACTTACAATTCGCATGAACCAAAAAAACTAATAGTTAATATTCACTCTGATATTGTTTGAAAGTTGCCTCTCCTATCTCTGCCTATATTAGAGTAGGTTTATGGCATTAATAGCTTCTCTAATACCCACTATGACCGATTTTTGTTACTTTGTCATGCCTATTTATTTTGATGTAAAATGTAGTAATAAAAAAAAGGGAGTGATTACACTGTTTAGATTTGATATTAGTTGCATAATCAGCACTCCAGTGGTGATGGGTTAGGACAACAATAAAATCTTGGATTTAAAGTGGACTGAATGATACTGGTGAGAAGTGAAACTTTATGACCCTCTTACCAGTACCCTCTCAGAGATTCAAACATCCCAAATGCTTTCACCACTTCAGGTAGAGTGGTTCAGCTTAATTTAATGGCCCCGGTACAAAGCTCTTACTAAGGTTTTATTCTGTAATGGTAGCTGATCCAAAACACAATGCTGGCAAATGACAGAACACTTGACAAAATATTTAGCCTTTACTGGTACATGTCTGTGACAGTTTGCAGATGAGCAGGTGGGTCACTGTTTGACCTTATTCAGTGTGTTTGTTGCTGCAAAACCAATGTGGCTGAACACCATTGCACTGAACACGTTCTGCTTTGTTTCCGACAGCTACAACTATCTGAGACTAGAAGCATCTGATAAAAGCATATAGTATACCATTTCAAAATAAAACGTTGCTGGAGCTCACCGATATATGTTCAAGTTTAATGTTATGACGTATACCATATTAGCATGAAAACCTCCATTTTGTAAAGTTACACTTTAGGCACTATTTGCTCTGGACTGAACTACTCAGAAATGTATTCAGACATAACACACCTTGTTGCTGCTGTAAAAGTCCCAATTGGTTCTCTCAAGATTGAAAATCCAAAACAAAACATGTCCGGCGTCTGGTTCGTCAATGTTTGTTCCTTGTATCAACATGCCTTTGAATGCTGTGACGTCAGTCGAGACATTCCAATGACTTCTGAACTCAGCAATTAATTTTTAAAATGTGTGTTTAGGTTAAACTGGGGGGTGGGGGGAATTAAACAAATACAGTTGGGTGTTATTCTGAAAAGATTTTACAGCAAGTTAGCGTGTCAAAGGTTGCTGTATATTTCTGTAGATTTACAGTTAAAGTTATAATTAATTTGTGTCATGACAATAAATGCATCACAGATAAGAGATGATTGTACAAACTTATCATGGTCGTATAGGGTTGGACCCAGATGCAGGCAGACACAAAGGTTCAATAAAGGCT
>NC_056505.1:16154321-16160568 GCF_014905685.2 Nematolebias whitei
TATATATATATAACTAATTTATCAATTAAAGGAAAACAAAGGAATGATGTGGCAGCTTCTACCGGTACTTACAGAACACAAGGAAGGCCAAAACATCTGGCTTGTAGCCAAAAAATGAACTGCTGTTAGAATGGTGATTAGAGGTGGTTTCGATAAAACAGAGGGGAATGTGGCACCTGGGTGATTACTAATTGGAAAATGGGTGTAAGTGGTAATTGACAGAAGAACAATTGAGGAGGCTGAGGGTAAAAATGAAAACTGGCAAGAAAACACAAGGCGCTAAAGCATAACACAAGGGACAGAAGAATAAAATATAAACCGCGAGCAGAACTAAAACTAAAAGATGAACTAAATTACAGACAAAAACAGACTATGACAAAACGGTTAGCGTCATCCTTAACAGATGGTGTTGGCCTGAAGACTGCCTGTGGCAATGGACCACTTTTATTTCGATGCATTCCCATTTGTACTATCTCTACAAAAAACGACTTTATGGACTGCTTAAAGCAGTTATCACTGTTTAAAAAGGGCTTTTTAAGCTGGATATTCAAGAAGGTTTCAGCAATGGAAGGTGGTCTAATTTCCAGTTGATTATTAATTACATGTAGCAAAATCATCCACAAGACACACACACACACAATTGATGCTATTAGTTAGATATTGTGTTTAATATAGATATTTATGGTATAAAGTGAAGGAGACGTGGATTTGCAGTTTGTCTTTTAGACAAAATGACAGTTTTAGAGGCTCCATTGGATTTTTATTGTCCTCTGCTATAGGGATATTGTTTTTGTTTGTTTGTTTGTTTGTTTGTCTGTGTGTGCCATCTGTTTTTAAAACTTTGCCATACTGGAGTTAACTGTGTCTCTTTAATGAAAGTCCAACAAGTAATCAATGAGTTCACGCACAACTGATTAACTTTTGGAGTCACACAAACTCAAAACCAGAGCTAATCAATAGAAGCCAAAACAAAGATGGCTATAACTGGGCTAATTTTACAAATGTTGAGCCCAAATTGGGTATGGTAGTTGAGCGTCAATGGGGTAGAGGCAGGGCAGCCAATTTGGGACCTGAAAGTCCCAGGTTCGATCCCCAGTCATTGCACTTCTCGCTGTGTCTCTGAGCAGCACACCCTATCCCCAATTGCTCCCCGGGTGCTTTCAATAGCTGCTCACTACTCCACCTGGTGGTGGATGGGTTAAATGCAGAGAGAAAATTTCACTGTTGTATGGGAACATACAATGATGGCAACACATTATTATTATTTTTATCCTCAACACATTCTATGTCTGCTTTCATATCTAGCAAAATCACACATCACAAGATTCGCATAGGAATTCATTTTGAGCCTCCTCATGCAGTTGAAACAGTCCTAAAGCTAAGCAGCAGGTAAAACTAGATTTGTCAGGGCAGTAGACAAATGTTGACAGCATGAAAAGCTTACTGGGTCCAGCTAAAATAATAGCTCATGCTGAGTTTGACTCCAGTAACTATGATGACAGATTAGTCCTTTCATTCATGCTCAGATTTGCTCCTTTTAAAGCTAATCAGAAGAAGCTAAATCAAGCATACTGAGGACCGAGGAAGTCTTTCGGATGAAAGATGAAACGTTTCTACATTTTTTTGTTGTTGTTTTGCTTTGTTTTGTTTTTTGAATGCCCAAAGAACCAGATTTAACTTTTTTAGATTTTTCTACCTGGATTATTGAGCGTGCATCAGTATATTTTTTAATCATTTTTCAAGATTGCACTTTTAAGAGAGTGACAGTATTCTCAAAGATTCATTGAATTATTCCATGAATCCACTTTTCTGTCTGTACCACCCATTCTTTTTATATTCTAATCTTTCATAATATTTCTCATAAACAACCCCCCCCCCCCCCTTCTGTCCTTTTGCATGCACTAAAATCAAAGTGTCAGAAAGAAAAAAAAAAACACTCGACAAGTGAGTGATTTCTTACTTTTTTGCCACTTAAACACTCCACATTTTACAGAATGGCCCTTGAAGCTTCCATGTCCACCATTAGATGTGGGGATCTAATTACAAATATCTGATTTGAAGGGGGAATGAGTTAACCTTTGCTGAAATGCCACTGCATAACAATCTGTGAATGGCATGGAGGAGGACTGGGCTCGAGGCTTTTCTGCAGCAACACAAAGAGTGACAGACAGTTGTCCTGTCTCGAGGGAACAACTGCACGAGGCTCAGTTTTGTCTCCCACTCTGGAGAGACTTTATTTTTCCTAAATGAATGCACAAGATTTTATTATTTTACTGAGTAGCTGCACCACCAAATATGTCTGCTGAGATACAGTAGATCGATTTAATCCAAGAATTAGAACTCGTTATCTAATTTGCAAATGCACAATGTGACTACATTAGAAAGAATTTTGGCAGGTTTTACAACATGAATAGTGGCTTCTTTTTTTTTTTTTCTTTTTTTTTTTTTGCAAACAGCAAAAATGAAAGCTGCTGCAGGCCTTTGCTGGATCTGTTTTTTTGTTGTTTTTTTACAAGTTAGCTGCAGAGGCTGTTCAACCAGTGTTCTCAGGACAATCGATCTGCAAAAAAATGGAAGAAAAGTACTCTGCTAAATGTCAGTGTACATAAAATCTATATATACCCGTTTCGCTGTGTAATCCGGCCCCCTCCCCCTGACGTTCAGAGACTGACACAGACCGCTAATGTAATGGAAAAGGCCTCCTGATTCGAATATGATGTGATATTTTGTAAATGGAAACAAGCATTGTTGTGCTCTACAAGCCGAGGTCACAGGAGATCATACGTTAATACTGTTCCAGTGCTTTACTGCTGCAATTTGTTATGTACAGCTGTGAGGAGCAGACATTGTTTCAAGGATTCTGTGTCCTTGTGTCATGGCTGCGTCTATGTTATTCATAAATCCTACCTTGTTATGTCACTGCAACACTTTGACTCTTCCATCTTCTCTTTATTGGTCCCTCATGTGGAGAAAATGTTTCTCTTAAGATAACAATATATTCAGTTCAGCCCTCTACTTCTGTTTCTCAGTGGCTTTTTATATAATTTATTTCTGAGTTTACGCTCATTTTCTTCATTTATCTTCCAGCCTGAATGGGCTGCTGATAAGTCATGACATCTCACAAGTGTTGAGCAGAATGAGGGGCATCAGCCTTCAAAGCAGGGTTTTTAGATTATGCATTTATACCATCCTTACAATGGAAATTACAGCGTGTACTTTTTAACATAGCTAAACACATAATTATACAACTTGTTGAACTGATGGAGTTCTTCGCCCAACTTCTATTTCTACAAAGTGTGTCTGTATTTTTTCTACAGTACAAGTAAATAAACAGCTGCTTTTAAAGGAACGCTTAAACCTTTTGAGCTTCTGGGTTATAAACAGTCCATATCTAATCTGTTTCAGATAGCCTTTTGGATGACCTAAGTTTGAAAAAGAAGATAAGAGAGGATAAGATAGAGGAACTTTCTTGTCTTATCACATTTAGAGGAGGTGGCAACTTCTGGCACATAAATAGAGCATAAGACCAGTTTAAGGTGTTCACAGTACATAAAAACCTAAAGGTATGGTTAAACTGTATTGCTAAAACAACATTAAAGTACAATATCAAATAAACACAAGTGAAAGAAAGTGCATAATACATAAAAAGTGTATAACACCAAAAAAACACTAAAGCATCACCAAGAGACAATGATAATCAGGACTGTATGTGACAATTTTAGAAAGTCCCTGTTTAGAACGGTCCCAGCAGAGGGAACAAATTATTTTTTTCTACCCATTCTTCTTTGTTTAAAGGGGGACATTCGTTTCCTGCCAGATTGCAGTAGCTTAAAGAATGGTTGCAGAGGTTGGGCTAAGTCATTGTTCACCCAAAAATGCAATTTTTTTCATAGAAAGTTTACAGCACGGTGGCTCAGTGGTTAGCACTGTTGCTTCACAGCAAGAAGGTCCTGGGTTCAATCCTCGGTTGGACCTGGGGTCTTTCTGTGCAGAGTTTGCATGTTCCTCTCATGCTTGCATGGGTTTTCTCCGGTTTCCTCCCACAGGCCAAAAAACATGCATGTTAGTCTGCCTTCAGGCCCAGGCCTCCCTTGCAAAAGAGATCTGTCATCTCAATGGGATTTGCCTGGTTAAATAAAGGTTAATCAATAATAAATAAATGAATCTATGGGTTGCAAAATAAGAGTTTAAAACAACTCTCATCTGAAATATTTTTATAGCATTTTTCATTACACAGTAATGTACATAAATTTGTTTTGGTCATTTAAAAAACAATAATAGTGATACCAACTTATCCTATTCAGTCTGGGGCACTCTGCAGAAACACTGGTATACAGGGTTATAAAACTGTATTTGTAAGAACCATGAGAAATAGATAAATAAAAATGAGATTGGAGTTACGGTTAGGACTTGGAGTTAGGGCTAACCCTAACCCGAAACTTAATTTCTCCAAACTGATGGCAGGGAAGACAATTACATTACTATTTATAATCTTTCCAAGCAAATCTTAACTATTCATTTTTATAAGTTTCTCTGTTTTTGTTTAACCTTTAAAAAAATAAACTAATTATTTGCTTGAGCTGTCAGCTCAGCTCTTCAACACTCCGAGTTCCCACATTTCCCCCAAAAGGCACATTTCTGCCGTCATTTTCGCCCACAACTCACTTCCTTGAACATCTTTAACTTGTGGCGGGTGTAGCCGAAGAAGCAGGCTTTCAGAGGTGGTTTGACTTTTGGCAGGAGTTGAGAAGTTGCTGACGTATATGTTAAGCAGGATGTGTGCAAGAAGCAGTGCTGGATCCTGTTTTTCAGACCGCGCCAACTGGAGCTTTGGCTTTTTAATGCAAAACACACACAGACGCAACCCCAGCGTGCTAACCCCAACCTCGCCTCAAAACACGCTTCAGTCATACAACCTACACGCCCTAACAGATGTGTGCATTCAAAGACACCCGTACACAACTGGGCCAACACAAGCTCCAACATATTCACACTGAATGACGCTAGATGAAGTGATAAAATGCTCTTTTTTTTTTTCATGTTGGCCTTTTGCCAAAAGCTGCTGGCGTAAAAACACATAATTCATTGCACCACAGTAAGATAAATGGCATCCGGTTTAACAGGTTCCTTGAAACAAACATGCTTTGATAGAACCCCTGTTCTTTTTTTTTTTTTTTTAAATGGCAGTCACGCGTTGTGTATTTATTTTACATGAGCACACGTGCAGACAAAAAAAATGCATGAAACTAAGGTGGCATTTGTTGCATAGTTTGAAATTTCAGTTTGTTGGCAGGCGTGCAGATCCTAAAGACAGACGGGTTAGGCTCAGATTAGTAAAAGCAAAACTACGGTAATGCACTGAACAGCTGGGGGACTTGTCGTGACAAAAGAGGGCTATAATAAGGACAAACACACATCAGTCAAGAAAAGGGGGTTTAAGGGGATAAAACTGTCAACGCCTTGCTCTTATTACAGTATACAGTTTATACATGTGCATGCTTTTGAGTGCTTAAATTGTGTTTGTGCAGACCTGTTTGTCTGAATGAAGTCTTAAGAGGATAAATGGGTTTAGCTTACTGCGTACGACAGACACACCTATTACAGCGTCAGGACATCCCACTGGGTGGAGGGAAGAAGGGAGGGAGGGAAGGGGAGAAAGACAATCTACAGCAAGACGGAGAACAAGAGGGAAACTGAAGAGACACGTTACTGTTTTTTTTTTTTTTTTTATCCCTCCCTTCCTTCTTTCTTGTTTCCCTCCCTGGGAGATTGTGAAAGGGCAGAAGAGTGAGACACACACCAAATCTGAGAGACAAAGGCGAAAGGATGAAAGCGAACCTGTGAGTGTGTGAGTGACTCTGTGTGTAACATGCTCTGTCACGCTGCTGTGACTGCTGTGGCTGCCTCTCCGACCGGCGTCACTGGCTTTCAGGAAAAGGAATGTTTACCAGAGGAATGACTCCCTGAACTGGTTCACCATGTGGATGTGGGACAGTAATTTCCAAACCTTTGCAGGAAGAATCCCACGGAAAAAAGAAGAGCGGCCGGAGAGCTTAGCTGGTCCTGCCGCCTGCCTGTTGGCACCGACACAGAAACTAACTTCACACCAGGCTTAGGTCTTCTCACTCACATTTACTGGATGTTTTTTGAAACTCAGTGGATTATATGGTGCTTTTTTTTTTTTCATTTGTTTTTGAGAATGTGTTGTTAGGAATACACTAAGGTTTTGTAACCATGCCTTAGGACC
>NC_056505.1:16160578-16177862 GCF_014905685.2 Nematolebias whitei
TCTAGCCACGATTATTAGCTAAGGGTCTCCAAGGGGCAAAAGTTGACAGAAAGAAAGGTCACCCTTGATACAGCTTCATTATGAAGCCTGGACTTACCCCGAATATTCCATACGATAAGAACATGATGCACCTCAGTCAGTTTCCACTCAGAAGGCACTCCTGGATTTGGTGAGTAAGACATAGTGACTTTCTGTAGCCTCAAACATAATTAACGCTTGTGGGTTAATTTGAAACAAGATTTTTGTTAATCAACGAGTTTGTTGTTTTAACGGTATGCTAGGATTCTCCTTTGTGGCCGGCATAGCTCAGTGCCTGTATTTAATTGATTAATTTTTATTTATTTTCTTCTCAAGCTCAGCTCAGATGTTTTCAGGGATTTTTTTTCCTAAATAGGCCAGACATTTCCTGTCATTTTCTCCCACACTAAACGCTTCAGTTGATCCATAAACTAAAGGGCTGGTCAGAAATGGCAAGTAAAGCACACAGATGTGTTGGAATGGTATTGGAAAACTGGCAAAATTAAAAGTAAGATTTCTGTTGCTGTCCTGCGTGGATGTTTTTGGCACATTTTTTTGTGTGAAAATTGTTGTCTTTAAGCTGAGGTATTAACTGGGAGGGATGCAGAACGGTGATGTCATCTGAGAGGACAGTTGGGACGTGGACAGTGTTTGTATTCCCAACAATGTTTTTCCACTGGCTTGAATTTTTCACGCTGCTCTGACAAAGGCTTTTTAGTCACGTGTTATTGCCTCAAACAAGCTGCTGTTGCTGCTTTCAAACAAAGCTGTGAACTATTTATCCTCAGCTTTACTCTTCTTTGTAACAAGTCACCTCTCATACTAACACAGGCTACACTTTAACACACATTTTTCATTTCCTTGTTTTAGTCATCAGCAGCTCTTAGTCCTCTGTTTTGTATACTTTTAAAAAAATACAGTAAGACGTGTGTAGTGTGTCATTTTCAGTTGCTTTTTCCCTGTTGCACTGGTACGTAATGCAATTTAAAGCAGGAGGATGCAAAAACTTTTTCTTTAGGTTAAATGCAGTTAACTTTATGTATCTTTTTAAAAAAAAAGTTATTCTTCAGAGAGAAGACCTGGAGAAGAGAATGAATGTCACCTGAATTAACGTGGAAAATCAAATGAGCTCCAAGAAAACAACCATACGAGTATTCCCTCCTCAAATCCACACAAAAACTTGGAGTGCTGGCCTTTCAGTCCAGAAGCAGAATACAAGGAAACTGTTCTCAAATGTCCTAGGACCTAACTTATTTTTAACTAAATTACAATGCTATGTCCTACATTGTCGCTCTAATAAACTGATTAAATTCAGTAAAAAGCAATTTACTGAACAAGTCAGTTACAGGCTACATTGCAGAATTTGATGGATGTAGCAAATCTAGTTACAGCGTGGCAACAATTCATTCCTGTCATAGATGTCAGATTTGAGCATTAGTCTCTGGAAATGAAAGATCAGCCTGTCAAACACCATTTAGACCTCGAGCAGGAGATTTTTTTTCTTTCTTTCTCTACGCAGAAAATCTGGAACATTTGACTGGTTTTTCCATATGTGTGAAAGTTCACTAGGAAGATAGGGCTTTCAGGATGCCTTCTATTATTCATTGTACCTTGATAATGGACTCATCCTCATTCTTTTTGCGTCAGAATGGCCAGAGAAAATAAGACTTAAATTAATTCATTCAAAAAATGCATTCATATATGTACATTTGTGTTTTCCCACACATGAATACATTTGTTAAACACTGCTGAAGGGTAAACTAGAACCCAGATTGGGTTATGAAGTTCAGATGGCCTCTACAGAGGAACATCTCTCTGCTGTTCCTTCAAAAGAAGCTTGTTATCGTTCATATTGCGCTCAGAATTATAACTCAGGTGGATTTTTTCTGCATATTCAAGCACCTTCAAATTCTTTTGATCACAAATATACATTACACATACACAGAAACTGAGCAATAAAAAAGTTCATATTATAGATGTGTTTATTAAAGTAATCTTATTTAATGACAGTGAATACTAGGGAATAATGATTTTATGTTCTGCAGAAAACACTGGGAATTCACTTTCTTTTATTATACTCAAAAAAGGGTTTGAAAAATGACACAAACTACTGTGCAAACTGGAATAAGTGAGTATTAAATTATTGAATGTAAAAAAGGACAAAATTATTAAAGGATTAAGTAGCTTAAAAGCTCTAAAAGAAGTGCTTTTTTAATTTTTAGTGGATTCTAGCTTCAGCATTTTGAATTATATGTATTTTGAACTATCAGCAACAAAAGAATTAACCTTTTTTTTTCCCTTGGATTATTAGAAATAGAAATTTGACAATATTGTATGATTCCAAAAAATGTTTTTTCTTGAAAATACTAAAATGAGAATTGACATCTTTAAAAAGCTTTTTTTGGCGCAGCACAGTGGCGCAACTGGTAGAGCTGCTGCCTCTCAGCGAGCAGGTCCTTGGTTCAAACCCCGGTCCAGTGGCCTTCCTGGGTGGAGTTTGCATGTTCTCTTCGTGCATGCGTGGGTTTTCTCTGGGTACTCTGGTTTCCTCCCACAGACCAAAAACATGCATGTTAGGCTGATTGGTAACTCTAAATTGTCCCTAGGTGTGAGTGAGAGAGTGAATGGTTGTTTGTCTTGTTTGTCTCGTTTGTTTCTATGTGTCCCTGTGATGGACTTGCGACCTGTTCAGGGTGTACCCTGCCCCTCGCACAGTGATTGCTGGACATGGGCACCGGCGACCCCCATGACCCAAAATGGAATAAGCGGGTAAAGATAATGGATGGATTTATGGAAAAAGCCTTTTTTTTTTTTTTTTTGCACACTGCTGATTTGTTTAATTTTCATTTATAAAAAAGCACCAAGCAGTGGTGTTTGGGGCCTCTTTACTAAAAATGTGTCATTCAGAAATTTACATTAGTGTCAGTGAGTTATGTGTGTGTGTGTGTTTGTGTGTAAGGGGTGGTTATTTGTTAATAAAGAAACCTGGGTATCATCTGCATAAAAATGACATGATGAAACATATTGATGTTAACACCACAGATTTATTACATTGCTTCCATCTGCATGTTTATTCTAAATGTTTGGAGGCTTCTCAAATCTTTAGCCTACATTCTGACTTTGGATGTCGCCTCCAGCCTCACAGTTAATAAACTGAGACGTACAATTGACTAAACTTCATTAACCGCAAGCCAGACAGGAGATGAAAAGTGTTTGCAATAATCCAATTAGGTGAATACAGTGCCTCAGAGAGCAGGGCGATGGAAAAGTCTAGTCTATATTTGGAACATTAAATGCTTTACTGCATGGAACCCCTCATTTCTTATCCTGTACTATAATGTTGTGTGGCGTCTGTGGGTAGGAAATTACTTAAACGTGAAATTTTCAGCGTATCCGTTACCAAGAGTTTCGTGCAAAGTGTTAAACAACATCAGATCCCATTCTCTGGATTTAGTCCATGATATGAGACATGTGGAGCTGTCATTTTATTTCTTTCAGGCTGCTCCCGCTGCTCAATATCATCAGTTCAAGCAGTGATGGGTCCATCTGAGTCAAACTTTAAATTGCTTTCTGTTACTCCAAGTCACAACGTTGTAACCGAGGCAGAGACTCTAAAATGTGCTTCTTTGGAAACGGCAGAGGCTTGCTGTCAGACTTTCAGAGATGCAGTCATCAGTCAGTGTTGTCCCAGAGAACCACCATCATTTGTTGTGCATGTGTGTGTGTTGGTATGAGATACAGATTGACTGCTCCCTTCCAGCATCAATCTATGCCGGCCTGCTGTGCAGGATGATGCTGACTTGCACCGTCTTTTTTATTAAGGGTACTACCCATTCACTCCACCTGAAAAGGCCACACAGTCTAACACTTTTTTCCACTCAACACTTGTTCTCACACTTCCACTTCTCACATAAACTGTGCTGCTTCAGGGGATGTTCACAATGAATGAAACGATTGATGCCAACACCAGGCTTGTACATGTTAAAAAAAAAAATTGTTTCTGGGCTTAGCTGCACAAATCACACTGAGAAATGTGGCAAAATGAACAAATTACATTGTGACATAATTGCTGAGGTGTTGCTGATTTGGGCAGCAGTGTACCCAAGCAGTATGGGTCACAGTATCTGAGGGTTCTGAAGAGAAGATTTTATTTAAACCAAATGCCAACATATGCATGTGGAAGTTTGATGTTTTGTATTTATATAAAAAGAAAATTACATTTGTGTATAAAATTAAACACACCAAAAAAACTCCACTTTTGCATTTTGTAAATGTTACATATGTAAAATTTAAACTATGAAAGTTTGAATTACAGTCCAACCAATATGGAAATTTTGGTTATCGCCGATACTAATATTGGGAGGGAAAGGCAACAACCCATAAACAATATGATGGCTCAAAATTTTTAGCTTTGTCCACCCCCAAGAATCTAAGAAAACAGCTAGTGGAGCAAGCTTGTTTATTTAGCGTAGCTGTTAGCAATCATGAAGCAAAGCAAATCAGATCCATGCTATACCTAGTCCCACAGTAGCTTTACAAGTGATGCACTGGTCGTAAAAACAGTCGTCCTAACGTGCGTTCACATTTTCTATTCTCCGCTATTCACCATAAAGTTATCAAGTGTGTTTACAAAAACATATATCAAACAAAGAAACACTCGTCCCTGTTCATTGTTTAAACAGTCAGTCACGTTTGGTGAAGGCTTATTTAGTATTGACTGCAGCAGCGTTTTTTTTTTTCTTTGCAGAGAAGTAAAAATTTCAAACAAATAATGCATTTCATTGAGGACAAAGATAACTTTTCTAACACTGATATACATTTACCTCTACTTTAGATTTATTGTTCTGGATGAAGTTTTACAAGGCAATAGCCTATGCTAAGTTATCTAAATATTAGCTTGCTAATTTTAGAAGCACGTAGCTAATGACAATCAGGTTGGAGGATTGAAGAGAATTTATTATTGTTGATTTTAGGGGTTGAACGACTGCGTAATTTTTAAACTCGACATTAACATAATAAAACTTGAGTAGAACTTGAGTAGTTGATGATGTCATAGGATCTCAGGATAAAAAATAAATAAATAAATAAAACCGCAAAAAAACGTAATTTATTATTTACAAAATAAGTCCAACAAAATGTTGGGTGCGTATATTATGCTCCTACCATTTATCTTACTGCAAATAAGTCACAGGAAAACTAAAACTATTATTTATTATTATAAAGCTGCAAAAGTGAAAGAAACGTGTGGCATGTAAAAAACTAAACTAAAAAACAGTGGGGCGGATGATCAACACGCACCACAGCCTGCGGTGTTGCGCATTAGGTTTAGTTTTACAGATTAATATGTTTATAGGTTGTTAATAGGTTTAGAGATTAATTGTTTTGCTTTTTGTTTGTGAAACATGGTCAGAAGGAAGCTGGTTCTGGGTCGGTTGATTTGACCCAGTGTTATGCCATATTCTGTGACCTGCAACAGTGCATGCAACACCGCCCCCTACGGTCACAATATACGTGGTCACAGAATTTCACACAGCACAGCTTTGCAGATTTTGCATATGGTAGTTGAACTGGAGGATTCATCTTTAGTGAAATATTTCCACACTATTGATGCATTTTTACCTTTTTGCCAAAACTGGGACTAATCCACGCCATCCGTCCGCATGGAGGAATCCATTTTGTAGCTTCTACTAGCTAGCCCGCGCTCGGTGCTGATCACATGACACGTGACGCAATGACGTAATTGTGATGTAATGGCGCAACGGCGACGTAATAACATCACTACGAATACTCAACGTAAAATTAAAAACTCGATAGATGTCCTAGGAATCGATGTGTAGATTTCTCGAGTAGTCTGTTAAAGCCCTAGTTGATTTGTTTTACAGATCAGTTAATATAAACCCATGCTCTGTTCAGGAAATACGCCACAGTATTGCTCCCTGCTTCATCTATGCTGAATCTGAAAGTGAAATTTAAGTGAATGGCCATGACTTGAAAGTAGTCTTCATCCGCCCTCTGCTGGATACATTCTACAATTACAGCTGGGTCCCAGCGTTTTAGGGGTGAAAATTAGAAGTGCTAATCGGCAAATACCATAATGGGACAATTCCGATAGATCCCCAAACGTCCATATCAGCCTAAAATATTGGCTCTACCAATTTATTGTTTGGGCTCTAATTTTAATACAATAGGTGAAATTTACATTCAATCAGGTATTTTATTATTATTATTATTTTTGTTTATCCTCTTTTTCTCTGTACACTTCAAATCGTCTAGACCAGGGGTCTGCAACCTTTTTTCTTTGAGATCCACTTTCACAATCTGAAAATGGCCCATAGCTACTCATGTTTTATAATATTTAATTTATAACCCATTTTCCACCCAAACCCTTGGAATTAGCTTTTGTCTGAACATTTTCAAAACATTGATATCCTAAATTCAGTTCAACAATAAACCACGACAAAAACATTGAATTTACATGAGTATGGATTTTGACCTGCCATAACGGACATTCTATCAGTTGTCACAGTTTAAAATTGACATTTTCATCCTTTATTTTTTTTGCAAGAGTGGAAAAGCAGATGAAGTGACACTGATCCTCTCAAACGGTTGTTGCTGTAGTCATCTAGCTTTGATTTAATCCACTGTCAAACTGCATTGTCTGTAAAGGCTGAGATTTTAGGAACCAAGTGGAAGCTGTTGTTACCCGGGCTTTTCCTAGTCATTGCTGTATTAAATTAAATAAGAGGTTGCTTGAAGCGTATCTGACAGTCCTTACTGATATACTCTCTCTTTCTGTTACGTGCTATTTTTAAGACAAAAGCTGCACTGTTTCACCTTCGTTCTGCTGGAGGTAATCTGTCTGCTAAATGATCGGTTTATCTTTTCATGCTTAATTTTCGCACCTAATGGTTGTTCCCTTCCGTTAGTCTGTTTCTGTCGGAGCATTGAGTCAGTCGGCACTGGCAGGCCTAATCTTCACTTCTTTCCCAACCATCCAGTTGCTTCATCGTCCAATTTGTCAGTCACACGTCTGTGCTCTTGGATTTGTGTTATTCTGCCACTTATTTACAGTTCATCCCCACCCCCCTCTTTCTCTTTGCACTTGCTTACAGGAACACCTTGTGTGTTACGTGAAGATGAGATGCTGTGCGGAGTGAGTAATCTATGGAGGATGTGTTGTTAGTGGATCATAGCGGAGCAGCAAAACGCAATTTGGCAGATAACAACAGGCCAACACATGCAGTATTATGATTATAAGGGTGATTGAACGTACTAGATTTTATTTGTCACCCAGATAAATAAAATGACTCAACTAATGAGCTCATTTATTTGTCAGATGACTTGATAAAAGGCTGTTTTTGGTGTTTAGAAATAATTTCAAAATAATCAAATCTCAGTTGTGCCTTTGTGGTATTTATTTGGTCCATAATGGGAAAAGGTGACGATTGTTGTTTCAGCTGTGATTTTCATCAGGAGCAGGCTTTACCTCTCCCTGCTGGATGCATTGGCTGTTTTCTATACCCAGGGATGCAATTCCCACTTTTTTTAACATATTGTGTCAGCAGCTAATTCACACAGTGGTTGCATAACCGTCTTATGCATGTGCATTGAATACCAGGATCGCAGTTCCTCACAAAGACCACGAGGCAGCTTTGACATCACATTCATTTTAAATATTCATTTCAGTTCAATCTCAGCCGTAGCTGCCTCTGTTCACACAGCAGCTGCCAGGTTGGGCATTCAATCTTGTGCTTATCTGCAGCACTAAGGCGAAAAGATGGACGGATCAATGAGAACACAACGTGGCAGTCAGACATACTGAAGGCAGAGGGGAAGATGCTGCTGCTTCTGTTAAGCGCCTTATAAATTAAAAGCAGACATGCAATGGTTTTGTGTAAAGTTAAAAGCTGGAAATTAACATGAATTTTACTTATCTGTTCAATAAGAGAGACTAAAACATTTTTTCTATTGTAAACACTGAGAAACAAATGTGTTTAAACCATCAGGGATAACAGTTTCCTAACATTCCAGTGTGATGATTGCAAAAAAAAAAAAAAAAAAAAGAAGTAATGTAATATTTTTCCAGTGTACGTCATTGTGTTAGCCAAGTCTGAATTTTTTCAACACGTACACTTTATTCAGATCCCAGATACTTTCCTGTAAGAACAAGGAAGTAGTGTTTCAAGGAAAACACAACAGAGGCCTAGCCCTGGGGTTTTTATTAGGATAAACTTTGTCTGAAAGGTTAATGCGTCACTGCCTGCTCTCCATCAGACAGCGGAGGAGAGGGGTGGGGTTTGTCTCGCTTAGATTTCTTTGCAGCTGCATTCGCTTCAGTGTTAACAGGTAACCGCTGCTCAGTTTCAATTTCCAGCCTGATGTTGACTTATCCAAGGGAATCACTCTGAGGAGGTTTCATATTTTCTCGACTCTCTGTTTATTCATTTCTTGTTCTGCTAGCGGTTTGAGTTACAAACATAATACACACAGCGTCAACGTGCTAAACGTGAGGGGAATTACCTCTTATTAGCGGAAAAATTGTGGCAATGCAGTTCATTTCACGAGGGAACTGCTTTTGACGAAGGTGGTGATTAGGATTGCCATGATGACGGCAGTGCGTATGAGGAGGCATAGAAAAAGATTAGCGAAGCTTAGGCTGGTAGAGGGTGTCCCCCCACATACACACACATACCTCACGAGATTTGGAAATATTAGGGACTTATGCAGGGTTATAATTCCATCTAATGCCAACTAGGAAACTTGTGAAAGCAAAAGAAAGCATCCGACTTCTGTAGCCGCTGGCAAAGAGACTGCTGGATTAGAAGACTACACAAAACCTTGAACACTTCGACTTTTATTGTGATTGTGTCTGCTCCTCTCCTTTGTTTAATTTTATTGGCGCATTGCGCTGGACTTCCCGTCAAACTCTACAATTCAGTTTCTTGCAACAAATGTTTAGTCTGCATATTCCACCTTCCTTTGAGAGCACTATTATTGTTCTGAATGTGTTTGTTTGCTGCTTCCGCAGTAGAAACTCCCACTTACACAGCCCTAGCTGTTACTCTTCCCATCCATCCGGTAAGACAGACTCTCACATTGCAGGGTGTGAAAAATAAAACCCTCAGCAGGACATGAATCAACAGTAATTTGTGATAACACTCAACTCCTACACTTATCCACTTTTTTGGCACCTGTGAACTACATTTAAACCCTTTTTGCTTCCCCAGAGCAGATGAGATTTGTAGTCTCATTCACAGGTTTTGTTTTCTGTCCTTTTCAATGTTCGATAATTGTATTATTTAAGTCAATAGGCTGACCTTTTGCACTGAGTTGAGCTAAGAGAAATTAATCTCTTTCCATTATTCTGTCTCTTTATTTAGTGGCAGCTCTATTATTTAACTTAATTTGCCATGTTTGTCTGCATCACGCTGGCATGAGACCCTTGAAAGAGCTAAACTAATGATCCAATGCTAGATCAGATTAGCGATCCTCCTAATTTGCACATATTAAGAAATTTGCACCTGAAACAAAAATATCCAAAAATTGTCACAATTAGTGCAGTGTTTGCTATCTTTAATCATTCTAAATCATCTCAATTTGACTTACAAATTGAGCTTTACCATCCCACCAACAATATAATTGTACTTGCTGACTCAACTGTGTGTAAATCTCATTAGCTGCCGAGTAAACAGCAAGTTAAACCTTGGTGAGCTGCAGTAGACTTGAAAGCCGCTCAGTGAGTTACACTGAGTGACTGAATGCATCTATCCATCCGTTACCTTTACCTACCTCTTCCTTTATGAATCATGGGGGTCGCTTGTGCCCATGTCCAGCCATCGCTGTGCGAGAGTGAGGTACACCCTGGACTGGTCACAAGTCCATCACAGGGCCACATAGAGACAAAAAAAAAAACATTCACACACTCACTCAAACATAGGGACAATTTAGTTGATACCAATTAACCCAACAGGACTGGTTTTGGCCAGTGAGAGGAAACTAGAGTACCCAGAAGAAAATCCATACATGCATGGGAGAACATACAAATGCCACCAAGAAAGGCCCCAGGTCAGTCGGGAGATGAACCTTTTAACCTTCTTGATGAGAGCTCACAGCTCTAGCTGCCATGCTGCATTGAATGCAACAATGAGGCTAAATTTATATACAAACATAGTTACTTTAGACCATGTAATAGTGCTTTTGTTTCAATGGAATTAAGAAAACTAGTTATAAATGTGGTTCTGCATTTAAAAAGTTACAGTACTGAAAAAAAAAGAAACAATTGTTTTGCACTCTGTTTTTAAAGTTGCTTTCTGAAGGTTTGGTTTTAGACTTCGACAGCTTTTTAATAGGTATTTAGTCAGTTCTTGTGCTTGACATTGACAGCATATTGTCCAGTGTGTGCTTTAAAAGGGGAAGTGGTCAAATAAATGACAATACTAGAGTCAGGCCTGGAGAACTACTCAGGATCTGAAAGTTGTCTTTAAATATAAACAAAATAAAAAGAAAACCTGAGACAGGACTGTATGCCAATAACTGTTTTGGAATCACCTTATTCGTGCTAAAATACTGTTTTATGTGTCAGACTGTATTATCTTTTTTTTTTTTCAAAACAACTAAAAAATTGGAAACAAATTATGGTTTTAAGATGAGCTTTTTATAAAAGAAGATCAAACTGGATATTTTTAATTCTTTGCTGAGAGGTCTGTTATGTGTTAATACAACACTAGTTCATTAACTGAGTTTGGGAACTATTTTATGTCCAAGTCACAGGTCAAAGTTCAAGACAGAAAAAGTCTAGAGATGGTCAAGACCAGTTTTGATGTATTACAGGGAGGTCTGGCCCAGAAGAAGCAAAATTATAAAGAAAAGAGACATAACTCAATACTTTTCCACTTCTGTACCTAGAGAACATTACTTACTCTCTGAAAATGCAAATGTGGAAAAGTCTGACTAATTTGTATATTTAGGCTCTTCAGATCTGTGTTCACAGCTGTCTTTGGCTTTGAAGTAAATTTGGATAACATTTCAGCTTTCAGGCACAGGACTCCAACTGTAGCCACATCACAGCAAAAATAAAGCAAACAACAGAGTTTAATGTCAGACATGGCTCGGAGTCCAAATTAAATGTGCTATTTTTGAATTTGAGTGGTACCCTTCACAGATGACCCTTGTTATTTGTGCTTTGCTGCTCAATGGCCCATCAAATAAGGTTAACAATTATCCAATCAACCCTTTCCTTTTACTTTGTCTGTGTGGAGGTTAAAGTTGTTTTCATGAATGCATTTAATGAACTGCATGTAAAGCTAGAGTTTAATTAAGAGAGCTACTATGACACCAGTGTTTCCTGTGTGTGTACTGAAGAATCTTAATCTGGATTACCTGCTCAGGGTATCCCTTACACTTATGAACATGCAGCTATATGCGGCATTCACACACTGGACAGTGTAGTGATGTCATCACGGTTTTAATAAGGGATTACCTTGACCTTACCGGGACTACTGCCAAGTTAAACCTATTAACTTTATCATGTGCTTCATGTGCACTCGAGTTGGAGCTGTGTGCCCGTCTGTGATATGTGAAAGCCTCTTGAGTCTACAAGTGTCTTCCTGCAATCATCCATCAGTTTATTTCCATGTTAATGTGCCTGTCTGTAACAAAAAAAAAAAAAAAAAAGCAACCCAAAGCGATGTCTGTGATGTCCTTTAGTAAGCATTTAATTTGTAGTGTAGGAATAAAAGGCGATCAAGCCCTGCATCATGATATAATTACCCAGTATGTGCCCTCAGCATCCACTGGCACCCGGCTCAAAAGGCACACAGCGATATAAAAATCAAACTGGAAGTGGATTCATACACATTTTTCTCTGCTGTTTGTTGCCAGTTGGTGCACCAAAAATATTGCATTAATTGCTAATGATGCAGTTATGTTCGGCTTGTGCTAAAATGAGCTAAAAGCACACGTTACTAAGACTTACTTAGTGTAGATTCTTTGTTATCTAAGACTCAAAGACAACTGGACATTTAGCTTTTTCTTAAATCCACATACTGTTTCACATCAATTTGCTCTTTCTTACATTTTACTGAAACATCTTAAAGATTGTTCAGGTTATCAAAGACCCTCAGAAGAGATGCCAGGGAGCGTGATTTGAGTTCAACAACCCAACCAAAGAGTAGCGTAACCCAGTGTAAGCTTGGAATGATGCACCTTTCAGTTCTGAATGGAAGAACCCGTCAGATGAGAATAGAAAAACGTGTTATAAAAAAAACAATTACTTGTTTTCAATTCAAATTGTTAGGGTGACTGTTGTCTTTAAGTAAAGTAAGTAAAATGTGTTATCATTGTATGTTCCCATACAATGGCAAAATTGGTTCTCTGCATTTACCCTATTGCGCCTGAGATACACCCAGATGGAGCAGTGGGCAGATGTGTAAGCATCCGGGGAGCAATTAGGGATTGGGTGTCTTGCTCTGAGATAGCCATGACATGAGGGAATGGTTGGGGATCAAGCCTGGGACTTTTGGGTCCCGAGTCGGCTGCCCTGCCTGGGCCAGTCACGATAACAAATTTAGCTGGGTAATTAATTGTCTCAAAAATTATTGCGATAAATGATAATATTGTTTGAAATTTGACAATAATTAGTATTGTTAAATTTAAGAAGAAATGTTGGTTGTTATTTTTCATGTAATACATATTTTGACCACCAGATGGCAGTATAAGACTTTTAACCGAAGAACGGCTAGTGAAGGAACAAGAAAAAATGGGAGGGAGGCCCCTTGACATGGCATGGGTTGTCTCTCCTTCCTGTATTAGGTTCTCAAAATGGCAGACGCTTGGTGTGGTTTGAGCTCTTTAGCATAGCGTTTTTCACACAAAGCTTTTAATTAAAAAAAAAAATCAATAAACATGTTCTCAGCTTCCAACATTTTTCAGTCAGGTCATCTGGACAGTTTCTTTTTTTTTTGTGCTGAAACATTTCGCCTTCGATCCGGAAGGCTTCATCAGTCAAGGAAACACAACAAAACTGATTCTTCCTCCAACAGCTTACTCCAAAGTGGAACAAACCAGTTCTGCTTGTGATTAGATGGTCTCTTTGGTACGCTCCTCCTCTATTGCCGGCCCTCTTCCTTGTTTATTGTGACAGGCCTACCTGCCTCTTCCCCATCTCGGCCCCAAACATGTCTTTAACCAAAAGATCTAAAATCTTAACATGTTTTAAACGCATCCAATCCTGACAAGATGTAGAAACAAACACTATTTAAGAGTTCGTTTTGCTTCAGGTTCTGAGAGTAGGGTCACACAAACCTTACGCTGAAAGGGTTAGACTCGATGATTCAGATTTTACATCCACCAAAAGTCACCTGCAAAGCCCTGCTTTTGTTTGTGTTGGACCCAGGGCTCTATATGACCTTGTAGGTGCACCGTAGTTTAATGTTAGACAGACTGACTGTGGCACACCGAACCCCCCCTGCTTACACATTAACAGCAACACATGAACAACAACTCTGCAGCAAGCAGAGCTGCATTTCTTTTCTTGGTCCCAGACGTACTTTGAATCTCAGGACACAAATCCCCAAGTCTGCATGGAATCTGTTTTTGTGTTCGTGGAGATTGGTTGTTGAGTACAAGCTGTCCTGTGATGCCTCGCTGTAACAGTACAGTCACTACAGCCTTTGTTCATGACAGCTGGTTATATAAAACAATCAAAGACTATTCCCTCGAGGAAGCTGTATTTTGTTTGTATCCTAATATTTTATAGCCTCATTAACAGATTACTTCAGAACCTGTCAGACTGGTTTGTCAGGTTCCTGGTTAGGATGTGGCTTCTATACTTGTGGTTTGTAGCTAGTAGCAGGGTTTTTTTTCTCGGTCACAGTACATGCTTCCCTCATTAATTCTGTTCGCAGCATCACTTCAGCTTTAACACATCACGACACACTCGTTCTCCTCTCACTCGCTAACACACAGATTCCCAGCGTTTGCAGCATGATGTGCATTCGCTCAGAGAACACACATGTGCAGCATGACTAAGAGCTTTTGTTGGGCTCATGCTCGGTGTTCACACTTCTCCACGTCTTTCATTCTGTAGTAGGGGTGCTTTCTATTCTTTTTTGTACTCTGCTGAATCTGTGAGACAAATGGCTCAAATCCTTTCTCCAGCTTGTGACTCAGCAGGGTGTATAAATAGAGCTCAGGTAAGTCATGCATGGCTGCTGAGAAGTATTAAGTGGCTGCTGTTTTTAACTATTTTTTATTAGTGGGAGATGTGGATGGGCGAAAACCATAGTCACGTCCTGCACTCTAAGCACTTTCCCTGTCCCTTTTGGACTGGATGAACGTACAAATTCTTAACTCCTCAGATTTCAGAGCTCAATGTGTAACTTCACTCCGTCTTTCTGTCCTTGACCCCATCATTCTTCATCTCTCATAGCACGATCTGCCGTTGTGTCCTTAGCAACTGAGGGCTCATTGGTTGTAAGGACCTACCTGTCCCTTTTGAATTCTGCCAAGTCACCATGGCAACCACATGATAAACATGAATCTAGCAGGGGACTCTGAAGGCAGGCTAAGAAAGAAGCATGAATCTGACTGAGGAATTGTTGCCTGACATGTAAGTGCAGCTCCAGTCGCAGCAGAAAAACTGCCAGAGCTGTTCAATGCATGATCACCAGAATATCAGACACCGTCCTATTGTTCCCCCAGTAATCATATTATATGCTTATTTCCATACTTGAAAACAAAACATGCAATCACTGTAATCATGTTTAGGTTTCTTGGAGAGAGAGCGGGGCTGGGGCTGCCAGAACCAGAACCTTGAGCTGCAGCAGTAGCTTGTGATTTAATTGTCACCGCAGTGTAACACACCAGTGTCTTTTTATTTTCCAGAACAATTCATTACATGGGGCAGCACGGTGGCACAACCGGTAGAGCTGCTGCCTCTCAGCGAGCAGGTCCTTGGTTCAAACCCCGGCCCGGGTGCCTTTCTGGGTGGCGTTTGCATGTTCTCTCCGTGCATGCGTGGGTTTTCTCCGGGTACTCTGGTTTCCTCCCACAAACCAAAAACATGCATGTTAGGCTGATTGGTAACTCTAAATTGTCCCTAGGTGTTAGTGAGAGAGTGAATGGTTGTTTGTTTCATTTGTCTCTATGTGTCCCTGTGATGGATTTATGACCCGTCAAGGGTGTACCCTGCCCCTCGCACTGATTGCTGGACATGGTCACTGGCGCCCCCCCCATGACCCAAAATGGAAGAAGCGGGTAAAAGATAATGGATGGATGGATGGATGGAATTCATTACATTCATGAGGTAGTGCTACTTGGATGAAGAAATCAGCTCTGAAAATATGACCTGTGTAGAAAGTCATGCTTTCTGCTCGTGTGAAGACAAAGTTTTGCATAAGGTGCCGAATGTAGAATTTGTGGGGCTCAGATGGTGTAGGGGCAGGGCAGCCAACTCGGGACCCGAAGGTTCTGAGTTCGATCCCCCGTCATTGCACATGTCGCACTCTCTCTGAGCGGGACACCTAATCCCAAAATGCTCCCTGGGCACTTACATAGCTGACCACTGCTCCACCTGGGTGTATCCCAGGTGCGATGGGTTAAATGCAGAGAGCCAATTTCGTCTTTGTATAAGAACATACAATGATGACAACACATAGCACTTTATCTATTATTATTATTATTAATGTTAAAAACCTAGAGTATTAGGCTTTGGCTATTTGACTGTGGCTATTAAATAACCACGGTTTGGTTACAATGATAGACACAACTGCTTCAACATTCTAAAAATGTGTATGCAGTTGGGATAGTGTTCAAAGTATTATCCATCCATCCATCCATTATATTTTACCTCCTTCTTCCATTTTTGGGTCATGGGGGTCGCCGTTGCCCATGTCCAGCAATCACTGTGCAAGAGGCGAGGTACACCCTGGACAGGCTGTAAGTCCACCACAGAGAATTTGATGGGCTCAAAGTGTTATTTTTATTTTTTTAAGAAACGTTAGATAGGTTGATGAATAGGCACGGTATAAACGGGCATTTTTTATATTTTATTTGTTTTTACAGAAGTTGTGGTTTTGAGAGCAAACTACTTTGCGTGAAAGGATTTTAGTGTTTTATAATGAGTCACATTTGCAAATTGGGTTTTAAATGTGGATTATTGACTGGTCACTCCTCTCGACATGGAGAAGCAGCGGCTCTACTCTGAGTCCCTCCCGGATGATCGACCTTCTCACCCTATCTCTAAGGGAGAGTCCAGACACCCTGCAGAGAAAACTCATTTCGTCCGCTTGTATCCGAGATCTCATTCTTTCAGTCACAACCCAAAGCTCGTGACCATAGATGAGGGTAGGAACGTAGATTGATCGGTAAATTGAGAGCTTCGCCTTTTGACTCAGCCCTCTCTTCACCACGATAGACCTGTACAGCGCCTGCTTCACTGCAGATGCTGCACCTATCCGCCTATCGATCTCACACTCCATTTTTCCCTCATTCGTGAACAAGACCCCAAGATACTTGAACTCCTCCACTTGGGGTAGGACCTCCTCCCTGACCCGGAGAGGGCACTCTACCCTTTTCCGGTTCAAGACCATGGCCTCAGATTTGGAGGAACCGATCTTCATCCCGGCCGCGTCGCATTCGGCTGCAAACCGCTCCAGCGAAAGGTGTAGATCACGATCTGATGAAGCCGATAAGACCACATCATCTGCAAAAAGCAGAGACACAATCCTAAGGCCACCAAAACGGATCCCCTCAACACCTTGGCTGTGCCTAGAAATTCTGTCCATAAAAGTTATGAACAGAATTGGTGACAAAGGGCAACCTTGGCGGAGTCCATCTCTCACCGGGAACAAGCCTGACTTACTGCCGGCGATGCGGACCAGGCTCTGACACCGGTCATACAGGGACCTAACAGCCCGTATCAAAGGGCCCGGTACCCCATACTCCCAGAGTACCCCCCACAGGGTTCCCCGAGGGACGCGGTCGAACGCCTTTTCCAAGTCAACAAAGCACATGTAGACCGGTTGGACAAACTCCCACGCACCCTCCAGGACCCTGCTGAGAGTGTAGAGTTGGTCCATTGTTCCACGGCCAGGACAAAAACCGCACTGTTCCTCCTGAATCCGAGGTTCGACTATCCGACGGACCCTCCTCCCCAGAACCCAGACCTTACCAGGGAGGCTTAAGAGCGTGATTCCCATGTAGTTGGAACACACTCTACGGTCCCCCTTTTTGAATAGGGGGACCACCACCCCGGTCTGCCAATCCA
>NC_056505.1:16178262-16217038 GCF_014905685.2 Nematolebias whitei
AACTTTTTTGGATTTTTCTACCTGGATTATTGAGCATGCATCAGGATTTCCAGAAAAGATATGTGTGGATAAATATTTGTTGGATAGAGTATTTCCATCAAAATCCCAAAGCTCATGCTCGATAATCCAGGTCAATATCCTACATTGTTCAGTCAGGTCATCTGGACATTTTATTTTTTTTCCTGAGACGTTTCGTCCTTCATCCAAAGGACTCCTTCAGTCTGAGGAGTCACCAAACAAACTGATTCCCACAAACACTATACTCTTAGGAGGTTATCTTAGCATCTTGGTTTTTTTTTCTTTTGGTTCCACAATGGTGTATGCTGTTTATATATATACATATATATATATATATACATATGTGGCTGCATGTTGGAGCAGCTCTGTTACTTTCATTTTGAGATTTTGCTTTTGGAAACATTAATTCCTTTTTTTTCTGGATGTAAATCATATTTTTTGGATGATTGTTTCCTCTGGAATCGGATGCTGTGCAGCTGAAGGATTTTTATTGAAACTTTTTAGTTTTGGATATTTGTTTTGATGCGTAACCATGGCAACAAGGCCGTTTTCCACAACCAACAGCAGCCGATTAACATCTCAAAGCTAAAATAATATCTCAACTACAGCCCCAAATCTCAAGTGAGTTGAAAGGATGTTCTGTGGATGCATATATATATATATATATATATATATTTATATATATAAATATATATATATATATATATATATATATATACAGACAAAATTAAAATACAAAAGTTGTTTTGAAATTAAAAATTTAATAAGTCACACTGACATATCCATCCAGCAAAACTGCCTAATATTTAGACAAATAAAGATAAACTTTTAATTTATGCTTTATTACTTTAAAGTGGGATACAATTTTCTTTATTTTTCTAAAATTGAAAGGAAGACTCAAAAACCTGTAGATTTCAGCGTTAAAATTTATTTGGTAAAATTGGTATGAATTTTTTCCCTTTGTTTACATGAATGCAGTCTTTTCCTTAACTCTAAAATGTAAAAAAAAAATAATAAATGTTCAAATTCATTACATAATTTTTGCTTTACAAAGTCACCCCCAATGGCTGAAAAAACAAACAAAAAAAACTTCATACAAATTTGAAGTGGCCCATGAGCCACCAGTTGGTAATCACTGTCGTAGCAGGTTTTGTGGCTCTAGACATATTTTGTTTTGTAAGTGAAAGGCAGAAATGGCTCTTTTGATCTAAAAGGTTGCAGACCCCTGTTCTAAAAGTTTGGATCCATCATTGGCAGTTTTTTATTTATTTTTTTTAAGCACTGACAATTATTTTAAAGTTGATTAAATCAGTTGGTTTTTTATGCATTTTTTAATGTAATAATTAAATTATTAGCCTGGTGCTAGAGGACCCTAGTTTAAAGTGAATTGGAACCACCCAAGTGGGGCGAGCTACAAGTTTTTAATATATAATCTAT
Organism: Nematolebias whitei; assembly: GCF_014905685.2. Lineage (NCBI taxonomy): Eukaryota > Metazoa > Chordata > Actinopteri > Cyprinodontiformes > Rivulidae > Nematolebias > Nematolebias whitei. Next base: position 16,179,718 of record NC_056505.1, read on the forward strand.
TTTTATCTGCCGTGCATCAGTTCCTTTAAAAGTAGAATTGTATGTCATTAAAATAAGAGTCCACAATCTTACACTGAATATTTGCTGTGCATCAGGATGTGTAGCATTGAGGCGCACAGCTTGTATGAAAATGTCTGTGTTCGCATGCAGCTGTTCTGGTTTGAATGGCTCTGAGCCTCAGGGACTCTTGGTGACGACAGTCGCCTGGCTCTCTGTCTCAGCGCACTAACTGTGTGCAGACAACTCTGTAGCGAGGCATGCAGGCTCATGTTAGAGACAGTACGTGGGATTTAAAAAGGCCTGTGTATTGTTAGTCTGATAACCTTATAACTATGTTGTGGTGCGTGCATTTATAAAACTTACATTTTGTATAATTGTATGGTTGTATGGTGATGCATTCAGATGTTCAGAGAGTATGGAGAAGCTGGTTGTTGTCTGTCAGTGTGTTTCTGACTGACAGCCTCCCTGTCTACACCGGAGCTGTTGTCACATGCTGGCTGCTCCCGTCAGAGCCGAGCAGAAGCCATAACTCCACAGAGGTTTGTCTCTCTGTGTGTTTGTGCTGCTGTTGGAGGGGTGTGTTACTCACCTACACCTGTTTTCCATCTGGAGTGGACTGCCCCCTACTGGAGGTTTAGAACCCAACACCTGAAAATACACTAAAGCAAAAACACTGAAGGTGATCTTTGAAAGTGGTGCTGATAAAAAGAAGACACAAAGTTAATAAATTTTGTAATTTACGGCTGAAATTCGTTACAAAAATTTCACTTTGCACTACAGTATATGTTAAATATAAGAAGGGCTTTTGCTTCTCAGTGAAGGTTGGCAGATCAAATCCTAGCTGGGGACCTTTGTGGGTGGAGCTTGCATTTTCTTCCCATTGTTACATGGATTTTCTTCAGTTACTCTGGCTTCATTCCACAGACCAAAAACATGCATGTTAGGCTATTGGCTAACCTTGGCTACCGTCAAGCCAATTGGCTAATTGGCTAATCTTGGCTACTGTCAAGATTTTTTTTTTTTTATGTTTCTTTGTGTATGCTTTGTATGTTTTTATTGTTTTGTTTGTTTTTATTGTTTTATTGTGCAGCACTTTGGCTACCCTTGTGGTTTTTAAAATGTGCTTTATAAATAAAGTTGATTGATTGATTGATTTTATTTTTAACACTAAAAATGATGGATCATTCTCCAAAATAGCTACTTATTAATAGCTTGACTACCAGCAGCACAATGGCTCAGTAGTTAGCACTGTTGCGTCACAGCAAGAAGGTCCTGAGTTCAATCCTCGGTTGGACCTGGGGTCTTTCTGTGTGGAGTTTGCATGTTCTTCTCATGCTTGCATGGGTTTTCTCCGGGTATTCCAGTTTCCTCCCACAGACCAAAAACATGCATGTTAGGCTGCCTTCAGGCCCAGGCCTCCTTTGCAAAAGAGATCTGTGGGATTTGCCTGCTTAAATAAAGGTTAATAAATAAATAAGTACTAATAATTAGAATGTAAGACAATATGTGTTTTTCTTTTTCGATACTACATTCTTCTTAGTGCCAAAAACAGCAGAATGTAGCGGCGCTTGTTCTCTTGGTTCTTGGACAAAGTTCACCTCTCTTCCATCATCTCTGACTAAATGATTGGTAAATTTAGTTTTTTTAGGCTGTTGTTGGAACATTGACAGATTATATGTCATCGCTTCTCCCCGCACTGCAACGTCATAAGTTTGAATGTCGACCCCACATTAAATTGTACTTTACAAAGTGTATGCATGTATTTATTTATTTATCGGGGCCAGGTCTCCCTTGAAAAAGAGTTCTGTGATCCTAATGGGATTTACCTGGTTAATAAATAAAAATAAATACATTCTACAATGTAGCATTTTGCTAACTGGTCTGTGCAGCCTACAGTGGGACTGTTGCATCACTGCAAGTGTTTTTTATGGCAACACTGACCCCAAGTGGCAGCATATAAGAACATCTGAATCTGTTCTCTTCTACCTTTCCACTTTGCTCCTCCCTCCCTTGTATCTCCAGTTCTCCCTCACCATATTTCACTTTTTTCTCCTTTCAAGTCACACCCATCCTGTATCCTCTCATCTCCTCCCCTTGTCACACACACACCTCCCTCATATACAGAGGACACTTTATCAGCCTCACCACTCCATCTACTCTTTTTCTTCTCTCTGCATTTCTGCCTAGACAACACAAGTGTATGTGCAATACTGCACATCAGAAATGAGTTTGCCAGTGAACTCAGAATACCTTTCATTGGAAAGGATCGCTCGCTACCGCCACGCTTGCTCCAACGGCTCGCCCTACGCCACGAACAAGCCCATTGACATCAAACCTCGTGGCAGGAGAGGGTATGGCTTTGAAACTATTTGTGGGGGATTGTGTCCGAAAATAGACCTTTTAACATGATCTCATTTGTTTTGTGAAACTGTTTCAAATCACATGTATTCTTTAAAGAGTTCTCTTTTTATTTAGTTGACGTGAAGTTCGCGTTTGCATTTGACAAGTTGAGAGATTGAATAAATGATGAAATCAGAAGAGGAAAACGTGTAAAAACAACTGGATTGCTTGTGTCTGTACTCGCTGACTTCATAACGCTCATGTGTTTAGATTTATGAATTCGTATGACTTGTATTTATGTACACAAACTGCACGTTCTTATCAGAGCAGGCGCTGATAAATAGTTCCACCTGCACAGCACCAAACTGGAGCCGAGTACTGAGCAAACGGCGGTTGCTTGGTGGCTGCTGTTGTTAGAGCTCCTTAGTTCTGCTGTTTGTTTTCATAAACCTGCAGTCTGAAAAGAGTGTCATTTTGTGCATGTGTGTGTCTTTGCACCACTTTGTGTTCTATGAGAGAGAGAGAGGGAGGAAAAAAAAAAAACAAGCTCTTCTCTGGTCCTTTCACAGAAACATGACTAAGAGCATGATAAACGACAGATAAGCAGGTTCCATCAAGTCGCCAACTGAAGCAGGCAGGGCTACAGTAGGTCTGTCGTGTTCACTAATGAGCAGAGGAAAAGCTAATCATCAGAGCACTCTCTGTTCATTAAAGCTCAAACAGAAAATTTTAAGACCTTGTTATGCTCATTTAACTTCTGCATTTCTCTCTAACATGACGTCCACAGCATCAGTTAGCGCTGTCATCTGGCGTATAAGTTCCCTCTTGTGTGTTCTTTTTGTGTGTCTGACCGTTTGTGCACATGGGTATGAATTTCATCCGTGCGCATATGCGTCTCTATAGCATTTAGATGCAGCAATAATGGCTGCTGGTTCCATACGTACAGATAGGGACAGAGAGTTGTCAATACTGTACACCAGCAGCCATCTGTGTTCTTCTCCCTGCTCCTTTGTTAAGTGCTATTTATAGCAGCTTTTATTGGACGTGTTTGTCTGCGTTGATAAAGAACCTGTTCATGGAAAGTGGGACATTTAGAAAATAAAAAGAAAGGCAATCAATACATTTTTCAATAACTGAGCTCACATAACCCATCGACTGCTTTTATAACAGGATTTGTTGTAACACTAGGTGGCAGTCATGTTTCTGGTTTGCACAGAGGGAGATTTCTAATATTAAATCTAACTTGTTAAAATCATCAACAGTTATTGTCACCACTAGCATAACATAACATGGACTTGAACTTTTAGCTTTCATAGTGAAAGCAATGCTTTTTTTTTATTACTTCCCTTTAGTGACAGGAGGTGTGTAAACATAATTAACAAGAGCAGAACTTTGTCTTTCTTTAAATAATATTGTCAAATGTGTTCTTTTGTCATATAACTTAAAGACGTGTTGTTACTCTGTTGAAAAAAATGGTATTTATTCTAGAAAATGTGCAGTTTTATGGGGAAACTAATGTAATCACATTTTTTCTCTGCTTTTTACTTCTGTTTCCTGCAGATGGCAGTAACAAATCTGAAATGAGCGTTCAGTCAAGTTTGGGGCATGCTGAGATTATTTTATTTTCTCATCTGAGATGTAGATCAGGTGTCAAACTAGGATTTTTATTTTGGTGGGGTGCTGATGCTTTAATGTAACTGCAGGCAGATCAAATGGTGCTTCCATAAAGCTTCTGTTCATTCATTAGCATCAGACAGTATGCTGAAATGTCCAGTTCAGTGCAAAAGAATGCATGGAGATGCTTTTAAATTATTTTATTCAAAGTGGTTTTTTTTTTTTTTGTTTGTTTGGTTTTTTTTATTCAAGCTCCTCAAATCCATAAATATGTATCATAAACAAGAATTTAGTTCAAAAGGCAAGATTTGATGACTATGAACATTATTTCGGTCAGCATGTGTCTCGTTTTAGTGCACTTTGGACGTTTAAGTCTAAAGGAGATGCTTCTTCCACTTTCCCAAGAAAGCTTTGTTTACTGCCGTTTCCGTGACAACATGGTGAAAGGTTCAGTTTCACCTCTTCCCCCCAACTTGAAACAGAATCTGGTTGGCATGTTGCATTGAAAGTGTTAGGAGCTGCATGGTTAAACTGCGGTGCATCTCTGTTGAGTGTGAAGCACAGAGTGACATTTTTAGCGCTATGACCAAACAAGCACACCATCATGGCCCCTGCTGCCAGTTTGAGTTTTGTTTGGAGTCCTGGTTTTTCTGTCACAATCTTTTCAATTTATAGACACGTATCGATAAGGACAAGTTTCATGATTTTTCATTATTGTGCGCCGAGACAGAAGTAGTTACCTGTCCGCATGCGACAGTTGAGCATGCAGTTGGTAACCTGTGCTCATTTCCAGTTGCATACAGATTCAACACGCTTACCATATTTTTCGGACTATAAGGCGAACCGGATTATAAGGCGCATTAAGCGAAACAATAAGGTCAGATAAGTCAAACTTTATTCACCTCATTCACAATAACTCTCGACATTGTTCAGTTGTACCACATAAAATGGATATGAGGTCAGTAAGCACAACCAGAAATAATACATAAGGCTCACTGTTGATTTTTGAGAAAATTACTGGATTTTAAGTGTGCCTTATAATCTGAAAAATACAGTAATTATTCTGATTTTTGCCCTTCTGAAATCCTTGTTTGCTTATCCATATTTTGCAGCATGTTGAAGCTTTTCTCAAGACAAACACAACATTCTGATGACACTTATACCTACAATCATTTGTACGATTGATGCCATATTTTCTCTTCAGTCAAAATACAAGGACTGAAATATTAACCGTGGTGGTATTTCTGGGACTTCTGGTTGTTTCTACGTGTTTTGTTCTCACTTTAAAGGGTTTATCCTTGTAGTGCAATCATTGTATCCTTTTTAAAGTTTTTAGCTGCATGTGCACAAATGACCTTTTTTTTTTAATAGCCGTTTGTGTTTGCCAAGGTTTCTCAGCTGTGACTTCCTCGTGACCTTGAATCAGGTTGACTCCATAAGTAAACCAGCTGTAGGTGTTCGCCTAATAATACTTTGAGAGTTTTATTACAGTAAGTCCAGGGATTAATAAGATATGTTGCAGTACAGACAAATGAACACATGCACACACACTGACCCTGGCAAAAAAAAAACATTGTCCTTTTTCCTTTGGCGGCAGGCAACGGCTAATACAGACCACACATTTAATTCTGTGTACAGAACATTTAAAAATAATTTAAATACGTAAACTATTTAAGTTGAGAAATCCTCGGGTAAATTATTAAATGCTGCTTGTTGGGGTTTTATTAACCGTTAACTATTTGTGCTACAATTTCAGTCAAAAATATTTGTCTGACGTTCTGCTTTTAATCCTGGATGTCAGTTTCAGTGCTTTCTTTAGTCATCGTCTTCATGATGAATGTACTGTAACTCTACACCGGGGATATTCAACTAAATTGCTCAGGGGGCCACAGTTACTGAAAGCCATGAGCTCAGGGGCCGGACATCCAGCAGTTATTGTCATTAAGTTTGTTTCATGGTTTTAAATCTAGTTTTATTTCAAATGAATCCATTGGTCGGCTGAACTGAGTTCATCCGTGGGCCTGATTTGGCCCTCGGGCCACCAGTTGAATAGCCCTGCCCTACACTATGTTGTGACAGACAAATAAAATGAATGAGAGTGAGCTTTTAAAATATTATTATAACATTTCATTTTCCCAGTTTATTGCGTTTCTGTTTTTTTCCGCACATTCTCTACAGACCATTAGAATGCTTAGATGATAGATTTAAGTTACTCCAGTTGCCCCGTCCTTGACAAATGAGCTGATTGTTAGGAATGCCTTAAAGCACAAGTCACACCCTCAACACACCACTACTACCATAACAACTCCTCCCACTCAGCCATACTCCAGCAGCAGCTGAGGGAAACAGAGGGACAGAAAGCGAGTCAAGTTCTGCTACTCAACATCTGGAACTCTCGTCAAAAACAGGGACAGAAAACATAGGTAGGTGAGAGAAAACTTGAGTTCTCTTTTCAACCAGCCAATGAAGTCAACACAGGGACTGGAAATAGAGAGAGAGAGTGACAGAGTATAAGAGAGGAGAACAGTGTGAGTGCATGCCTGGATTAGGAAGGAGGTAGATCACATGCTGCTCTGGCATGAAAGACATGTCCAAGTGAGAGCCAGGGAGAGCGGACTAACAAACCACCTACATTCAATCAGAGCTTCAAGACCAGCTTCAGCATGGACTGTTGAGACGTTGGTCTCGAGCGGCTCAGCAGATCTGGACTTGTGGGGTGGGGGTGAAGGACCTTTCCTCTGGATCCCCTCAGCCCAGCAAGGGTTGTAGACTCAGTTGACTGTGGGCTTCCAGAGTGTGAGGCTTCATGTGTGTGAGGACTGTACACATGTGGAAGCAGAAGTCAGACCATGAGTATCATTCTGAAGCCGCGGTCCCGCTCCACCAGCTCACTGAAGAACACTGAAGGAGTATGGTAAATGAATACGCCGGAAACCTTGTCCTGCTGGCTGCATTTCCTTTTAAATCCTGTTGAGTGTGTAATGCTCCATTGTTCTTCATCTGGCTGTTTGTTGCTTTTGAAAACACTTTTCCTGCTCCTCGCTGGCAGAGTAAGTCTTTACGTTTTGTTTGTTTGTTCAGTCTGTTTGATTTACTCCGTTACCTTAAATTGGTTGACTGGGAAACATGCGTGCATGTCAGTTTTGTGGTTTTGTCTTTGTTTTGCTGTTCTGATGTCACAAAATCTGTCCTGTATGTTACCTGACACTGAACCCCGTTGCCCTGGTGCCTCGACCTCATCTTGCTTTCTACTCACAGTCCTGTCAGCAGGCAGAACGGAATGTTATGAAAAAGTAAAGACGTCATTCATTGAGAGATGTGTTCTGCAGCCCTATATTTTTTCCTTTGTGCATGCGGCTTCACTTAAATTAGGGATGGAGAAAGAATTTCCAGGGGCTCAACTTGCCATGCCCTCCCTCCTCTCATCTCCTTCATGCTTTTGTTTCAGCTTGTCCTTGCCTGTCAGTACGCATTGTCTACTGAGAGAAACTGCCTTGTAGCTTGAACATTAAAGGGTAATACTCTGTTTTTTTTAAACCCAGACTGAAGTGTTAATAAACACACTGACCACGAAGGGTTAGAGGTTACCCAGGGGCGTGTGTTTGAACATTTTTGGACCTCCCTTCTCACATCTGCTTATTATTCCAGTCCCTAACCTCCCCAGCATGAGATGACTCTTGTGTGAAATGGAGTTGTACCAGTAATCAGGTCTTTCATTGTCATGGAGTCTCTGAATACACATTACTAGAAGATACATTAAAAGTAAGGATGAGTGTAAAATGCATTGTGAGCCTCACATAAAACTGATTTTACGAACTGCAGAATATGGCTTCCCCCCCCCCCCCCCCCCCCAATTAAAAGCTGAGAATCTGGCAGTGATAGGTTCGTATGAGCCATCTTCTTGAACGTCTACCAAAAGCAATACTCAGCTGGACAAGGCATGCCGCCTCCATCTGTCCTGCCCTCCTTTCTGTTATTTACTGTTTTATGAAGGCTTCTTTCATTCATTGCCTTGTCTTTCAAAACTAATATCACAGAGCTTGTTAGATCAGTATGCTTTTGATGACTGCTTTCTTTCCAAAGATGTGATTTGATAAATAAGTAGTTTTAATCAAATTGATGGTCTGTTCGTAAGGCCAGCAAATGTCTAAGTATCTTGTATGTACTTTAAGCTGTATGGTTATCACAGCTTACGTTCGCATATGGCTGGATGAATACTTGAGTCCACAAATCCCCTTGTGCATCCATGTGTGCGTAGTTGCGCAAGACAATGACGTGGTCGAAGCGTAGGAGCTGGTTAACTACCCCCCACCCTTTGCCCAAAGAATTTTCAGCAGCCCCCTTTCCACCCAACACAGATTTTATGTATCCATCGGTGTGTTTGCTGTGAAAACATGATTCAAATGATTGAGAGATGGTGGATTAAGCGATGGGAACTGAACGGGTGTTTCTTTAAAAATCTTGTTAGCCCTGCACAACCATCATAGAACTTTTTACTTATTTAAACAGTCAAAGTAGTGTTGCTTCCTGTTTTAAAACTAGTGATGGAGGAAAATAAAACGGGTCAGAGAAGTGGATAAATGTGCGACTTTCATTTTAACTGTTTGCATCTGTTCTTTGTAAGTTCTCAGCTGGACATCCCAGACTGCCAGTAAATGATGTAGATCACATGTCTGGCCTTCTGTAAAGCCTGAAGTGTGGATCTTATCTAACATACTTTCCAGGGTTGACCTTTAATAACCGATTGTTGCCTGATGAACAGAAAAAAAAGGTTTGAAGTGGACCTCTTATGGACATTGTTACAGAAGTGGCTTTTCTTTAAAACTTTTGGACTAAAATCACTCATCACCATTGTGACTCCTTTTTATGTCTTATGATTGACTGACTTTTCTGAGTACTACATTGACAGCAGGTGCTAAAGCAGCATCCACACATCTTATATACCTGACAGAGCCTGAAGGAAGGAGGGAGAAACAGGACAGGGCCCAATGTTCTGACAATATTTTGTGATTGAGCAAACCCCTTTCCAATTTGGGAAAAGTGCCCTAGATTGCCTGTCTGTGGCACACATAAAATACATTGAGAGCTGTTCTAGAGCCGTAGGGAGTTGATTTTGATCTAATTTGCAGTCTTTTCCCCAAATAGGTCTAATTATTTAAATATTTCTGAAACTGAATTACATATGTTTCGCTGACTAAATTATCATTAATGTCATTCTTTTTAATTCTAGTCAACAATTAGTAAATAAAACACACACAAATTTAATGCCCTGTACAAGTCCTCTGCAAAAGTTTGTCACTGAATCTTGGAAACCAACCAAGGAGGTTTTTATAGACTCAAGGTGATTTAAAGTAAAGGATGGTGACTTAGAATGTTGGCAAAAAAAAAAAAAAAAGCCTGTAAGTACAAAACGGATTCCAAAAAAGTTGGGACACTAAACAAATTGTGAATAAAAACTGAATGCAATGATGTGGAGGTGCCAACATCTAATATTTTATTCAGAATAGAACACAAATCACAGATCAAAAGTTTAAACTGAGAGAATGTATCATTTTAAGGGAAAAATCTGTTGTTTCCAAATTTCATGGCATCAACAAATCCCAAAAAAGTTGGGACAAGTCCATTTTTACCACTGTGTGGCATCCCCCCTTCTTCTTACAACACTCAACAGACGTCTGGGGACAGAGGAGACCAGTTTCTCAAGTTTAGAAATAGGAATGCTCTCCCATTCATGTCTAATACAGGCCTCTAACTGTTCAATCGTCTTGGGCCTTCTTTGTCGCACCTTGCTCTTTATGATGCGCCAAATGTTATCTATAGGTGAAAGATCTGGACTGCAGGCTGGCCATTTCAGTACCCGGATCCTTCTCCTACATATCCATGATGTGATTGCTGCAGAATGTGGTCTGGCATTATCATGTTGAAAAATGCAGGGTCTTCCCTGAAAGAGATGACGTCTAGATGGGAGCATATGTTGTTCTAGAACCTGAACATAGTTCTCTGCATTAATGGTGCCTTTCCAGACATGCAAGCTGCCCATGCCACAAGTGCTCATGCAACCCCATACCATCAGTGATGCAGGCTTCTGAACGGAGCATTTATAACAACTTGGGCTATCCTTGTCCTCTCTGGTCCGGATGACATGGCATCCCGGTGTTCCATAAAGAACTTCAAATCGTGACTCATCTGACCACAGAACAGTCTTCCATTTTGCCACACTCCATTTCAAATGACCCCTGGCCCAGTGCAAACGTCTGAGCTTGTGAAGCTTGCTTAGAAATGGCTTCCTCTTTGCACTGTAGAGTTTTAGCTGGCAACGGTGGATGGCACGGTGGATTGTGTTCACTGACTATGCTTTCTGGAAGTATTCCTGAGCCCATTCTGTTATTTCCTTGACAGTGGTATTCCTGTTTGAGGTGCAGTGATGATTAAGGGCCCGGAGATCACGAGCATCCAGTAGAGGTTTACGGCCTTGACCCTTACACACAGCAATTGTTCCAGATTATCTGAATCTTTTGATGATGTTATGCACGGTTGATGATGATAACTTAAAAGTATTTGCTATTTTACGCTGGGTAACACTGTTCTGGTATTGCTGCACTGTCTTTCTGTGCAACAATGGTGGAATTGGTGATCCTCTTACCATCTTGGCTTCTGAGAGACACTGACACTCTGAGAAGCTCTTTTTATACCCAATCATGCTGTCAGTTGACCTAATTAGTGTTAACTGGTCTTCCAGCTGTTCGTTATATGCTCAGTTTCCTTTTTCCAGCCACTTATTGCTTCTTGTCCCAACTTTTTTGGGATTTGTTGACACTGTGAAATTTTGAATCAACATATTTTTTTCCTTTAAAATGTTACATTTACTCAGATTAAACTTTTGATCAGTCATCTATGTTATATTACGAATAAAATATTGACATTTTCCACCTCCACATCATTGCATTCAGTTTTTATTCACAATTTGTTTAGTGTCCCAACTTTTTTGGAATCCAGTTTGTACGTAAATTAAATGTAATGAACCCATTAACATGGACTTTTCTGGAGACTGGTCAACAAAAGAAGATGTTTCTATTGGGATGATATTGACTGTTGGGTTATCATGAGGCGTTACCCAGTCAGTGCATCAGTTTAGTGTTCTTGGTTGTTAATTGTATCTGGTCTGGTTTCTGGATTGTAAAAGGCTTTGCCCCAACAGAATCACAAAGATTTTATTGTTTACCAATTTTTCCATTAAACCAAAACACATCTTCAAGAAAACAAAAATGGTTTGGTTGGGTCCTGGCGGCATGGTGGCTCAAATGGTAGAGCTGCTGCCGCTCAGATAGAAGGTCACTGGATTGAATCACGGCCCGGGGGCCATTATGGGTGGAGTTGCATGTTCTCTCTGTGCATGCATGTGTTTACTCCAAGTACTCCGGTTTCTTCCCACAGACCAAAAACATGGATGTTAGGCTGATTTGTAACTCTATATTTTCCCTAGCTGTGAGTGAGAGAGTGAATGGTTGTTTATCTCATTTGTCTCTATTTGTTCCTGTGACGGACTTATGACCTGTCCAGGCTGTCCCCGCCTCTCGCACAGTAACTGCTGGATATGGACAACAGTGACCCCCTTGACCCAAAAAGGAAGACAGGGGTAAAATATAATGGATGGATGGATGATTGGGTCCTACATGTTCATTAGCTACAGTCAAAGAAACACCTTTTTTTTTTTTTTTCAAAATTTCATTAGGAAATTTGGCACTAATTGGATCCATATTTATTGTGAGTGCCAAAGACAAATTCAGTTTTAGATTTTGCTAGGCACATATTAATTTGACTGAGTGTATGGTTGTATTTGCCTGTGTTTTTTTCCTCTTGTGAACGTGACTGATGAAGAGTGTGTCTAAGTGTTTTGCTGATATAGAGGGGGAAGCGTTGGTTATCAGCGAGTGGTCAGTCACTTATCTGCTGGTCCTGGCTGTCTTGTGTTCTTTGAGCTTGCCACAATTGCTTCCTCTCCCTGTCTCTTGTGCATTGTTATCTGAAAGTCCCCCACTATTTTTCCTGAAACCTTCAGAAGATTGCGAGAACAGTGTTGAGAGATAAAGAATGATGAGTGCTGTCATGGTGCATGTTGAAGCCATCCTTTGGCTTTAGTTTCTAACGAATAAGAGAAGTTTAACACTTTGACCTACTGCAAATTTATGTTCACGTTTTATGAGCTAATAGGAATACAAAATCATAATGATCATTTTCTCACTTAAAAAGCTTCTGAATAACACAAACATGTTAACTGTCAGAGACATAAACATTATACCAAGTAATGTTATGTAAAGTTATGGGGAATGTAGCAAGTTAATAAGCAGAACTGTTTCAGACCATTTTAAAATGTTTGTGATTTATTTTATTTTATTTATTTATTACTAGTTTTGTACTTTTTTACCAGTTGTTTTTCAGCCAAAGTTTTGGAAATTTCAATTGTACATGAGATTACAGTTCAATTGAGGGTTGAACTGGTTCAATCTAGAGCTGTGTAGTTACTATTGTAACAAGAATACAAAGAACTACTACTGTAAGAATACACTAAGCACTAACAGTACAAAAACAACACGCTGAACAACAACAGCACGAACATGAGTCTGTGTGAGAAGATGAGTATACGAATGAATACAGCAGCATGAAATAAATCAGCAGCATGAGATCAGCAGCATGGATAGTCAGCAGCACATATCAACAATCAAGTGGCATTACAGTGATATAATGTTCGTAATGCCATAAAGTTATCACCATAAAGATATCAAGTGTGTTACAGAAATATAAATTAAACAAAGAAACTCCCATCCCTGTTCATTGTTTCAACAGTCACCCACGTATTGTGATGCCCTAATTAATATTGACCGCAGCTGTGTTTATTTTTTCTCTTTGCAGAGAAGTAAAGATTTAAAACAAACAAATGCATTTCATTGAGGACAACAAAGATAATGTAACATTGATATATATTTCCCGCTATGCTGTAATTATTGTTCTGGATAAAGTTTTACAAGGCAATATCCTATGCTAGGTTATATAAACGTTAGCTTGCTAACTTGAGAGGCACGTAGCTAATGACAAGCAGGTTAGAGGATTGAAGATAATTTATTGTTGTTAATTTGTTTTACAGATCAGTTAAAATAAACTTTTCATGTTCTTTTTCATCGAAATATGCTACACAGTATTGCTCCCTGCTTCATCTGTGCCGAATGTGAAAGTGAAACTTAAGTCAATGCAATGATTTGAAAGTAGTCTTCATGCGCCCTCTACTGGATACATTGAACAATTACAGCTGGGTCACAGCACTTTAGGGGAAGTGATCAAATTGGTGCATAATGGGACAATTATCTCCAATACCGAAAGGTTCCCAAACATCTATATCGACCTAAATTAACGGCTCTACCGATATATCGGACGGGCTCTAATTATAACACATGAAGTGTTTTTTTTATAGTTCTAAAAAGTGCATTTGTAAATAATGCTACTTATTCTTTGTTGATATAAACTTTGCACACATTTTGATGTTTCTGCTGCCCTAAGGGTTTCCTCTGGGTACTCCGGTTTCCTCCCACAGACCAAAAACATGCATGTTAGGCTGATTGGTAACTCTAAATTGTCCCTAGGTGTGAATGAGAGAATGAATGGTTGTTTGTCTGGTTTGTCTCTATGTGGCCCTGTGATGGACTTGCGACCCGTCCAGGGTGCACCCCACTCTTCGCACAATGATTGCTGGACATGGGCACCGGCGACCCCCATGACCCAAAATGGAAGAAGCGGGTAAAGATAATGGATGGATGGATGCTGCCCTATTTTAGTCATTAAAGAAACAGCTTCTGTCTGAAATAGAAATGTTCTTCTTTTTTAACTAAGAACACACAGTAATATACTCAAACATTTTCAGAGCACAACATAAAACAAATCTGTTTTAGAGATTATGCTTTCTGATTGTACAACAACACCCGTACATTTTAATTAAAGTAAAAAAACATAGATTAATGGAGTTGAAGCCTAATTTTGCACCGAGGTTATGAGATTGTCAGGTTTTGGGTTTTGTTTTTGGCTTTGTTCTAAATCATGTGTCAAAGTACATTACAAAGGTTGATTTTCTTCACAATTCACCTTAAGACAAACTTGGAAAGTCTGATGCATGTTCTCATGCTTACAGCATGCAGCTCTGACATGTCTCTCCTTGTTCTTCCTTCACTGCTCTCCTCTGTGTCCTCACGGCTTTCTAAAATAAAACAAGTGTCATATTCCCCCTGTTGGCTTCAGTGCGCAGCTTTTTTCTGACCCACACGAATCTGAGCTATATAAACATTACAAGGACTCCAAGTGTTTGACATATTTTTTCTATTTATGGCCTCAGTTTTAGCCCAGTTAAAACTCCTAGTGTGGGGTGGAAAATAAAGAATAGGTGGAGACATGAAAAGAGACAGAAAAATGAAACTGAGCATCGTCCTTTTGTATGTGACCTCGCAGTGTCCAACAGTATAAAGTTGCTTCTCATTTATCTCAGAGTTGTGACATTGTGTGTCCTGTTAGTAGACGTACAACAGTACTGCATTTTAGTGAATTTGAAAAACATTCTGAAAAAAAAATGCTTTTATTGAATCTAAACTTAATTTTGTAGTTAATTATCTAATTTCCATTAGATCTTCAAACATCAACCTGATTAAGTTTATAAGTTTAACCGGTTATGCTATCCAACTTGGGACAAAAAAATTGTTTGAAATCTGTTTGTTGCAAAAATTATTTAATTTCTCATGTCTCTGTTTGCCATATTTATCTCAGTCATCTTTCTCGTCTTTGTCTCAGTCCTGTTCCTGTTGCCTGGATGTGAAACACACACCCAGACAAACCTATCCTCCCTGGGAGGCAAAGTTGTAGATTGGATTATTGTGCATTTGATGCAGATGGTGTTTTTTGGAACACCACAAAAGAGCTTTTTGTCATCACGTCAGTGTTGGCACACTAAATATTTAGTTTCTTGCTAATTATGTCTCCATTATGCATCTATAATTTTTTGTGGGTCATCTATTTATTTTTGCACATTTTAGTTTAAAGCAATGCAGAATTCTCTGAATTGTTCCAACAAGAATGCTACTGTGAATTGCTCCCAGGTTCTTTTGTTCACTTCCACTGTAGTCATAGAAATGCTGACATTTTTCCTGCCTTTCTTTTTTTTTTTTTTTTTGGCACGTGTGCTGATTGAGGTAAATTATTGCTGAGACATTCCTGTGTTGATGTCAGTGCTGGTGGTAACATTGTTGCATAGATCATATGTTGTTCCATAGAAGGGTCTTGAAGGTGAGACTCAGAGCAGGCTGCAACGTCAGAACAAGCAATCAGCTGTTAAACATATGCTAGGTGTTAAGTTTGAATACTTTCTTCCCGTCTCTGTTTGTCATCTTTGTCTCAGTCCTGTTTGCACACAGGAAACATCCACCCAGGCAAACTTTCTGTATCACACACACTCAACAGCTGCATAACAGACTGACCTGTATGAGGAATGATACCTTAAATGTCAGTTATGAGAGGGTGTGCTTCACACCTGCAATAAAAAATAAAAACAGATACTTGGCATGATGAGATAAGTTGACTGGTGTGTGAGAAAAGTGAAAACTGTCATTCTTCCTATTTATTTTATTTTTTTATATCATCTGTTGAAAAAATTGTTTTTTTTATCCCTGAATCCTTTTAACCATGATACTTCTCTAAGTGTGGGTATTAAAAAGAGCACATCAGAAAAGAAGGCAACAACAATACAAAGGTTCTATCGTCAGTCTATCTACTTCCAGAATCAAAGCTCTAGTTCCTGCTATTTCGTTAAACCACAATGAGGTAGTTGAGCGTTTAGCCATTTAATTGTTGTAGGAAATATGCATGGCATGTCCTGTGTGCTGTTGATGGCGGTCCACTTGAACAAACACAATGTGATACCAACGTAGGAAATGAAAACACTCACAACTGTGGAAAATGTTAATGTCTATTCTACTGTAACATAGATATCTTTACATATACATATTCAGTTTTGTCTTTGTCTTATTTAAGTTAAAATGCCAAACATTTTACAAAAGTTTCAACATGTTCACTTTTTTTTATCATTTTTGTTCTACTGATAAAAAGCAAACTGTGTACAGCTCCATAGTTTATAATGACTATCTCTTAGTTTCAGCATCTGAAGGAATCCAGACAATTCTTTTTTGTTGATGTGAAATGTCAAAACTTCTGTTGCTACTTCCCCATTTGGAAATTGGACTCAGTTGAAGTAACACAGATTGTTCTTTTCTTGCTGAATGCTTTTGGTTATAACTTTTCTCACTGCTATTTTTAGTAGCAGTGGACTTTTTACAAACGCATTGCATCCAGGAGGGGTCTGCTCCAAGTCGGACATTAACGTTTGACTTAATTGAGCATTTTTCTTATATTCTCTATAAACTGATTGGCATATTGAATTTAACAGAATGGAAAAGAAAGTGTGAGGGAAAGTGGCCATACATTTTACATGCTTCTACACAAGTTCTTCTTCCTCACACACTCTAATTGTAACCATAAAACTAAACTTGCTTAACAATTTAGAGGCTTAACGATTTGTATGTGTTAGAATGGTGAATAATTTAGGCTGCAGTAGCTCGGTGCAGTGTAATCCTGTAATCTTTAGGCTGCAGGTTTGAGTCCAGGTTGCATCAGGAGGGGTATCCAGTGTAAAGCAAATGCCAAATCTTTTGTGCAAATTTTCTCGCTGTAGCAATCCCTGAAGAAGTTAGCAGCTGAAAGAACAACAGAACTGAGAATTATTTTCTGTTGAACATGAGAAGTATTCTAAAGAAAGCATACAAGCTCAAGATGAAAAAGAAACTGAATGTAAAGACCAGCAGCAATGTCAACCTTTTTTTTTTTCCATTGTTATGGACACTATACAGTCTATGTGGTGAGCAGACACCTAAATACTCTCACAACATGCACTCTGATCCAGTCTCCTGTTCTTCCACATGCAGAGCGTATCACTGGTTACACCACAGCCTTTATTGGATTAAATGTGTCGCTGGTCCCACAGTGAGGATTCTGACGAAGATGATGATGATAAAAGAGAGACGTCATTCCCGTGTGTGTTGACCAAAGTGTTGAGGGGAATCCCACGCTGACCTTAGCATCCACCCCAGGCCAGATTATGGGATTACTGTACATGCTAGGCGGGACGATGAGGCAGATATGCATTACTCATCAACTGGGTGAACAACCACCTTAGAGACAAAGGAGCTCATCGTGACATCCCAGTGGGAAATGGTGTCACTGGTTTAGAAACGCCACTCAGCTGTGAGTCAGGAGCATCACTCGGACAGAGGGTAATTCCTGTGGTTCTGAGCAGAGTTTGAATAAAACACTTTTTCAAAGTTGGGTGTAGAGGCATTTAAGTGTAGTTGGATTAAAAATATTGCCAGTTATTCTGTCCTGATAATCAGTGACTTTCACCTTTAAGCATTGCTTTACTCTTCAAATGCTATCATTATGATGTTGAAATTCTACAACTGTCTAAACTATTATTTAAAAAAAAAAAAAAACAGCTATATATATATATTTTAATCCTTTCTTTTTCTCTTCATATGCAGTTTCGATGTGGACAATGGCACATCATCAGGTCGAAGCCCCCTCGATCCAATGGCCAGCCCCGGCTCAGGCCTCATCCTGCAGGCCAATTTTGTCCACAGCCAACGGAGAGAGTCGTTCCTCTACCGCTCTGACAGTGACTACGACCTCTCCCCGAAGTCGATGTCCCGAAACTCCTCCATAGCCAGTGACATGTGAGTGCAACTTTGGTTCTAATTGAAACACTCATAAAATGCTCCTCTCAAAGTTTCTCTGAATGATCAATGTTTTTTAGGGCTAGGTGTAGAAATTAGGGGATCCTGTGCTTGACTAGCAGAAGGGTGTTTGGTGTCACATTGGTTACGGGGCATATCCAGCAGTATGATAACTGGTATTTGTGGCAAACTGTCATGTCTGTGATATTTTGCTATACTTGTTTCATGTTTAATTTACTGTAATTTCTGGACTATTGAGCACACCCAAATATAAGCTGCACCCACGAAATTTCAGCAATAATGATCATTTTGTACATATATAGGCTGCACTTGTGTATAAGCTGCAGGTGTCCATGTTGTAACGTGAGACATTTACACAGATTTTTTTATTTTTTTTTATTAAATATGTAATGATAACATACACATACGTACAGTAAATGTTTTTTTTCTGAACAGTGCCAGTAACACGGCTTGTTAAAAAATAAATACAGTAGCCTACCAGGAAGTCAGTGATTGCCATCTTCCTATCTTCTTTTTGCAGAGGATTTTTTTTTTTACAAACTACTCCTCTGTCAGCATCCACTGGCAGACTGGAGCAGAAGTTGCTCTTTGCATGCCGCCAGTTTTGGTAAATGATTTCTCGCCACCAGTCATCCAAGCCTCCCACCGAGTTTCGAGTGTCACTTTAATACACGATTCACACTGATATAGAGTGTCTGCAAATAATTTGTTGTGCTCCCATGGAAGGGCACAAGTTCCCCCTCCCCGTTCTCTCCTCCACTCCTCGTTTCATTGTTTCACTGTGACCTGTTTAGTAATCTCATCAGTCAGAATTTTTTAACCTTTATTTATACAGGTAGTCTCATTGAGTCACGAGGACCCACCCCCCAGGAGATGTGTATTGGGCAGCTATGTGAGTGTCAGGGTGTGATGAGGCTAAATGTTTTGGTGACTGGAAGCTCGTTAGCCCAGCAAAAAAACAAAAATCCATTAATTAGCCGCAGCATTGTATAAGTCGCGGGGTTCAAAGCGTGTGGAAGAAGTAGCAGCTTATAGTCCAGAAATTACGGTAGACAGTGAGGTATGTTTGTGTGAATTAAAGTTATCGGTTTAGACTGCAAGCTGGTTTCATCCCTTACATTTTACTTAAATACCTTAACATCAGTCTAAAGCTGCAGAAAAGTACATGGCAGATATCTTAATATCTCTCAATTCAACTCAGTGGGAATCTTCTGGGTTCAGTTATGTACATAGATCATCCTGCTGCCTTGTGCTTCAGGAAATAAAGGTATTCATTCAATTAAGATGAACATTAATATATTGCAGAAACATTATTTCTATTACTTACTAATTGTTTTTCATTTTAAAACCAAAATATATATATTTTTGCTTGCATCAAATGTCTAATTTCAGTGTAAATAAATCATCAGTGCAAGATTGTTTTAGATTTACTCACTGCCTTAATTAGAAATACTATTGGGCGGCTGTGGCTGAGTGGTTAGAGCAGTCGTCCTCCACTGCAAGAGTTGGGGGTTCGAATCCACCAGCAGTCACATGCCGAAGTGTCCATGGGCAAGACACTGAACCCCTCATCGCCTCCGATGTGTGTCCCATCAGTGTATGAATGTAATCTAAAGCTCTGATTAGTTTCTTTAGAATGATTTGTTCAAGTAGCTTTGTAGAGATCTAGTAGAGTGCTGTATGAATGGGTGAATGTGGCACAGATTGTAGTGTAAAGCGCTTTGAGTATTTTGATTAGATAGAAAGGTGCTATATAAGTACAGTCCATTTACCATTTATTAAATTTACCAACGGAAGCAGAGGTTTATCAACCTTAGAGCAGAAGTGAATGTTTTAATAAAACTCAAACAACTAAAATCAAGTACAGTAGTCCCTCGCTACTTCGCAGTTCGACTTTCGCAGACTCGCTCTTTTGCGTTTTTTCAAAGTAAGATTGGACATGACACACAATGTCTGATGGATGGATGAGTCACACAATCAGCATGGATTTTTTTATTAAAAAATAAATTATTGTCCCTCCTGCAGCATGCGGATCTCCGCTCTGCATCAGAGAAGTGGGCGTGGCCGAGAGCGCTGGCAGGTGGCAGAGAGTAGCCGGTGGCATAGAGAGTGGAGGTCATGACATGCTGTGCTCTTTTCGAGTGTTTAGAGTTTAGAAACATTGTTTAGAATATTGCAAGAGAGTGTGAAGTGTTTAAAATGCCTTAATACAGTATATACATATATATAAATACTAACATAAACTACTACTATTCCTACTTTGCAGTTTTTCACTTATCGCGGGTCGGCTGAGAACGTAAACCCCCCCGTGATAAATGAGGGACTACTGTAACAACTTCTAGTCTAATTAGCATTTTCTACAAAATGGCACAAGTTTACAGTACCCTCTCTCTTTCACCAGATTTCTGTCAATAAAGTGTTTCAGGTTACTTAACAGATGTATCTGTACAATTAAAATTGAACTAAAACGGGTGAATTTTCTTTACAAACAAGATTGTACATCTTTTTCATTACTCACCTATGTGCGCCGCATAACAGGACAAACACTTGTTCTCTAAACTCTCAATAAGAAAAGCAGCTGTGTGTTCAATCATACTTAGGAGAAGAACTCTGATTCGTTGTTAAAACTGTTATTGTTAAATGACTGGTTTATTCCAAGTATACATGTGGTAATTTACTGCTTGATGATTGCAACAGTGAAACCAATAAATCTTAGTTTACATTTGCTCTCTCAAAGTATAAATCCCACAAAGTAAGCTGGACTTGTGTGCCACCTGTTTGATTTGCAGCATTAACAGAAAACCTCTGTCTTTATGCTGCTGTGAAGTAAAAAGAGCAACAGACTGTTCTTTTTAGTAGCTTTGTGTACGTCTTGTGGTTTTTCTTGTGGTCAAGCTGAAAATCTGTCAGTTTTGGTCACTGAAAGAATAGACCATAGCATGTCCTTTGACTTGCGTGTCAGGTCACGTGATCAAAAGGTCTGTGAATGACTTGTAGCTTTGGTCTTTTACAAGTCAGCAACAAGAGAGGTGTTGTGACACTAACACATGGCTGCCACCCGCACTTGGTGACAGTGTGTTTGCATACCTTGGAGGTCATCACTTCTGACTGACAGTTTACTGCTTACGTTTCTTTAATCTGCGCTGACTGAGTAATACCTTTTGAGTGGTTGACGATATCCAATGAGGAATCTCTAAGCAAAACTTTTCCGCTCCACCTTGATCAGCTGTTTATGGTATGCAAGACTGTTACTACTAAACCTTGGCCTGTTCATGTTCCTTTGACCAGTAACTGTCAGTGTAGTATGAAACAGAAAGCACCTAAGCATTAAAGAGAAAGGGAGGGAGAGAATGTGGGAGAAAAGGAAAGAAATGGAGAAGGGGTGACTGTGTGAGAGATGTTGATGCAGGTGCAAAGACAGTGCGCATGTCGGACTGCTGCCTTGCTGTGACGGTTTTCCTTGATGCTGAAAGTGTCACGCACTAAACTATGTAGCATGCAGAAAAACATGCCCCGATGTAAATCTTCCATTGCTGGATCCTGAAACCACTGTGACACTATTGCTGCAGAGATCTCCTGTTTAATGGAAAAAACGTGTAGCTAAAAAGGAGCACATCAGAGAGGCTTAAATTTATCTGATGACCCTCACTCCACCCTCTCCCTACCTCTCCACTGAACTTCATTGTGCAGGAGATCACACCTCCCATGCCAAACATGATGTGTTGTATTATATTTTCTCTGCTCTTGTTTCTTCCAGTCATGGAGACGATATGATTGTAACGCCATTTGCACAGGTAAGCTATCGTTAATTAGTCATAAAGTTCAATATTATGAGTAAGTGGTGACTGATGCTTGAGTAAATCCGTACCATTTATGTCTCTCTTTAGGTTCTTGCAAGCTTGAGAACTGTCCGAAACAACTTTGGTGCATTAACTAACTTACAACAAGACAGAACAACCAATAAGTAAGTTACCAAAGATGGCAGACGTATGTTTATTTTTCTTGAAACTGAAATGAATGGAGCAGTGAGCAAAGTTCTGTATGATCCAGCAGCTAATTCTTAGACTGTATCAAAGTGAATACCTCTCCTCTCACCTACTCCTAACCAAATATGTAGCTGATGTAGTAGATGTAGCAATGATAAAAGCTGCTCGAAATATTAAATCATTTTTATAGAATCTATGGTTCTTTTGCTTACCCTGGGATGATGCACAAATGCTGTAGTGCAACAAGGCCAATTCCACAGAAAATAATTATGAATGATGTGATTAAAGTGCACATTATTTTCATTTTATTATGAAATAGTGAAATTATAGCTGTGAATAAAATTCACTGTTTCTTACAGTTAATTCTCTTAAGTTCTTCTGCATGCAACCATATTGTGGCAGCAATGTTAGCATACTTCTACACTACATATTGACTGCTAAAGAACAGTGTTTTGAAGACATTCCCATCTCGAAGCAGCTTTCTCCTCCTGCCCTCTGCTGCTTCAACTCAATACTACAACTTGTGTAGCCCCTCCCTGCCACAAGGTTTTGGAAAAAAAGCAATAAGATACAATGCTGCTTCAATGTTCAGCTGAGTGTGTGGGCTTGGAGGGAGATGTCTGAATGGACCTTTTGTTTTATTTTCATGACAGGAGATCACCCATGTGTAACCCACCACCCATCACCAAGACCACCTTCACAGGTACTACAGTATAAGTAAACTAGAAGTACCTTGATATTTTGTGCATGTCAGTTTGTGATTTTATGTGCGTGAATTAGTATTTCTTGACTTTGAAATAAAAATGTTGGGTTGTTAGCATCACAGCTATTTCAGTTTATAGTGCAATAAAGGTATTTATAAGAATTAGTGTCTATTCAACCAAAACTTTGCGTGGTCCATTCACATGTGTAGCTTGGTGTAGAAATGTTAAGGTACTGTTGAACTTGTTTACATCATTGTTATTGCCTATACACTTACTTTAAATCCTAATGTAAACAAGAAGTGTTTTGTTCAAACTGACATCATTCCTTGTGCTTCAGATTGATATATACAATACTGACAGCAAGGTTGAAAAGAGCAAATCTGAGGTCCTGTCTAATCCAAATATGGTTTGGAGCTAGTCAAAGGACTTGAAGACAGAATTCAACATTATTATTATTTGAGTATGCACATATGTATAATGTATTTCACCTTGAATCAATTTGTGTTTGTAGAAAAAATCCAAATGCAGGCAGGCGGAAAGGAGGTAGCTTCCGGATGCAAAGAAAACTTTATTGGCTTCAGCAGAGACTCAAAACAAAGTGCAAACATGACAAAATGCAACTCAGGGGAAAATAATCTGACAAATTTGCAAAGGAAGGAGTTCCCAAAATGATAAACAGGTGTGCTGCTTAGTAGTTATTACCAGTTGATAATAAAGTGGAACAAAGAACAGACACTATACTACTATATAGCATATTATTATTATTATATTGATTAGATCATCTTAAAATTTAAGAACCGTAACAGCAGAAATTGTGTTTAATTGTTGTTTGTTGTTATTTATTTTCACTTTGCATTTAGAGTCAGTTTTGCTTGATCAGGCACACATTTGTAATATTAACCACAAACCTGTTAATGATGCGTTTGGTTATGTACTGTATATAATGTTCTGCACAAACTTAAGTACATTCAAGGGCAACTTTTTTTCTGTGAACTTTGAACTTATCAAGTTTGTTTTTTAACTAAGGAACGTGAATTGAGTGTGGCTGATTTAAGCAGCATTAAATCATATTAGTTTCTGAAGTGAATGGCTGCTGTTTCAATACTTGCGGGAAGATTTAGTTGTCTTACCACAGAGGCAAATAGTTACACACACATCCCATTTGTCTACTCCTACTTTAGTGGGAGCATCTTTTTTCTCACTGCTTCAATCTCCTTTCACTTTAAACCTTACTGTAAAACTGACAGCTCATTCAAAAACCTTCAAAACTGAAGTTGTGCCTTCATGCCTGGTTTTCCATGCAGGAGCCAGATCTCAGACTGCAGATTTCAGGCACAGCAGAGCATTAAAAGACGAGAACAACATTTTCTTTTGTCAAAAGATGCTGCGCATTAAAAAAAAAAAGATAAAGATGGTATTAAAGCAGAGTGCAAACCTTGCAGTGCTTTGACAGTAGCCTCGCCAAAAAAAAGAGTTATGGATCCATGTTTCAAATGCAAGTTTCCTCATAAACAAACCAACAACAACAACAAAAAATGTAACTGATTTCTGTTGGAAATTTGGCCATATCAAGATACAGTATATGTAACGCCGACAATATATGAAAATCAAATAGTTGTCAAAAAATGACAAAGCAGAATGCAAAAACAACTTGATAATATAATTTCGAAAGTAATTAACACATGAGGTGACTAACTTACAGAAAACTTTTTGTTATGACAAAACTAATAAATGAACACAAACTAATATAATAATAATATAATAATATAAAACTTATTTTCATTCAAAATTGTGTAGTGTACCTTGCAAAATTGAATGAAATTTTGTTTCATTTCTCCACATCAGTGTAGATTTAACTAGATCACTTGAGGTCTGAAAATTTGAGTGAGAATCATATATATATATACCAATTCAAAAATGACATTATAAATGTCAAATCAGACATACAGTATATTTATTCCATAGATGAAAACTAGAGTATCATGAAAGACATTCCAACTAGGAATCACATTCTCACTCCACAACCTGCCTATTTATATGCAGGCTTGGTGACATTGTGCTATATTTAGAGCACAATCATACTGGTGCATTGCCGTTATGGGTCCTGCCATAAAGTGGTGACAGCTGTGAGTCATGAGCATCATTACATTGAAGCACTGAGTGATACTTTCAATGCAAAGGTCTTACTACTTCTGCAACAAGTCATTTTAAAACAATAAAACCATATAACTAATGTGTAGATGTTTATCTGGTCTAATTAAATAACTTGTTCACTCTGAACAGAGGCCTAATTAATCATAATCGTCTAAAAACATACAGGAGAGCAAACAGTTCAACAATCAAACTTCTTTTCTAAAAATAAAAAATGCTTCATTGCATAAATTAACCCAATTAGGAGTTTTTATTTTTCAAAGAAAATGTTAAACATGAAAAAACTGCCAATTTTATTTAAAATAAATTTATTTTGGTTGGGGGAGTGGTGGTATAGAGGTTAGAGAAGGTGAGCC
This sequence comes from Nematolebias whitei, assembly GCF_014905685.2. NCBI lineage: Eukaryota > Metazoa > Chordata > Actinopteri > Cyprinodontiformes > Rivulidae > Nematolebias > Nematolebias whitei. The sequence continues at coordinate 16,204,704 of NC_056505.1, forward strand.
TGTGATAAGAAGGTCGCTGACATTAATATTTTAGTGGGACAGGTGAAGTACCCACACCTGCCTCCACCATTAGTTGCCCTACACTGGTCCGTTGAGCAAGGCCCTTAACTCACACATCTGCTCTCCTGGGCACCCTTGATGGCAGCCCTCTGCTCCATACAGAGTGCTGTGGTAGCTCGGTGGCCTGTGGTTACATCAGGAAGAGCATCCAACATGAAATAATTGAATTACCAAATCTCCATGTGAGTTTGCTCGCTGTGGCGACCCCTGAAGATGGGAGCAGCTGAAAGGTATATAAGCGCATATACATATATATATATGTATATATATATATATATAGGCAAAACATTTTTGTCATCAGTATGAATTTAGTCAAAATATTAAATATTTTTACTACATACAGATTATAATTCTAATAATAATAATTCTACTTATTTACATAATATTTATTAACATTTTTCCTGCAATTACTCTTTTTATTTTCTTACTTGTCCACTTTTTTTCCTCTGCTTGTCCTACCGCTCTTCCCCCCTCCTCTCCCATCTTTTCCCGCTCACGGTCCAACTTCACCGCTGAGCTGTTCCAGTACACAGTTTGGCTGCAGCCCTGCGTCTGTGCAGCAGAGTGGCCTCTCCGAGCGCCGGTGTCTGATGTCGCACTAAGCATGAGAAGAATGTCATTGACGTCAGTGCAGTTGCTATCAGAAAGAGTAGCACCCCATCCACTGACACCACACAGGGGGAGCGAGACAGAGACAGAAAAGGAGACTGAAAGACGAGAAATAAGAGACAAAAGAAGCAGGGTTTGGGATGATCTGTAGAGAAAACAAAAAAGTCTTGGAGGCCAAAGGGACGTGATGGAAGAAGGAAGTGGAAGTTAGTCAAATATAGCGAATCAGGAGGGGGTGTGGGGTGGGCAGCAGGCAATATTGTACTAAAGAGAGACCTGCATTGACAACAAAAAACAACATTGTTTATGTTTATAAGCATGGAGTATAAGTAGATACATCCAAAACAATTCCAAAATTAGGTAGTTATGTTTTCTTTCAACCCAAAAAATGATTTAGGACGATCTCCAGTAAATACTGGAGGCGTGTGACTCCTATAAGGTCGTCAATATTAGGTCCACTGTGTTTCAGTCTGCCATTGTTTCTCTGTCTGTGTAACAGAGTTGCAACTAAAGCCACCTCCCCTTTATTTCCTATCAAATATCTTTAAAAGCTTTCCCCAGATCAATCAAAGCATCAGTGTTAATTGGCATGACAATGTGACATTTTGTGTGTTGACACAGGCTGACTTTAACAGAGACGTCTTCAGTTTCAAATGAAAAGAAAAAAGACTGTCTCATACAGACTTGTGACGCCGAGGCTCTGCCATCCTCACCATATCGTGCACCACCTCTCTGTTTTGGTGTTGTTTGTATGCTCGGCACATATTATCATGCATGCACACCCAGCAGTGTGAAGTTTCAAGCTCAGGCTTGTCTTTCCTTTTTATCCACTCCATGTTTTGACTGTCTCCCTTCACCGTCCACAGTGCAGTCCTCTCCGGCTTTAGGTACAGCTTAGGGAGAGCAGCACGTTTGGCTACAAGGGGCACAGAAGCAACAGCAGCCCACCCCCCTCATTCACTAGCATCTATAGGCTATCCTATCCGACACACAGAGAACTGTCTGGCATCCCTTTGCTTCCTGGATTCCATGGATATTTTTTCCTGGGAGGAGGGCTGAGGAAACCCTGTCATGATGTGTTATGGTTAGCTATTCGTCCGGTGTGAGTGTGGATGTATGTACATGTGTGTCTGCTTGTCCGCATGTGTGTGTAAGTGAGAGATCTCTGTGTTTTTTTGACCAAGCCAGGATGCTGTAAACAAGCCCATGCTCTGTTGGTACTGGACATGTCTCACATGGATGCCAACTGGTTCTGAGGCTCTGACTGGATCCTCTCCTCCGTTCTTGTCTCCTTTTCATCCATCCATTCATCATATGGCAGAGATGGGCCCACTAAGCAGACTGTTGTTCATCTTGCTACATGACTGGAATTACAGATGGAGTATACCATGTACAGAAGAGTGGGTGTGATGTGTGTGCTGTGTATAGGGGCTGGTGAATGAGTGTGAGGAAATACTTTTTGCTGCTGTTGCTCAGTTTGCTCTGTGGGTCATCTCTGTATCCTCTGAGGTTTACGCTTTGTTAAAAATCTGGACTTAGAGCTGGGTGTCCGTCCATCACCTACAGCCACACTCCAAGGGATTATGTCTGACTTTATCCTAAAATGGAGAATCCAGGATTTAAACTGTAGAACTGCACTGGATCCTTTTTATTTCTAAAGGAGTCAAGAAGTTTTGATCCAGCTAAACTGTGACGACTGATCAGTGGGTTGGCACACAAGACAAGAAGGCCCTGCTCCTGGGCCGACCCAGCTGGCTCACCTGTTCAGTATGAAGAGTCACCCATGTGTTTACTCGGGGTATCCCAGCTTAGCTGTTTGTGGGGTGGGAGACCCCGGTCCTGGACTGTCCACTAGCCCTCTGAAGCGAGCCCTTACTGACTCCTTACCCTCCTGTCTTGCCCCCGCAGAGGAGGCCTACCAAAAACTGGCTACAGAGACCCTGGAGGAGCTGGACTGGTGCCTGGACCAGCTGGAAACACTTCAGACAAGACACTCAGTCAGCGAGATGGCCTCTAACAAGGTAAGAAGTTCTAAAATTGTTTAAAAAAAACTTCACCTTTTAGAAAAGTCTCTCATGACAAAGATGCTGCTCGCAGGATTCACTATGTTGTTTTTATTTTGGCTCCTCAGCATGTCTGATTGGACTTTGGTTTGAGTTTGATGTGTAATCTAGTGTGGCGATGCCCTGATGTATGCTCAATAATCCAGGTAGAAAAATCTAACAAGGTTGAGTCAGGTCCTTTGGAGTATCACTCAGCCCTGTGTGAATAGCAAGCAGCCATAAGAGCACCATAGGTCCGGTCATTAGGCTGGTGGTCTTCCTTTTGCATGTGAACAGCTAGTTTTGACTGTCACCAGCAAACTGGTTGAGCCACTATGAGAAAGTACTGCTTATAAGACTGAGTTTGCTTTCAGCTCCTCAGACTGAAGAAGTCTTTTGGATAAAAGAAGGGACATTTCCACAAAGAAGAACCCATCCAGAGGACCTGAGTAAACCAGGTTAGATAGTGCATTGATAGTGCATTGATAGTTATTATACAGAACACTAAGTATATATACTAAACTTCATGTGCACTAAAGTTGCACGTTTGTCAGTGTCTTCTAGAGGGTCAGAATTACCCTGTGATTTGTGCAGCTTATCACCATTTAACTTGAGTTTACTACAGTGCAGCTCTTACTTATTCTATTGACTTCAGATGTTCAAGCTTTTACCTGTGACTGCACCGTTTTCAGTCAAACATCTGCTTCTCCAGACATCTCTCCCCACAGTTTAACTTCTCTTGTCTGTTCTGTAGTTCAGGTTTTGGGTAAAGTGGACATTAAAAGGTGTTGCAATTGAGTTTCTGTCAGGATAACGCTCATGTTCAGTACAACTTTATAAATAGAGAGCAGAGCAGAAAGGTCCGGAAGATCACAATCTTTTGATTTAACTGGTTGACTTATGAGTAGGACAGTATACTATTAACTAAACATTGCCCCCTTCTTTGTGTGGACCTCTCTGGTGATTTGTCAAGTGTTTATCTATCATGCTAAATGCTACGAGCTGTTCTTGTTACATGCGTTTATGCCTTAGCAATCTAAGCCCACGCTGAACTGCTTGTGTTGTTTTCATGTGATAGCATTGTCATGCAGGCAAGGACTTTAAGTATGAGCATGCTCAGTTGCCTTTTGTGTGTGTGTATGTGTGAGAGTGTGTGTGTGTTGCGTTGCTCTGAATGCTGATGAGCTCTGGGCTCCAGTGATGTCACACACTGATGTCACGTGAAGAGGGATGGACATAGAGGAGACACAGGGAGGACAGACAGACAAAGGACTGACAAAAACACACGTGTTCACCTCTGATGTTAACGCAGTCATATCCACCCCTTGTCCATCTGCCTCATTTAAACAAGTTTTTTTTTTTTTAAATTGAGATCAATGTAACACTCTGCATCGCCATTGCTCACCAGCAGAGCTATCACTGGTTGCCATGGTAACAACCACAGGCCCAATCACCCTGCTATCTCTCTCCAGAAACTCACATACATACACAAACAAAACAGGTAACGCTACGTCTCGGGCATCCAGCAATTACTGTGAGTCTGTCGTCTGCAGATTCGATTTTAACGGCTCTCAGCGTAACTCGTATGCCATTAATAAAGAAAAGTCTCTGATCAAGAGGAAACAATCTGTAGATTTAAGTTGTTTGCTGCAAAATCTGCGCATCTTGTTTCCTGAGTGTACTCTGTAAAGATGTTTCTATGAATTTTCACACAAAGGTTAGAGTAGCCTGTTTGCTCCTAACCCATCTCAGCGGTTTAAACAGAATACCCCATAATATTATAATAATAATAGAATGGGATATAAAATCAAATAGGGGCAGCACAGTGGCGCAACTGGTAGAGCTGCTGCCTCTCAGCGAGCAGGTCCTTGGTTCAAACCCCGGTCCAGGGGCCTTTCTAGGTGGAGTTTGCATGTTCTCTCCGTGCATGCGTGGGTTTTCTCCGGGTGCTCCGGTTTCCTCCCACAGACCAAAAACATGCATGTTAGGCTGATTGGTAACTCTAAATTGTCCCTAGGTATGAATGAGAGAGTGAATGGTTGTTTGTCTCGTTTGTCTCTATGTGGCCCTGTGATGGACTTGCGACCCATCCAGGGTGTACCCCGCCCCTCGCACAGTGATTGCTGGACATGGGCACCAGCGACCCCCGTGACCCTCCTGCTGCCCTTGGGTCTGGAGTGAGGTTTCACTTTTGAGCTAAGGACAGCAGGAGGGTCACATGTGTTTTCACTGTAGTTCTTGCACAATCACATAGTACTTTAAACACAATTATGATATAAGTTCTTTCAATTGTGAGATAAATTTGTGTCAAAGCAACTCATACACAGTTTAAGGTCTTTCTCTAGTTTCCACCGTGAGTGTAAGTCTCCCTCTGGCTGCAGGAAGAACAGCGTGTGCCGGTCAAATGTGATCAGAATTTTCAGAGGTCACTTCAAACAGGCAAAATGGCAGAATGTGTTGTTTCTACACACTCTGAAATTTTAACAGAGCCTTTTTGTTTTATTTATCCATCCATCCATTGTCTTTATACCCGCTTATTCCATTTTGGGGTAGAGGCAGGACAGCTGACTTGGGACCTGAAAGTCTCAGATTCGACCCTCGGCCATTCCCAAAACGTCAAATCTGTCCAGAGGACCTGACTCAACCTTGTTATATTTATCTACCTGGGTTATTGAGCATGCACCAGGACACTTCTTACAACAATTCATACTACCTTATGATGAAAAACGGCCAGAGTTATGTTTACTTTGGCCAAACATTGTAAATTGCATAATGCATAATCTCATTTAATGAGTGAGATTTTGCTAGATGTGTTAGACCATATGATAATATGTTGGAGATGACTACCTGCTACCATCACACCAGATATTTGCTCAGTCCTTGTCAAATTATTTGAAGGACAGCTATTTCTGTATTTGCTATTGTTGCTTAGCTGTGGCAGCCATCTTGACTCTAAAAATTAATAGTTGTAGATGTGCATGCAATGCAAGTTTTATTAAACTTTACTGAGTGGTTCATGAGATACTTATGCTAAAGGTACAGGCAATTGAACACACAGACAAGAACAAAAACTTAATTGCCCTTTTGCCATCAGTGCAGATCATAATCAACTGTTGGTAAACTTCAGTTTGTTAGATAAGCTGTTGGTGCCCATGTTTCAGTTGTTCTCTTAAGTTTATCTTTAGTTTAACTGTCCAGGGTTGTCCACATTGGATCCTCAAGGGCCACTATCCTGCATGTTTTAGAGGTTTCCCTGCTCCAACACACCTGATTCAATGATCAAATTACCTCTTCATGTTCTGCAGAAGTCTGTTAATCACCCATTGATTAAAATCAGGGGTTGAAGCAGAGAACTCCTGAAACATTCAGGATAGTGGAACTAGAGGGCCAGGATCGGTTGGAAGTCATCTTCCATCCATCCATCCATCATCTTGCACTTGTTCCGAAGTCAGGTCGCGGGGGCAGCAGCTTGAGCAGGGAGGCCCAGACATCTCTTTCCACAGCCACCTCTTCCAGCTCTTCTGGGAAGACTCCAAGGTGTTCCCAGGCCAACCGAGAGACATAGTCTCTCCAGCGTGTCCTGGATCATCCCCGTGGTCTCCTCCCAGTCGGACATGCCCGAAGCACCTCCCTAGGGAGGCGCCCAGAGGGCATCCTTACCAGATACTCAAACAACTTCAACTGGCACCTGTCAATGTGTGGAGGAGCAGCGATTCTACTTTGAGCCTCTCCCAGATAACTAAACTTCTCACCCTGTCTCTAATGGAGAGTCCAGCTACCCTGCGGAACCTCATTTCAACCACCTGTATCCGTGATCTCATTCTTTTGGTCACTACCCAGAGCTCATGACCATAGGTGAGGGTAGGAACGCAGACCGACCAGTAAAAGGAGAGCTTTGCCTTACAGCTCAGCTCCCTCTTCACCACAACGGACCGGTACGGAGTCCGCAATACTGCAGGTGCTGCACCAATTCGTCTGCCAATCTCACGCTCCATTCTTCCCTCACTCGTGAACAAAACCCCAAGAGACTTGTACTCCTCCACTTGAGGCAGAACCTCACCCTCAACCTGAAGTCATCTTAAATTTGGAAACATTCTGTTAATAGTTTGGTAACCTTTTAAAAGTCATTCTTGATCTAGTTTCCAGTAATTTTTGTTTGTGTTATCCTTGAATATATTTCTTTGTATCTAATTAAATATCTAGATGAAGAATAGCCTGAAGGTTCATTTCTCACTGGTTGCTCCATCTTCAGTGAAGACAGTCACTGCAGTTTGTCTGTATTGTGACGAGCGGGGGTGTCTGCTACCAGAATAAATACTAAATGTGAGGAGACAAAAAAACCACCAAGAAAAGATCTGGATGTGTTGAGAGTTATATACAGCAGGGAAAATATATTTTTAGTCTCTCCATACAAGAACAAATTGCACACTAAGATAGGTGTGACACTTTCCAATTTTTACCCAATAGTCAGTGTTCACACCTCCTGACTAAACTAGCACTTTGTGTGTCTGTGTGTGTCCATGTGATTGTGGCTGTGAAAGCCAGTTGTATTGGGAGTCTCTGGGAGTTATATGTCTATGTGTTTGTATGAATGCACACACACATATATATATATATATATATATATTATATGTGTGTAAGGAATGAATTGTCTGCATATGTGAATGTGTGGGTCTGCCTGTGCAGGCATGTTTGGCTATGAGTCTAATCCAAGCCACTAGTTTCTTAGAAGAGAGTCTCATCTGCCCCAGCATAGCTGTAAATTACTCACAGTAGCACGGGGTGGGATGTGGGGGTGGTTGGGTTTAGGAGTGTAAAGTAAGCAGAGACGGCTTTGGTCCCTTTTCTATCTGTGCAACCACTGGACCATTTCAGAAAGTCAACGCCTAGATGTAAACATAAACAGATAAACAGACATCTTTAAGCAAGTTTACTGGCTATAAGACTACATGGGGCTGCGGTAGCTCGGTGGTTGGTGCTGCGATCTTGCAATCTTGAGGTTGCGGGTTCAAGCCAAGGTCTTGTCAGGAATGGCATCCAGCGTAAAACAAATGACCAAATCTTTCATGTGAATTCACTCGCTGTGGCGACCCCTGAAGAAGGGAGCAGTAAAAAAAAAATTTTTTTAATACTGGCTGTAAGACTATTTGGGATCAAGATTCATCTTTCAGTACTTAACTAATTGTTTGGAAAGATGTAGATTATTTAGAATGTGTGTATTTTTGGGTGGTACTTTTTTATGTTCTGTATCAGTAACAGTTGCACCCTTTGATACAATGAAAAACTTAACACAGTCATTGTCTCTGAGTTACATACATTTTCCAGTTGTTTTCTTCCTCTTGAAGAATTATTCATCTGTCCAGCTGTTAGAAAACTTTGATACACCGGCTTGAAATTTACAAATTAAAAAAAAAAATGGAAATAATATTAGATGAAAAGTATTTTTTACCAATTTCTCAAAGTATTTGAACTTTAGAACAAATTTCATAATTACATGCTTAAGATACATCCACATTAAAAGTCTCATTTGACTTTAACTATTTGATTTATAAAATGATGACAGAAATGTTTTGCCACTGATCATTTACTATTTGTTCAAATCGAACTGCAGTTATAATCTCAACAGTTTGCATTTAGATCCTGTTCTTACAGCCTATTTGTTACTGTTATCTTTAACATCCTGTTGAGTAGGGTGGCATGGTGGCTCAGTTGAGCTGCCGCCTCTCAGTGAGAACGTTGCTGGATCAAATTCCAGCTGGGGGACTTTCATGGTGGAGTTTGCATGTTCTCTCCGTGCATGTGTGAGTTTTCTCCGGGTACTCCAATTTCCTCCCACAGACCAAAAATATGAATGTTAGCCTCATTGGTAACTCTACATTGTCCCTAGGTGAGTGAGAGCGTGAATGGTTGTTTGTCTATGTGTCCCTGTGATGGACTTGTGCCCTGTCCAGAGTGTACCCCGGCTCTCGCACAATGACTGCTATATATGGGCACCAGTGACCCCCGCGATTCGGAAAGATAGAAGCAGGTAAAGATAATGGATGGATGGATCTATTTAAGTAAAAAAAAAAACAATAAGTAGAATAAAAACAGATCGGTTAGTGTCTCTTGCTCTACTCAAGTTGAAAGCCACAAAAAGTGACCAGAATTTGTAAGAGATTTGTGTATCTCAACTGTCTAAAAAAAACAAAAACTGACTGGTTGACCTTAGTACGCCTGCTGGTGTGTGTTAAAGACAGAGCTGCACATATTCACTTTAAAAGTGACCAATAAGATTCTAAAAATAGACGAAAAGCTGGTGGAAAAAGGCCAGAAAAGACAAAAATTATGTGTTTGCCCTTCTTTTGTGTGTTCTGGACTGACATACAGCGCCTTAGACTAGTCTAGACACGAGGTGATAAAATCATGAAGAAGCTTTTTATTGTCTTTGAAGGAGACTCAAGACTTCACCTTGGAGATGACTTTGAAATAGAAAGACCTTGAAATAACAATGGCACCCTCACACAAAATATGTTTTTTTAATTTTGTTTGGTTGTTTGTTTGAGGTCAGGTGCACCCACCAATTCTTTTGTTAAAATATTGGTTACTTTTAGGAAATACTTATGAAGTTGTATCATGTCGTAGCTATTGTGTCATTTTTTTTTAAATGATTAGATTAGTTCTACATGTCACAGTTTATAATGTGGCATTTATTTCATGTTTGCCAGGTCATTCAAATGAACGAAGCAGAAATTCAAAGCGTTCAAGCTGAACGTTCTGTTCATGATGAGAAAACGTATGCTCTTCCATTATTCTAATCTTTTCTCTAAAGCAACCTGTGTGTGGACACAACCCTTTCTGTCCTACTGAGCCCACTTCAGCCGACCGTGACGCTCAGTCTTTTTAAAGGAAAATGTTTGTTAAAAAACAAGAATGTGTTTACATCATCTCATCGATGATGTTGGCATGACTCACCTCCCATGGATGCTGGGGTAGAGGGTGACCTCAGTGTTTTACTGTTGTATCATGCACGATGAGGTAACCTGTTCTTTCACATCGTGATGTACAAAAGGTTGGACCAGCCAACATGCAAACATGTGCACACGTCCTGTTGCATGTTTATGCACTAAACACATGTACGCAAAACACCGCCCTGCTGCACTGCAGGAATTAAAGGTGGAAAAAGGGGAAGAGGGTCGATTTTTCCACTGACTTCAGTGGAGGCCGATCAAACAGTGGGTCGCCTCAAGTTTGTTCCAATCCAAGGCAATTAGAGGTGATGATGAGCTCACGCTTCTTTTCTATCTGAGCCCTGATTTGCTGCCGCTGTGTGACACGGTGAAAGAGGCAGCCTGTGATCTTCACATGGGAGCATGTGTCATACACACACAAGTAGGCAGCCAGTCCTGTTAGGGAGGAGTTGATAGAAAGATTTTGCTGTCCTGTTGCTTTGGCACACACAAGCTTCCACTCCGTCGTGATTTATTCAGAGCCTCAGCGGTGTGTCCCCGGATCTGAGTGTGTGCGTGCATATGCTTGTGCGTGTTCACAATATGCTCTCATTGGATTTTTTGGAAGCCACGCTCCTGCCGTTTCTCTGCCAGATTCTTCCCTGCTGCCCTGCTTTCTGGGGCACGTATCTGTGGATGTATGCAGGACGTGGACTCGGAGCTTCGTTCGTGCACTCGGTGCAGCTGATTGACTCGAGTTAAGCTCTGGAGTCTCCTAAGGTTGAGGTTTGTTCGCTGGAGAGAAGCACAAACTGCTTTTCTTTTATATGACTGTCGAGTGCTTTCCAGCGCCCGAGCGAAACACGGAGTTTTAAACCGTTTCTGTTTCTGGATTCACTTTGTTCATTTGTCAAAATGCCCGAAGCGAATTATCTCCTCTCTGTTTCCTGGGGGTATATAAAGGTAAGAGATGTTTACATGTTGGATATGTTTTCAGACCTGCTGTAATATGACTTTTCAGAATGGATCTGTTTATTTCTCAGCTTTATTGTTGAGACAGAACTGGATGCATCGTTAAAGGAACACAAATATGCTAAATTTAGCACCTCTCCAACACGTCGACCATGAAACAACGCTTCACGCTGTAACTGTTCGGGATCTGTTATCCATGTTGGTGTATCTGTGAGAAGAAAGGCTGGATGTGTTTGAACAAAACTCAGAAAAACATGCATGTTCACAAGATTTGGGTTTAAAGTTTTGGAAGTTGTCAGCTGTTTTGTTATAATTTTTAGATTTTTAGTCTTTATACGGACTAAAAAAAAGAAAGACAAATCTTTCCTTTTTTAGGTCAACAGTTCTCCCAGTGGTCGGCCCATTCTGTATTTTTATGACGCAGTGAGGAGTCTTCTTTTTTTTTTCACCAGGCGACGTCAAACTCTTTAAAAAAAAAACTGATTACTGTGCTAACATTGTATTATATAACTTTAACGATTCGCAGATCATGTTACACATGTGCTTCTTTTTTAACATTTTTTTAGGTTTTCCAGATGCGTTCATTTTTTCACGTTCATTTAGAAGTCATCTGCCGAACAAACCTGTCATCTTTTGGATAATACCACACCTTTGCTTGTGTTCGTTTCCTTTGCGATCTGTTTAGTATCATTGATGTTTTGCAACCAGGCGAGAAAATCCCTGATTTCATTGATCTGTTTGGTCGTCACATCAAAGAGCCAGAGCTAAATTTGGGTCTGTCACTTTGGTTAGGACGCAGAAGAGGGAAGGAGGACATGGGAGGATGCGGCAAGGAAAAATCAGGCCGGTGGGGTGGGAGAGAGAAATTATACGAAATCAAGAAAATAAGTTAGTGGTCATGTATATTTGTGCGTGGGTGGGAGGGGTGGGGTGGGGTCGTGCACACAAAAGTGACTCTCCTGGGAGCAACTTTTCTGGGCCGCCTTAATGCATGGGTTTACCTGGGCTGAAGCCCAGGGGCCTACAGCGATGAGGGTCCAGTCGTTCTGAGGTCGCGTGATGAGCTGAAAAACGTCAAAGTTCATGCTCAATAATCCAAGTAGAAAATCCAACAAAGTTCAGTCAGGTCATCTGGACTTTTTTATTTTGGAGACATTTTATCCTTCACTGATGAAGTCATTTGGATGAAGGATGAAATGTCTCAACAACAACAAAATGAAAGAAACCATCCAGATGACCTGACTGAACTTTGTTGGATTTTTTAGCTGGATTATTGAGCATGAACTTTGAAGTTTTGAACCACTTTGGCCATGGCTGCCTCAGAGGAGTCGACAGGGGAGAGGGCGGGTCCCAGAAACCATCTTATCACCAGCAAACTGGTTGGACCGCCTGCTTGTGGGACTCAGTTTTATGTGGCTTCTCGGACTGATGAAGTCCTTTGGATGAAGGACAAAACGTCTCAACAAAAAAAAAAAAAAGTTTTTTTGACTTGTCAGGTTCTCTGTCAGTCATTTTAGAAGCATGTGTGTGGCTGCTGATTGATCCAAATTAAAAGTGACCCACATGGGCTCACCGGCCGATGGTCCAGGAGCTGACCAATCAGAATGTATATTTCTATGTCCCCAATGATTGACTGACAGCTGTCAACATGATGGGGGAAGAAGTTCAAGAGTGATGCTCATAAAATTTTTAAAAAAGAATATATATATATATATATATATAT
>NC_056505.1:16217438-16243120 GCF_014905685.2 Nematolebias whitei
GTCAGCACCAGTTTGAAAGAGAATTACTGGAGAGCATACTGAAGTTGGTAGAGTTTTTTTAAACCAGCTGTCAGAGAACCTGCAGAACGATGTTCACCGACTCCTCCACCACCTGATGGAGAAGGAGGAGGTGCGGCCTTGCATGTGGATGCTGCGTAAGCTGGAGAGGAGCAGGCATGTGTAGACGACAACTCTTATGACTTTTAGAACAGTGAACTGGCTGCTGGAGCAACAACCATGACCTAGAAGTTTGTGAACACCGGGAGAAAATGAGACAGGTGAAGTTCCTGACAGCTCGTTTTAGCAACTATCTCAGTTTACTTTGCTGTTTTCTTTTTTTTTATTTATTAAACAATATTAACACTAAAATTGGTTTATTTCTTTGAAGTTGTGTCTCCGTTTAACTTTTGAATTCCCCCCCCCACCCCCGACACACACACACAAAACACCGTTACGATGTTCTCTGTGAAGGAGTCGGCTTTAAGTGTTTGTAGTGTATAGTAAATATCTGCTGAATCTTAATCTGTATTATAGATTAAAAACAATATTTGGAGGATTTGGATGCGCTAACACATTTATATTTGTAACCAGACTGTATGAATGTTGAACTTCATGCAGTTAACAATCAAATATGAAATATAAATTACAGTTTTCACACTGATTCAGTTGATTTTATTTTATTTTTTTGCCTAGTATTGTGAATATTTCAATGTTCAAGTATTTTTAGCGACACGGAAGTTCATAAACTTTCATTTCCAAACATATCAACCTTCATAAAATGCACGTTGATTCTCAGTGATAAACTCCTCGAGCTTAACACCGAAGGGGTGGTTTTGCTTTGATAGAACTTTGTTGTATTCAAAGGGGCGATATATCACAGGTAGTATTTTTACGCAGTCCAACATAATTTAAAATTGAAAATTTTTTTCAACTTTTGTAATGAATATGCTGTTGTCTTTGATTTATGTGCAGACAAATGGTGATTTTTAGGGCAAAACTGTGTGTTGGGGGGAATGGAGATTGATGGAGGGCTTACAGGGATGTTTAGACCTGGAGCCCCACCAGCAGGTTAAAGGGTGGTGGGGTGTGATATGACTGGAGATGTTAAGAAGTTAAAGAAGTGCAGAATCACATTAGATTTGTGAGAATGTTGACTTTCTCACTCCAAACTGAAAAATAACACTGGTTGTCCTTCATCTGAATGTTAATTACTCATATTGTGCCTCTGAGTACCAGCTGTAAAAGCAGTTATTTGTGATTTATCTGTTCTGTACAACAAACTGCTAAACCCATTGTGTGTTTGTGTGTTCTTGTTTCAGTTTAAGAGGATGCTGAACAGGGAGCTGACTCACCTCTCAGAGATGAGCCGCTCAGGGAACCAGGTGTCTGAGTACATCTCCAACACATTTCTGGGTAAGTGGTGACACAATACTTGTTTCAAATACTTTTTTTTTTTTTGTACTCGCGTGTCATGCCCCTCTGTGCAGACAAGCAACACGAGGTGGAGATGCCATCCCCACAGACGCAGAAGGAGAAGGAGAAGAAGAACAAGCCCATGTCTCAGATCAGCGGCGTGAAAAAGCTGCAGCACTCATCGAGTCTCACAAACTCAAATATCCCTCGTTTTGGTGTCAAGACTGAGACCGAGGATGAACTGGCTAAGGTGAGTTTGTGTTATGTGCACACTAATGTTCTTTCATTAGGCTTAGGACAAACCAATAAAGATTAAAAGAAAATGTCTCAGATTGTGTCTTTAAATATCTTTCAGGAGCTGGAACATGTGAATAAATGGGGCCTTAATGTCTTTAAAATCTCAGAATTCTCTGGGAATCGGCCGCTGACAGTCATGATGTACACAATATTTCAGGTAAAGGCTCATGTTTTAATTGTTCAATTTCTTCAGTTATTTTCTGATTGTAAAACGACTTGTGTCTCTGTCTAATTTTCAGGAGAGGGACTTGTTAAAAACGTTTAAAATTCCACTCGACACTTTTATAACGTACCTGATGACTTTAGAGGACCATTATCACAGCGACGTGGCCTACCACAACAACATTCATGCTGCTGACGTCACACAGTCAACTCACGTGCTGCTATCCACACCAGCCCTTGAGGTGAGCTTCATGTGCACACGGCCGACGCGCACATACTCAGACACGCGCTCGTCAGCGCTCACAGCTCGAGCTTCCACAATCAGCTCCAATCAAAGCTCAACTCAAAGGCCCATCAGTGCTCTCCCTCCTCCCATCTGTGCTCCATTACCACTTCTCCTTCTTCTTCTTCTTCATCCTCCAGGCTGTGTTCACAGACCTCGAGATCCTAGCTGCCATCTTTGCCAGTGCAATTCATGACGTGGACCATCCTGGAGTCTCGAACCAGTTCCTCATCAACACCAGTAAGTCCAAACAGATCCGCTGCTGAAACAGATTAACAGCATCACTCTCTTGATTCTCTTTTTGTTAGCACACATTTAAGATGATCATTTGTCACATGTAAAGTACAAGCAATTGCATCATTACTGCACACGTGATTTGAAGGTAGAGAACGGATCAGCAGTGTCTTTATTTTGGTGATATTTGCAAATTGCAACAGAACTTTGTTTTTCACGAAAAACCATAACATCCTACAGAAATCTGAGGGCAGCCTCGCCCGAGCCACATAAAGTGATAAATAATTAAACGTTGTTATTCACCCTGGTTTTTTTCCTCCTACTTTTTTTCAAGTATATTTTGTTTAATTGCAAAAACGACATTTGCCTGTTAGTGCACAAGCTGCTATAAACCATCTTAAACTGTCATGTTTAACTAAAAGTGTGGGCAGAAACAAAAATTACAAACAGCATGACTCAGACTCTTTAAGGTTTGTGTTGGAAGTGGGTAAACAGAGCTACAAACCAGACTTGTAGCAGTAATGGTTTTTTTTTTGTTTTGTTTTAAATGTGTCCTCGAGCAGGAATTTAAACCCCTGTTATCTCTCTTTAACTGACTCACCGTCTCCCAGCTTGAGGTCCCACAGATGTTGCCTTAATTTGGCGATTTGGAGCAAAACACAGTTTATGTCCACTGGGCATTGCTTCAAGCAGCCACTCTCCAGACAAATGTGAACGTTGCATAAGAGTGTCGCTAATCGGGACATAAAAGATGCCCTGCAGTCACTTACACCACACACACACACACACACACACACACACACACACACACATTGTGTAGTGCTTCCCAAAACAGGGAATCCCTGCAGTAAAGGCATTACGAGTCACCCTGTTTAAGAGCTGATCTTTAGAACTGATATTCTGTCAACTAAAGAGCAACAAACAAGGATTTCCTCTTCCTCCAGCTGACTTTAAAGCATCCTAATGGCAGTCCAGTCACAGCTAGACATTCAAATGATCCAGTCAGGAAAATGTTAAGGGGATTTAACAAAGTTCAGTCAGGTCATCTGGACGGCTTCATTTTTGTTGTTGAGACATTTTGTCCTTCATCCAAAGGACTTCATCAGTCTGAGGAGCCACAAAAAAAACTCAGTCCCACAAGCAGCACATTCCCATAGTAGACCTACCAGTTTACTGGTGATATGTTTTTTTGGGGTCTGCTCTCTCGCCCATTAACGCCTAAGAGGTGGCCTTAGCCAAAGTGGTTCAAAACATCAAAGTTCATTCTCAATAAACCAGGTAAAAAAAATCCAACTATGTTCAGCCAGTTCATCTGGATGTTTTTTTTTTTTTTTTTTAGATGCTTTTATGGGGCTCTGAGGCATAACTGCCTCAGAGGAGTCAACAGGGGAGAGGGCAGACCCCAGGCACCATCTTATCACCAGCAAACTGGTTGGTCCACTATGGAAGTGTGCTACTTGTGGGACTGTCTGTTTGTGGCTCCTCGGATTGATGAAGTCCTTTGGATGAAGGACGAAATGTTTCAACAGAATAAAAGAAACCATACCGATAACCTGACTGAACTTTGATGGATTTTTTACCTGGATTATTGAGCATGAACTTTGATGTTAAGGGGATTTACTCATAGAGCAAAGAAAACGTTAAACATTTGATGTTTCAAATACAAATAATTGTCATAATGTTCAAACCACAGTACAACTAAAACGATCGACTGTCTTCTCACTACAGATTCTGAGCTAGCCTTGATGTACAACGACTCGTCGGTGTTGGAGAACCACCATTTAGCAGTTGGTTTTAAGCTACTACAAGAGGAGAACTGTGACATCTTCCAAAACCTGACCAAAAAACAACGACAATCACTGCGGAAAATGGTCATTGACATTGTAAGTAGAAAAAAAAATGTTAAGACATTTGAGTGAAATGTGTCATGTTTTTAATGTTACTCTGTTCAGTCATAAATTGAACCACTGTACTAATCACCTGCAACCATGTGCTTTGGGGTCTTTCAAGGTGCTAGCAACAGACATGTCCAAACACATGAACCTGCTGGCTGATCTGAAAACAATGGTGGAAACAAAGAAAGTGACCAGCTCTGGTGTGTTGCTTCTGGACAACTACTCCGACAGGATACAGGTCAGAATCAGAATCAGAATCAGTTTATTATCGCCATGTCAATGAACGAGGTTCACAAACTAGGAATTTGCTTCGACATAAGGTGCGAATAGTAGTAAAGTAAAATAAAGTAAAATAAAGTAAAAATTAAGTAAAAATGAGAACATTACATAAGACATAAGCCTGTGTACACCCACAAATAAAGTAAAATTAAAAACATAACATAACCATATGTACACCCATACAATAGAGAAAAAAAAAAATTAAAAAGCTTAGAAAACAGTACAGATGGAGTATTCAGTTATAATACAGATGTAATGTGACCAAAGCAGAAATTATGAGGTAGCATTATGAGTGTTCAGGAGTCCAACAGCAGAGGGGAAGAAACTGTTCTTATGGCGGGAGGTTCTGGTCCGAATGGACCGAAGCCTCCTGCCTGAGGGGAGTGGTTCAAACAGTCCGTGTGCAGGGTGAGCAGGGTCAGCTGTGATCCGACCTACTCGCCTCACAGTCCTGGAGACGTACAGGTCGTGGAGGGATGGAAGGCTGCAGCCGATCACCTTCTCACTTGAGCGCACAACGCGCTGCAGTCTGAGTCTGTCCCTGGCAGTGGCCCCGGCGTACCACACCGTGATGGAGGAGCTGAGGATGGACTCGATGATGGCTGTGTAGAACTGCACCATCAGCTTGGCCGGCAGCTTGGCCTTCTTCAGCTGTCGCAGGAAGTACAGTCTCTGCTGGGCCTTCTTGATGAGGGAGCTGATGGTTGGCTCCCACTTGAGGTCCTGGGTGATGGTGGTGCCGAGGAACCGATAAGAATTTGCAGTGGTGACGGAGGTATCATTACAGGTGAGGGGGGGCAGAGGGGCTGTGGCTTTCCTGAAATCCACAATCATCTCCACTGTCTTCTGGGCATTGAGTTCCAGGTTGTTGCTGCTGCACCAGGTCACCAGCCGGTCCACCTCCCTCCTGTGAGGTGAGCCTCAAATTAGCTCACTCCTGGATTCCACTGGGCCCAGCTGTGGTTCTGTTCAGAGACTCTCCGCTCTTATAAAAATACATTCGTGGTCATGTTTTATATCGAGCTGCACAGAATACATAAAGTCAGTCATACCAGGGAGAATCACACTAAATCTTTACAGCTAAAAGAGTTTTGGCTACATTTTGCATAAACAAACACAACTGGAAGCATGACATCAACTTTTATTATTAGAACCAAAAAACACAAGAAAGATAAACTAGAGAAATTGCATTTCCTGCGAAAATGCAGTGTGAATGCTTATTGCAGAAGAACTTGCTGAAATTAGCTATAAAAAACATGCTGAAACGTAGCTGTAAATGTAGAACAAGTGTAAATCAGCAGGAGAAAGCAGAAATAACACAAAAATTGAAATGAGTGGAAAAAAAATGTGGCATTAGCTGAAAAAGCTAATAGTAGCATAAAAAATAGCTAAAAAGTAGCTGAAATAACTGAAACTAGCAGAAATAAACTGAAAGGAGCATAACTTGTTTAAATTAGCAGAAATAATTTGATTAGGCTGAAAGTAGCAGAAATTACAATTTATCTGAAAACAGCAGAAATTAGTTTTAAAAAATGCCATCAAGGTAGCTGAAAAAGTAGAACAAGCTTAAATTAGTAGAAGAAAGCAGAAAGAACATGTTTGCAGAAAGAAGCAGAAAGGAGCATAATAAAGTAGAAATTACCTGGGAAAAAGCTGAAATTAGCATAAAACTAGCTGCAAAGTAGATAAAAAGTCAGAAAGAAGTTTAAATTACCAGAAGGAATTGAGGAGAGCACATTTTTGCTCAATTTGGCTGAAAAACGTTTAAATGAGCTGTACTAAAATTAGCATAAAATGGCTAAATAGTAGCTGAAATTGTAGAAAAAGCTGAAACTTGCATAAATAAGCAGAAAGGAGCATAACAAGTGGAAATTAGCAGAAAGAAGTTAGAAGAACAACAATAATGTTGTAGTTAGCATAAAGATCCCGAAACAAGCACAAAACAGCTGAACAAACCAGCTGAAAGTAGCTGAAAGAAGTTTAAATTTGCTCAAAGAAGTTGAAAGAAGCTGAAGCAGAACAAAATGTGAAAGGAGCAGTAAAAGGCTGTAAACAGATCTAAAGATCTGAAGGATGTAAAATGAGCTCAATTCATTTCCTATAAGAAAAAAGTGTCAGAAAAGGCTAAATATTTCAAAAAGCTAAAATTGCACCAAAAGTCATAACACATTTCTTCTGAATGAGCAGAACTTTTTGATATATGATTTGTTGAAATAGCTTGAAAACTGCAGGACGAGAATCACGCCGAGTGTGAATGCTTCATAAACATTCACACAGTAAGTTGTATCAGTCTAGAAAAGAGAAGAAGACCAAGGTTAGTAGTTGTCATGAAAATATAAATGTATAAGGATGTCAAAGTCAGAATGCTTTAAAATATAATCTCGTGTAATGATACGTTACAGAAAATAGGATGGAGTCTTGGCTTTAAGTAGCCAAATCAGCCCATTTTTATTTTATTAACTCAAAAATACTTATTTTACAAAATATTAATTCTTAATGCTTTTTTTTTTTACCCTTTCAAAGTAATTTTTCTGAACCTGACAAGCTGACATTAGCTAGTTGGTTAGCTGTGTTTATTGTGTATAGCAGGCTTAATAGACTGATAGGTGCAATGCTTCTGGCCGACAAAACCGTTCTCTTCCTCTTTTCTAGCCTGGAACAGTTTAGTCTCATTTTCTTTCAGCTTGATGCCCAGCTGACTGACAGCTCACATGACCAGAGAAATCCCTGCACTGTTTATTGGACGTTATCAAAAATAGGTGAGACTGTGCAAACTATGCCTTACAAAATCTGTTATTTGGTTTATTCAGGTTCTCCAGAACATGGTTCACTGCGCAGACCTGAGCAACCCCACCAAGCCTCTTCAGCTGTACCGACAGTGGACAGACCGCATCATGGAGGAGTTTTTCAGCCAAGGTGACAGAGAAAGGGAGAGAGGCATGGAGATCAGCCCCATGTGTGACAAACACAACGCCTCCGTGGAAAAGAGCCAGGTAATGATTGCAGCCACATAAATACATCACCAGACTGTAGCGTATAAGCATGGACTGATGTCCACCTTGTCCTTCATGCATGTTATAGGTTGGTTTCATAGACTATATCGTCCATCCGCTGTGGGAGACGTGGGCGGACTTGGTCCATCCTGATGCCCAGGACATCCTGGACACGTTGGAAGACAACCGAGAGTGGTACCAAAGCACTATCCCTCAAAGTCCGTCTCCTGCTTTGGACGAGCCAGAGGACGGCACTCGTCCCCCTGGAGGGGAGAAGTTCCAGTTCGAACTCACCCTGGAGGAGGACGGGGAGTCGGACACCGAGAAGGACAGTGGCAGCCAACCAGAAGAGGAGGAGGACGAGGAAGAAGAGAACAGCTGCACTGACTCTAAAACACTCTGTACGCAGGACTCTGAGTCTACAGAGATTCCTTTGGACGAACAGGTGGGGGAGGATGAAGAGGAGGACGAGGAGGAGGTGGTACAGGAAGGGGAAACACCCTGCTCACAAGCGAGTGCTGTAGAAGAAGACGTAGCAGAGGAGGAGAGAGGGGAGGAGGAGAAATCCCCCGACACATAGCAGTTACAGACAGCACCTGATTAACTTTTCTTCTTAGTAACAACAGATTATTATTTATAGATTTTTTTTTTTTGTGAACTTTGGTTTTTATACATCTGTTTCTGGTTCCAAAGCGTGTGCTGCTCTCCACCTTTTGCCCACTCCTCTCGTCAGCTTTATTTAGACACGCCCGTCGGTACTACTTCAACTTTTTTTGCACTCAGGAAACTCCTCTTTCATTCCCATTCGTGCTGGGGTGGTGTGTCTCTGCTGTCACGTTCACTCGTCCTCTCAACCTGAAGTGTAGGACGCAGGCGAGCGGTAGCGGTCTGCTCAGTGCTGCTCGTAAACGACGTCGTTCTCTGTCTTTCTGCTTCGTCTCAGCCTTGCCTGAAAGTTCTGTAGTGTCTTTCTGTTCGATTAAGTGCTGATAACTCTAAAGAGACAGTTATTGGTGAGAATCTCCGTTCTGGTTAGATCATATTCTCCCTGCTATGAATTAGGAAGCGTGTTGATGCTGCTGTTGGGCTGAGAGCCTGACGGTGTGCTGCAGAGACGGTCGCTGCAGGACAAACGGGAGCTTTAGGAAACGCATTTGTGATGTGGAAGTCTTCCTCGAACACCCAACTGACAAAAAGCTTCAATCTGAACAGCTGTGACGCTGTCCCAGACCTCTTTGATTTTTGTACTGTATTTAAGATTCTGATATTTTCTAGAATTTACTTTTGCAATCCGAGGCTTTTCTTTTGTTAAATGAAAACCAACCGGGAGAAAAGTGACATCCAGTGTTCTGAAGAGTTGACAGCTGGAAGATTTGAGTGTTCAGATCCTTTTGCACTTGCTCCAATAGCATTTATACTACTATTCCCATACCACTATACTTGTTTTCAGTTAGTCCTGTGTGTTGAGATTTGATTATTTTTTAATAACGGTCTTTTTTTTTTTTTTTTTAGCTTCTTCTCTGAGATAGAAGCAAAAACCCGAGGTCTTCTGCTTTTCATCTCACTGGAGTTAATGACGTGGATGAAGCCCTTAAATGTTATTATTGTTGCCTGTAGTTCTTTTGAACACACCCTGAGACAATGCAATGCTTTGTAGTTACAATACAAAAAGCACCTTTTTTAAAGATGTTTGATTAGAGCTCCACGTGTTTAGAAATAGTAAAAATGTTAAACATGGCCAGGGTAATTTTATGCCAACGTTATGAAAGTTTGCATTACTTTTCTCCATCTTTTTGGTTGAAAACAAGTAAAAGATGCTTGTTTAAAGGAGGTAGGTTCAAAGGAGGGCTCTGTGACAAGGTTATGAACGATTAATAGTTTACCTGCTGCAGATAGCTCCTTGAATAGCTAACAACTAGTGTGAAGGTGACCAAGACCAAAACAGATTACAGTAGTCACTCGCTACTTCGCAGTTCGTGTATCGCGGACTATCTCTATCGCGTTTTTTCAAAACAAGATTGGATGTGACACACAAATGGCTGATTGATGGATGAGCCGCACGAACAGCATGGAATTTTTATTTAAAATAAATTATTCTAAATTTTTTAGCTCCTCCTGCACCTTTGTGCAGCTCATACTGCTGGATAAACTTCCTGCTGCAGCTGATCAGCTGTTCTCCGTACAGCATGGAGAAGTGGGCGTGGCCAAGAGCGCTTGCAGGTGACAACGAGCAGATGAGGCAGGGAGCTGAAATCATGACATTCTGTGCTCTTATAGAGCGTTTAGAGTTTAGGAACATTGTTTAGAATATTGCAAGAGTGTGAGAAGGGTTTAAAACGCCTATATATATATATATATATATATATATATATATATATATATATATATATATATATATAAACTACTACTTACTATTTGTACTACTATTCCTACTTTGCGTTTTTTTCCACTTATCACGGGGCTTCAGGGTATGGATTCCCCACGATAAATGAGGGACTAGTGTACTCTATTCCTAAAACAACTGCTATACTGAATATATTGAAGCATTTCATACAAGTGCTATTTTTAACTTTTACGCCTCTATGGATTTGGATTAGATGATTCTTCTAGAAGAAATGCTGTGGTATTTCTTCAGGAAGGTCAGCACCGCTGCTAGAATTTGTGCTAGCAAGAGAGAAATACATGTAATTATTTGTAAATTACTGTTTTTTCTTAAATTTTCAGAAATATACAGGTGTACTAAATGGTGTTCATGTGAAATGCTGTGAAATTGTTGTGGGAAGTAGCTTTAAGATGGCAGCAACCCACTTTGATCCTGACCCCACTCAGACTAGCCGTTAGCTCATCAGCCAAATTCGATATAAACTCTACTTTTCAAATCTGAGGTTGTTCAAAGAGCTATCTGTAACAGGTAAGATATTGATTGTTTATAACCTTTCAGCAGAACCAAAAAAAGTCAAAGTTGTTTTTTTTTTCCCATCATTATACAAATGCGGTATTTATTTGTGCATCCCATTGTTAACTTCAGTTCACTGTCTTTGTTTTCAACAAGACAATCAGCTTCTAGCATTACTGTCACAGATGACAATTCTCCATGTAGATATTTTTGATGCGGTGGTTCCCAACCCTGGTCCCTGAGGAACACCATCCTGCATGTTTAAGTTGTTTTCCTGCTCCAACACACCTGCTTCACTGATTTAATTACTTCATCAAGTTCTGCAGAAGCCTGTGAATCACCATTTATTCAAACCAGGTGTGGCAAAGCAGGAAACAAGTAAAACATGCAAGATGGTGTTCCTCAAGGACCAGGGTTGGGAACCCCTGTATTTAATGCACTAATAAACTCATGAACTCTTAATACTTAGATTATTTCAATTCACAAAGACACAGAATCATCCTTAAACACATGTGTCAACATCTGCCAAGTCCATTTTCTATGTTTTCACATTTTAAATCACCTAAACCCAATGCTATTATTTATCTGTTTATTTTTCTATGTGTTGTTTTGCACAGTAGAAGTAAGTACTTCTCTGTAGTTTAGACCACAATACAGGCTTGCCCGTTATAGAACCCAAATATACTTTTGTTTGCCCTGTATATATTTTAGAAAAAGTTCACTAATGTAAAAAAAGGAGAAAAAAAAACTTGAAACACTGCACACTGCTTTTTTAAAAAAAAGTTTTAATTTATCTTTAATTTTGTGCCAACGTTTTATTTTCATCCTCACCTTATGCCCTTACCTGTAATAAGAAAATCTGGTTTATTGCTGTTTACAAACATATTTATTGTTCTGTACATACTATATAATTATTAATGTTGTTACTATCATAATGCAGTTTGCTGTAAATGGTTGATTCTTATCATCCCTTGTGGTGATGGTGTGGCTGTATTACGTACCTCTTGTTGAGAGAATGTTTATCACACTTGAGCTTCGGTGTAAACGATCCATCGACCTGTTGCTTACCTGAGAACTTGCTCAGAGGTAAGAGAGGGAAAGCCAAATTTATTTATTTTAATTTTTTAAAGAAGCTGTTCCTTGGCCCATGGGCTGTGCCTTAAAGTCAATACATCATTTGAATTAGCCTTTTCCTTTATTTTTTAAATTATCTTGTTCTCCTTTTGCTGCATTGGGGAATCTTTTGGCTTTGGTTGGCCTGATGTCTTGTGGAGAAAAGTTGCCTTTTCAATCTCACAGCCAAATAGAATTAGCTCCGTCACATATATGACTCTGGGTAGGAACATACTGCATGTCGGTGCAGAGGTGTGTGGAAGTTCGGGTTAACCACAAGTCAAAGATTTGCTGCAGGAATGAATGTGGCCTGCAGCCAAATGTCTAAAGAGTCGTAAATGCTGGAGACCCGCTCACAATAGACTTTAAGGGAGGGACTCAGCTGAGTGGTCTGAGTTTTGATCAGATCACAGCTGCAAACACTGAATACGAGAGTGTGTGTGCATGTGTGTGTGTATGACCGCGGCCCTACGAAGCACAGAGGCTTTGAGACACATCTGCATGTTCAGCCACTGCTGCATTAATTACGGCTGAAACACTGACGGTGTGCTGCTTATCTATGCTCGACCCACTTTCACTCATATTACTTGCAATATCCAAACAAACAAAAAAAAAAAACCACACATTTTTCTGCCGGGACAGAAGGTGGGTGGGGGGTGGTTAATCTGTTTCTGTACTGAAGGAAGGCAGGCGGGTGGATTGCATCCTTGTCCTGAAACCAGGACTCTTATTTTGACACATACTGTAGATCTGAAACAGCCCTGGACCAATGGAAATAGTGTTTTATTTTTATTTTTTCTCTCATTATCTGTTCTATTTTTTTATGGTTTCAAATGAAAACAAACTGTAACTTTACCAACAACAACAAAAAAAAGGTCTTCAGGACAATTATTTTTTTTGGGGGGAGGGGGGTTTGTCTTTAGAATGCCAACTTGTCTGGACGTTTCACAGGACAATTAAAATGTTATTTTATTGGATTCTTTGTTAATCGCAGTCTATTGGATAGCACTGTAGATCATACAACTTTATCTAAAAAAATGTAAAAAAAAAAAAAGAATGAAAAAAGTTTTTATATGCAATGGATTAAATAAAAGCATGGGTTGATTTTGCCTACCTGCTGGCTCCTTCTCATTCTTTCAGATGTTAAATATGTGTGGGTGCTCTGTGAGTTTGGGACTTCACGAGAACAACCCTGAAGCTGATTTCTGTATTTCAGGCACACACACAAGAACATTTTATTATATTGTAAAATAATACTTTTTGTTTTGTTAGTTTGTTGCATACAGCATTTACAACAAATACTTGACTTTATTACTTAAATTAGGCATGACAGGCCACAATGACAACCTTAGGAGTTTTTTTGGTTTTACATTGATAGTCATTCCCTAGTCCAAGGGTCTGCAACCTTTAGGATCAAATAAATCATTTCTGCCCCTTCCTTTCACTAAATTAAATGTGACCAGAGCCACAAAATCTGTTAGAATTGTTATTATCAGCTGGTGGCCACTTTTAAGTTTGTTAGAGGGGGCCAGTAGGTGTGAAATTATAAAACTAAAAACATCCAGTGATTGTTAACATTTATTGATACATTTACGTTTTAAGACGAAAAGACTAGATTCCATTCATCCATCATCTTTACTGTACTTGCTTTTTCCTTTTTGGATTGCAGGGGGTCACTGGTGCCCATATCCAGGTTGCAAGTCTATCACAGGAGACTGGATTCTTGTAAAGGAAGAAAAATATATTATTTTGACAATTAACAGAAACTAAAACATTGAACTATCCAGGCTTATTTTATTTTATTTATTTTTTGTATGAGTGTGGAGAAATTGAGTATCCTACTTCAGAATCAGAATCCGCTTTATTGTCATTGCACCGAAGCACAACAAGATTACATGTCAGTACAGCCCGTCCAAGTAAAACACAAGCCGATGAAGGCAGTGAGTTTGTTCGTGGACACTGCCAACACAGGTCCACAGATGTCCTCGGAGTCGGAGCAGGAGGGAAAAGTGTCCGCCTTCGTCGAGAGCAAGCAGGAAAAAAAAAAAAACTTGGAAGAAATAAAGCATAAAGTTAAAGTGAGTATAATTTACTCTTTGTATTAGTACTTGTATCCCCATATGTGCAAAGGAATTGACAGGAAAACTGCTAAAACTAGTGATTTTTTTGTTGTTGTTGCAGGGATAACATCCTATAAAGTTCAGTTTTATGCTAGTTTTGGTCAAAGCTTGAAAGAGCCACATGTGGCTCCAGAACCACAGGTTGCAGACCCCTGCTCTAGTCCTTTCTGGATACAGTTTTTGACTTAGCTCCTTCCTGGTTTTTCACAGATTTTTCTTGAATTCACTCCAGAGTTTTCCTGCAGAAATAATATGAATCTTGTTAAAAATGTAAATATTTGACCAGTTTGAGCTTCCGCCCACTGCAGAGTGTTAAAACGTTTTCTTTCAACATCACTCTCTATAACTTAAAGTATTGAGAAAGAAAAATGTGCGTTTTACTTCTCAGAATCTAAGGATGGAGACAAATAAAAGAACATTTGCTTTTAGAATATGTACAAAATACTATATGCAGATATTTTTTTTAATCTCAGCTTTGGACTATTTAAAAAAAAAGTGGCAGAGACTTTTCATCCTCAATACCCATACAGTTACTGGCATTATGACAACGTAAACAATTGTACTATTTTAATTTACTATAAATTTATGATTATATTTTTCAAATTATGTAACAGTTAAACAAATGATGCTATCAAGATTTTTGTTTAATAAGGACTAAGCAGATAGAGGATGGATGGATGGATGGATGGATGGATGGATGGATGGATGGATGGATGGATGGATGGATGGATGGATGGATGGAATTTGATCTATACAAACATCTCAATTTAGTTTGCACAAATTTCACTAAAAATTAAATACTGTCAGCATTGTGGCACAACTGGTAGAGCTGCTGCCTCTCAGCGAGCAGGTCCTTGGTTTAAATCCCTGTCCAGGGGCCTTTCTGGGTGAAGTTTGCATGTTCTCTCCGTGCATGCGTGGGTTTTCTCCGTGTACTCCGGTTTCCTCCCAAAAACATGTATGTTAGGCTGATTGGTAACTCTAAATTGTCCATAGGTGTGAGAGAGTGAATGGTGGTTTGTGTCCCTGTGTCCCTGTGATGGACTTGGGCCCTCACACAGTGATTGCTGAACATGGGCACCGGTGACCCCCGTGACCCAAAATAAAAGAAGTGGGTAAAATATAATGGATGGATGGATGGATAAATACTGTACACTAAACTGATGATTTTTTTTACAAACTTCAAGGCTGCAGAGCTTCAACTCTACCACTGGGTGGTGCTGTTTGACTACAAATGAATGAGAGAGGAAAGAAGTAACGGTGCCATGCTGCTGAGACATCAGGCCTGCTCACAGGTCAGTAGCCTCCAGATTTGTCCATCATGTCTTGTTCTCACCAGTGAAGAAACAGAGAACACAGAAACCAAATGATAGAGTTTGAATTTATTTCTTATAATCTCAAAAACATACTCTTTACTTTTTACTTTGTTTGCACTCCATGAAATATATTCAGTCACACGTAAAGTCTTAGATTTCTAAAATGATTTTAGTTTTTTTTTTTGTTTTTTTTTTAACCAGATTGACTGTTTGTCCATTTGTGTGTGAAATAAATCTTGACTGAAGATTTTATATAATTTAATTCATGGCAACAGGTTTTACTAATACACACTGACAGATGCTAACACGCAGATCTTTGAACTAATTTCCCTTTTTTTCCTCTTTTGTGAATCTTAACAGCATGGCATATGGCATGGACTAAGTTCCCTCCCTGACTATCTTTACAATAACACTGCATGTTAACATGATACTAGATGGTCAGTCGACACCCAACAGATAGCAGGAACAGCATACAGCACGCAAATACATCGGTACAAAAGGTATACACAAACAATACACTTTATAACTGTAATTTATCTCTGCAATATGGCAGGTAAACACACACGCACGCACACACACACACACACATCAGATCACAGGATCTGTGACAGCAGGCTCTGAATGAAGCCCGTCTTTCAGAGTGCAACATTTTCAGACCCATTTCGACCACTCACCACTCGCATACCACAGATAGGAGTTGTTACACTCCAAGGACAGAAGAAACTATTTACAGAATTTAATTCATAAAATATTGCACTTATTGGCCCTTTGCATCTCATAGCGAGCGCTATGGAAATGCTCCTAAATCTGTTACACAGAGTGATATATACAGTGTCCTAGAACATAAATCTACACTGACCAGTGAGGACTGACTTCATGCACGTTTTTTTATTTTTATTTTATTCAGCTATGCAACAAGCAATTATCATTGCTAGAAAAAATGTAATGTTTTGGCACAAAAATTGTTTTCCTTATGAAGTTAAACAAACTGTTTAAAGTAGCTACGAGGTTTACACTACATGGATGGATCAATAAAGACAGCAGGATAAGTTTGCAGGAAGAAAAACTCCCCCTAAGCAACTTAATGAAATGTTTTTCTTGTTTTTTTTTTCTAAGAAGGGACTTTGTTTTTAAAGCACAAAAGCATGCTGGCTCGAAAAATTATGGCTGTTTATTCCATGCCAGGACACATCATCTGATTTTGTCACACATGTTGCTGTGCTTTGACAGCTTGAGACTTTCATTTGATGGACGGTATCGTTGCCATCGCATGGAGCTGATGATGAAGAGCTCTGGGAAAGACCAGCCTTTAGACAAAACAGGACAAATGCTTGATATTTTTGGCAGCATGCTCTTTGTGTGAAACAGTGAAGGGGCTTCTTATAGGCTGAGGATAATGACTGAGTTGCTTTTACGATTGTAAGGTATAATTATTGAAGAAATGACACATCTACAGACAGCAAAGGGTGAAAATCTTCTCGCATCAGCACTTGATCCATTCCAACAGTTTGCAGGACAATGGGACTTATACAGAGGCCATGTTGGAGATGCTAAAAGGCCACTTTTTTCTCCAAAGGTAGACTTTTTATGGTATTAGGACGCAACGCTTACACTCATGCAAATCCACACTCACTTACTGTACAGTCACAGCCACACACTTATTATTACAGTCATCACACACAAGAAAGCTGCTACATCTTCTAGAGCTATAAATCAAAGATTTGGCAGCTTTAGGAGTCAAAAGGAAAGAATAAAAGGACAGTTTGCGCAACTTATTAAAGCAGTCACTGATTCTACCTCTCGTCCTAGTCTTAACAAGTTTAAAGGTCTTACCTGTGCAGTATGAGTGTGAACTACTGGAAACCCTGTCAGATATATTCAGTTTACTATTATACTAACTAGTTGAAGAATAAGAATAGTGTTTTGCTATATTCTAGATAACCTGTGATGTTACGTTTTACGTTAGCCATGACTTGTTTCCTGGTTATTTGCTCTTTTATATAAGGTGATAAAGTTGGGAGACAATGCGACTTTTACTACTAAAGAGTGAACTGCAGTCCAGAGGAGGCAGTAAAGCAGAGTGAGCATGATGCTCACTCCACCACCTAGCAGGACCTGTGCTGCTTCCAAACAGCGGTCACTAACAGTTGCATCCAGATGGTTGGAGGGGCGGGGCGCTGTCTGTCAGTTTGGCGGTGGGGGCTCCAGTGGTGACAGCCGGATCGGTGTCTAAGCTCTCGGACATCTTGTCGCAGATTAGGTCGACGAGTCGTTCAAAGGTCTGCTTGACATTGATGTTGTCCTTGGCGCTTGTTTCGAAGAACTCAAAACCTTAAGATAAGAACACGAGACGACATGGAGGGAAAGAAAACAACGTTTTGAATGTTTCTTGTGCAACAAAATGAAGATGATGCAAACCAATGTGGTGAATGTTGTTTTATGACCTACCCAACTGTTCTGCCAGCAGCCGACCACTGTCCACTGAGACCACCCTCTCTTCCTCCATATCACACTTATTCCCAGCTAGCACCACCTGTGCATTATCCCACGAGTAGGTTTTTATCTGGGTCGACCTGCATGAAATCAGACACAAATACACGCATCTTATTTAAATTAGAGAAATTGCATTTCCCGCAAAAATGCAGTGTGAAGTCTGAAGAACTTGCTGAAAAACAGCTTAAATTAATTAAAAACATGCTGAAATGTAGCTGAAATGGAAGAACAAGCCTAAAATTAACAAAGAGCTCATATTTGCTGAATTAGGTTTAAATAAGCAGAAATTGGCACAAAAATGAGGAAATTAGCTAAAAAACACTAATAAAAACTAGCTGAAAGTTAAAACAAGCTTACATTAGCAAAAGAAAGAAAGAGCACGTGTTTGCTAAAAGAAGCACTAATGAGCACAAAAAAGTGGAAATTATCTGAAAAAAGCTGAAATTACAAAAAAAAAAAAAAAAACAGTTGAAAAGTTAATAAAAAAAAAAAAAAAAAAAAAAGGTAAAATTTTATAGAAAAAGGCTAAATTAAAAAAAAAAAAAAAAAAAACAGTTGAAAAGTTGCTAAAAAAAAGAAAAAGAAAGAAAGTTAAATTGTTATAGATTTTTGCTGATTTAGGCTGAAAAAAAGTTGAAATGAGTGCCAAAAATATGGAATTGGCTTAAAAAGATAAAATTAGCGTAAAAACATCTAATAGTAATAGTAGAAATAATTGAAATTAGCAGAAAAAATTAAGCAAAAAGCATAACAAGCTGAAAAAACACCTGAAATTACCTTAAAACGGCAAAAAAAAAAAAGTTTAAATTTGCACAAGCTGAAAGAAGTTGAACAAACTGTGAAAGGAGCAGAAAAAGGTTGTAAACAGATCTAAAGAATTGAAGGATGTAAAATGAGCTCAATTCATTTTCTCTGAGAAAAAAGTGGCAGAAAAGGCTAAATATTTCAAAAAGCTAAAGTTACACCAATACCAAAAGTTATAACAGGATTGTCCTGAAAGAGCTGAACGTTTTGATTTATGATTTGTTGAAATAGATTGAAAACTGCGGAACAAGAATCGTGCCGAAAAGCGTACAGAAGAAAAATGGATCACAATTGTGTGAACGCTTCATAAACATTCACACAATTACAGCTGATGCTCTGCTCCATTAAAAAAAATAAAAATAATCATACGACTTGTTTATGTGTTGTTATTTTGTACAGGATTCTTCCGAAAAAGAAAGAAGGAAGAGGAGAGAACATGATGTAATGTTTATTTCTCATTTGGACCGGTCAAGGAAAGTGACATAATCTCCGTCCTTTTGGCATCATGTAATATTTGAGTCACTGAATGCATCACCAGAAAAATGGGTCAATTTCTCCTCCAATACTGAAAATATGCAGCGGCATGTAGGCCATTATTTATTTTTGAAACTCTGGAAACTTCTCACACTTCAAACCAGTGTCTAAACCTCTTGAATCCTTTTATAATTGAGGAATCAAAAAGGCAACACTTCTGTTAATTTGCTTAGAAAAGCTATCTGCATGTAATTATTTCTAGATGGATGGATAGATGGACGGTTGGACAGATAGATGGACTGGCATAACTTTAGCCATAAACTATGTATTAAAAACCCACTGTAAGCGCTGTCAGTAGAGGTAAAAACTGCACTGACAGTACAATTCCAGTTTCTCTGTTCAAACCTCTGCAGGCTGCTCACAATATGGAAAGGAATTTAAGGAACATGTTTTTCCTGTGAAGTTGCAGTTTGACTGAAAGTAGGGCAGCAAACACACCACTGGCTGAAAACAGGAGATAAAGAGGCAGCAGAAGAAATAAAAACAGGAGAGATGTCAGCATTATGTCTCCTGTTCAGTGTCCAGTTGTTGCTAAAACACTTCTCATGGTGGTCATTTCGGCCAGTTTAGGTCCAATACTTGATGACAGTGTTACTGTACAGGAGTTCTCTGGTTTGTCTGTGACTCAGGCATGAAATGAGCACGTCACAAGCCTAATTCAGCCACAGTCTGGAAGGAGCCATTACCATGGAAACATTTTTTTTCTTCAACATTGTGACAAGAAACAAGGGAAAGAGAAAGTGGAATTAAAGCAAGTGACAAAAAGTAAATTCAGTTTTGTGAAGGATCAAAAAGAAGCCCCCTTGTTTTTTAACAGTTGATTGATTTGCACTCTGTCTGCTAAGTAAACTGTCAGGTAACCCTCTGGGATTGCTGTTGCCAGTGACACACTTGGCTCCTTTAATTAGATAGCCACCACAGACAGTGCTCTGACAGCAGTGTACTGTCAAAGAGTCAAAGAGGTCTTAAAAGAATAATAGGTGCGTCTGGCTTGGGTCTGTCTTTACATGAAAAGCCCTTTTTTGTTTACAGTGACAGGAAATTAATCTGAATTAGGCTGATAACGTGGAGCTTTTAAACAGTTGTTGTGATGTTCCCTCTGAGCTGTATATTGCTTTTAAACATTTATTAATTACAGTTAACTAGACAGTAGTATTTGCAAAGACAGGGGCTTTCTGAAACAACTGTAAAAGGTTGCAATTTGAGTGATAAGAGCTAAGCACACAGGCATTAATTATGATTCAAACAGCCCTACAACACCACCATCTGCACCAATAATTGATTTTTTATTGATGCAACACTAATCTAAAAACATCATTTTATTTAAACACTTATATGTACATTACTTTTTTGAGCTGCCAGAAAGTCCAAATGGTATATTTTATCAGCCCCAACAACGGACAAAGCAGTGTGAATGCTTATTACAGAGGAACTTGCTGAAAAACAGATGAAATGAGCTAAAAAAAAAATGCTGAAATGTAGCTGAAATAGAAGAACAAGCCTAAATTAGCAGAAGAAAGCAGAAAGAACACTTATTTGCTGAAATAAGTTTAAATAAGCAAAGATTTGTACAAAAAATTAGGAAATTAGCTAAAAAAAAGAGCTGGAATTAGCAAAAAAAAATTGCTGAAAAGTAGCTGAAAGGCAAAAAGAATTTTAAACTTCCAGAAAAAGCAAAAAGAGCTGAAATTTAGCATAAAACAGCTAAATAGTAGCTGAAATAGCAGAAAAAGCTGAAACTAGCATAATTAAACTGAAAAAATAATTAAGCTGAAAGGAGTATTACAAGCTGAAACTATCAGAAAGAAGTTAATTGGGCTGAAAGAAGCAGAAATTACCACAAAAAATTTTGAATTTATCTGAAAACAGACAAAATTAGCTAGAAAATACTAAAAAGGTAACAGAAACTATAGAACAAGCTTAAATTAGCAGAAGAAAGCAGAAAGTACACGATTGCTGAATTAGGCTGAAAGAAGCAGAAATGAGCACAAAAAAGTGGAAACTATCTGAAAAAAGCTGACAATAGCTACAAAATCCCAGCTGGAAAGAAGCTAAAAAAAATAAAAAACAGAAAGAAAATTAAATTACCAGAAGAAAGTGGAGAGAGCACATTTTTGCTGAATTTGGCTGAAAATGTTTGAAATTAGTGCAAAAAATGTGCAATTAGCTGAAAAGGCTAAAATTAGTATAAAACAGCTAAAGTCGCAGAAATAGTAGAAAATACTAAAACTTCTAGAAATAAGTTGAAAGGAGCATAACAAATTAAATCAGCAAAACAAAGTTAGAAGAAGCACACACATGTTGTAGTTAGCAGAAAGAATCTGAAAGGAGCAAAAAACAGCTTAAAGCAGCTGAAAGTAGCTGAAAAAAAAGTTTGAATTTGCACAAGGAAGCTGAAAGGAGCTGAACCAGAACAAAATGTGAAAGGAGCAGTGTAAACAGATCTAAAGATTTGAAGGATGTAAAATGAGCTCAATTCATTTCACATGAGGAAAAAAGTGGCAGAAAAGGTTAAATATGTCAAAAAGCTAAAGTTTCATTAATACCAAAACTCATAGCAGGACTGTCCTGAAAAAGCTGAATGTTTTGATATTATGATTTGTTGAAATGGCACAAGAAATGTGGAACAAGAAAGATGCTGAAAAACGTTTGGAAGAAAAATGGATCACAGTGGTGTGAATGCTTCATAAGCATCCACACAATCTGTACAATTATCTGTACAAGTATTATTTGTGGTGTTTTTATAACAGTTTTGTTCACATAAAAACCTAGTTTCTATAACTAACTGAACGCTGCCTTCCAACCCCGTGTTCAGACACAAATGCATCATCCAACAGAACAGACATTTGCTTCAGAGTTGTTGCTCAGTTGGTGTGACTCATGAAGAGGCCAGAGCTGTGACCTTGACAAGTTTCTCCTTCATCGCAGAGCCAAAAGTGTATGTTGCATGAAAAGTGTCAGATTCCATATGTTAGGAGAGCGAGGCACACTGTTGGCTTTAGCAGGAGGTGAAGAGGGTTGCACAACATCATGGTGGACTTGACTCACAGCAACAGAAAGTTACACTTCATTTCACCTACAGTATATACAAATCTGATGAAGCTTGACTCACCAGTCCTGCACAGCACCGAAGGACTCCTCGTTGGTGATGTCGTACATGAGGATGAAGCCCATGGCTCCACGGTAGTAAGCTGTGGTGATGGTTCTGTAGCGCTCCTGGCCTGCAGTGTCCTACACAAAGACAACACGACTTAAAAGAGCTGCTGGACTGTCAAACTCAGCAATATGGACTTAAACCCTGTACAGCACAAACAGATGCACAACAACACTGTTAATAAGCAGACACTGTATTTATTAATATGCTGACATTCACACATAAAAACGATAATCATCTTCCATTGTGCACATAATCTGGAAACAATCATTTTACTAATTGCCTTGCTGACTTTGCATTGATAACGCACCAAGAGCAGCACCTCAGTGTTGCTTGATAGGTCTGACATTTTTGCTCAGTAAAATAATAATTTGGCTCTGTTAAAAGGCTCAGCAGTGCAGTATTAAAAGCTTAGCTTGTGACATGTAATTCACAGGAAATGGTCTAAATATAGAAGTTGAATTATTTTAATACAGAGTAGCTGTGCACTGCTGTTGGAGATAAGATGACAGAAATGTCTCAAAGCCAAACAATAATAGATAATGTCAGGACAAAATGCTAAAGCGAATGGGAAGAAAACGTTTGTTCACAGTTGTATTTCTTATTGATTTTTTTTTCTTCTGATTATTATCATTGAACTGTTCAGTAGAATTAAACAAAGCTCGATCATGTTGTACGTTTACAGCATTGTTCTTACACCCACAACAAGTGTGTTTCCAGGCTTCTGGGACTCATGTCAGAAGACTTCTGGCTGCTCCACTTGGCTCCTGTTAAACAGACGCCCAACAGGCAGCTCTGGATTGTGTTCCTTTGCGTTCTGTTCATCTGCACATGGCGGCAACTGTGCGCCTGTTATAGCCAGAGGACAAATCTGACCTTCCACTTCACAGAAATGGAGCTTTCAGTCTGCACAGCTTCCACTCACAAAGCACAGCTACAGCCTTCTGTCAGTTTATAGCAAAAACAAACTGTACTTGCATATTTGCTAATACTCATCTTAATAGTCCAGTTCATACACAGGCCATCTGAGCACATTATTTAATCTTCTTGTCTGGATTTGAATGTAATTTCTCAGCTAAGTCCTTAGCATAGCATTCTCAGCCTGTTTCTGCCCACCATTTTGCTTGTGCTTAGTTAAAAGGATAGAGTGGAAGCAAGGAAAGGAGAATCTGCTTGAGTCCTGAAAATTTGAGCACTTTGAAAAGCATTGCATGTAGCTGCAAGCTCAGCAGAAATCAGCCGAATCAGCTGATGACTGACTGGTGAGAAAGTGAGCAGAGACAGAAAGTTGAAAAAGAAAAAAAGAAATCAGCTTTAGGTGTGCATCTGGTTTTTAACGACCTAGCCATGCATTTGTGTTCTGTTCAGCAGTCTCATTTAATTACAGGAACAGCTTTTATATATTATGATGTGGGTCCACCACAAGGACTCGCGCCAATAGTCATCACCTTAAAAGGCCACTTAGTGCATGTCTCAGCTCACTGTGAGCCCAACTAAAAGAGACAAGCCAATTATCTGGATGTAAGGGCAGTTCTTTTCCCTTCTGAATATGCTCGTCTGTGCTGATGATAAACACATTATTCTGATTATCACTCGGCGTTCAACGCCAAGTTTTCACATTTTGATGTGAGTGCCTCTTCTTCAGCTATTTTTTTTGCCAAGAAAACACCAAACGTTTGGCTAGTTCTTGTAAAATGGTGAAAAAATAGAGCTAAACCTTCATATTTAAATATACCAATGAGGAAGAAAATAGAAGACAAGAAAATGAATTATTTTATTAGGAGACAATCTGCCTCTACAGCTCCAGTGGACTCCTAATTAAACAGATTCTGCCGTTTCCCACATGTTGTGGAGAAGGTGTTGTTTCCTGCGTTCGTCTCTGCTGTGCTGCACCGACACTTACTAATTTCCTGTCAGTAATGTTGAGATTTCCATCTGTCTCCACACTTAGATCACAGCATTCAAATACAATATAGCCTTTCCTGAGTTTTTACTGAGTAGATAAATCCCTCAGCCTTATGTAAAACATGGTTCAATGACTAAGATCATCCTGAAGTTTAGTTTTTGCACATGTGTCAAATAATGTGCTAAATTTTAACTGAGACAAATTTCAACTCTTACACTGACCTTTAAACATGTTGCCTGTGAAGCTGTAGATATTCTTAATTGTTCTGTGAATCCTCAGGATACGAATGGCCAAGACTATCACAGCATACTAAGAAATATATGATATATCCCACAAGCCAAAACACTGACTTGAACCGAATAAATGCCTCGACAAGCCCCTTTTTATTAATGCCAAATACCTACTGCCGTCTAGTCCCAAACTGTCACAGTCCTTGACACATATTGATCAATGCAGAAACGCATGAGACATAATGAGCTCAGGACAATGAATGATGGTCTTTCAGTGACAGGAATCACTCAACAGGGGCACAATGGCTAAAAGAAGAAAACAGAAACAAAAAGTGTTGATTCTCCAACTTTTTAGCTTTAGAACTACAAAATAACCGAGGTGGGAACTTGCAACCCCAACTATCTTTTAGTCATGGTAAGCAATCATTACAATTGGGCCAATTAAACAAGGGTTATAATGATAAAAATAAGAATTGTGTCATTTTTATTGAGTAACACTTTATATCTCTCATAACAATTACCAACAACTGTGATTACCAATTATTTTAAATGTAATTTTGCTTCTAGTAGTCATCGCAAGACTCTTAACTTGATGTTTTGTAGTGGGGTCCCGACTCCAAATTTTAGAACCACAAAAAAACCCTTT
The DNA here is from genome assembly GCF_014905685.2 of Nematolebias whitei. Lineage (NCBI taxonomy): Eukaryota > Metazoa > Chordata > Actinopteri > Cyprinodontiformes > Rivulidae > Nematolebias > Nematolebias whitei. The sequence goes on from NC_056505.1 coordinate 16,242,207, forward strand.
CTTCCAGACAGTTGTAGCAAGTAAACGTTCACCATTTCGCTAAATCAATTAAAATTTAAAAACCTATACAGGTTTATATATTTAAAATGCATAGTCAAATGTATAAACATCAAGTAGGCTGAAGCTGGGGTTGGTTTGTCAACGAACATTTTGTGGCTCACTTCTGAATATTGAACGCTCGAAAGCTATTTCATACCCAGATCTGCAGTTTGATCCTCTTGTCGTTTTTGTACACCGTCTTCACTTTGAAGTCGATGCCCACTGTGCTGACAAAGGCTGAAGTGAAGGCATCGTCGGCGTAGCGGAACAGGAAGGACGTTTTACCCACGCTGCTGTTGCCAATGATCAGCAGCTTGAACATGTAGTCAAAATTCTGGTCTCCCCCTTCTCCTTTCCCCTTGACATCCTGAGTGGCAGCCATCTGCAGAAACAAAGAAGGCGTTTTACTCTGCTCTGTGGGTAAATGAAAATAAGAACATGCATTATGATGTTTTCTCAAATTTGCTGACGGGTTTGTTAAATTCCTTCCTATAGAAAAGCCATGTCAGGATCTGAATCAAGTTTGTGTATGCATGCTAATAAAAAAAAATAAAAATAAAATAGTCCAAACATTTTGTTCAGAACATACAGGCTTGTTGTAGGCCACAGATCAGAGGTGACAGAAGGCTGCGTCAGGAAAGCAGCATGAGAAACACAGCAAGCTGTTGTAATAATAAGCATTAGATAACAAGCTGCGGTTTTTTTTTTTAAATGATATAATCCCTGCAATCTAGTGATTCTTTTATTGATGTTATAACTTACTTAGCTAAAATAAATTAGGCTAAGACTGGGTGTTTTTAATGCAGAGGAGGAAATATTGTTTTTTTAATGTTCATAGTGGCCTTCTCTGCAGCCTACATACCCCCCCCCCCCCC
>NC_056505.1:16243520-16262759 GCF_014905685.2 Nematolebias whitei
AATCAATCAACCTTTATTTATACAGGTAAATCCCATTAAGCCTCGAGGACTCATTTACAAGAGAGACCTGATTTCAACAAAGAAAGATGACAACAATGGACAACAGCAACAACAAAACAGTTATAAAAAAGCATACTACAGTTTTTTTTTTTGTGTGTGTTTTTTTTTTTAAACAAATAGGATGGCTAAAAGGAAAAGGTAACAAAACAAAAAACAGCTAGATTCCAAGACAAATGTAGAAAACTAAAAACAGAAACATGTCAACATTGGTCCCTGCCAGGTGTCCAACATATATATAGTGTCACGTACATATACATATATCTATCAAGCTCTCATTTGTTCATCGTTTTAATTGTTTATGTATGGTTGCAGTTCATAGCCTGAAAATCTGTTAGTTTCACAACAATTTATACAGAATAATTCATTGAAGAACCACCGCTCAACATGAGGTCAGCTGATGTATCATGAATGCAGACATCTGACAGGGCGGGGCTAATTCCCGGACATCTAGTGCGCCTGCGCAGTAGAGTAGAGGAGAGGGGCGTGTCAGCAGGGCGGGGCTAATTCCCGGACATCTAGTGCGCCTGCGCATTAGAGTAGAGGAGAGGGGCGTGTCAGGTAGGCCCGTCTAGTGTGAGCGTTGTTGTTTTATGTCGTTTCTTCGAACATTTCCACGCTCGTTTCAGTGAGTGTTGGTTTCTTCTCTTGCACGCGTGTGTGTAAGATCTCTGCAGTTTCTTCTGCAACGAGTGAGTTGGGATTTATGACACTAAAGCTCTGTCTTTGGAAATGATCCGGGTTTGTTGTGCTCCTGTGTGCATATGAAAATAATAATTATATGCAGATATGAGACATGAGCTGAGTTGAGGTTTTTTTTTTTGTTTTTTTTTTTGTTTTGTTTTTTTTACTGGATTTGCTCAACGTACTCTGTTATACTTGCAATATTAAAGTTTTGTAGAAGGTGTTTATGACAGAAAAGGTCACTGTAGCTCCATCTGCTGTTGGTAAACAAGCACATGGGGGCTACTTTGTGCTCCGTTTGACTGACGTTTCCAAATAAAATGTAGTTTGGCATCAGATAAATAATTTTACCGAATAAATTCAATGATAATTTGATATTCTGCAGCTCTTCTATGTTTAGGGTTGTGCCTTATTGGTTTAGTTTTAAAGTAGAGAAGGACAAGATCTCTTGAGTGCAGTCTGTAAAAACTGTTTAAATTTAATCAATGAAGTTGCTGTTGGAATTTGCACTCAGTTTATTTGGGTATACTGTAACATAACCGATATTTTCTGTCAAACAGATCTAAACCTAATAACTGAATCACAATTTAAAGAAAAAGTGACGTTTCAAAGAAATTCTTACATTTAACTATTTTTTACTCCCCTTAAAAATGTGCTTGTAACTTTTCAAGCATTTGTCAATTTGACCTATTTTTCCATAATTTTAGGTAAATAGTAAGATTACATAGTTTGCTTAAATAATTCAACTTTAAACAGAAGAAACACTATACATCTTTTGATCTACTGATATATTCAAAATAAGGTCATTTTTGACTAAATAGAAAAGTCATACCCTTTAAAATTACCATTAAACTTAAATTTTAGATTTCTTCAGAGCCCATTTGATAAATGCTTCCAGCAAATTGGCCAAATGCCGTTGAACAGATGTGGCCAAATTTCTTGGTGTCTGTGGTTCTGAATCATAGAATTTCTATGATAGAAAAGTTCTTTATTTTTTTAATAAAATGAACAAAACATCAGTCCGATTCTAGTTCATCTCTGTTCTCAGAACTTTTGACAACAAGAATATCTACAAACGTCCATTTTGAAGACACTTCGTCATCTGTCACTGTTATTCTGTTATTCCCGTTTTATTCATTTGTCGTTTGAGTGTTTGCTACGAGTCCTATTTTATGTTATTTATTTATGTAATTTGGGAAATGACAGTCCCGTTCTTGAAAAGCTTTCAGGTTAAAACTCAACAAAAAAGCTCTTTCCCCATTTTCAACCACTCGGTGCCCAATGTGTGCTTCAGCTTTGTGTCCTGCGAAAAGAACAGAGACTTCAAAACACAAAGTGGCACCTTTGACTTTAAAAATACTCCTACAATCTTCTAAGTGCTTTTTTTTCCCCTGATTTTGAAAATTGCTGTATTTTTCCAGAAGCATTAAAGCAGCCACACCGTGTAACAGAACCTTTGTGTTTTATTGACAATGATTTTTTATTTTTTATTTTTTATTTTGTGGACGTCATTTTATTGTTTGTTTGTTTTTTCACAAAAAGCTTTACTTTGCTTTTATTCCCCATTGAACCATATCCTAATTTTTAAAAAATCTCACCTATTTTGATTGTTGTTTTTTCTGAGCATGACTAATGTATGTGACTCTTTCCTCATTTTTATCCCACGAGTTAAATCAAATTAATAAAAAAAAAAAACTCTTTCCATCCAATATTATGTTCACTAAGGTATTTTATCTGTTCTCGAGTGTGCTTGAACATGATATTAAGAACACAACAATTGCTGTCCAAAAAATCCTTCTTTCAAACAATTCTTCCTCTTTGTTTACCAAAGGACCTTGTGACTTAAAACTTGTATGAACTTACTCTACCAAATCAGTCTCATTAAAAGCAGAACACTTTGTGTTTTTAATCCTAATCCAGCCATAAATGCACATTGTGTAATGGAGGACTCGATTGAGATGATTCTACAGGAGCACTGTGGGGTCTTCCCCACCAACAGACCCCATCCTGTCCTGTCGGCGTGCACAGCAGCTCTGCTCACCGGCCTGTACGGAGTGTGGAGCATGTTCACTGTGCCCGGCTTCCGCAAAATCCCCTGGAGCCTCAAGGTACAGCACATTTCTTGTAGAAATATTTTGTTATGATTATTTTGCCTGTTGTGCCTTTCTTTTACTCCTTTCCAAACTTAAATGCATGACTGAAATCACAGAAATTCATCTAAAACACAACTTGACTTGCACGTTAACAGTAATTTGCTTATTTAATTTGTGTAGTGCTAGCAACAATTGTAGGAAAAGACGAAAGTGGTAAGTCTTTAATCAAAATACCGGTATATCCTTTTTTTAATGAGGATCTGCACCATCAACCGGAGAACTTTAATCTGCAGTGCACTGAGATTTATTCTGCTAAAAAAATAGTACTGCTTTTGCTAAAACATACTGCATGATTGTTAATTTTATTGTGTTGTTGTTTACGTATGTTGCCAGTTCTGCTGTATAATGAAATAAAGCATGCTCAATTAAAAGTAGACTAGCATGGTGACAGATTGAAGTGAGTTTACCAGCTACATGTCTTTTGGATTTTGTCATTGAGATTTTGTGAAGCAGTTCTGCTCACGGTGACTGGGAGTTGATACTCAAGGTTGTAATCGAAGCAGAAAACTGTTGAATGATGAGATATATTGATGTGAGGCAGTTGGGAGTGGGAAACATGTTTTATATTGTATTAAACTTGGTTGCAGTGTGTTACTTTCTATCTAACTTAATTTCTATATGAGACTAATTCAATGGCTTTAATATCTTATTTGAGCTTAAATTGCTATAACAGCAAGGCAGTGTTTACAGTAATTACTGTTCTTCCTGTCTACCTGCTGTGTCTTCTGTGGTTCAGGTCCCATATTTGCCCTCCAGCAGAGATCAGACGCAAAACGTCATGAAGCTGCTTCAAGGGCGAAGAGGTCACCTAGCAGATCTGGGATCTGGAGATGGACGACTGGTGAGTGAGAAGTACCGTATGTTGAGCACTATACGTCACTCCGGAGTAAAAGTCGCATCAGTCAAAAAATGCCTAACGAAGAGGAAAAAACATATATAAGTCGCTTCGGTGTAGAAGTCGCATTTATTAGATGTCAGTTGCTACGTTTACATGGATATAAGTAATCCGATTAAATGGCCGTTCAGAATAAAAATGTGCCATGTAAACACCCCGTTCAGGTTATTTTTTGTTTATTCAGCGCGATCCGAAAGAATTTGTCATCAGAACGAAACAGGTGGTTTACGCCGATTCATAACCCAACGGTTTCCATGTAAACGCTTAATCTGTTTGTTTTTTTCCGATCGTGAAAAACTGACCTGACTGCGCATGTGTGACCTATGTCATTTCCACCTGGCTAATGCTAATAATATTAGCATGTCGGGGAACTCAAACTGGTCGGTGAGCGACACGTCATCTACTAGAAACTTTGAAAGAGCTCAAAATGATCTGCATCACCTGTAGCTCAGTCAGGGAGTGCAGGAACGTCTCCACCATCATTAAAACATGTCGCGAGTCCATTTTGGGCACTCAGCTTTGTTTACGTTCGTCACGGAAGTAAACCGGAAGTAGAACTTCTTCTTCGGTGGTTTTGTTAAAGAGAGTTTACCACTTTGCACATGTCAGTACTTCTGTTCAGAACAAAGCCCACTGCATGTAAACGCTCGTCATAAATGGATTGTGCCCATGCAAATGATACGTTTGAATTATTTAATCTGAAAACATGTCAGTCCGGTCAAAGAGTTTTGCGCATTTAAACATAGCTACTGCTGACCCCCGGGAAACGTGGGCCGGTGTTGTGCCAAAAATCGATTGGCGGCCGCGGGAGCGCATATGGGAAGACTCGCTGTTGCAGTTCTTCAAAATTGAACAAGATTAACACCTGAAAACAGTTATTTGTTTGCTCGACATTATAGCAAAGGTGTTTCTCAGTTTAACCTTTCCTTTATAAATGCACTTTAATGGTCAAAACGGCTTCATATCGCCTGGGCGGCACAGCGCAGTCACGTCACACTGAGAACAGTCAGTCCCGGTCGGCAGCCGTGCCCCATTCGTCTGCCACCGAAGCGGGGAGGAAGGGTGCAGTGAGGCTCATGGTCCGCGGCCCCGGGAGGTGGCGAGGTGCAGGCGGGGGAGTGCTGTGGAGCTCACATCAGTAGCCACGGGCTCTGCAGCGTTCCTCCACAGCCGGAGCAGTTCATGTTCGGTTTGGTTCACATCAGTATGAATGAACATTTAACGTGTCAATTAAAAATTGTGTCATGAATAGGCAAAAAAAAAAAAAAAAACGTATATAAGTTTCTTCGGACCATACGTCGCAGGACTGGCCAAACTATTAAAAAAACAGCGACTTATAGTTCGGAAAATATGGTACCACTTTTAGAGACAATCTAAGTATTAAATTGTGTAACGACAAACGGGACTGAGCATTAAATTTGAGCATGTTCGGGATTTGTGTTACGTTTAGTTGTGTTGTATAATTTTCAGGTGTTTGCTGCCTCCACTGCTGGGTTTCAGTGCACAGGGTTTGAGATCAACTCCATTTTAGTGGCATATGCCAGGAGCAAGGCCTGCTGGAACGGAGTCCCCTCCAGACAGGCAACATTTGTTAAAAAGGACTTCTGGAAGGTAAAACGTGAACAAAATGTGCTCCCATTTGATTTGAACAAAGTCCCAACTGTCTCGCTCTTTCGCCACAGACTGATTTGTCTTCCTACAACAATGTGACGGCGTTTCTTGCTCCGGGAGTGGTAAGTGTTTGTCTCGGGAATTATCTTCTTCTTTCGCAGCAAAACATTTGTCGCTGTACATCTTTGCAACTGGTTTGCAGATGGAGTTGCTGGGAGAGAAGCTTTTAAAGGAGCTTCCCGAGGGAGCGCTCGTCATCGCCTGTCGATTCCCTTTCTCTGACTGGCCCCAAAAGTCCTGCGTTGGCTCAGGACTCGATCAGACTTTTGCGTATGACATCAGCAGCGTGCGCACACATCTGAGAACGGCAGCAAAGTAAGTCCGAAGTGTTGTCAGGGCGGTTATCCTCACTGCGCTGTTCTCTTTTTGTCAAGGACGAAAATGGTTTAATGATCGTATCATTTAAAGACAAAATGATCCTGTTGAAAGATTTCTTCGAACGCTGTCAGACTAAAAGGGTACTTAGAGTCTTGAATAGCAGACTGTGTCATACAGCTGATGTTCTGTCTGTAAAGGCTCTCACCAGCCATTATCTAATGTATGTCCTTATGATGTGGATAAACTAATTACTTGCACTATCTGACCGTTCAAGGTTGCAAAAATAAAGAGGTGGAGTAATTTGCACTTTATTCCACAAAGGGGTTATTTATTTAATATGCTCATGGCTACCAGGAAAATCTAAAACATTATATTTTGTTGTAAATGTTGACCGTTTTTTTTTTATTGAAGAAAACAATATTATGCGTATAAAATTTGTCAGTTGTCCAATGAACAATGTTTGTGTTTCATTTTAAAGCATTTTTGGCTCATTTTATGCTCTCGTTTTAAGTTGATTCCATTGAAACGCAACACAATGGAAGATTTTACCAACTTTATTTAACAGAAGGGCTTTTGGGTGTTTACCAGTTACCCCAGTTTTCTTTTCAGTGACATGACTGGACTGCATGCAGGCAGTTTTGTTCTGTGTCCATATTGTGCTGAAATAAAAGCTTTTCCTGAAAAATACACCAGGTAAAAAGGGTGAACACATCGCTTTATATTTTGTCATGAATTAGGCGTTCTGACATGAACAAGTTACTCGTCTTGTTGCAGATAATTTAAACTGTGTGCTGATACCTGGGTCATACAACACAGTGACCGCGGCGCAGATATTTTATTTCTTCTGCAGAGAAAAAGATTGTGTTGGAGCAGTAGCTGAATCAAATAAAATCTACTAAATGGAGGAAAATAGCTTTGTTACATAAATCTGTTTTTTCACAGAGATACTTTTAAAAAAAAGGTACAAATTATATTATATCATGCTTTGTATGGTTGACTTTATAATGCTTTGTCAGGATTTTTATCCCTGATTAATATATAAAAAATATGTGTTTAAGAAAAGCTTTTGCACAAATCGCAGCATACTGAAACAACAATTTAAAAACAATTAAATCAAAATAGAATTTAAAAAAGAAAAGCTGATTTTAATTTAGCAGGCAAAACAATACATTTTATTTCACTCTTCAACTTTGGCGAGATGTCAAAGTTGGAGGTCTAGTCGCGGTTACAACCTGTGACAACGCTCAAGCTTTTGACAACTTTTAATCTCCAACGCTTTGCTGACTGAGCTTGAAGCCTAAATGCCCATTTTTACAAGAGGAGGAGTTTGTCCAAATTTGACAATAATAAAGCTCCCAAATGCATCTTTGACCACGTTTGTCGTCAGCGTGTGGCACGGGGGCTGCACAGCTGCAGAAAGAAAAGCTTTGCAGAGAGCGGTGAAGGCTGCACAGAAGACTGTTAGAGTCAGCCTCCCCACCATCACGAACATCTACACCTCCAGATGCAGGAAGAGGGCCACCTGCATCACGAAGGACCCCACTCACCCAGCACACTCACTTTTTGTCCCGCTCCTCTTAGGCAGAAGGTTGCGGACCATTAAGTGTAGAACCACTAGACTGAGGAACAACTTCTAACCTGAAGCTTTTAATCAGGAAAATCACTGTAATGCCACTTCAGTTGCTGATATGCAACTTATCTGTGCTGCTGATTATCCATGCTGCTGATCTCATGCTGCTGAATTCATTCATACCCATCTACTCACTATAGACTCATGTTCAGACTGCTGTTTAATACACCATATTATTTTACATTATTTGTGTTTATTACTTAGATATCTTAGCATACCGTTTAGCATTTGTTTAGCATATATCTTAGATCCGTTCCTTTTTATATTTTATATTTTTGCTATTTTTGGGTGTGACTGGGACCCTGAGTACACAATTTCGTTCCACCTCATGTACCATATGTGATGCAAATGACAATAAAGAAACTTGAACTTGCTTTCAGGTGCATGCGCACCAAATATCAGACCTATAAGTGAAAGTAGGCCTTCCTGCTGCAAAAATAGGAGGCACTGTTGAGCCAATTTGCCACGCCCACTTTTGACACCCTTACAAGATTGACATTTTCCACTTACTTTCAATGGTCCTAATTATTTTACCATCCCAAATACAATTGATTTGGCACAAAAACAATAATATAAAAAAGAATGAATACTTATGATATCAAGAGGACTTCATTATCGCTTGCAGTTCCCGAACCTAAGAATGGGCAGTTCATATCAGAGCTTTGTCTATACTCGAGTGTCTTATTAAGAGGGGTGAGGTGGGTAAAGCTGTGCACTCACAATCAGTTTTCTAACTGACCATCTGACATGTGCAAAAGGCATCGATACAAGGTGCATCCGTTAAGCTCACTACAGGAGTCACGATGTCTCAAAGCCAAATAAATGGAAAGTAGATTAAAAAAATTGACATTTTCCAAACCAAATGGAATGAAAAGCAACCAGTCAAAGCAAGTGTTACTGTGACTGAAGAATACAATGTGAAAAGACATTACATAACAAATCGTGCCTCCTTTCCAACAAGTCTTTTCACCAAGTCTGTGACAGCGCCCTGCAAGTAGATTGGACCTCCACCAAACAAAAGCAACTTTTTTTGTTCGTTTTGTAGCTCAAAGCCAAGAGAGATGAAATGCTTGCTGTCCTTGGTGAAGGCGTATTTTCACAAAAGATGCATGTGGCCCTCAAACCAACATTCTTGCACCTAAAACTGAACGGCTCTGGTAGACAAGAAAGCAAGCGTAGATTTTACCTCTGCTGTAAGCTTTTTTTGGCTTTTCCCTCTTCAGGGGTCACCACAGTGAGCTACCATCCTCCATCTCTCTATGTCCTCCACATCCTCTCTAACTGCATCCATATATCTCCTCTTTGTTTTTTTTTCCTGGCAGCTGCATTTCTAACATCCTTCTACCAACATACCCACTGTCCCTCCTCTGGACATGTCCAAACTGTCTCAGTCTGGCCTCTCTAACTTTTATCTCCCAGTTGTTCAACCTGTGCTATCCCTCTGATGATCTCATTCCTAAGCTTATCCATCCTTTTCACTCCTAAGAAGAACTTCAACATAATTTCTGCCACTTCCAGTTCTTTCTCCTGTCTTTTTTTTTTTATTTTTTTTCCTTCTATGCCACTGTCTCCAGACCATACAACATAGCTGGTGTCTGATATGAAAGTCATGGCGCAACTGAACTGATCAGGGTCAGAAATGTCCACCGGGGGGCGCTAGAGCTTCAAACTGGCTTTGGTGCAGAAAAGGATTCCTGCACAGAATAAAGCCCATGTTTCTCATGATAAACGTGCAAAAACCATTGGAGCAAATGGAGCAGACATGCTGTGAAATGCCGCTTTTACATAAATATATGTTCAAGCTTCTCAGGTTTGTAAAAAAATATATATACTACAGAAAACAAACCGCTCTTCAGTGTGAAAATCAACACAAATCAGAGTCAAAATCTCTTCATTAAATGCCAGCGTTCATCTCAGTGTCGTCATCAGTCTGAACACGAGAGCTGATCGATAAGTTGCAGAGCTCGTGCTCCGGTTTCATGGAGTGACGTCAGAGAGAGGGCGGCACTTAGGAGGAGAGGAGGGGAGGGGCTCGGGCGTATAAAGCCTCACAGAGCAGGTCTAGTGGTTTCATTCAGAGTGCGGGACTAGAACCAGCATCCTAATGGAAATAAGTAAGAACAGCGTCCTCCAGCAGACCAACAGCAGCAGTATGTCTGAGGCCACGCAGAGGTCCTGCGAGCCCCGCCGGAAGAAAGCGGAAGACCGCAGCGCGCCGTCAGAAATGGCTCGGATAATCACCGACGCTGCCACCGGCAAGTGCTACTGCCGCGGGAAAGTTTTGGGAAAGGTAGCGCAGAGCCTTCAATTTGATTTATTTACTTCTCCGTGGATTTACCTCACAACAAGAAGGGCTAAGAGTGTTGTTTACCCCCCTTTTATTATATTCTCCTCCCAGGGAGGCTTTGCCAAATGCTACGAGATGACGGACCTCTCCACGGGGAAAGTTTACGCCGCTAAGATCATCCCTCACGCGCGCGTCTCCAAACCTCACCAACGGGAGAAGGTAAGAGCGCGCGCGCGCGTGCGCCCCGGAGCAAAGCGTGCACCACAGAGACTCGCAGTCGTGTTGATTTTATATTTGGTTTTCGTGCAGATTGACAGAGAAATCGAGCTGCACAGAGCCCTGCACCACAAACACATCGTGCATTTTTATCACTACTTTGAGGACAAGGAGAACATCTACATCCTGCTGGAGCACTGCAGTAGAAAAGTGAGTGCACTGACCACATCTGGTGTCAGACTTTAAAATAAAAAAACATGCCTATATAGCATCTGAAGTCAACCTGTTCAGAAAGTTTTTTTACTGTTTGATTTATTGCATGATAACATTTACAGAAGTACTTATTGGTATATGGTTTCATAAAGCGTCCCTAGTAGATCTTTATTTCTCTGTTTTATTTCTGCAGTCGTTAGCCCACATCCTGAAGGCTCGCAAAGTGCTCACAGAGCCAGAGGTGCGGTATTACCTGAGGCAGATTGTCTCTGGACTAAAGTACCTGCACGAACAGGAAATCCTTCACAGAGATCTTAAACTGGGTAAGGAACATTTGCTCAGCTGTGGGCAACTTTAACTTCTGCTTCATTTTAAAGATGCATGTGCATGGTGGTATATCCATTCCTTTCATCGTTTAATCGATTCCTCTGTGTTTGAGCTGTGCTATGTTCAGCTTTGGATCTCTGGTCGGCTATCAAGTGCTCATCCTTTTCTTGTTCACGTTCCTCCCCCTCAAGGTAATTTTTTTGTCAGCGAGTCGATGGAGCTGAAGGTCGGGGACTTCGGTCTGGCTGCCAAGTTAGAGCCGGCGGGAAACAGGAGGAAGACGATATGTGGGACTCCTAACTATCTGTCCCCCGAGGTGCTCAACAAGCAGGGTCACGGCTGTGAATCAGATGTCTGGGCCCTGGGCTGCGTAATGTAAGTAGGCTGATTTAAAAAATATATATATATTTATATATAAAGATATTATAAATTACAATTGAATAATATCCCATCATGCATTTTGGCAGCAGATGTTGCCCTTATCTTTTTTTTTTTTTTTCTACAAAAAGTGAATTTTGTGAGGATAAAGCGGTGCATTCACTCTGCTGCAGGTACACTATGCTGTTGGGTCGACCCCCGTTTGAAACCACTAACCTGAAGGAGACGTACAGGTGCATCAGAGAGGCGCGCTACTCCCTTCCGTCCTCGCTGTCCCTGCAGGCGAAGCAGCTCATTGCCAGCCTGCTGGCCAAGATTCCAGAAGACCGACCCAACCTGGACCACATTCTGAGGCATGACTTCTTCACTCAGGTTAGGACGCCACCACTTCCCTCTGTCTGCAAATGTCACTGTGTAGGAGTTTGATTGTGACCCCCCCCCCTCCCTCCCACACTGACCCACTTTTGGCGTCTTCTCCACAGGGCTTTAGTCCAGAGCGTCTGCCGCCTAGCTGCTGCCATTCTGCGCCAGATTTCCACGTCTCCAGTCCTGCGAAAAGCTTCTTCAAGAAAGCTGCTGCTGCTTTGTTCGGTGGGAGGAGGGACAAGGTCAAGTACTACGAGACTCTGAGTGAGTATGGAGCATTTAACACGCAGCATATTGGTCCAAAGGTGGCAGCTGCATGCATCTGCTCCAATCGGGCATTAAAACTTGAATTACAACGATCCTACTTTGTTTCTCGCAGATAAGTTAACTAAGGAGGAGGAGATCTACAAACTGCAGCATGACTTGGAGAAAACCGTCATCAGTCAACAGAGCAAAAAGACATCTGAGGTAAGAAAAAGCGAAACGGCACATCGGCCCGAGTGTGGGTTTTACTGCAGGTGCATTAGTCATAAGCAATTAGGCCTGCGAGGATTTGAGCTGCCCCGCTGTGGAGAATCCAGTGAATCACTCGGGAGCAAAACTTTGTTTATTTTCTAACGAGCACAGTTTCAAAACTCCCAACAACAGCACTTATTTTCAACCTTTAAGCCAGCTACTTTGAATCTGTGGGTGACCGCTGAGTCATAGCAGGAAGAAGTGATCTAAACTCGCAGCTTCTAAGCCCTGTCGTCACTCCTTCCCACTTTAGAATGGAAGTCCGCTTCCGCCATCTGGGTGCCCTGTTGCCTTGGCAACAGAGAGTCAGTCGGCGACGACGCAAGATACCATACGTCTGATCGTCAGGGGGAGCCTGGGCAGCTGTAGCAGCAGCAGTGAATGTAAGTACAGAAACGTGACTGATGAGTAATAGTAGAGATCTGCTTGAAAGGTGATTTTTAGTGCTGCACTACATAAATACTCTGTTGTTCCTGAAGGTCTGGAAGATAGCACAACAGGAAGCGTGGCTGAAACTGTTGCTAGCATGTTGAGGGGCTGCCTGGAGAATATGCCTAAAGGTGAGTGCAGCTATTTATCTGCCCTTTAACAGCAACAGGCATGTATTAATGACCGTTAGACCAATAGAAATCTGCAAACATGCAATGAGCTTCTTTAAAGGGTTCATCACAGTTTTCTTTATCCTCCCTGTGATTGTATCCTAACCTCCTTGTCCTCTCGCCGTGCAGCAAATGACACTCCCCAGGCCCTAAATGGCTGCAACCTCCAATGGGTGACTAAATGGGTGGATTACTCCAACAAGTATGGCTTCGGCTACCAGTTATCTGATCACACCGTGGGAGTCCTCTTCAACAACGGCACCCACATGAGCCTCCTGCCAGATAGAAAGTATGCATTATTCTGCTCTTTCACAACACCTCTCTGTTAGGGTGATGTCATCACATTCGACTTGTTCGAGTTTGTTTACACTCCGTTAGCGCATTGATTAGAATCTGGGTCGGTTTAATTTAATCAGACAGGAAATGTCACAAACCGCTCTTTGTTTTGATTTGTGCTTGTCGGCTATAGTTTTATTTATTTATTTATTTTTTCTAATGGATCCTTGTTGGTTTGATCCCCTTTTCAGAACCATTCATTACTATGCAGAGTTGGGCCAGCGCTCTGTCTTTCCTACCTGTGAGGTTCCTGAGCACTTTGTGGGTCAAGTGACTGTGCTCAAGTACTTTTCGCACTATATGGAGGAAAACCTCATGGATGTAAGTGAAATTTCTGGTTTCCCTACCCCATTTTTTTAAACTACATCCCTTTTGTGTTATGGTTTGTTTGTCTTTCCACTCCCTGAAGAATGAAAAACGTTCAAGTTGCAGCCTGCCTGATCCCAGTGTGTTTTTTCAGGGCGGAGACCTCGGTACTGTAACAGACGCACACTTGCCCAGGCTCTACCTGCTGCAGTGGCTCAAGTCTGACCGCGCCCTCATGATGCTCTTTAACGACGGCACTTTCCAGGTAAACTTCCATCACAGAAGACAGAGCTGTCGCTGGGCATGCTCAGTGGAGCAGTAAAGGGATAGTTTAGATTGTTTGAGGTGCGTGTCTGCAATAGATTTGCTGTGGATGGCTTTTTAAATTAGCTTTGTTTTCAGGAAATGGTTTACTTCTGACTGGACTGATGGGCTAACAGCTAGTCCATAAAACTTTTCTATAAATTTTACATTACATAGTTATTACACCTTCAATTCTATGATTATTTTTGTCAGAATAGTTTAGTAATAAACCGCTGTGTATTTTGTTAAATTAAAGTTAAGACGACCGTAATACACTTTTGGTTTATCTTCACTTGAACTAGCTGTTCGTGCTTCGATCCAGTCAGATTTAAGCCATTTTTCTTAATGACTATTCATAACCTTTCACAGACCCCCACTTCTAAATGTCTGAACTATCTCTTTACAGTGCATAGCATGACTCTTTTTTTCAAAAGATAAGAAGATGAGCAGTAAAAGGTCACAATTATAAAAACAATAACAGCCTCTTTCTTTTTTTGTTTCCAAAGGTCAACTTTTACCACGACCACACCAAGATCATCCTGTGTTGCCAGAGAGATGAGTACGTGCTGACGTACATCAATGAGGAGCGCGTGTCCAAAACCTTCCAGCTCAGCTCCCTGCTGACATCCGGCTGCCCCACTGACTTGCGTCAGCGTATGGTCTACTCCCTCAACATGCTCCTGCAGAGGTGCAGCTAAACCTTCAACAGAAACAGCATTTTGAAAAAAAAACAACAAAAAAAAACTGGCAGATCTACTGCACTACCTCGGTGCTGCAGAGAAACGAGGATGCACCGAACTTGTGAAAGATGGACAGACTGCAAGGCTGGACTTCGGTGAAACGAATTACCGCTCCTGCAGCTTTGCACCTTCGTGACTCGGCATTGGTGCGGGTGAAACTACGGCGGAGAGACTGAAAGAAGCCGAGTTTGAAATGTAGCACAATAGATGATGGAAAAAGGGCTGATTTGTATGTTGATTGTAGGATGGTGTATGTTGGTATGAAAGAGGAGCCCAGATGTTTATTCTGGGGTTGAAACAAAGATGATGGGCAGGTAAAGACTATGCTGGGCTGGCTCCAGCTTCGTTATGTACAGCACATACTGACACTGGACTCAAACAGAGCTCAGTTGTAATGTAAATAATGTACAGTGTGTGTCCCAGCCGTCCTCACAGTGTAATATATGAACAAGTGGATGCTGCAGGATTTGGACGTCCATTTGTCGTGAGCCTGCATTCGTCTGAGGGGAGAAGATGTAATATTACGCTTAACTTTTAAAACTGTGATTTTTGTTCTTTATTGACAGCACGTTGAGCTGAGAGGCAGAGATGTGAGAAATGACATAAAAATGTGCTAGAGATCTTTTCAGGACCTCTTAAGAGCCATTGTCACCTTGGTCAAAACAATCTTAAATAACTTATTGTGTAATAAAAGTGCAGTATTTATTTATTTAATAAATAACATGTTTTTTCTAAAAAAAAAATATTTGGAGCATTTGTTCTTTTTCATTTCCTTTGTGTAAATCTACTGCTGTTGTGTTTTCCAATAGTCTTTTCATAAAAACGGATATTGAATGAGTACGAAGAGTTATTTTTTAACTATCCCTGAATATCATCTTAAAAAAAACTAAACAATATTGTCTGGCAATCTATTTAAAACTTAAACATATCTATGCACTCATTGAAGCTGAAGCAAGTATTTTCTTTTGAGGTTACGACCAGACATTGGTGCACTGAGGAGCAATGGATGATGATGATTATGAAGAAGAGATGTTTACAAGGAAGCAATTTAAAGCTGTTGTCGAGCCCTCCTGTCATAAATGGAAGGTAGTGAATATGACTATGAGATGTAGCTGACCTTGTACCACAAACGCACACAGGCGCCCATTATTTCTCATACAAACAATGGCACGGATTGCCAGATATGTAGGCTGGATGGGTGGGTGGTTCAGAAATGTGGAAAGCAAAGACAGAAGCCAAGACGCACACAGACGGTTACAGTGACAGCTCCGGCCAAACTGTGTCACTGATTACATCACCGCTTTTCAGGGAAATGTCACTACAATCATTCTTGAGCATCCTTTCACAGCCACTCGCTGTCGCCATGGAAACGAGCAACCCGCTGACCACATTCATGAGAGCTGGAATTCAATGAAGCCTGCGTCAAACGGACGTGGCGTCGCTTCTCTTCGCTCCACTCGTGACGTGACGAGGAGTCCACAACCGCTGGGCCACTTGTAGGCTTCCACCGACGAACATCTCTTTTGTTCTCTGCAAGTGTTGGATTCAGACCCAAAGCTCCGTAATCCAGGTAGAAAAACTGAACAAAGTAGAATCCGTCCAGAGGACCTGACTTTACTTTGTTAGGTTATGTAATGATGTTTTGAGTCATCCTTTTTAGACGTTCACTCAAAATATCAGCGCTCTTCGGTTTTCAATAATGAATATCTCATGCATAAACACACCCACACAGACAGAAGCAGGACAGGAAGCATCCTACAAGAGGAAGAATCAGGAATTATTCATGACGACACCTCCAGATCTGATTCTGTGTGCTTTCACAATAATGGCC
Organism: Nematolebias whitei; assembly: GCF_014905685.2. Classification (NCBI taxonomy): domain Eukaryota; kingdom Metazoa; phylum Chordata; class Actinopteri; order Cyprinodontiformes; family Rivulidae; genus Nematolebias; species Nematolebias whitei. The sequence continues at coordinate 16,259,347 of NC_056505.1, forward strand.
CCTAGAATAAATGTTTCCTACTGACAGGAAAGATCGTGCTGCTGATGGGGAGTTTTTTTGGCATCCCAATTTTTTTTTTTTCCTTTTAATCATAATATTTGAATAGAAGTGCTGCATCTTTGTTGCACTGATGCACTGGATTCAATAACTTGGAAAAAGCAAGCATATGGAATATATACAGTATATATATTTCACGTGAGTTCCCTCGCTGAGGCGACCCATGAAGAAGGAAGCAGCTGAAAGAAAGTTTTTATTTACAGTATATATACACACATTCAGATTCTGTGCACACGTATACATTTAGCTCACATCAGGAGTTAGTCAGCAAATGTTTGTTTCTGAGCCTTATAGGTCTCATGGGAATCTTTTTTTTGTCCCACTTGTGTTATCACTGTGGACTCCAAGATTGCGAGCGCACCTGATGTTTTATGTGACACAACAATGTGGAACAAGAAATGCTCAATGCTTTGCTAAATTTCTGTTGTAAATGTTGCTGAAGTCTTGTTCATACAGGAAGGCTTAGCCCTGGAATGAACAACAAAGGAGATCTTTGTGACTACACCGTGGAAGTCTTGAGACATCCCTACATTTCTTAGTAATTTACTTCCAAGGAATCAAAAGTTCTCGTGATCTTATAAGTATTTTTAACAAATTATTGTTTGGCCAATTTGTAGGTTATTCAAAGGCTTTCTTTTGATTTTGTCTGCTTTTTTCTTGATCATTTCAGAGAAATGCTGTTGTGTTGTCAAGCCACTGACTAATGAATCATTTACACATAAAAGGCTTCTAAGCTCAAGGGATAGATCCACGTTCTATTTGCACAAAAACTAGGGAACGAAATCTGTTGAATCATTGCTTTGTTAGCGGCCTGCAATAACGACACAATCTATGCCTTTTATAAACTTAATTAAAAGAAATCGCACATGCATGGTTTGAAAGACAAAAAAGTATATTTGTAGCACCAACAAGGTGATTCGCAGACGTATTAGCTGAAAACAAAAAAGTCCTAAAAATTAAAAACAGGGGCCTTTTGTTCTTGTTTTGCTATTTCACCAGGAAGCTTTCTCAGTTTCACATCAATTTGCACCCTACTGAATTTCTCAAGTGAACCGACTGACCCTCATGAGGGAGGGGTGTGAGTTCAGTTCTCATAAACATAGCAACTAGTGCAGTTTTGGAGCCTCAAACTCTGCACTTATCAGTTTGTATCTTGTTTTTTTTTGTTTTTTTTTGTTTTTTTAATGCAACTCTTGGGATTGTCATGTCCTGGATGGCTGAGAATCTATACAAACACACTCAGATCCCTTTTCAGGTCTTTGCTGGATTTTTGTAGATAATTCTTAGGCTTGATACTTTTTTTGGCTTACTTGTCTTGTTTTCATGCACAAAATATGGTGTAAGTTGCAAAAAGGGGACCTAAAAATGACAAAAAAAGCATCCAAAGTCCAGAACAGTTAATGAACTACTACTGAAAATCACTTTAACATATTGCAAGAAAGTTTTGCTCCTTGGATCATAAAGAAATAGGTGATTTCAAAATACTTGTGCAGCCCTTTATAATATCACATTTTCCATAAGCGAAAGTGTGAGTCAGTTTGCTCTTAAAAGTCATTGTAGGCACTTGCTGCAAGGCAAAACAAGAAGCTTTGATATACACACACATACACACACTGGGATGCACTTGAGGGATTACTAGGCCTTTGCATATCAAATGTCAGCACTCCTCCTCCTACTCGTTGGACAAAAACAGATGAACCGTGCAAGGAGTTTGGATGAGAGCAGTTTTGCACATTTTCAGCTTCTACATCCTTTAGACTAGAGAAAATTTCCCAAACCCACATAGTTTTTTGTAAAATGTAAGAATATGTGCTTCTTTAAAAGTGATCAAATTAGATGTCACGTTTAGTTCCCCTGCAGGTGTTCAGAAATGTTTAGGGTACTAATGAGTCACCATAGTAGAGGGGGCGGCCACTTCATGCGACAGTCATGCTTTCTTCCTGCAATTTCCTACAATCAGCTCCCTGATTGCTCCCTGAAAAGATCCTTTTTGTGTCTAAAAAAAGAAGTGCGCATATTTGTTAAAACAGTTTTTGCTTCATTTTTGCATCAAAGACTTGTGCCAGTCTAAAACATAAAGGAAAGAAAGATGACGGATAAAAACAGCCTCACAAAAGCAAACATCCAAGGTGATATTAATCTCAGTTGTGTTTGCTTCCAGTGCATTTTGAAAGGCTGGGTTTTAGAACACAGGTGCCAAATCACCATAAATACAGTACCTTCCTGAGTTTATTTTTAACATGTTTCATATGAATAATGTTCTCCTCATCCCCAACATCGTATTCATCCCTGCCTCTAACTCACTCTGTTTACTGTGTCCACCTGTCCTGTTCTTTAATTCACTTGTCATTTCATAAATGCTTTGGCTCCATGTTTTATTGAATGCATTCAATTGCTGCGTAATTACAGATTATTTTCTTAATTCTGACATTAATCACTTGTCAGATGAGCTGAACTTAAATGAACTGCTACAGACGGCTTACGTCACTTTGCTGCATGACGGCCGCAGATGCTGTCAGACGCGGTGGATGAGTATCACAAGCTGATACTTTTTGTTCTGCTTCTATTAACAGCTTTCTCTTACATTCCTTCTGACTCCAGCGGACTCCACAGTGATGCCTGCAGAGAAAATGAGACTTCTTTGAAAAGGAGGGCATTGAGCAGCACATCTCTGTAAAAACACATCACATGATTGAGTGTGGGCATCCGTCTGACAGAGCAAAGATGAGACACTTTAGTGTTTTACTTGTCCACGTTTTCCAGACCAGTTCACTCCTGCAGCTCGAATAGTTTCAGAGAAATTCCTACACGCAGAGGCAGGAAAAGGTTTAAAGAGAATTTCAAGTTTGTCATTTCAACATGTGACATTTTACCTTGTCTGTCTGTCTGTCTCTGTCTGTCTGTCTGTCTGTCTGTCTCTGTCTGTCTCTGTCTCTGTCTGTCTGTTTCTGTCTGTCTGTCTGTCTCTGTCTGTCTGTCTCTGTCTGTCTGTCTGTTTGTCTATCTGTCTCTGTCTCTGTCTGTCTGTCTGTTTGTCTATCTGTCTCTGTCTGTCTGTCTGTCTGTCTATATGTCTATCTGTCTCTGTCTCTGACTGTCTGTCTCTGTCTGACTGTTTCTGTGTCTGTCTGTCTGTCTGTCTCTGTCTGTCTGTCTGTTTGTCTATCTGTCTATGTCTGTCTGTCTGTCTGTCTATCTGTCTCTGTCTCTGTCTCTGTCTGTCTCTCTGTCTCTGTTTCTGTCTGTCTGTCTGTCTCTGTCTGACTGTTTCTGCCTGTCTGTCTGTCTTTGCCTTTGTCTTTGTCTGTCTGTCTGTCTGTCTGTCTCTGTCTGTCTGTCTGTCTGTCTGTCTGTCT
>NC_056505.1:16262859-16268528 GCF_014905685.2 Nematolebias whitei
TCTGTCTGTCTGTCTGTCTGTCTCTGTCTGACTGTTTCTGTCTGTCTGTCTGTCTTTGTCTTTGTTTGTCTGTTTGTCTGTCTGTCTCTGTCTGTCTCTGTCTCTGTCTGTCTGTCTCTGTCTGTCTGTCTGTCTCTGTCTTTTTGTCTCTGTCTTTCTGTCTCTGTCTGTCTGTTTGTCTATCTGTTTGTCTGTCTGTCTCTGTTTGTCTCTGTCTGTCTGTCTCTCTGTCTGTCTGTCTCTGTCTTTCTGTCTGTTTGTCTCTGTCTCTGTCTGTCTGTCTCCAACTGTCCATCCTTCTATCTGTACAGTTTCAAAATATTTAACTTGATTTACAAAATTTTCCCCAAAAATTCATTGAGATCTTTCCAAATTTTTCAAAACCATTTGTTGTATTCAACATTCTTTGTTCGTCTTCTCATGCATATTGACTTTATTTTCTTTTAGCTATGGTTCTGCTACTTTCAGTTTTGAGTTGATCTTCAGCCACTTTTATCTTTCAGCTACTGGCTGCTTTTTTAACCAGGGTTTTAGCTTTTAAATACCCTAATGCTACTTTTAGTTAGCCTTTTATTGATTTAAGCTAGCATTTTGCCTTTAGCTACCTGTTTTCCTACTCTAGCCTTAAGCGAGCCTTTTGCTAATTTAAGCTTGTAGCTTATGCTCTCTTGCTGTGGCAACACCTGCAGGAGAGAACAGCCAAAAGAAAAACAACTGGTCTGAGGAACACGCTTGATTATTATTATTTTTTTACAACAAAAATAATGAATGACAAATGAATCTGATTCTGACAGGTTCGTAAACATCACAAATACCGTACTGAAAACAACAGATACAACATTTCCTGCTCAGGCCCAGTTTGAATTTAACTTTTGGTTGAAATCTCTAACAAGACAAAAAGCGCTCATGTACACTGTTCAAACTTGCAAAAACCTATTGTTGCAACCTTTTGGTCACTGGAGCTTCATCATGCACACAAATTTTGAGAATTACAAACATTTTCTCATCTTAAGTGTCCTTCTAATCACATAGTAATGTTACAAAGGACATAAAATACTACAAACCATTCATAAAAGTGGTTACCATTCCTAAAAGCATTAAAGCTGGTTTAAATGCCCTTCCTCGTCAGCCTCTTTATCCGTCTGTGTACAGTGGAATGTTTTTCTCTGGAATTATTGCAACAAAGGATAAATTCCACCAATACCACCATCAGATGGGTGTGCTCCTGTGGCTTTCTGAAATGCTCTTTCTCAAGCGCAGATTCTTTATTGCAAGGTTTCAACTTGTCTAAATGATCAGAGTATTTTGTAGATGATTCATCCCAATGTGATTTATTAAATAGATTATAGTATTAAGAAAGCTTGTTTAAAAAAAAGAAGCTTCTGTAGTTTATACAGCGGGAAACCATATTCACAAATAAAATCACTGCATGAACTAATTAAATAATGAATTTGAAAAATCTGTTAGCCATAAAAGAAAAAGCTCGAGCAATTAAAAAAAACAAAAAAAAAACATGTTGGCTTCAATCCTGTCGCACAACTACTGAGGCCGTGTGGATCAAAGGTTGCTGAAGACAAAGTTTGTTGGTGTCGTTTAACATGCCGAGCACTTAGGAAGGATCTGTGAAGTGTGGCCAGTGTTTGAACACGCCCATGCCTTCCGGAGGGTGGAAAACCCCAAGGCATCAAGCAACATTTCAGTCCTGTGATTCACAAAGAGATAGAAAGGCAAATCCTACGCAAAGAGCACACACACATGTACACACAGGTAGGGCGGTGTTGCTCAACAAGTTCAAAGTTAGGATCTTTCTCTGGCTTTATGTTGGAAATGTATTAAAAACTGACTTCAGAGTTGGTTAGCTACAAATAGGCTGCACTAAAAGCACATGTTTAGCCTCTTTTCAGAGCTAACGCTAAGTTAAGATCATGGTCTACATCAAGGTCAAGGTTCTTTATTGTCATTCGCATCACGTAGTACATGAGGCGGAACGAAATTGTCTACAAAGTGTCCCAGTTACATCCAGCAGTAGCAAAATTATAAAATGTAAAAAGAAACAGTAAATATGGATCTAAGATATAAACTAAGATATACGCTAAACGAACGCCAAACGGTACGCTAAAAGATCTAAGCTATATGCTAAACACTAATAGTGCAAAGCAATACACTGAACAATAGCACCACGGACACGAGTCTTTGTGGGCGGATGAGAACAAATGAAGGAATGCAGCAGCATGAGATCAGCAGCATGGATAATCAGCAGCACATATCAACAATCAAAGTTGCATTACAGTGCCTTTTTTCAGTAAAATTGCTCATTGACCTATAGATGTCTTGTTCCAAATATACAAAGTATATCTTTGCAGGAGAGTGTTCATTTTATCATATTGTTTTATTCATCACAGGTTCCCTGACCCACTTGGTTTTGTGGGTCTTGAGACCAAACGTTAATGGCAAAATATAAATTCCACATTCAAGCACTTTTATTTGTTAAATGTCAAAAGCACACAAGCTGTCTTTCTTTCAAAATGCACTGCAAAGGGGTGGACAAATGGACTGGAGTGCCAAATGGAGAAAGGTGGGGTGTAAATGAACCCATAGAAAATGGCTTTGACTCAGCAATTTTTAACCACACCGTTGAAATCATTCAAAGCAGAAGAGAAGGAGAAGGAGAAAAGTGTGCTGCTACGACACTTTTATGTTTTCACTTGAACACATGTGGTGTAACCTTACAGTCACAGAGCACAGTTTATTCACATGCTGCTGAATAAAAGCAAGGAAAGACGCATATCTTGTTGTGAAGCTGAGATTTCTTCTGCTGAGAAAGCAGCTTGAATGACACACTTTTACTGCACTCACATCTGTCTGCTCAACTCTTGCCTTCATTCTATGTCTCAGAGCTCTCATTCATAAAAAAAAGAGAAGGAAAAAGAAACAGACAGTTTGTGTGCAAGCATCCAGAAAGACACAAACAGAGAGAAAATGTCAGGTTAAAGAGGAAATGAGATGGTCTGACATCATATAAGCATTGTCGAAGAAAGTGTTTCTGTGTTTGACAGCCCACCCATCAAAGAACCAATCAATGCCCCATCTATGATAATAGATCGGCATTCTTCGCTTGCCTCTTGAATGGGAGACAATATCGTCTCCATGGCAACATATGCTCTCACCTTTATCGCACGTAAACATCCAGATGCATTTAATTTGGCAGCTCTCTGTGTCATCCTTTACTGCTTGTACACATCCTCAGTTTGGATGATATTATTTCATATTCTCATATGCCCATACAGATTGTTGTTTTGGACTTGTAGCTTATTTTGTTGTTTGCTTTCTATAGAGCCTGGTTTGCCTCATCACTAGGCTCATTTTGCACTCGTTTTAAACTCTCTTTAGCGTTATCTCTCCAAAACTCAGGAAGTATCCACCCAGATAAAACCTACCCTGATTTATTTTGTTTCCAAACACTATTATCTTATCAATTACATTTGTTTGGACCTTTTTATTGTAGGTTAGATAAGAAAATACTTTAGGCAGTTTTAAAAAAAGTCAGTACAAAAGTCATTTTCAACATCTAATTTTTCTCAGGGGTTGTTTGAGCAGTTTAATCACCGTGCTACAAAGTCAGTTCTTGTTGAAATAATAGGATGCAGCTGCTGTGGCTCAGAAAATAGTTCAGAGTGATTGACGCAGAACTGGCAAACGGTGACAGGCGCTGAGGTGCATGCGCTTTTGAACAAATCCTAAACTTTAGCCAAGTGTGACAGAATAACTGCTGACGAACTGTCATGTCGTTAGCTGTTAATCGAGCAGCAAGACAATAGCTGTTGTCAGTGTTTGTATTCTGTTCAGGAGAAGTGAACATGAACACATCTGACTGGATTTCCTCTGTTTGGTCCAGCGGAGAAAATGGGAACAATAAGCCACAAGAGTTTAGGCCTGAGAAGAGGAGGAGGGTCTAAAATCTTGTTTTTACTTGTTGTTTTGGTTGTTTTTTTTTAACATTATATTAAGATTTGAATCCTCTAGAGCAGAGCTATTCAACAAAACTGCTCAGTGGGCCAGACATCCTGTGATTAAAATCATTATGTAAATAAACCAAGGTTTACAATAATCTGTTACCTTTTAAATTTGTTTATTTTATTGCATTGAATCATAAATGCAATAAACAGAACCCAGACACCCCCCCCACCCAAATAAAAAAATAAAAAATAAAAAAATACAATTAAAAAAAAAAGAAGTGGGCCATATTGAAGTCACCCCCAGGCCAGAAATGGCCCACGAGCCACCAGTTGAATAGCCCACATTACTGACATCATGCATCAGGTTCTTAAGGTTATTCTAATGAGCCACAAGATTACTGAAGGGACATTACTTTACATATTATTATTAAATCAAATGACCTTAAAGCCTTTGAAATTTTAATAAAATTGCTACTATGCAATCAGCTAGAATCTGATGTGCATCCTTTAAGATGCAAATATTTATATTAAAATAACAACAGTATAGCATTACAATATAAAATACTTTATTGCTTAAACTTTGTAAATCATAACTTGGATCTTGGCAGCACGGTGGCGCAACTGGTAGAGCTGCTGCCTTTCAGCGAGCAGGTCCCTGGTTCAAACCCCGGTCCAGGGGCATTCCTGGGTGGAGTTTGCATGTTCTCTCCGTGCATGCGTGGGTTTTCTCCGGGTGCTCCGGTTTCCTCCCACAGATCAAAAACATGCATGTTAGGCTGATTGGTAACTCTAAATTGTCCCTTGGTGTGAATGAGAGAGTGAATGGTTGTTTGTCTCGTTTGTCTCTATGTGGCCCTGTGATGGACTTGCGACCCGTCCAGGGTGTACCCCGCCCCTCGCACAGTGATTGCTGGACATGGGCACCAGCGACCCCCGTGACCCAAAATGGAATAAGCGAGTAAAGATAATAGATGGATGGAACTTGGATCTTGGAATGATGTCACAACCAACCTAACTGTGACAAACTTTTACAAAACAGTAAAATATGTTTGATCAAGTTAATAAGATATAAACAGATATAAGTAGATTGTTTTTACTGCAGTAATTACCATGTTTTATATTGGATTTTGACATAAGGGACTGTCTGGAATCACCATCTATTTGAGTTTAAATTCTGAGGGAGCACTCTGGTTGAGTTTCTAATTTGGAACGTGAATCTTCTCACTTCTGCGAACAAATGGTCAATACTTTATTGACATTTTGGAGGATAACAGTCTTGTACTAAAGTGCTCTCACCTTTTGTCCTTACAAAAGATCAATGACAAACTTTCCAATGCATACAAAGACAATTGAGCAGTATCATGCTTTGCACAATGCCCAAATTATATTTAAAAAAATTGCTAACATTCTAACCAGCTAGCTGTACCTGTCAACATCCTTGTGTAAAACTTACATGTACCAAGAGGTGTAATTACTTTATCCACATTTCAACATTAATGGAAAAAGTTGGCCTAGCTAATGATGGTGTATGTTATTTGTTTTCTTTTATTTTTTTAAGATACAGCAAGACAAGGTATATCAATAAGATAAAAGAAGTTCATCAATATAACAAAGTCCATGCTCAATAATCCAGGTATACAATCCAACATCTTTCAGTCAGGTCATCTGGACAGTTTCTTTTTTTGTGCTGAAACGTTTCACCTTCGATCCGGA
>NC_056505.1:16268538-16276379 GCF_014905685.2 Nematolebias whitei
TGGACAGTTTCTTTTTTTGTGCTGAAACGTTTCACCTTCGATCCGGATGGCTTCATCAGTCAAGGAAACACACTTGTTTCCATCTTATCACAAGCAGAACTGGTTTGTTTCACTTAGGAGTAAGCTGTTGGGGGAATAATCAGTTTTGTTGTGTTTCTTTGACTGATGAAGCCATCCGGATCGAAGGCGAAACGTTTCAGCACAAAAAAAGAAACTGTCCAGATGACCTGACTGAAAAATGTTGGGTTTATCAATATACTTTTGCACAAGATTCTGGTGACAGCTTCACACATACAAACAGGTTTTTAATTGAGAATGTTCCTGAAGTTTAATCAATAAAAAGCTGATATACTTTAGCACCATTCCAGTTGATAAGTTAGCTGGTTTTAAAGGAACATATAAGAACACACTGGGTGAAATACAGTATTTTAATAAGGTAAACACACATAAACCATATATATGTATTGATCAATGTTGTGTAATTCTTGCTGCAAGTTAAATGTCTTTATCTTTCTTTCTTGACCTCACAAACTTTTCTGTTTTTAGACTAGTCCACATTTTGATAAACCAATATTTTATTGACGCAAATATGTGACAAACTCACAGTACTGTGTTCAGTTTCCTACGTTTTTGTTACAAAAACAAATTTCTAGTAAGACTTTTGAAAATGTCTGTGTTAGCCTTTGTTTTGGTTTGCCTCTGTCTGCTGTACCGTCCATGCATAGAGTAACAGCTTGGCTTTCTGGATCCCAGAAGCAATTGTTCTCGTGCACTGACTTCAGCTGCACGTGACTCCATCAGCTGAGAGCAGCCCCACAGACAAACAGCTTTACTCACCCTCTCATCAGGGTAACGTGATGAAAGTAATTGTCAGGTTGTGTCTGTACATCTGAGTGTGTGTCAACTGCAATGCCCACCTGCACACTAAAATACTTTCTGACTAACACTTTTTAAAAGTATCTGCTGCGCAGTGGGTCAGAGGGTTGAAATCTCCCACCTGATACAATGGAGGCTCTGTGTGTGGGCTTCCCTTCAGTTTTCTTTCTTCTGACTTCTTTAAAGAACAAAACATACTTGATGAATGTGGTGACTAATGTTCATGATGATTTGCAGTACTTATAATTAAGTTTTTATTTTTTGTCAAGTTGCAGTGCTTTCCTCTTAGTTGGAACTTATTACGGTAGGTGCTTGTAGCCACTTGTTGGTATTTCACAAAACTGTATTAAAAAAAAAAATTGCAATTATTTTATATTTTGAATTATCATATTTTCTAGACTATAAGTCACACTTTTTTTGTAGATTGACCAGTCCTGTGACTTATAGTCTGAAGCAACTTATATATGTTTTGCTTGTTTTCCCTATTCATGGTGTAATTTTTGACTGACGTGTTAAATGTTCAGTCATACGGACATGAACCAAAGAGTAAACATTAACATTTGCAGCCGTGAGGAGGCCCTCTAGGCTTTTGACAAATATATGTTGTTCCTCTACCGTTAATCCCCCCCCCCCCCCCCCCACACACACACACACAAACATTCACATAGGTCGTTTTCACACCTGATAGTCCCGTAGACTCGGTTCGATTTGGGACCAAAATTCAGAGCATTTGTTTACTCTTTCAGCTGGTGCGGTTCACACTGCACTGAGTCACTCGAGCCAACCTGTTCCCCTCCTCGCCTGTGGTGGCGCTGCACCAAGAACTACTGAAGGAAACAACACAAAAACCTCTGAAGAAGACACTTCTTCTTCCTCTTCTGGAAATAAAAACAAAAATGGAGTGGCATTAAATTTGAGTGTTTTTAGGATTTCTGTTTTGTCATTTTCCAACAATGGACTCAGCATGAGCAGAAGATGAGGCAGAGGACCATGGAGAATGTTGTTTTTCACACAAGGCAGCTGAGATGGCTCCATATGGGGTAAGAGAAATATGTGTTTGTTTTGGTTGTATTTACACAGAATGCCCTGCGCTGTAGTCCACTTCCTGCTTTTGGAGCGTTCTCCGGTCTGCTTGCATTCACAATGGATTTGGACCGCATTCGAGGTCACTTCAACCGAACCGAGACCTACGTGGTTAGACGGACCAGATTTTGATTGTGCATTCACACCTCCCCAAATGAACCAGACTTTCTAGGCAAGCGGACTAGAGTTCAATTAAAGTGGACTAAACAGGGCTGGTGTAAATGCACCCTTTTAGAGACAACTGAGAAAAACTCAACACAAGTAAAATGTCCTCAAAAGTAAATCTTATTGTGCAGATTACAAACTGCAGGTAATAAAATATGCAGCCCAAAACAGTAATTGAGCAGCAAACAGAAAGTTTGGAGAGAGTGAGAAACTTGTGAAAGACTGGCAAAAAGCAGATGTTACTCTAACTGCAATGAAGAAAATGAAGAAAGCTCATCGCAGGCTGAAAGCAGCATGGCCAGAGCTGGAGGAACAGGTGCACAGATGGGTGCTGGAAGAACGCACTGCTGGGAGAAGCTTGTCGATGGTCCAGTTGCATCTCAACGCCATGGTCATTGCCAAGGAGATGAAAATTAATGATATTGCTGGCGGACCTTCTGTGCGTTATCACTTTATGCAACATAACCACCTCTCCATCAGAGCACGGACATCGGTGTGTCTTGCTTGTCGGACTCGTTGGCTTGTTATGTTAATTCAGCCTGTTCAGGATCCCAGGTATGTCCTGTGTGTTGTTATTTCAGATTAAATGTCTGTTCTTGCACTTTGTGAAATACACTTCTATAATAATAAATATAATAATAAATGCGACTTATACTCCGAAGCAACTTATATATTGTTTTTTCTTCTTCATGAGGCATTTTTTGACTGATTTGTCCTGTACTTTGGAGTGACTTATAGTCTGGGAAATACGGTAACAGTAACCTCACAAAATATCCTGATTATGATTTTGATATAATTTATTCAAAGATTGTTATGCTCCCCGAAGTTGTTAATAGCATGTTATACTGATAATATTTGTAATCGTGGGATCCATCTATATTTTATTTCAAGTGTCCCCAACCACTGGACCAAGACCAGTAATTGTCCATGAATCATTTGTTGCCTGCTGGACAGAAATGATAAAACTGTTCTTCATTTTTAAACAATGGTTAGCAAGATCAAAATTTCACTTGTTTTTCCCAGCTCGTTCATAGGATTTTTATTTTTATTTTATTTTTTAATGAAACTGGTCCGTTATGCAAAGAAGGTTGGGGATTGCGGTTTTATCTGACAATAACAAACAAATGTTGTGGGTAGAATTTGATACCTTTAGTAAGCTGTCAGTTTTGCTACACACTTGTTCTGTGGTGCAAAGGAAAAAATAAATCTGTAAAAAAATAATTATAAAAAAAAATCTGGGAATGAATTTCTGTTAAATCAGCACTTTGCAGGAACAATTCCAGCTCCCCCCATCCAATTATTTGATAAGAGCTGTAGCAAACACTCTCCTTGACTACAGCACCCTTCAAAAGCAAATTTGGTCTACTGAAAAGAAAAATAAATCAACAAGTAAGCCTTTTGCAACAGAGTAAACTTGTCCAGACAGGCTTAAAAAATCTTGAAACCTCCCACACAAAAAAAAAAAAAAAAATGAGGAAGATGTCTTATTTAGTATCTGTAATCTACTGTGAAATCTTTTAGAAGGAGAATCTATTGTAGTTGTTTCTTTCGTCCAAAACAATAGTGAGGATACAAAACTGCCTCTGATTCCCTTTGAGACAAGGAGGAAACATTCATCACATTTTCCAATCTACATGAAAATATATAGTGTTTTAAAGCAGTAACTGCAGACATTCTGTAGTGTGGTTCTATGGACAGGTTTTTAACCATTAACATCTTACCTGCTGTAGATCTTAAAAAACAAATCCAGTCCTAAAAACACATAAAGCCATGTGAACGTTGTTTTACAAACCTTTTCATTGCTGTGTTTTGCACTATATGTACTAATATTCTTACCATGTTAGTTTGATGCTGCTGCGACATTTGCAAATAACAATAGCTTTTGAAGAAAATAACTATGAACTGGAAAACTGGTGACAATGTAACACTTAATAAACTTGTATTCATATAAACCTCTGTGAAACCATTGAGTTGTTTAAGATTGCATCCATCCACTACTGAGTTGTTCAAAGCGTTATCTAGAACTGGTAAGATAATAAGAAATGCTCAGAATTGTTTAGAAATATTAAAAAATATATTAAAAAGCTATTTATTTTATGTAGCAAAACTAAAAATAGGAACCAATGCTTCAATTACAGCTCGTTTGAATGACGTTATCCTCGTTTCAGCGCAGTAGAATAACAGCTGGAGCTCATTTGGTTCCTCTGTATTTTTTTTTTCATCGCTCTCTGCATTTCTCTGTATGAAGTCAGCTCTCGTCTGCTCTCCTCTGAAAGTCTGATGTCTGCTGCTGCTTAGAGATGATGTAATGACGTTATCAGCCAAAAATCAGATCACGTTCACGCATCAAGTCGTGGTAGACTAAATGAGATCACTCTGTGTTACTCAGTAGAAATGAAGTCTCTTCTTTTACATGCTGGCTGGGAATTGACACGTGACTTCACTATCAGCACGTTTTCAGGTGCTTTTTATGGTCAGTCTCAAGAAAGTGATGTTTCAGAAAAATCACCTGTCTTTTTAAAAATTCTTTTAAAATAAGAAACGCATGGCTGCGCTGCTTCGTGCTGTGTAGTTCAGAATGTAATCTTGTAAAAACAGAATTTAATAACATGAGAATTGGTCGTTTTATGTGAAAATGCAAAGTGAAAGCTGAATGACTTTGGTGAACTTTATTGAAGAAGCTACAAAGATTGTCTAAAAGTCTAAATGATCTAAACCACAGCAAGTTGTTCAGAAGCAGAAGTTCATCCATCCATCCATCCATTATCTTTACCCGTTTATTCCATTTTGGGTCACGGGGGTCGCTGGTGCCCATGTCCAGCAATCACTGTGCGAGGGGCGGGGTACACCCTGGACAGGTCACAAGTCCATCACAGGGCCACATAGAGACAAACAAGACAAACAACCATTCACTCTCTCACTCACACCTAGGGACAATTTAGAGTTACCAATCAGCCTAACATGCATGTTTTTGGTCTGTGGGAGGAAACCGGAGTACCCGGAGAAAACCCACGCATGCACGGAGAGAACATGCAAACTCCACCCAGAAGGCACCTGGACCGGGGTTTGAACCAGGGACCTGTTCGCTGAGAGGCAGCAGCTCTACCAGTTGCGCCACCGTGCTGCCCAGCAGAAGTTCAATTCATTTTATTTATATAGCACCAAATCACAACAAAGTTGTTTCAGGGCACTTTACAGAAACATTCACACACATAGAAAAGCCAATTAGTAAAGTTCTCTATCTAAGGAATCCAGCAGACATGTTGAATCTTGGCTTTGTTGCAGTCTCCCATCCTGAGCAAGCACAGTGGAAACAGTGGAAAGAAAAACACAAAGTTTGTTTTCTCAGTCATCCAGGTATATAACAACAAAAGGTTTTATATAGGTTTTTGTTGTTATATACCTGGATGACTGAGAAAACAAACTTTGTGTTTTTGAAACCATTAGTGAAAAGGCCAGACTTCAGGGGTATCTGAGGCAGGCTTGAAACACAAGAGTCAGGTTGGCTTCTGGGTAATACCAGATGGCTAGGCCTCAGACTGACGAAGCCTTTTGGATGAGGGGCGAAACGTTTCTTTTTAACAAAAAAAAAAACGAAGTCCAGATGAAGTGGAAAGAAAAACTCCCCTTTTAAAAGGAATAAACCTCCAGCAGAACCAGGCTCAGGACAAGCGGCCATCTGCTTTGACCGGCTGGTTTGAGAGGACAGGAAGGAGAGACAGACGAACATAGAATGGTAGGTCCAGATGTAGGTCCAGGTGTAACTAAAAAACAAAAAAACACAAGTTAAGGATAGAAAAAATAATTACAAATGTTGAGCAGAGAAGTAAAGACAGTAGCAGAGTGAAAAAGTGTAGTCAGTTTGTCCTCCAGCAGTCTAAGCTTATAGCAGCATAACAAAGGGACAGCTCAGGAAACCCAAGCTGACCCTAACTATAGGATTTATCAAAAAGGAAAGTCTTAAGCCTAGTTTTAAAACTGGATAATGTGTCAGCCTCACGGACAGAGATTGGAAGTTGGTTCCACAAGAGAGGAGCCTGATAAATGAAAGATCTGCCTCCCCTTCTGTTTTTGTAAATTCTAGGAACCACAAGTAAACTTGCAGCCTGAGAGCGAAATGCTCTGTTAGGAAAATATGGAACAATAAGGTCTGTAATATAAGATGGAGCTAGGTTGTTGAGAGCTTTGTAGGTTAGAAGTAAGATTTTGAATTCAATTCTGGATTTGACAGGGAGCCAATGGAGAGAAACTAAAACTGGAGAAATATGATCTCTCCTACTAACTCCAGTTAAGACTCTGGCAGCAGCATTTTGGATCAGCTGACAACGTTTTAAAGAAGTATTTGGACACCCAGATAATAAACCATTGCAATAGTCCAGTCTAGACGTGACAAATGCATGGACCAGTTTTTCTGCATCATTTTCCGATGAGATGTTTCTAATTTTAGCGATATTACGCAGATGGAAGAAGACGGTTCTAGTAAAGTTTTTATGTGGGGGATAAAAGACATGTCCTGATCAAAAATAACACCAAGATTTTTAAGTCAAGCAGAACAAATGCTAAAATTGACTTTAAGTGACTAAAAGCTTAAACTTGGATAGCCATTGATGAACTCTAAGCAAGAAGAGCAAAACCCAATATCCATCTATCCATTATCTTTTACCCGCTTCTTCCATTTTGGGTCACGGGGGTCGCCTGTGCCCATGTCCAGCAATCACTGTGTGAGGGGCGGGGGACACCCTGGACAGGTTGCAAGTCCATCACAGGGACACGTAGAGACAAACGAGACAAACAACCATTCACTCTCTCATTCACACCAAGGGACAATTTAGAGTTACCAATCAGCCTAACATGCATGTTTTTGGTCTGAGGGAACATGCAAACTCCACCCAGAAGGGCCCCCGGACCAGGATTTGAACCAGGGACCTGCTCACTGAGAGGCAGCAACTCTACCAGTTGTGCCACCGTGCTGCTACAAAACCCAATATAAAAGCTAAAATTACCAAAACAGAAGATGAAACCTCAAATTAGCTAAATGGAAGCTAAAAGATAAATTTAGCAAAAACATAGCTAAAAATAATATGAGCAAAATTGTAGCTAAAAGCTTAATTTAGCAAAACAGTAAATTAAATCGAAACTGAGCAAAATCACAGCTAAATGCTAAGAATAGCAAAACAATAGCTACAAGGTAAAGTGAGCAAAACTACAGTCGCAAGCTAAAACAAGCTAAACTGTAAAAAGCTAAAATCGGCACAGAGCAAGTCTGCTGAAATAAATTTCAGTGAACGCTTTTTCTGAACGAACTGAAGAGATGTTTGAATTTTCACGAGGAAGATTTTTGTAAAACAAATACAAACAAAAAAAAAGGTTTAATATTTTGAAAAGCGTAAAAGTTACAAAAAACAAAAGTCAGAGCACTCATCTCCCATTAAAGTTGAACTGAATGAAATATTATAAAGACTGATAATGGTTAAAATAGTACAAAGTATGCAGCAGTAGGACGAGTCCAAAAAGCATAAATAAGAAACAACAAAACAGCATTCACACAAGAGGAAACAATATTTATTTAATTAACACATTAAAGATTTACCTTAAAAAGCTTTTAAAATCCTAAATGTTTTCTAGAAAACTTCATAGAATGCAATTAAAGACGCATTAAATAAAACCATGAAATAAATTTAGCTTTCTGCTTTAATGGGGATTACTGAATTCACACA
>NC_056505.1:16276779-16309274 GCF_014905685.2 Nematolebias whitei
TTCAGAATATATATTCAGAAATATATTTATCTGTGTTAAAAAGCTACAGCGCTTTACTGCAGTCTTGAATTGTGAAAGCACATGTGTGTCACATCTGGTCACAATGAGTGGAGCCTTTCTTTATTGTTGCTCTGAAGTTGTTGTTTCATAGAGATGGAGTTGAAAAGATCTACAGAAAAAGGGGGTGTCTGTTCAGGCTGTAAAGGACCAGAATGATGATGGAGAGACAGAGCAGCTTCACAGAGGGACCATCGGTTTCATTCTGTTAGTAATCAACTGTCAGAGAGCTGTGGAATACAGCATGCTTCATGTATTAACAAAAAAAGACAGTCTGTTGCTATATGTTTGTCACTGTGTGATTCAGAGAGAAAAAAGCTGCATCATAAAATCACAAGAAAATTAAGAGCAACCTCAGGTGCACTGGCAGCAAAATAAGCAGCTCTGTGATTCCTGAAAATATGCTCAACACCTGAGTTGTGAAAAGACAGTCTGAGATGCCCGAGGCTCGTAGGTAAATGCAACCAAATGACAAGAAAGCTGTCATTTGGTTGCCAAATCTTCTCTGCAAGAGCAAACACTGACAATGAAGTCCTGAAATGAGAGTTTTTGATTCAAGATAAGGAAGCAGGAAGCATTTTGCTTTTATCTCCTGGACTTCCAGAGGTAAAGGTTTACTGACAGTGCAGCTCTGAGCAGCATGTGTTGCTGTGACAGACGTCAGCAGAAAGGACAGCTCATTTTTCAGCTGTGGGTGCACCTCTTCACAGCATCAACGGCATTTTGTCCCCCTCCATATCCATGCTGATTCATTTTGACTGCTTAGGAATGAGTTGAGAACTGGGCAGCTGCAAACTGAGAAGTTACACAATTTTTATTATTCACTGTTATTGCACTAACATTATATATTATGAAATTCTCACACATTGCAGATCAGTGGTTCAGATAGCTTAGTAAAATAATTAGATGGAATAAATACAACAGGTCATCTGGACGGTTTCTTCTTTTGCTGAGACGTTCCGTCCTTCATCCAAAGGACTTATTCAATCTGAGGAGCCACCAAACAAAACAAATTTCCACAAACAGCATACTCCATATTGGCAAGAAAAAAAAAAAACAGTTTGCTGTTGCTAAGATGGTCTCCGGGGCCCACCCTCTCCCTCGTCAACTCCTCTAAAACAGTCATGCCAAAGTGGTTCAAAACATCAAATTCATGCTCAATAATCCAGGTATAAAATCCAACAATGTTCAGTCAGGTCATCTGGACAGTTTGTTTGCTTGCTGAGATGTTTCGTCCTTCATCCAAAGGACTTCTTCAATCTGAGGAGCCGCCAAACAAAATTGGTATCAGTCATCCAGGTATCCTGGATTATTGTGCATGAACTTTGGTGTTTTGAACCACTTTGGCACAACTATCTCAGAGGAGTTGAAGGGAGAGAGGGCGGGTCCCAGAAGCCATCTTAACACCAGCAAACTGTTTTCTTTTCTTTCTCCACTATAAATAAATGAGGGCACAGATCATTGTGTAAAGCGCTTTGAGTGTCTTGATAAGATAGAAAGGCACAATATAAGTACAGTCCATTTACCATTTACTGTACAGACATTTTACTATGGATTATGCTGTTTGTGGAAATCAGTTTGTTTGGTGGCTCCTCAGATTGAAGAAGTCCTTTGGATGAAGGACAAAATGTCTCAACAAAAAACAGAAACCATCCAGGTGACCTGACTGAACTTTGCTGGATTTTATACCTGGATTATTGAGCATAAACTTTGGTGTAGATGGAATAAAGTTTTAACTAGGTCTTCCTTAATACTCAAACCCTACCGTAATTAAAGACCTTTTAAAAAAATATGTTTTACTCTATAAGTCTGTGTTGGGCATGACTCTCAGCTACTACCACATCAAACATGAATTACAGTAAACACCTATTATAGCTATTTCTGAGTATGTTTGACATGATGCTCACCAAATGTTAGCTCAATCAAGTTTTCTGCGTTACTGCTTGTTGTTGACATTGTCTGTGGTGGCCATCTTGGTTTGGAGTGACTCTAAAATATGTTTATTCAGTGATCTTTTTAAAGGTGTCATTCAAATCTGTCCAGTGGTCCATGAGATAATTACCATACACAACAGACAAAAGGACCCCCCCCCCCCCCCACACACACACACACACAAACATAAAGAGAGCAAAGCATATTATTATTCTTTCACCTTGGGTGGCGAGTGATAAAATTATCTTTTAAATTATTTATTTGCTATCAAGCACAACAACTATTTATTGGATTTGCATTAAAATTTTAATATTGTCAATATGATGCTCAGAAGTTGTGATTTTTTTTTTAAACCTTATCATTAGAAAACACAATTTATCAACATTAAACCGGGTGACCTTCAATGACCAGTGTGAGTTTTTACTATAGCTAAAGAGGCGTGCAGCTGCAGATCACTGCATGCAGAAATGATCACACCTTTCCTTCCAGCAGGAAAAAGATGGCTGTCTAAGCACATGGCTTCCTGCCCCTGCCCCCTATATTAAACCCAACAGCTCTTTTCCTGCCAGACCACTTCCTGAGTTAATGAAGCGTTGCTGGCCTCGTACAATGGTCGTGTGCAGATGTTGGTTTCATGCCTTTCATGTACTTGATTTGTGAAATACTTCATCTTTCGCATTAATTCCTCTTTTCCTCATCATTTTTGGTTGTTTATCAACAACTTATTCGCTCAGCCTCTGCTGTCCCACAGTGTTTATCCTCCAACGAGCAGGCGGGGGTGGATTTAGCCTCACTTCCTGCACAACAGGAAACAGGGATCTGCATGAGAGAGATGGGAAGGGCTCAGAGGAGTTGATGGATGAGCTTGTTTTCATTACATTGTCTTTGCTTTCCTCGACAGGTGCAGTGCAGCTTTTAGTCAAATGAAAAAAGTGGCTTTATGTTGTTTTGTTTTTAGTGTTGACGTTAACAGGGGTCAAAGTGGGGGGTTGCGCAAAGTTGTCCTTTAAAGTCCCTCTACAATGAACTGAAAGAAGCACAGTATTTACTGTGGCAACCTGAGGGGTTTCAGGACTTTGAAGGGACACGTAGTGAGCAACTACTGTCTTCACTTCACTCCAGCCACTAAACTCATCACTTGAACTGACTGAAAATCAAAATCCTGCTTCATCAAGCTGTTTCAAATTACCTCTGTGGGAAATTCTGCTTTGTTCACTTTCAAATCACTTGATGACATCACATTTTTCCACTCAGCTGAGGCAACAATACTGAGAGGGTTTATTCATAGATGTATATCCTCATGTTTTTGTTTACAACAGGCTTCTGTTTAATACAACATATTATATTATACTATTATTGTTTAGCTTATATCTTAGATTTTTATATATTGTTTCTTTTTTTAATAATATTTTTTGATAGTATTGCTATTTTGGGGTGCAACTGGGACCTTGAGTACACAATTTCATTCCACCTCATGTACCACATGTGATGTGAATGGCAATAAAGTCACCTTGAACCTTTTAACCTAGTGTTTTGACAAAAAGCTATTGTTTAAATAGCTTCAAGTAGGGTTATAAAAGGTAATGAACAAGTGATATCTTACCTGTTGTAGATACATCTTTGAATGACCTCAGTTTGAAAAAGTAGCAATTAGTTATTAAACTGAGTTGGCACGGGGTCAATACCAAAGTGCTGCCATCTTAAAGAACACCAGTATCATCAGCATCATAGGGGGTTATGTTAATGCTATTTAGACAAAGGTCAATTTAACATTACACGGTTGTAATGGACTTTATGATTATTTGCAAGTAAATGATCAATTATGAATGCGATTTTACTGCACTTTTCTAGTTTTATTGACCTGAGGAAATAAAACTACGAGGCAACCTGTGAGTTTAAAGCCTTGACCAAGGACACGTCTGCAAGTCGTGGGGAAATCCAGGATCAGACCACCAACCTTCTCCTTGACAACTTCTCCAAGCTGTGGTCCCAGCTTGCTGCGGACCATCTGGTGAAGCCTGGGGCACTTCCATGAAATATTTATTTATATGTTGCCAGAATAACAGTGTATTGTAAAATTGACAACATGCAGAAGTTTATAGTTTGGTTCAGTTCATTTATATAGTGCCAGTTCACGACAAAGGTCACCCCATGGCACCAAACAGCAAAAATAACAACTCTGAATTCAGTTCATACATATCCAGACTAACTTCTGATCACAGTCAATTCAATCTAGTTGTAAAACAGTACATCATGAAATGTCAATTAATAAAAAAAAAAAAATCCTTTAAGGAAGCCTGTAGGTTGCATTAAATCTTCACTTCATCAGTCTCACATCCTGACAAACAGTGGTGACCGTGAGACAGAACTCATCCCTTTTAACAGGAAGAAACTTGCAGCAGAACTGGAATCAGGATGGACGGCTGTCTGGGGTTTGAGAGGTCAAAAAAGAGACACAAACAAACAGAAGGATTAGTCCATGTGTGGTTTCAATGGGAAGAAAAGCAAACGAACAAATACCAATAATTGCAAATACAAACAAGATAGAGTTAAGGCAGCAGCAGCGTGAGGAAATGTGACCAGTTTAATTAGTCTAAGACTAAAACAGCATTACTAATAAATACCTCAGGAAAGCCACCCATAGCTGTATAGGATTTATTAAAAACAAAAGCTTTAAGTGTAGTCTTAAAAGGTGATTGTTTTATTTTATTACTGTATTTTTCGGACTATAAGGCATACTTAAAATCCTTTAATTTTCTCAAAAATCAACAGTGAGCCTTGCGTATTAATTCTGGTTGTACTTACTGACCTCAAGCCAAATTTATGTGGTTATTGTGAATGAGTTGAATAAAGTTTGACTTATCTGACTGTTTTGTTTCACTTAATGCGCCTTATAATCCGGTGCGCCTTATAGTCCGAAAAATACAGTACTGCTTAAATTGTTTTTTACATGGGAGTTCATTTAAAGTGGCACCAATCCCCTTCAGTCAAACTAGCCATCTGCTTGTCAATCTGATCAGAAATATGCTTCATTTCTTCAAAGTGTGGCTGTTCCAAGTGGTATCTGCAAAAAGTCAAATTTATTTTATATGACCTTTATTTATACAGGTAGTCTCACTGAGACACAAAGACTCAATTTCAAAAGAGACTTGCTTATATATATTTATATAAAATAATATAATAATATGTTTATTAATCCTAACCTTTCCATAGAACCCAATTAAAAAAAATATTTGAACTGTCACTTTAACATCTGACCACTAAAGTTTGGTCACAAAATGTGCAGAATATAACATAAAAACAAGAGCAAGCACAACAAAGTATTTTGGTGGAAAGAAAAGAAACAGTCCATCCATCTGTTATCTTTACCCATTTCTTCCTTTTTGGGTCACTGGGGTCACTGGTCCCATGTCCAGCTAACACTGCGAGGCGGGGACACCCTGGACAGGTCTCCAGTCCATCACAGGGACACATAGAGTTAAACGAGACAAAAAAACAAACAAACATTCACTCTCTCACTCACACCTAGGGGCAATTTAGAGTTACCAATCAGCCTAACATGCATGTTTTTGGTCTGTGGGAGGAAACTGGAGTACGCGGAGAAAACCCACGCATGCACGGAGAGAACATGCAAACTCCACCCAGAAAGGCCCCTGGCCGGGATTCAGTTCAGCAACCTTTTCACTGAGATGCAGCAGCTCTACCAACTGATCCACCGTGCTGCTCAAAAAGAAGCAGTCGAACACAAAGTAAAGCAGGAAATAAAAAAGTTCATACCAGTTGTAGAGACTTGAATCCCACATGTGACATTAGAAAATCCAGTCCTCGTGGTTAATTAAAGTTTAAAGTGTTTACATTAATTATAAGTTCACAAACAGGAGGAGCAAACGAACAACTGTAAGATTTTATTCAGTTGTTAAAATGAAAAATTGACTCTGACATGACAGCTTGAAATTAGACCAACATAAATCTTGGTTGTTGTCGTCGCTTGGAGTGTGTTTAACGCTCCTGAGACGAGTTCCAACGCATCAGGAGGTTGTTTTTGTTCTAATTCTACTACGTGCAGAGCTCTGCGTTCTTGTGTCAATCAAGTCATCAGTTCTGCTGGGCCTCGGGTTTGGAGCTGCAGTTGCAGGAGCTGTCTGGACATGTCTGACACACCAGGTAGAAAAAGCCACAAAGAAGCAAACTGTGCCTTTTGACATGCATCTGCAGGATAATACATCTTTTTACACTTAAAGAGTTAAACAGTTATGGCGAGTAATAATTTTTTTTTTTCATCATTGTCCAATTGTAAACATAAATTTTATTTGTTCATGTTTTTGCCCATGTCTCTATCAAAACATTTCATGAACCAAGGAGTTGCAGAAAGTCATTTTGGATGTATCACTGTTAGAGTTAATTTGATTTAAGATTGCTGCCACAGACAACTGAGCTTTAAAAAAATACTTTAAAATATTTTATTGTTTTAATGAATAATGGCAAAATTGTACAGTAGTAACTGAGACAGTGAATTTTACAGACATGGTGCTAAAATTTGATGTGACAGTAGCTGTCATTCACATAGTCTTTGTGCGACTCAGGATTCTTGAATTGCGCCGTTCAAGGTGGCTGCATGTTGGAGTAGCTCTGTTACTTTCATTCTGAGATTTTGCTTTTGAAAACTTTAATTTCTGTTTTTTTCTGGATGTAAATCTTTTTTGTCAGATGTTTACTTCCTCTGGTATCAGAGGATGTGTCGCTGGAAAGATTTTTACTGAAATCTTTTTTACTTTTGGACATTTGTTATGATGCGTAACCATAACAACAAAGTGGTTTTCTACAACTGGGAGCTGCTGATTAACATCTCAAATGCTCAATTAATACCTCAACTACAGCCTCAAATCCCAAACTAGTTGAAAAGGAGGCGTTGTGGATGCATCTCCGTCTACCTGGAGTCGGTGTTCGAGTGCCTGAGTAACCGCCGAGATCTTGGAGGTAGTGGGAAACGTGGCTCGTGACAGCGGGAGGATAGAGATCGTCCCTCGACACCTGCAGTTAAGTCTGTGGTGACGATGGGCTCAGCAGGCTGCTGGGAGAAATGTCCATCACTCGGGGAGGAATTCTGCACGGCATTCAGGCTGTCCTGCTGACCAAGAGGACCGAGAGGTCTACTGGGTCTGGATGGTCAGATTGGCATCTGCAGCCAGTTTCTTTGGATACGCTGTGGGATAGACTGCTACCAGAGATACTTCCTGCCCAAAGCCCTCAGCATAGAACAACTCTAATGAAACCAGGATGAGCTACATTATAAATTAATTTCCCTTTGGGATTAATAAAGTATTTTTGCATTTGAATTTAAATGGCATGACATGTTTGTTTACAACTTTATGATTAATTTTAAGTCATATCCGCTTTTTATATCTCATGATCCACAAGATTTCATTGAAATTGTCAGAAAGTAATAATTTGACATACATTTTCAACTGATGTAGTTTGGGATTTCAAGGTAGTTTCCTGAGTTATTCAACATTAGCAACAACAAAAACATGGCTATAACTCAATCAATTTAACAGATATTTAACCCAAACTGAGTGTCATTCACGACACAGCTCTGAGTATGGCATTTTATTGCATGAGAGTGTGCAAAGCCTTATTCTCAAGGTTTGATCATAAAATAATTCTCAGCATTAAATTACCTCATTCGAAAACTGACATAAAAGGAGTCGAGCAATATCTATTCCTTTAAGAAATGTTAAGGTTTTAATTTTAAATGTTATTGGAGTGAACAGGTCATGGGATTGTGGCTTCATTGCTATAACTCATTTGTTTTTACAGTGAGGTAAAAATTGGGATTAGGCTGTATTAGCCTTTACATATTAACTTCTACTTCATTGACTGCAGTTTAACAAGGATTAAATATCAATTTAACTGCTTCCTCAGTAAGGCTTATTATACCCTGAGAATCTTCACAGCCCTGTTCAGCACGCCTGATGGGTTGTATTAATCACAGACTTCAAGCAGAGGATGGTGTGATTTCTGCCGAATGTTACGAGACTCTCAATGGGCCACAGTTTGAAGTTACATTGTCAGGTTTTGTGCTCAGCCTGAAAAGGCCTCTTTCACGAGAGGCTGTTTGATTGCAAAGTGCTCTGCCAGATTAATAAATTCTCAAAGAAGAAACTATTGAAGTCATGCAATGAATGGAAGGAGCTGGTGTAAATCTGTCAGTGACGTGGGTATTTCTTTTTGTCAGCGGCTCACATTAGACTACCTGGAAGATGAAGAGATCTTGAGTACAAGAGGGACATTACTGTTGGAATAAAAATGGAAAGCGACCTTTTTCGAGATGCACCGCTTGAACTCAATAACAAAGCAATTAGCGCAAAGATGGAGGAATAATCCTGAATGGAAAAGCAATGAAGTTTACTTTGTTATATTGATTTGGGAGGGCAAGAGGAGAGGATGATGCCAAAAGAAAAGGAGAAGGGATGTGCTTAGTTTGATAATGGCTCCTGTGCGTCGACAAAGAGTTATGCATTTCCTGTTTATTCATCGATTTACTCAATGGCCATTGGCGGATTTGTTTGCACAGTCCAGTCTTGCTCCAGAATTAAAATGGCAAACTGTTTTGTAGAGGGCAACATCAGGTTTATTGTATTAGTACCTACATTAGTCTCATCATTTATTTCAAGGATTCAAGAATTCAAGGTTCATGTGGTGGAATGAAACTGTGTATACAAGGTCCCAGTTACAACCAACAAAAGTATAAAATGTAAAAGAAAAACAGAAATAAGATTGAAGATATGAACTAAGAAAAACATTAATAAAAATGTACTAAGCACCAATAGCATAAAAACTATTCGCTGAACAGCAGCACGAACATGAGTCTGTGTGAGCAGATGAGTACGAATGAACACAGCAACATGAAACAGATCAGCAGCAACATGATGCGATTTTTTCACACTGATTATTCTGGTTAGAGATTCATGAGTCAGTCTCAGGGTAGAAGCTGTTCCACAGTCTAGTGGTTCTACACGTAATGCTCCTCAACCTCCTGCCTGAGGGGAGCGGGGCAAAAAGTGTGTGCTGGGTGAGTGGGGTCCTTCATGATGCAGGTGGCCCTCTTCCTGCATCTTTCATGAATACTCATCAGATCTTCATTTCTAAAACTTGCAAATGTAACATCCCCAAACATAATTTGATATCCATGTGTGACTGAAAGCAACAAAGAAAAGTGAAAACAGTTTCAAACATGTTCAGTAAACAAGTTATTTTGCATGCCGTTCTAAAAGCTCGGTCACACAGTGACATATAGCATCAGCGACCAAAAAAACAGACAGACACCGGTAAGCTGCATAGATTAGGTGTAAGTTTTGAATATGTTGTCAGCACGCTGATATAGGATGACAAGCCAATAATGTTTTACATGCACAAAAATTTCCGTTTAGGCCAACGTGCTGAGAAGTTAATTGTAAGTTACAGGTATGTGACACATGTAGCTTAGAGCTATTTCTCAGCACTTGGAGCATGTGATGGGGATGTCACTTTGGTACTGCCACCACATTTTAATGCAAAATCTGTAAAATGGTCAGAATAAAAGTCTTTTTTTTTTTTATTTCTAATGCCTGCTGACTTAAGTGTCCATCTTAAATTAGATTGGCTTAAAAAAATGAATCAATTGTAGCTGCTATTTCAAGGATAATTGCCATGAAGTTTCATTAATATCCATCCAGTGGTTTTTCTAAACCACAAGTTTTGTGAAAAAAGATTTAGAGAAGATTTTAAACACATATTTTGTTGTTACACCCACGCTTTATTCCATTCTGGTTATCTGTCATAAACAAATTGATGCTTGTCGTAGTTATTTTTTCCATAAAACCATACAAAGGAGGAATATACACAAGGAAAAAAAATTCATAAATCCAATTTGTATCTGTTGAAATGTCGGAATTGTGACATGATTGATGTGTTTTTCTCAGATTAATAATGGTTCTGTTTTGGCACAGTTAGATTGTGACACAGCTGGGATAAATTAGATTTTATGCAATATTCTGGGTCTCAATAAACGCATGTTAGAAGTTGTGCAAATAAAACCTCAAGTGTTGATTCATAGTAGATGAAAAGCAAAAAGCAGGCAATAATGTTCGACCAAATCAGTACCAACTTTATCACTTCATAGCATAATATAATCTTAGTTTAAAGCTTTGGCATGAAAGGCCGTTGGCTAGGCCTTTATTCATTTGCTTTATGGTCATTTGCTTAGTTTTGCTCTCAAGGATTAAAATTGGCTGTGTCGTTAGAGATTAAAGCAATGTTTTGCAGTAGTTTCTTTACTGCCACAGGCTGCTCAAACAGCAACACTCGGAGAATCAACACTCACTTCAGCAAAAGCTGTGCACTGTTGACCTACTGTCCCTCTGGCATACAGAACAGCATTTACTTGAGAGGAAATTGATGAAAGCAAAAAACATTTTTTACACTTCAATGTCAACATTTCTCATCTGTACTGAGCCAGGAGAAGCTGTTCAGACAGAAGACCCTGACCTATATTATTATAATCCCTGTATCTGAAACTCTGTTGCTCTGACGGCCTCATATGAGAGCGGAGAGGAGAGAGTTTGCTTTGAACATTTACACAACAGTTAACACACTTCATCAGGCCGCTGTTAAACAGGATTAGCAAATTATCTCATGTACACCCTTCAAGTGAAATCTCGCTGTACTGCTCGAGATAGTTCATATCGTCATTTACAAGGTTTGACCGAAACGGCTGCAAATCTGTCTCATCACAAGATGACCTTAGTCTAAAATTATGGCATCAAATTCCCATAAGAAAGGCTAGGACTTTAATTATTAATTATTTTTTTTTGGACAGAAAGGTTTCCTTGTGTCTCGTCTTCTCATGAAATGAAAGAGATTATTTATAGTGATGTAAGTTGTGCACTTTAAAGGTTTGGGATTCTTATGTGGTTCAACTGAAAGATGGGATTCTTCCTCCTTCTTGCCTCCTGTCATTTACAATTCTCTTGCAGCGTGACGACTATGCAAACAGTCATGTGCTGCCCTGTGGTTCTGATTCATAGGGTCCATAACAATGAGAAATGAAACCAAATTTTAATATAAAAAGCAGTCATATTCAGACCGTGTGTTGTGGTTTCAGACTTCCGAGAGCTCCTCCTTGAGCTTTAAAAAGCCTCCGTACGACATTGCTCTCTGACTCATGCAAGCACAAAACATAGTACAGCAGATATCAGAAGATAGAAGTGGCTCGCATGCAGGAACAAAATATGAGTATGTGACTTCAGCCATGTCTTATTGTATCCCCAAGCAGCTACTTCACAGTATTATGAGTTCCTCTGAGCCTCAGCATGCTCATACCCTGCAGCTGCACAAAAATAGATGAATAGTTAGTGTGCTAAGTAGCATTTCACAAAACACACACAAACACACACTTACACACAAACTAAAATAAAACTTGGCTATTGTAGCCAGAGTAAACAGAATGATGTAATTTATGTTTGGCTACACTACATGAAGAGAGCACACATGTCTCTAATATGCTTTAGGTTCCCTAAACTCCAAAGAGCCATCTATGGACCAATTTGTACACAGTTATCATATTAAATTATTTATGTAGAGTGAGTTGATTAAAAAATTATAGTTCAGATCTTTTGAAGTGGGGTTCTATGGAAAGGTTTTACAGAATTAATATCTAACCTGTTGTGGATAGCTATAAATTTTAATTCTCATCAGATAGATGAGATTTGAACTAGTCTGAGTTGGACAAGGACCAAAGCAGATTGCTATTGTCTTAAAGCAACAAAAATAAATAAATAAGTGTCCAAGTTAGATGATGCTGCTTCTATTTGACATAGAAATAACTAAAATTCTATGTGTAATTGTGAAACTGATAGTGATAGTGTTTGCATGAAAATCCGACCCGGCCCCAGCCTGCAGTCATCATATCTGAACCTCAACCGACAAATTAACAGTAATTACAGGTCCGAACCCCGAAAACCCCTCGACATTTTTAATTAGTTATTAACAGTCGAGGACGCGCGGCTGAATTAAAGGGCAGAAGATCGGAGCTGAGGGGGTGTTTGTCCTTTCATGGCCATAAAAGAGCATTTAAACCTTGTTTCTGCCTGCATTCTGGTTTATTCAGACCCTGCTCTGACACGTCTGCTTTGAGATCTCACATGTTTGGGTTGTCAGCCGCATGCGTCCACTGAGTGCAGCAGCAGAATGAACGTCCATTTGGGCGACGGATCGCTTCCTGGCAGTTTAGTCCCATCTGAAGCTTAACTGAACTTTTAATCTCTTTCAAGGCCAGTCAGCTCCTGGTGCAATGGCCATGTGTAGCTGGTGAAGATATGGCAGGCCAAGTTAACATATAATTGGATCGCGGCTGATCCTGACCCAATTAAAAGCCCAACACCGACCCGGCCCGCCCATCCAGCACATTATCATGGCCCGCCCCGCCACAAATTCAGGTCGGGCGGTGCTGGGCTTAGGGCTCGGGTTAGAAATTACAAGTCAAGTAAACTTTATTTATAGAGCCCATTTAAAACAGAAACTATTATCAAAGTGCTTAACAACGACATCATGACAGCTCTAACCCACACTGGTCTTGGTCCTGCTCAGGCTAGCTCTCAGCTTCTTTGACTCAGAATTAAACTCGTTTTCTCCAGAGTCAAGAAGCTATCTTCAACAGGCCAGACATTAGGATTTCAAAACCTTTCCACAGAACCCCACTTCAAAAGATATCAATTATTGCTTTAAATCTGCTTGCTGCACACACAAACAAAAAATATATCATATTGTTTTTATTGAATGCATCAAGAGCTTTAACTAAATTAAAGTTAAAACATAACGAGGAGAGAAATGCAGCTGCACTGAAATTATAATGCTTCTGAAGAAACTGAAACACCCTTTTGTCTTGTTGAGTCAGGTCGGAAGCAGGAAATATCATATTCTGCTTCAGTGATCATTACTACGCCACCAATGTCATCTGGGTTACTAAGAAACAGCAGGTATTCAGGTAAAGAAACACAATTAGGTGTTTACAGAGCTTTTACTTTATGAGATTCAAGTGAATTCACAATATAATGCAGGCTGCCATGACACGTTCTTTACTTATTATGAAGCTGATTTACTCTAAAAGCTGTTAATATGAACCATTTTAAAGCAGATATAAAAGGGCTTTGTTATCCATTGCTCCTTTTTTCCTTTGTCATGCTGCATCGTGCCTTGCTGCTAAATGTTGTGTTGGGTGCACTGCTGCGTCGTGATGTATCGGGTCTGTGCCGTTCTGAAGGACTTAGCAGGGCAGACGAGACAGGCTTCATTACAGCTTTAATGAAATCTGTCAGCTCAGACTGCACTCAGGGGCAGACTGGAGTGCACCAGTACTACTTAACCATCACACAAGCCAGGAGGAGGGAGACAGGGGGAGCACAGGGGGGTAGATGGGATGACACACAAAAATAGGCGCATATTTGGTTGTGTTTTTGTGTGACGCTGTGTGTGTATGTGTCTGTTTGGGACATAAAATCGGAATAATAAAGCATTCTGCCGTGCAGGGCTCCATCACTCCAGTGGCTTCAAACCAGAGGAGCAGACAGCCGCTGACTACCTTCAGAGACAAACTGGGACTGAGCAGAATACTAATGTGAACGGGGAGGCACAGAGAAGCGGAGATAGTGGAGGAAGAGCAATGAAGCGGGTGGAGAGATAAGAAGAAAAGGCAGGGATGAGAGGAAAAACACAGAGAGGAGCTGTAAAGTGTGTGAAGAGAAGTCCTTCAAAAAATGAGTGATTGTTGAAATAAACTGCTAAAATGTGGGGGTTTATGAAAATAAAATATGAATCACAGATAAGATTGCAGATAAAATGCCAAGCAAGGGTGAGTACAGAAATTATATAAGAAGCATTGTGTTGCTAAATCTACATACATCTCAATCTCAGCAGTGATGTATGAGATTATCTCAGACCAAACATATCAAGAGACAATGCTTCAGTCTCTGAAGGACAATTTACCTCTTTTTAGTCCTTCAGACCATTACAGAGTGATGTCACAGTAAAATTCACTCTTTACTTCACATTCAAAATACTGACTCAATAAATAGTGTCTCCATCTCTACTGCTTCTCACTTGTCTGGTCACAACAGGTTCAGGAGAGAAACACAAACATACCTTCCTACAAGGTCACTCTTCAGCTCCTCCTGGACACCTGATGGCCAGAGAGGGTATATAATCTCCAGATGTAGCGCCAGTGGGACGTGCTCATAAAACCTCCAAATGGAGCCATGTGGGAGGCATCTTAATCAGATGCCCGAACCATCCCAACTGACTTATTTTTGATGAAAAGTCAAATTATTTCTGCACTCTCTCAGAATTTCTACTGTACACCCTTTGACAGGTATTCTGGCCCATCACTTGTTAACAAATTGATTTTAGTTGTGAGTTTTGGGTCACTTTCCTGCTTTTATTACCACTGATCTGACTCAAACCCAACTTTTTTAGGTGGCGTATTTTACTCTAGAATGCTAGTCTTGAGGTTTTTTGTAACCCGCACAGTTAGGCCTGTCGCAATAAACAATAAATCAATTAATCGCATGATAAATGAAAATTATTGACCTCATTTTCAGTTATTGGCTTTATCGTTTCTTCGTGTCTCTCTTTCTACTGAAGACACTGGATGACAAAAGACTCAACTCCAGTGCTCTTCACTGACCCCTCCATTTCTCATTTCTCTTTAAAATCCATTTTAACCATCCAAAATTGCGTTTTTGGATCGTTAAAAGCAGCTAAGCCGAGAAGCTAAGCTACGAGCTAAGCTAACAGGCCGACCTCTGGAAAAAACCTGTCTTGTTGAAGTGCCAAAGTTCACGGTTGAAACCCGTGCCTTTGTGTAAAAAGTTGTTTTTCTCTGCAAAAAGAAGCTGAGAACTTGTTTACTGATTTTTTTATTAAAAATGTTGTGTGAAAAATGCTATACTAAAGAGCTCAAACACCAAGTGTCCGCCATTTTGAGAATGGAAAAAAGAAAGAGAGACAACCCATGTCACGTCAAGGGGCCTCCCTCCCATTTTTCTTAAAGAGACACACTGCTTGTGCCCTCACTATCCATCCTTTGCTTCAGTCTTATACTGCCATCCGGTGGTCAAAAAAGGTACTACAGTCAAAACAAATTAACCAAAATGTACTCTTAAATTTGACAGTAATTACTAATTATTGTCAAATTCCAAACAATATTATTGTTTATCGTAATAATTTCTGACAATCGCACAGCAAAATTTGTTATCATGACAGGCCAGTCACCCTGTGCCAAATGCAACAAAAGCAACGCAAGAACATAACCAAGCCTCTTCCATGTTTCAATTTAGATACAATGTTCTTGTTTATGTACATTTCATTTTGGGGTCTATAAAAGTTGAAAATGTACAAACAAATGTCTTTTTTTTTCCAGACATGCCTTTTTTTTACATACTTAAATCTGGCAACAAGCTTTTCATTGTTTGTCTTCCATCTGTCCTGTCCTCCTGCTTGGTCCAACAGTTTCAGAACTTGTAACTGTAACCTTTTGTTTAGACATCACTGCTCTCATTAGATGTAGATTGTATTCACTGGGCATAATCAATATCCGTATAAAGTCCAGAAACTGATATGCCATTCCTTTTATGTTATCCCCCAAATTAAAAAAAAAAAAAATTAAAAAAATGTAGCCCACCTAAAAGATGGTCAAATAAAAATGTCCCTCTTGCCATCACACCGATCTTAATTACTAGGACCTTTAGATATTGTGCCTAAAGCACCTTCACGCAACATTTTTCAAAATAACTTCAAGAGTTACCAATGCTCATCAATGTTTAGTTTAGTTTTTTTTTTTTTTTATGGCATAAATGAGTCCTTGAACATTCATGCTGCAGATTATCTTGTGTTTAGGCACTTACTCCAAACTGGGATCTAAAAAGGACCAGTTAGACCATGATCATCCTCAGGGAAGGAAATCAAGACAATATTTCATCCATAGAAAATTTTGCATCAAAACCTGAAAAAAACAGTGAATATAGGAAATAAATATTATTTTTAAAATCACTCTTATAACTCTTGTGCCATCTAATATCAATTTTCAAATGTATTATTTCCATGGGGTGGGCAATTTAAGTGTATTTTGCAAAGATTTTGTATTTGATGTTGTTTGTCTTACATTTAATCGAGCAGATTGTAAGATATAAAAAATGAAATGAAACGGCATAAAAGACAGTCTTTGTAATATTCTGCCAATTAAAACAACTCAGTACATTTTTCGTGCCTCATTTAAAATTTGCAGTCTTTCTGTTTGCAGAGTTTTTGAGCTGTGGTGGCTCGATGGTCAGTGCTGCAGTCTGTTAATCCTGAGGCTGAATTCAAGCCCAGGTTATGTAAGGAAGGACATCCTGGGTCAAATAATTACCAAATCTTTCATGCGAGTTTACTTGCTGTGATGACCCCTGCAGAAGAGTGAAGCTGAAAGAACAACAAACAGTTCTGAAGGTTTTTATTCTATTTTCCCCGATTAAATAACCAGCACATGTCGTGTAAAAGTATTTGTATCACAGTAAGATGAATGTAAATATGTGAGAGTGAAACAATATGAGCAGAAGGGCAGAGAAAAGCAGCCTGAGGAAATGCAGCTGAATACAAACGTTGATGCCATCTCACCCTTTGATTGCCATCACTCTGTGGACTCAGTTTCTAACTCGATAATAAAGAAGGGATGGGGAGTTCAGGTTGTTTCTGAAAGACTCATTTGAGTTCTGTTGACCACATGGGTGTTTGTTTGCTATTCGTATAGGGAATACTGATCTATTGCATGGAAAACTGAATATCTAAGATTTTGCTGTCCATTCAGTCTATTTCTGCCATTGTCAGCTCTTGTTTTTATGATGTGGCATTTTTCAGTCAGAGCATGTGCTGCACAGTCGTTGAAAGGATTCACTGTTTGACTTGTTTTGACATTTCATGCCCTAACACTAAAAGAAATGCCTGATTCTTCATAGTAACGAAAACTGTTACATTTCCAATGTTGGCTCTGACTCTCATGTTCACTTCTTAATCTTTTTGTCAGCTCCATCGTCTGGCTTTAGGCTACACTGCTCTGACACACATTGTACAGCACCAAAGGGGCGTCATGAAATAGAAAAACACTTTCTCTTCCT
The DNA here is from genome assembly GCF_014905685.2 of Nematolebias whitei. Lineage (NCBI taxonomy): Eukaryota > Metazoa > Chordata > Actinopteri > Cyprinodontiformes > Rivulidae > Nematolebias > Nematolebias whitei. The sequence goes on from NC_056505.1 coordinate 16,293,954, forward strand.
TATGATCTGTGGAGCTTTCCCAAGGTCCGGCTGAAGCTTTGAAATTCAAATTCTTTTTGACCGTAGGCGCCCTTGAACTATGAGGATTTCATCTTCAGTGACTCGTCACCAATAAAACCCGGTGCGATGATCAAAACGTTAGTTGCACAATCTGATGAATGCTTTGTGAGTTTGTTGAATTCAATTTCAATTCAGTTTATTTATAGCACCAAGTCACAGCAGATGTTGTCTCAGGACATTGTACAAAAATATTCACATACATAAAAAAAACAAAAAAACAATTAGTAAAAGTTATCTATCTAAGGAAGCCAGCAGATTGCACTGAGTCTTCATATTGTCTCAATCTCTCATTCTGAGCAAAAACAAAGGTGACAGTGGAAAGGAAAAACTATTAACAGGAAGAACCCTCCAGCAGAACCAGGCTTGGGACGAGCGGCCACCTACTTCGACAGGCTGGGGGTTTGAGAGGACAGTTCTTAAATGAAACATCAAGACAAGTCATGGTTGCATCTTCAGAGAGGAGGCCACTGGACTAAATAATCCCAAAGTTCACAGCCAATCAGTTTAAGTGCAGCAGATCAGGTGTGTTTCTGTGAGCAGATGAAGATGCAATTAGATCTGAATATTTAACGATTAAAAGCTAAACATGAACTACTGACACAAAACAAGATTCTTACAGCCGACCAAACAGGATAAACAAACTCACACTTACAAGAAAGAAACGACATGTTTGATTTTTAAGTAACGATCTACTTAACCAGTACCACTGTGATCTTGTAGTCCAGAGGTTGCAGGTTCAAGCACTGGTCTTTGTTCAGTATTTTTTTATTCAAGTTTAACCTCAAAATAATCTGTTGATTGAATGATTCAGTTTAATAAATTATATAAACAACAGAAGCACATTAAGCAATGTATATATAAATGTATATATATATATATAAATGTATAAATATATAAATTCAAATATATATATATATATATATATATTTTTTTTTTTTTTTTTTTTTTTTTTAATTCTGACTATAACTTGTTTAGGTTATGCAACATCTCTTTACCTCTAAAAGTTTTTTTTATTTTTTATATCATATGTCAAACCATACTAATATGCATAGATGGCTGAGTTTTGTTTTACAGTAGGGAAGAAAATCTGGAAAATAAACATTAATGAGTTTACAGGCTTACCCACTCACAACAAACTTTCTGCACATTAAAACTGCTTGACCTTAGTTGATGTCAGAATCAATACCTTATTTGAGTCTGAATCAGAGTGTGAAATCATGCAGTATCTAAAATGGTATAAAATGGGCATCATAAGAAAGTGATTATTCTTAGCTGGAATGCTCACATCATTTATGCCAATTTTGTTAAAACAATTTATATGCCGTGGACGACTGAGAATCTACTATTATTATTATTTATTATCTTTATTTAACCAGGCAAATTCCACTGAGATCACAGATCTCATTTACAAAGGAGGCCTGGGCCTGAAGGCAGCTCAACATGCATGATTTTGACTGTGTGGGAGTCATTGGTTCTGCCAGCCACACTCACCCACAGCTGCAGCTGATCCCAGTCAACCACCACTCCACACCTGATCCTGATTTGGAGGACTACTCTGCAGGAGCATTAAAGTCTCTGCACTCCTTGAGTGCTGGGACATTATCCTACAAAAGGTAAAGAGAATGGACAGTCACTATATGTCTCCTGAACCGAACCACACCGCTAACAGTACCATGGTGCCAACGGGACCATGTTGCTAACCTCACTGTCATCAGAACCACTCTGCCAATAGGACCATGCTGCTGTACATTTATTTCTTTTACACTTTTGGTGCCTTGTTTCTGTATTTTTGTTGCATGCTTTGGTATAGCCCAGGGGTCTGCAATCTGTGACCACATGCAGCTCTTTGGTCCCTCCACAGCGGCTCTTTCAAGCTTTGACCAAAACTGACATAAAACTGAATTTTATAGGATGTTATCCCCACAACAAAACATGACTAGTTTTAGACGTTTTCCTGTCAATTCCTTTGCAAATATGTGGATACTAGTACTAATACACAGAGTAAATTATACTCACTTTAACTTTATGCTTTATTTCTTCAAAGTACGATACTCAATTACTACACAATTTAAAAAAAAAAAGTGCATAAGCCTACACAGTTCATTGTTTCAGTTTTTTAAAAATTGGCAAAATAATATTTTTCTGTTTCTTTACAAGAATCCAGTCTTCTGTGGTAGACTTGCGACCTGGCTATGGGCACCAGTGACCCCTGCAAACTGCAAAGGAAGAAACGGGTAAAGACGATGGATGGATGGATGGATGGATGGATGGAATCCACTGTTTTCTTTTGTCTCAAAATGTAAAAATATCAATAAATGTTAACAAACATCGGATGTTTTTAGTTTTATAATATACCTATTGGTCAGAAAAGCCACCTCTAACAAACTTAAAGTGGCCCATGGGCCACCAGTTGATAATAACAGTTGTAGCAGCTTTTGCAGCTCTGGACATGTTTAATTTAATGAACGAAAGGGCAGAAATGGCTCTTTTGATCGTAAAGGTTGCAGACCCCTGGTATAGCCTAAACGAATTTGAGAATCGTGCTGCTGTGGTTCGGTGTATTTTTTTATATTATTAGCATTTAGCGCATATCTTAGATTTTTTTTAGCATACTGCTGGGTGTTTGTTTAGAGCATATCTTTGTTTAGATCTTGGATCCTTATTTACCATTTCTTTTTACACTTTATATTTTTTTATTTTGTTGGATGTGACTGGGACCCTGTGTAGACAATTTTGTTCCACCTCATGTACCACATGTAAAGCAAATGACAATAAAGAACCTTGACTTGACTAGCTAGACCTTTTGTTTCTAAAGACCTTTTCTTGGTGATCTCCTACAGCGACATCCAAGTCCTGGATTCTTCCAAGGCCTCCTTGTTCCTTGAGACCTTGGCTTGTTCTGATTGTGTCCCTTGTAAACCCAAAGCCTTCAGAACCAGTCTTCACCCTCAAATCAACCTGCTCCTCTCTCCAGCAGTGCTCACCTCTCTACTACTAAGGACCTCCTGGAACCTAGGACCTCGCAAGGCAGCACAATGGAGTAGTGGTTAGCACTGTTGCCCCACAGGAGGAATGTTCTGGGATCATTCCCCTGCTCTATAGCTAGACCCTCTGGCTCCAACTACAAAGACATTTTGAGTAAGAACAAACTAACTCCTAAAGACTGTTCCAGAAACTCACTTTTCCCTTCTTTCTTTATAGCCCTCAAATCTGCACCTATAAATAGACTTTTTTTTTGTACTTCCGTCTCGGTCATTTTCTCAGTCTGCTACTTGGGGTCAACTATTAACTAAAAACATGTTAGACAGTGGGAGGAAACCCACGTATTCATCATGCTGCCCTTAAAAAACGGTTAATAATAGATGATGATAAAAGTTTAATCATTTGTAGTAGCATTAAAAATGTCGACTTAGCTCACCTTAGTTTTAAACATATGATGCTAATAACATATATAGCACCACATAATATTAAAATAGTCTAAATTCCAGTATCTGATACTTTATCTCAGCAATTGCTGGACATGGACACCAATGACCCCAGCAACCAGAGAAGGAAGAAGTGGGTAAAGATAATGGATGGATGGACAACTGATACATTATGACATAATTTATGTTTACAGCATTAATCTAAGACACTGTGGAAGAACTACAAACAAGCCCTGCCTGTCACAGCCATAGCTAAACATGGTAATGAGACTATTCTTCTGTGCTGGCGTAACAGTGAATGTCAGACTGGTAATGTGAGACCACTTTGGCTGAATTCTTATCTTTTGTTTGATGGAAATGGTCTCCGGAAAAACAAATGGTAAATTTAGCTGAAGAAGCCAAACAAATGCAGCTCATCTTTACTGAGTACATTGCTCAGTGTCAAATGAGTTGAATCCGAATTGGTTGAAAGCAATTTCCTGTGAAGACCGACTCTTTCTGATCGTTTATTTTTATCTGTTCATGCGACATTTTTAGACCAGTCTTTCTCTTCTCAAAATTAGACTTGTGTGGCTTAAATCTTCATTGCCTTATATGAAATTGTTGTGATGACCAGACTGGTTCTAGAAAGGGATTTGCATGGCTTTTTTTAAATCCACATTAATACATTTTTATTGTTTTAAATTTTTATTTGATCTAAACATCCCTGATAAAACATTTTCATGTGTCAAAGTTGTCAAATTGCTTTATATGTATCCCTGGAAAAACTTAATAATGAGCTCCGACAACGTCAGTGTTTTAGACAGTCGTAGTTCAGAGTAACCATAATCTCGTTGTGGTATCCATGGTGATATTCACAGATGATGTATTGAGGAGCCATTTATTCTTAAGTTCAGCCCTGTCAACCAAAGCTTCTGCCTCGATGAGTCACTGTCTGCAGTGCAGCATTTCAACACTCCCATCAAAATGAACTGCAATGTCTGCTTGGCAAATGTTACAGTAACAGCATGATGTGCATGACATGCTTTGCAGGTGAGGAAGACTTTGAATTGTTTTTACCTGCTTTTTAATTGGAGTTGTGAATCATGAGCTTGATAGTAACAATAGTGTATAAGATAGTTCAGATGATAATATAACCTATGCTATTTTACCTGTTTTAATGGAGAAACGTATGTGAACATACTGTATTTAACTCCTCAATAAATACTGAGGGTAAATTTCAGGCTGAGATGCTGGAAGTCGCTGTTACAGCCCCGGTCCCCACAGAGATGCACAAACAAATGCACACAGACACTTTGTCAAGAATCATCATGTCCTTCCACCAAGCAACACCAACCCTTACCCCATGTGGCCATTACTTAACACTTTTGGCTGACGTACAAAACGCACACAGGCACAGATGTACGGTGGCATTCACACATGCTGTAACACAACACAGATGCACGATGCAAACACACACACACACACACACACAGCTTTGGCCCTTTCCCTCTTTGCGTTTTTCTGTCACTTAAACAATGACAGATTAGACCAGTGGAGGCATTTCTGCTTTTCTGTAGTTTGAGGTTAATGAAGTCTAGTAATTAATTTACAGGAATAAAGCTGCACATTGAATTTGTTTCAGTGGGGAGTGATGGCGCAGAGGTTAGAGAAGGTGGGCCTGTGATCGAAAGATCGCCGGTTCAACAACCAACAACATCAAAAATGTGGGTGGGATAGTTGAAATGCCCACAACGGCCTCCACCCACATTTTCCCCACTCTGGGCCCTTGAGCAAGGCCCTGAAACCCCACCATCTGCTTCCCTGGGTGCCTTAGAGGGCAGCTCTCTGCTCCACACAAAGGGCTGTGGTAGCCTGGTGGTCGAGAGGGGGTTCTCTGCAAACTGAAAGTGGGTGAAGAGGTAAAGAGCAAACACTGATTGGCTAACTGCATTTGCTGGATCTTTAAGTAAGTTACATCAGCTCTTTTTTAAATTGAAGGTTTCCAATAAACAGCATTATATCTGCTGTCAAACGCAAGAAGATTCTCTTTTGTTCTTGGGTTGTAGGCTGCACCTGACACAGGATGGCTTGAGTCTGGTCTGGGTACAATGAAATATGAAGGCATTTGAAGTGAACAAACATAACAGATTTTGTTTTTTAATGTAATGGCTTGGTATTAAAAAACAAACATTTAGCCCTCCCCACCACCCATTAATGTTGCTCTTATTTTGAAAAGTAACTGGAAGTTCTGTGTTAAGAGAGGTGGAAGGAGAAGTTATAGAGATGCCGCTAATGTCGAACCGGCTAACACAATCTGCCTGCCGTTATTATATCTACTTGCTTAATAAGTCTTCTGATACCTTCATCCAATCAGGTGTAGTTTTTTAGTAATGACTTGTTTGTTTTTCGTCCAATCAGATGTGGCTCTTGAGATGCGCCTTCTTTGGGACCGCCCATTTTGTCTTTGGCTCATTAAAAGAATAACAATAAAAGAAAATAAAGGCCTATTTTGTCTGCAGAGTGCAGACATACCTACTTGGGGTGGTCTGTGGTTACGTCAGGAAGGGCATCCGGCGTAAAAATAATTGCCTAGTATTTGTGCGACTTAGTTCACTGTGGTGACCCCTGAAGAAGGGAGCAGCCAAAAGTAGAAAAATAATTGAATTTGTTTCAACAAACTCATTCATTTTGAGTAAGTGAGAATGTTCAGACATGTACAAAACATGTTTAATATAGATCTTGAACTTCAGCTTCACTGGGGTCAAGGAAGGCAATGAAAACTGATTTCACCATTAAAAGGCTATTCTGTAATAGATTTCAGTGCATCTTTAGCCCAAAATTATACTTGTGTAGTTTGCATGCACATTGTGACATGCACTCCTTGCTCTTACTGTCAACTCTGTCCTCTCATACTGAAAGACTAACACAGTATTACAGCCAGTTAAGCTCCCAGAATCTTCTCTGAGTTCTCGAAGAGCTTGAAGAGGCCATGCTTCTCTTTTTCAGGCTAAACTTTGTCAGCTAAAGGTCATCTGTTTTGTTCTCTTTGCTTTGATTTCAATGTTCTATTCACAGCTGTCTGCAGAGCACTTTCTGCATAGTAACACATGCACAGCACAGAGACTGACCTTTCTTTGAAGGTAAAATCAGACACAGTTTGTCCAGTTTAAGTGGCATCTTTAGTGCATCTGTCAAAAAGAGAAACATTCCTGCGGGTGTCTTTGTCGGCACACAATACCATGAATGACAGCTTGGTTCCACAGAGGAGATGGGGTTTTCTGATGATGGCGACTTTTTCTCCACTAACCACAGAGTTCAGGGCAACAAGCCTCTGTGAGTTGTCTAACCAGCTACACTGCTCATTTTAATGAGGACACGTGTAGCTCGGTAAACAGAGGCAAGAACCAGATGATGGCTTGAGGTTAAAGAGGAGGCTCTTTTTTTCTCAAATGCATGAGCAAATACAATGGGAAGAAGGTCACAGAGCAGGCTATATGAGGCATAGGCAAATATTTACAAACAGGCGCTAACGCTTGAAATATGTTAGCAGTCACATGCTAAAATGATACCATTTTGTGGAACCTGTTTGTTTTGTAAAATTTATGTCATAGTATAATTTATCATTCAGTCATTAGTTCAACAAATAATACAACTTTTGCTTGCTAAACTTACTACAGTACGTGTTTGACTCAGCATACTAGCAAGGTTCTTCTGAATAAATAATGCAACGTATATATAGCAGCAAGAGTTGCAGGGGTTTTATGAAATCTGTTTAGGCTTCATCAACTCCTTTCAATGACAAGAACATTAATTTTATGTATGTAATACAAAGTAGAAACGTAATGCGACCAAATTAAAATGTAGCAACAAAAGTTGCAAACCACGAGTAAGCACCATAGATTAAAGGACATGGAGAGAATGAAAATAAGGTTGAACATAACCCCTCCTGTGTGCTGGATTCAACATAGAGACCCCCTCCTCATCCCCCACCTCTGATTTTCTTTTTTCCCTGCTTGGCTCCGATGACTCAGAGTGCACCACTAGCTTGACGGGATCCTGGGGGATAATAATGAGAACAATGACTGTTAATGAGCCTGACTTCAGCTGCTGGTGATTTCACTAAAATGTGAAATACAGCTGGAGATGCTAGAGACTTACCCTGAAAGACCCACATGGATGGTGTGACACCATGGTGGTCATATTAATTATATTGACTTTTACTGGATTTAAAATTTAGCAAAGCAAATGAATGGTAGAAAATGTGATGAACACAATCATATGTGTTTTAAATAAAGATCATCTCATGCTGAGAAGAGATGGAATTATTTTTATTTTGATCAAAAATTGCACGGTCTTTAGCAACATGTTAGATCTCACGTGATGTGATAGCCCACAGAGAACATGTTGAAGATGACTTCCAGATGCTACCACACCAAATTTAGCTTATATTCTTTAAAATTAACAGTTACAGACATTTTTGTGTTGGCTAATGTAGACTAGCAGTGGTGGCCATCTTAAACTGGGTTGACTCCTATGTCAATGAGGTTTCCAGGGGCTGAGATGGTATAGGGGCAGGGCAGCCGACTCGGTTCCCAGGTTTGATCCCTGTCATTGCGCATCTTGTGGTGTCTCTGAGCAGGACACATTATCCCCAGTTGATGCCAGGGCACCTTCCACAGCTGCCCACTGTTCCACCTGGTGGTGGATGGGTTAAATGCAGAGAGCCAATTTTGCCATTGTATGGGAACATACAATGATGACAATACATAACACATTATTGTTAAATGGACAATTACCTTTGGTGTGTTTCCTTAAAATATGCCTGGTTCATGAGATATTTTGCTAATGGAGACTCAAATAGATAATGATGAGGTTCTCCTTGGGAGTATCAAGGATGGATAAGATTTGGAATTCAATTATCAGAGGTACAGCACATTGTTAGAAAGGCCAAACTGAGATGGCCTGAACATGTGCAGTGGAGGGACAGTACATATATTAGTAGAAAGATGTGTAACATGCAGCTGCCAGGACAAAGACAGTGAGGACAGCCAAAGAGGAGATACAGTATATGGATGCAGTTAGGTTGTTTTCACACCTGATAGTCCGGTAGACTCGGTTCGGTTGGGGACCAATATTCATGACATTTTGTTTACATTTGAGTTGGTGAGTTTGCATTCACACTGCACTGTGCAGTCGAGTCAACCTGTTGAACCAACCTGTTCCCCCGCTCGCCTGTGGGGGCGCTGCACCAAGAACTACTGAAAGAAACAACACAAAAACCTCTGAAGACACGTCTTCTTCTTCTTCTGGAAATAAAAACAAAAACGAAGTGGCATCAAGCTTTAGCAGTTTTAGGAGTTATGGTTTGTCATTTTTCAAAAATGGACTCAGCATGAGCAGAAGATGAGACGGAAGACCATGGAGAATGTTGTTTTTCACACAAGGCAGCTGACGGATCCATATGAGGTAAGAGAAATGCGTGTTTGTTTGCCCTGCGCTGTACTTCACTTCTTGCTTGTGGAGCAGGCCTGGTCTGTTTACATTCACACTGTACGCGAACCGCGCTGGAGTTCTTTTCTACCGTACCGAGACCTAGGTTTTAGCCCGGGCCAGAGTTCGCCTTTTTGTTCCGTGACAAAGTTCGATGGCGCGTTCACTCCTCCCCAAACGAACCGGACTTTCTTGGAAAACGAGCTAGAGTTTGATTAAAGCGGACTAAACAGGGCTGGTGTGAATGCACCCTTAGAGAAGATATGGAGGTAGCTGAAATGAGGACAGAGGAGATGGAGGAGGATGATTCACTGTGGTGACCCCTGAAAGGGAACAGCCCAAAGATAAAGAAGGAGAGTCAAAAAAACACATCACATATACACAGAGTTAACAAATAACAAAGTCTGACACACAAATACAGTTGTATGGCCAAGAAATTCTAGTTTTGGTTAAGAAGACTAATAATTTTCTTAAAGAAAGCTCAGAACCAGTGGATGTACTTCTTGAAGCAGGATTACACAGCTGATCAATTTGTACACTTCTTTGGTTCCTTTTCTTCTTTTGTCTGTTCTTTTTTCAGGGGTCACCACAGTGAGTCCTCCTCCATTTCACTCTGTCCTCTCCATCATCTGTCCTCACTCCAACTACCTTTAACTGTTGGTGTCTTAAATTAAGTACCAGTATTATAATGGGTTGTTGGTATGATTCTTTATCAATATTTCTGATGGATCAGTGCAACAGTACAATGTTTTACTCACGATCTGAATCCTATTTGTCTTGCACTAACACCAAACTTGAGTCCTTTGCATCATAAAATGTTTTGGGTCACACATCAAAGCATTTGTTTGCTTAAAGCATGTATAAATGTCCACAGGATTCAGTTTTTTGGTCATGTAAAGCAAGGCTGAAAATATACCACAGCTGTTTCAGCAGGTAACGCTTGTGATTTCTGACATCATGACAGTTTCAATTGAAGGTTGAGTTTAAATACAGGTTGTGTTGTCCTGAAGGTACTACTGGGAGTTTCCTTAAGGGAACAGTTTCATTTGTTCTTCTGCTGTTTGCTTCACATGATTGTTTTTGCTTTTCCAGCTGTACACAGTGGGTGTGAAGGACCACGGGGTCCTCCCCCCTCACCCACACCCCTTTTCCTTTTGGTGCAGCTCACTTCCTCAGGATTCAACTCAAACCTAGAAAACATTTGCCCCTGTAAGACTTACCTCATCTATTGTTTCTGTGCACACAGATGACCTCTACCAAAGACTTGTAAACAGCAGTGATATAGGAAAAACCTGCATTGTTAGTTCATAAACAGCACCACATTACGTCTCCCACCTGGGATTAATATTCTTGACATATGAACACTGACTGTGTGAAAATGTGATCATCCACAAAAACTGAGTCTAATTCAATAATAAGTGGGAGTAAAATGTTTGAAAACATAATGTTAGTGTTAATTCATAAAGGGATCTTATGAAAACTCTAAACACAAAGACTATTCGTCAAATCTATCATAGGCCGACTGTTGGAGGCTCAGAATCAGAACTAAAATTCAACTATCTTTTAATTTTTTTGTGATTAAATGTTGTTTTATGTTTAGTTCTGTCAGGATCCATGTGTTTTATGGTATTTTAATCTTGTGATTCTTGTATTTAGTTTCAGTGTTTTCTTGCCCTCATGCAGTTCTGCTCACGCTCCTCCTACTGTCACCTGTTTCTCATCGTCTCCCCCGGGTGTTTGTCATTATCCGTCATTAGTGTCTATTTAAGTTCAGCGTTGTTGTGTTTCCACCCTGTCCATGGATCATGCATCCTAAAACCATCCAGCCTTTGCTTTGTTTTCTTGTTCAATAAATTAGTTTACCGTATTTGTTGTTTTACCTACGAGTAAACCTACTTGTTATTACAACTGTTCGTCTCCCGACAGAACATGATAAGTTCTGTGCAAAACTTGATCATTTGCTTCCAACGAGCCAAATTTTACTGGCTCAGTTCTACGAGTCCAACATGATAATAACCTGATTACAACTAAAAAGACAATCTAGTTCAAGTTTACTGTATTTTACAAAATGCTCAAATACAAAACAGAATTTAAATATAGCTTTTGTCATCAACACATGAACTTAGCCAATATAAGGGTCAAATGTGTCCTGTTGTGTCAGCATGGGTGGGATAACAAACTACTTTAATGTACTTGATGAACGTACCTCACAGGTACGCATCATTAGGTAGACAACATTTTGATATTTACTTTTTTTTTTTTACTTGTTACAACAGTCAAATCTAGGACAGTGGTGCTGCAATTCCTTGTTGCAAAACATTCCCAGAACATGAACCTGAGTTTCTGCTTTTACCGCATTTAACATAGATGAACCAGAAAGCTCTGAAGTTGATGTTAGAGCATTTCCCTTTTGTCCTAGCCTAACTGTTGCTCTGAGACCAGCTAATTACATCCCAAACTCATCCGTGTGCCAACATGAAACTGATCTCTAATCTGATGCCGTTTGATGTGGCCTAAAAATAGTGAGCTTCCTACAGTTTCTCCAACAACACCGACCAGAGCCCGGCTGTGTCCAGTGTTGTCAAACAGACACTTCCTGGAAACAGTAATTGTCCCTGATTGTATCAGTCACTCACTAAACAAACTGCGGTGACACGGAAGAATGCCTCAGCAATGTGAAACTTCACTTTAGCACAGATTTGTCCTGACAATAGGCCTCTCGTGTTGGAGTTGGATTTGTGAGTTTCAGTTGTGCCCATCTTGTTCTCTAAATATCTCCTGAATCACTGGGTGCATTTTAATGAAACTTGAATGAAGTAATTGTTGGATCTATACATACAGCATATTAAATTAAATTTAAAGAAATGGGGATAAACTTTCCAGATATTGACCTATAATTGGTATGGTAGTGGTTTACACTGATCCCAAACACGTATTCGCAATGCAAACAAGTTGTGCTATATCTTTGTTTAAATTTATTTAATTAACTATTTAAAACCAACTATTTTTGCAAAATACATCATGAGTCACTGAACAGATTTGAATGAGTGTTATATTAATGGAACTTTCAGATCATGACTTTGTCACTGCTCGCCTCTCATGTGGGGTCCCCCAGGGCTCAGTCCTGGTCCCTCTACTCTTCTGTCTTTACTTGCTTCCATTTGGTTCCATACTTCGGAAACATGGTATTTCCTTCCACTGTTATGTGGATGACAGTCAGATTTATGTCCCTCTCAGAAACACAGATCTTCACTCTGTCAATCCATTGCTCAGGTGTCTTGAGGACATAAAAGCCTGGATGGCTCTAATGCTCAATGTTCAATGAGAAAATTACAGAGAAAATGGATATGGATCTCAAGCTTGACAGCCAGATAAGTTCAGTCATTAAATCGATCTTTTTCTAGTTACGACAGCTGGCCAAAATTAAACCCATTCTTTCTTGTCAACACTTTGAAACAGTAATTCATGCCTTTGTGACCACTAGGCTGGATTACTGTAATGCTCTTTATGTGGAGGTTAGTGGCCCGTCTTCAGATGGTGCAAAATGCTTCACATCTTTTAACTGGCACGTGTAAATATGGTCACATTTCCCACATTTTCCTGTTTTTAATATTCCACATCGCTTTACAATCTCTTTTTTGGTTCATTTTTTCTTTTTTAATACCATTTTCTTTCATTTATTCTTCTCAATTTATATGCTCTTTTTTTTTTTACAATTGTCTACTGTTGTCTTTGTTGTCTACTGTTGTCACCACTCTTTGTTAAAACAGGTCTCTCTTGTAAATGAGTCCCCAAGATTCATTGAGACTAACTTGTTGTAAATAAAGGTTGAATGAATAAATTAGATGTGCATCAACAAATAGTTAATTTTTGCAGTAAATCCAATTCAAGATGGCTGCTGAAGCTAATTCGTATTCACCAACACAAAAATAACTACAGCATAGTCAATTTGACAGATATTGAGCTCAAATTTGGTGTGGTAGTAGCTGAGAGTAGTTCACAATTCACATGTTGAGTGTTAAATGTCACCATTTTGTCATTTTCGAGATTTCATCAAAACAATTCTGTCATTTCTTTTAAGACGATTTTCGTTTTAATTTCTGGTATGAAAGCTAACAGGTGAAGAGCATTTCTTCAAATAATGCTAGGCTTTTATAAGATATGAAACTTGGTAGTTTTTCCTGATTAAACATTGGATTTTATTTTGCATTTATAATGTCAAAAAACATTTGTTGTTTATTTCGGCTCCACCATTTTCTGTTAATCCTAAAAAAGGTTATATAGGGTGGTAAACCAGTAACACCTGACACATTCTCAAAAAACAGAAATGTGTTTTTAGCCCAACTTGAAACACAGCTGTCACATTCCCATCTGCACTGCTGTTGACAAAATAATGCCAATAACTTGAGATCAAATTTTACTCCATTTAGTTGTTTCCTGCTAAATTGTCATGACACCAAATCAGTATTTAAACATGTTCCTGATTAATTAATTATCTTTCAATTCTCTCAGCTATCTAATTCATTTAAAGCTGGCAGTGGCATGAGAGGGTTTTGCCAATTTCAGCATTTTACACACACAGGTGTGCAGAAGCTTCACGTTCACACGCGTGGTTGTGTAAAAGCCCTGACGCGTTCACAGAGCCGTTCCCACACAAGTGTGACAAACATCATCGTAAGAATTTGACGGAATATGTAGCAATGTTTCAAACATGTGAGAAATGTGGTCTTGTAGCTGTTGAGTGATGAGAAAACTGCAGATGGAATTGTTTTTCTCTGCAGAAAGCAGTGCACGCCTGAAGGCAGGACTGGTGCTCCTCGTGCACCACTTCTTGAATTTGATTTTTACACCTCTAACAAAGAAGCTTAAGTTGATTTGTGGCAAATAAGGATTCTGGTGGAGTTTACCTGGATTAACCCCAATCTGTCTCTGCTGTTAAAGGTTAGCAGCCTTCTGCAGGAGGAAGTTCCTTGCTCTCACCCATTCACCTGTGGGTGAGGTTTCCTCCCGAGCTGTGAAGTGGGCGGCTTCTCTGCTCATGGAATCCCAGCGATGATTCACTCAGCTTCCTCGGTTTAAAGAAACATTACATCCTCCTCTTGCCTTGCCTGAACTGAGCAGCATTTCATACTCCTCCTCCTCTCTCCTCTCAGTCAGAGCCATTCCTTTTAACTAGGTGAGTCACATCAGAGCTGCAGATATAGATGGCCCATGTGGGCTGATGGTGCCCCCCATTCCCAACTGCGGTTATTGCAATTACGAGGTCCATCCAGCTACCCAAATTTAAAAACTGTTAAAAAGAAAACTTACACTGTCCTCACTGTAAATTGTGCTTCACATGAAATGTTCACGTTGTGAGCTTGAATCACTCTTTTTATTTAAAAGAGGAAATTGTTTTACAGATTATATAATCAAAAATATTGTTCTGATTGTAGGTTTTTTTTTACAAGAAATTTGTCAAAAATGCATGCTAATATTCATAATATCTGATACTGACATAAAGATGTGAGAGATGACATAATTTGCTTCTTTAAATAAATAGTTTAGATCTTTTTTAGTGAGGTTTTAAGCAATGTCCAGTATGTTTCCTATAGATAGCTTTGAACAAAGTAAAGGGCAGTCTAAGCAGAGTTAAGTGGAACTGGATTGCCACATTCTGGAAACAGCTCTCAACTCCAACATTTCACAACAGATCAAATGAATGTTGTTTTAATAACTTTTACAACCACACAAATTCACATTATACAGGTATTCCATTATAAATGTTATTATATTCTGGCTTAAAGTGCCACAGGCTACAGCAGAAGTGCTACAGTGGGTTGCTGCCACTAAATGACCAAAATTTATCAGAATTTTTGGGAACACATAATGCAAAACTTATGACAAAGTAAAAGTTTAGAAGTTCAAGTTGCTGAAGTTGTTGAAGTTATTTGTCAAATGCAGGTTAAAACAAGGTTAACAGTACAATGAAATGCTTAGGATGAGAAGAACCGATTTGAGTCGCTAAAAAAAATCAAAGAACAAATAAGAAAATACAAAAAGCATGCAATAAGGGTACAAAAATAAAGTTCCAAAAAGTGAAAAAGTAATTATAACATTTACAAAATCCTAAAAAGAGCTAGTAAACAACAACATGGTAGAATATAAGAGTGCAGCAAGATGAATTTGAATGAAGTCAAGGTAGCAATATAAGCTAAAATGCACATTATATATATATATATATATACACATATACAGTATAGATAGATAGATAGATAGATAGATAGATAGATAGATAGATAGATAGATAGATAGATAGATAGATAGATAGATAGATAGATAGATAGATAGATAGATAGATAGATAGATAGATAGATGTACTGTA
>NC_056505.1:16309674-16347453 GCF_014905685.2 Nematolebias whitei
TATATATATATATATATATAAAGATTGCATGAACTTCTATGATACATTTGATTCTTGAGCTGTTTTAAGACAACAGGAATCCACTTTTAGTCTTGGTCTTGCTTGAAGTAGCCATTAGCTACTCAATTCAACCCTAATTATTCTACAAACCAACTGAGATCATTTGTTGAGCTTGTTACAACAGGTACAATATTAATTGTTTGTAGCTTTTTCAAAGAACCTCACTTCAAAAGATCTGAATTATATGTTTGTTTCAATCTCCTGCAGAAAATTCAGATGAAGCACCCACGTGCATGTTTAAAAAAATGCACTGGCTCACACCCATAATGAACATTCTGTACATGCCCCTCAAATAGATGGGATCAAGGCTTAATGTACAAAGATTTCACACCCACTTCACACTTTACAGCTGAGCCTGACTTGAAGAGGCTAAAGGTCTAAAGAAAGGAAAGGGTGCAACCTTTAGATAGAAGGTGTGAGGGGTGTTCTTCTTTAAAGGAAGCGTGGATGATTTTTAAGAGGAAACCATTTTCTCCTCTGGGTAAACTAAGGATGTGGACAGGAAGTCAAATTTATTTGAGAATGTAAGTGACTTATTTACATTCATTGAGTCAGCAAGTATAGATCTCTAAAAAGTGTTCTACATTTCTTGGTAATGTGATTTTTTTTAGCTTGCTTTAGAGGTAACAAAGGCATCAAGGCATGTTTTACATGGAAAACGTAAAGTGGAGAGCACTTTAACATTAGTCATTGGATATGCTCTTTATTTAATATGAACATAAATCAATGGTTAATATGAAAAAATGTACTAAACCCCACATTCTTTGCTAATTATGTCCATCTTTGGTGCCATTTATTTATTTCAGCTGGTGGGAGCAAGCTTCTTTTCCCGGTTGCAATTGTTCATTTTTAATTGGCCATTTGTATTTGGTCAGTTTTTTTTAAGAAAATTGATGTGGGCAGAAAGTAACAAGGGAACTGAGTTACAAAAAGAACTCCCACAAAGCAATTATCAGTTTCTACAAATAATTATGTCACCATTTTGATATACGTTATATGTAAACTAGTCAACACAGAAAAAAGGACAATATATTTCAGCATTTTTTTTTATGCCATGAGTCAATAAATATGTAATGGAAGCAACATTTCTAACCTGCATGAGGACTGTCTGTGTATTGCCGTGTCCTGGATTTCCTCTCAGTCTTTTATTCTCTCACACATCAGATCAGATGGACTCCTGTCTGATTCACCCACAGGTAAAGAGAGTGTGTTAATCAGCATGTCCAGGGGGGGTTCCCTGCCTCCCACCTGGTGGAATCACAAGCTGCAGTCGCTTCTGACATGCACTAAGGTGAGCAATGCGTGGACTAAAGTGTTATTAATATTGGGGCTTTTAGTCATTATAGCTGAAAAATAAAATATGGAAAATTCCTTGCTTCCATTTGCAGTGGGAGATGCCTTTTTGATCAGACTTTTCTTTTTACTCTACAACATGTATTCTATGTTCTGGATCCTGGAATGTGTTTGACACAAGTATGACTTGGGCTTTTCTCCATTACCTCCTGGTTCAGAATCCTGTACGCAAAATCACTCCTGCAACAGGATAAAATATTTATGTCCCCATGATTCTATAATGATTTTCAAACATTACCTCCTACATTTATTACCTTAAACGGCTTCCTCCTGAAACATATTGCGCAGTATTCAGCCCCCCGATCATTGCAATCCATGAACAGCATCATGACAACGCCACAGATCACCATTTGTGAAAAAAGACATTTTAGAGAACATTTTGCCTATCAAACTCTGGCTTGTCAAATCTTATTATGCTTTTAAAACCAAAGGTAAACATTTCCTTTTCAGGGAAGCGTTTAGCAGCATTTGACTTTATTTAAAACATTTTTCATGGTTGTCAACATCCAACAGGCCAAGTTTGTCTTTTAATGCTGACGATGTCTGCTCGTGTTTGCATGTGTGTGTATTTGTGGTATCTGTAGCAAAATATCTCAAGAGAAATAAATTTCAATGAAACTCCCAGATAGTACTGTTCTTGCCGCCGTAAACGTCGCACCGCCGTATAAGTTTCCATCTGTTATGCGTCACCGCGGCGCTGACACATCGCGTTTGTTACACCTCACAGAGGTGGACGATACGTTGTGCATTTCTTCTAAATTTAACAAGATAACCACATAAAAGCAATTATTTATTTTCTCAACGTTATAGCAAAGGTGTGTCTCAGTTGAACTTTTCCTTAATAAATGCACTTTAATGGTCAAATCAGCTGCATTTCGCCTGGGCGGCGTGGCAAAATGCAGCTGATTTGACGTTTGCTCCAGGATTTCCAGAGTGAGACGAAGGTGGCTTAGTATGGCAAGCCAAATATCTCAATAATAGCCACTTTTACCTATTAATGAGACATTTGCCTTTTCATACTAGTTGAGGGTCCTCTAGTGGCCGAAAATGGTAGTGTTCAATATTTTCCATGTCAGAATTAATGAAATCGTCATATCTCAGCCAAAAATTGGATTATAAATATGGGAAAAAAACATAAATATGTCACTTCGCTGTATAAGTTGCAAGCATGCTAATTTATTCAAAAAACTGTGACTTATACAGCAAAAAATACGGTAATCATTAGTTGTAGATCTACGACTTGTTAACTTTTGGAGTCATTTAAGATGGCTGACACAGATAATCAAACTTAGCCTACACAAAAAAAGTTTCTAACAATCAATCAAACAACAAATGAGATCAAATCTTCTCTGTCTATTCTCATCATAAGATGATCCAAGTTGAAAACTCGGTCATGAAGGCAATGAGTGGCCTTCATTTTATTTTGTCAAGCATGTAAATGTGTTGGGGAAAGTGGCATACAAATTACATTTTATTATGACAAAGGAGCTGTTTTTAGCGTCATCAGTGTGTATCTCATGCCGTCACACCCCTATGAATACTTGCAGACTGTGTACTCATTAGGGAAATGCCATCCAATTTAAATGAGTGAGGTTTATATGAGAATCACTGCAGAGACACAGAAATATCTGCAGGTTAAACATTGTGCACTTTTATTACAAAAACCTTCATGCCCCCAACAACACCAGCATTTGCCTGACTCTTTTCAAATTGTAGATTCAATTCAAATTCAAATTCAAAAATACTTTATTAATCCCAGGGGGAAATTATATAGATGTGGGTTTATCAGCCTTTAAAGTAAAGAGACGGTCATTTATTTGTCAAATGTTCATGCTTCACTTTGTGTGCAGGGATTTAGACAGCATAATGACAGATTTAAAGTCAGTCCACCAAAACCAAAAAGATGTGAATCTGACTGAAGCAGGTTGTTTTGTGTTTCAGCTAGAATTTACTCCATGTTTGAACTGATACAAAATTTCCTGCGTGTTGTAATATCCCTTCAGTAAGACTTTGCACACGTAAAACGTACGTAAAAGTCACAGTTTTGTCTTGACAAGAAACGTTTGGCCTCTTCCTTACAGCCCCGGGGGTCATCTTCACATCAGAGAGGGGCATCCTGGACTCGGGCTGAGGGGAAGCACAAAGGAAGAGGATGTGTTTTGTGTGTGTGTGTTGTGTATGTGTGTATACGTGGTTGTAAAAGCTTTTCAGTTCACAGTCCTGGGAACAGCTGCAGGCAGGACTTCCTGTTCTGCACAGGAAACAAAATGGCCGAGTGCGAGAGGCCTGGAACAATGCTGTGAAAATCGGCCACCACCCAGGTCAGGGGTGGGGGGAGAGGTGCTTGTGAATCAAAATGTGGAGAGGTGATTCGAGCACGTCCAGTTATTACCTTGCAGCTACACTGAAACAACGTCTCTGCTCCAGCCTTATTGTTAAAATGTCAGTTTCCTCTGAGAACCTTGGAAAACGCGTTTGTCCTCCAAATGCAAAGGCTGACAAAAATGTTCTTTGCCCAAGTTTATGTGTTTGTGCCTGACTGCTACCAACATATCATGAACTATTGGATGATTTTTAATTAAAATAAACTAATGAGTATACCTCTACAACTGATAAAAATTTGAAAACAATCCAGTTTATAAAGGCCAAGTCAATCAATCTCAGCCATCACAAAAATGACCAGACCTCAGACAGTTTTACAGACTTTAAGACTCTTTTTAATGTGGTAGTAGCTATAAGTCAGCTACAACACATACTCTGAGCAATATTGAATGAAATCATGAAAAATGTTATTTTAAAGACTTTACAAAATTGGCTGTAACTGTTGTTTCTGAACACAGGACGATCTTAGTTTAAAACTTTGGAATAAAAGGCGGCGGGTTATATGCACATTTAAAAACCGCTAGGTCTTTAATGGTCTGTTGAAAATGTTTTCAGGAAAACAAAAACACTGAAACATAATTGCAACCTTAAGTCTTAAATAAACCCTAAACGATAATTTACACAGAAATGTAACTTTAATTTTATATCTATTGGAAGTGACATGATTTCTAGTTGTCCTTTACTGTTTAATATGTAGCATTTGTTTTATAAAAATGTTAACAAAACTGACTAAAAAGAATTACATGGCTTTAGTTTCCTTTCACTACAACCTGTGTAACAAAGAATTTAGGCACTTTGCCAAAGAGACTTTATTCCTGAGCATTCTCACGTTTCTAAACTGATCAGAATAGCTCGGAGGATGGAAGTTAACAGCCGTGACTTTGTTTTCAGGATGTCTCACAGGCACTATATTTAGTCCAGTTGCAATTTAACAATATGCATTGAGTCTATTTAGTAGTTTTGTGGGAGGTGGAAAGCCTGTTGTTCCTCTCTGACACAATCATTTTCCAACTAGAAGCTCATACAACTATTGACCAATCTCTAAACTCTGTATTCTTGTTATGGTTTTAGAAAAACAGATAAACTCTCAAGTCATTAATTATTGGGATTATTTTAACATCTTACCTCTCCATCAATCTGGTTTCAGGAAACAACACAGCACAATGACTGCTGCACTGAAGGTTTTTAATGATGTTGTTAAAGCATTGGATGCTAAGGACTATTTTGCTCCACTATATTTAGACCTGTCTAAAGCATTTGACACTGTGAACTATGACATGTCATAAGCGCTCAGAAATTGGTTTCTCAGATCACACTATTGGTTTGTTCTCTAATTATCTCTCATATCGGAGGCAATGTGTTCAACACAACGGTACTTCTTCCAGTTATCTAATTGTTAACAATGGTGTACCACAAGGTTCAGTCTTAGGACCCACCCTCTTCACAATCTACATAAATAATATAGGTCAGATCATTCCTGATGCATCCTTACATTTCTATGCCGACGACACAGTAGTTTACTGTCGAGCTAGAACAGATGCTAAGGTTTTCCAGCTTTTACAGTCTGCATTCGACATCATCCAGTCAGATTTGTTCAGTGTCCAACAAATACTAAATGCTGATAAAACCAAAGGGAAGTTGTTTTCAAACAGGAAGTCAGTACCAGCAGTCCTTCTTTCTATTTTATCTTGGAATGGTTTCCCTATTGAGTTTTTCAATTCTTATAAATACTTGGGTATCTTAGGGTGCATTCACACCAGCCCGGTTTAGTCCGCTTTAATCGAACTCTAGCTCGTTTTCCTAGAAAGTCCGGTTCGTTTAGGGAGGTGTGAACACGCCATCGAACTCTGTCACGGAACAAAAAGGCGAACTCTGGCCCGGGCTAAAACCTAGGTCTCGGTCCGGTAGAAACGAACTCCAGCACGGTTCGAGTGCAGTGTGAATGCAAACAGACCGGGCCCCGCTCCGCAGAGTAAACAAACACGCATTTCTCTGACCTTATATGGAGCCGTCAGCTGACTTGTGTGGAAAAACAATATTCTCCAGGGTCTTCTGTCTCATCTTCTGCTCATGCTAAGTCCATTTTTGAAAAATGACAAAATATAACTCCTAAAACTGCTAAAACTTGATGCCACTTTGTTTTTATTTTTATTTACAGAAGAAGAAGAAGACGTGTCTTCAGAGGTTTTTATGTCGTTTCTTTCAGTAGTTCTTGGTGCAACGCCCCCACAGGCGAGTGGGGGAACAGGTTGGTTCAACAGGTTGACTCGACTGCACAGTGCAGTGTGAATGCAAACGCACCAGCTCAAATGTAAACAAAAGCTCATGAATATTGGTCCCGAACCGAACCGAGTCTACCGGACTATCTGGTGTGAAAACAACCTTAGTTGATTCGCATCTCTCTTTTAAACCTCATGTTGAAAACTTGGTAAAGAAATTTAAAGTAAAACTGGGTTTATTTTTTAGAAATAGCTCCTGTTAACTCTGAACACTAAGAAACACCTTGTAGCTGTGACTTTCCTTCCTTCCATTGACGACAGTGACATTACATGAACGCCCCTACAAGCACCTTGTAGATGTTGGCGCGGTCTATCACGGTGCGCTAAGATTCATAACTGGCTCTAACTACCGTACCCACCATTTACAGGTTTCTCTTGTAAATGAGTCCTCGAGGCTCAATGACACTAACCTGTATAAATAAAAGTTGAATTAAAAAAAAACAAAAACATCATTGCTCCCTGTATTCATTGGTCAATTGGTCATCATTAACTTCATGCAGACTCTCAGAGGTAAATTTTCATCTTTAAATCACTTTTTGGTCTGTTGCCTTCATATATCTCCTCCTATACGTCACTACGTGAGTGCAGCTATAGTGTGTGCTTTCAGGACATTATTTCATGCAGTGTACCTTCAGTGCAGACCGAACTTGACAAAAGGGCCTTCTCTTACTCCGCTCCTGTAACCTGGAACATCTTGCAAAAAGATCTGAAGCTGTCGACCTTGATCTCTTTAAGTTATTTTAAACAACTGCTAAGTTCATAGCAAAACCAACACAGACATGTTCCTGATTTTATATTTTACATCGTTTTGTAATGTAGCCGTTTTTGTTTCTTTTTCTTTTCATTTCTTCCATTTACTTTTTCATTTTATTTGCTTTTTATATGATTGTCTATTGTTATTTGTACCTCATGTGTTCTTTGTTTAAAACAGGTCTCTGTTATAAAGGAGTCCTTGTGGCTCAGCTGCACAAATAAAGGTTGAATGAATTTTATATAACTGACATGAATCTAAACTGAAAAAGAGTTTGGAGGCTAATGAGACCATTTTATTTCCAGAGTTGCTTTAGTCATAAAGAGGAGGAAGAAAGTTTTGAACAATAGAAATATGTTTGCCAGGTAACATCTTCTGTAAGTTACCCAGCTTGGAAAAATGATCTCTTACGTAATGTTCAACTAAATGCTACTCCACCAGAGAGTTCTGTTGGCTTTTTTCCTTTTCCATTTGATCCACCTACACGCTGCTGATAACGCTGCTGCTAATATAGAGGTGGAATATATGCAGATTTAAAAATGCTCTAGGGCTGGTCACACATTTCCTTTGGTGTGCAAAACTTTACAGATAAGATTCTTGATTATTATCAGTGATTTGCTGCTTGGAAAAAAAAACAGTAATGAAGTCTAAAAAAATACAGATGTTTAAGAGTCAATACAAAAAGGTTCATTTTACTGTTTTTGGATTGTTTCTCTTTCTTTATGTTGTTCTGCAAAGAGTACAATGATATCTCAAATTCCTTCTAAAACATAGAAGTAAATTTATTTAATGCTCAGATATCTGCAGAAGCAACAGCTCCCATCACGGATCTAAGTGACACAATAAAACAGAAAAACCGATGCACTGTTCAAGTTGGCTGAACTTGTGAAATTTGTTCCATTTTGCTCCCAGACAGAAAATCTGTGAAGACAACAGGCTCGCCGTTACATCTCAGACCTCCTACGTGGAAAAGAAACGAGGATAATGAAAGACAACCGAACAAGTCACTTTTCAGCTACGATTTAAAAGTTTGAAGATTTCAGTTCTCTTTAGGACAATATGAATCAAAATTTCAAACAGCTCGATGGTTATTCACTGTAAAGAACTGTGACTTCTAAAAATATAGGACATTAGTAGCTATTGCTGTAACACGTCAATCTTCTAAAACGCATTTTTGACAAAAGGTCCTTACACGATGTGCCTTTCATCCTTTCATCATCTCTCCTATTATGCAGTGAAGCAGAGACAGATGGCTGCTCAATTAAACTTTTAGATGCAACCAGAGCTAATTATGAAGCTAAATAAGATCTTTTCACTACCAACTTCATCTTGAAGAAAATAATTGTAAATTTGTTTCACTGATGGTTAAAAGTGGGCCCTTTTACCGAAAGAAACAAATAAATGTCTAACATTTCAGCTGCCACTTTGAAACTAAGATTAATTTATATTGAAAAAATAAGGACTTTTTGGGTAAAATCTTGAAAATAAGCTTGATTGTACGTCACGTCTTGTGCAGCCAGCACTCAGTGTGTGTTGGGGATGACTCTCAGCTACTACCAAACATAATTTTAGCTCATCATTTGTAAAGATCACTGAGCTATATCCACATGTAATTACAATATAGTGCAGAGTAATTATTTTATTTGAATTTACAATCAGTCTATTGTTTTTGGCTCAGTAATGTACAAATATCAATCAGAGCTTTGCTTCTTAAGAACGAACCAAATTTTGATCTTTTTCCTTTTGATATGCACACGATAAAGTTTTCATAAAGACTTAAACCTACAAACATGGATACATTTGTTTGTTTAAACAAATATACATGCATTTGTATAATTACTGGCAGGTTTTTTTTTTTTTTTTAGATTATCAGCCAATGTAATTTACCATATTTTTCGGATTATAATGCACACTTAAAATCCTTTAATTTTCTCAAAAATTGACAGTGAACCATATAATCCCGTGCATCTAATGTATGAAAACAGACACGTTCATTGATATTGCGCATTATAATCCGGTGCGCCTTATAATCCGAAAAATACGGTACATACAAAACAAAAAACAAATTTCTTCCCTACTTTGTGAAAATCAAAGTGTAAAAGCGAAAAGCTCAACTGAAACGAAACAGCTTTCATCCAGGTGACTTTGAAGTCAAATTATTTAGCTGCAAGTAATGATTTAAATAATTTCACTTCATCTCTCGGTCACAGTTGCAAGTGTCCTTGAGTAAAACAGTTTTTTTTTTTTAATTCTCTTTATTATAACCTTTAAATTAGTTCCATCTCTTTCTCTTTAATAGCTTTTGAAGTCAGAGGAGAGAAATGACTCCCCTTTGTGAGAATGCCTTTGCAGGAATAACAAGTTGATGTATATTCAAATTAATTTTGTACTTAAAAGTATGAGAATAAATAAAAAAAAAAAAGTTTTCACTTCCTACATCCTCTTCTGTTCTCTTCCCTTTCACAAACTGTCCTCGTGGAAGAATCTTGAGTTGCCATGGAGACCGAAGCACCCACATGTCTCGTCATGAGGAGCTTCTTATCCATGACAACACAGCTGTTTCCTCTTTCCCTCACATTTGGTGCGTTGCTCATCGCTTTGCATATTCTTCACAAGTGTGGAATCAAAGGGGCTTTCGAGAGCTCAACATCCTGCCCAAACTGCTAAACCTTCACTGTTACCGCCGCCATGAATGGATCTCTGAACTGTCACTGAGCAGCACACCTACACGCTCACAGATGTGTCTGAAAGAATCCTTTCAAAGGGGAGCACTGATAAAGGAACAGAAGCAGGATTTAATTTACACCTATATGTCTTCCCTGGGGATAATAACCACGTTTTAAAATTTGACTGCTGTTGGAAATATTGTAATCCAGATCTGCATTTACTACAGAGTCATTACAAATATGGGCATTTCCGCAGGTGCTGCTGCTGGAAAAAAAAAAAGAGCAATTCAAAGCAGCAATCTTACGTGGAACCTGAGCGCACAGCATGACGCAGGTTCTGCTTATATACATATATAAATATATTTATATACAAACACCTACACACTGACAAATACTACGTTTGACTACAGAAAGAAAGGAAATGCATTGCCCACTCGCTGCGACTCTGCCATGAAGTGCTGCAAATATTTACAAAAAGGATCAGAGCACAAGCCAACCTGCCAGGTTTTTAGACGATAAAGTTTTGGCAGCCTTTCATGCAGACTTTAAACTGATAAATAGAGGGCTTTGGAAGAGCCATCTTTATTTATTTTTACATGTAAAGCTCTTAACTGCTCAATCTTCCACCGATGTTATACACAGCCGGGCTTCTTTTTTCCTGGAGTTTCTAGATGGGGAATGGGACACGGAGCTCTCTGCTGTCAGATTGTGTTAAATTGAATCCCAGTCTGAGTTCTGGAGGAAGACGGCCTCTCCGCTCAAGAGCTTTCCTTTCAATAAAGCTCACCTTTAAGGCTTAGCTGTGGTACAAGTACACAGTCTCCTCATTTCTATACCTTCTTTCTTATGTAGTAGTTTTTATGCCATTAAAACAATAGCTCAGATCTTTTGAAATGGGGTTGCATGGAAAGTTTATGGGCAATTAATATCTTACCTGTTGTAGATAATACTTTGTATGACTTAAGTTTGGATAGAGTTTAATTCTGACTGGACTGATGAGCTAACAGCTACTCAAAGCAGGGCCCATGCAAACACTAAGGCGTAGAATGCTGGGTCTAGCACAAGTGCTACAGCTAGCTGCTGCTGCTGCTAGTTGTCTGCACGCTACAGCCATAAGCACGTCCTGCTGGAATGTCAGAGAGTCATAGTCAGAGAGGTTTTATTGTCATTCCATGTACGTACATATTGAAACGAAACGGCGTTTCTCCAGGATCACGGTGCAACACAAAATATTACGTGCCAAAACAATACAGCGCACTGCGCAGAAACACCACAGAACAATAAATGCTAACAGACTTATAATACATACAAAAAGACATCCAACCTAATCTAAAGTAATTAAGAGACAAGATGAGAGACACGTGTTGATTAGTACATGTGCAGGTGGTACATAAACCTGTTCTGATGGTTAGCAGCGTAAAGTTTTACTATATTTAAAGCAGCAGAGATGTACCGCTGAGTAAGGTGCAAAAATGCAAGTATGTCATGATGTCATTTTGTCATAATTTTCCTGCGAGAATGACTGTAATACCAAATGTACAGCAGCATAAGTGTTTAAAGCATTATATTTGCATGTGTACTATGAAAAGAGTTGTTTTGGGACTATAGCAATCTGCCTGGTCTTGGCCCTGTTCAGACTAGAAGTTAACTTTTAGTGTGGTCAGAACGAATGTGTATTTAATATAACTGCATCTTTACAACGAGTAAGATCATCATTGATCATATAATTTCTAAAGAACTCCACTTTAAATAATTTGAACTTTCTTTTTGACACTTTTTTAATACAGTCTATTTATTTCTAGAACAGGTTTTTATTCAAGGTTACTTGTCAGACCACCAAACTCTTTATCATCAACTCCAGTTTTGTAGAGCTGTCGTCTTGTTAAAATTAGTGTTTCCTTCCCACAGTCACCAAATGCTTACTCAGCTGGGAATCCATAAAAGTCTTCATGTAAAGTGCCCTGAGAGTTTGTAAGCTGTGTCCTGTATAAATAAAATTAAATTAAAAGTTGAAGCATAAGTGTATCCATATGCATGCATCGCATGTGTTACATAAAAAGGTCCAGCGAAAAGTGGACCCTGCTGCGCTCTGCTGTAGAGCTCTGTAAGGGTCCAATTAGGACTAATTCCCAGACTCCTGGTTGATGCATGCATCAAACTGCCTAACCTCACTATCAACTGAGGAGACATAACAGATGTCCCACAGATTAGTGAAACTCGTGTACCAGCTCCCAACAGCTGAATTAAACCAAAAAATGATTTGTGCTGCATGAGAGCAGATTTAATAAAATATCTCTCTGTCATTCTACCGTGTGGATCGGTACACTTAGCAGGAAATAAAATCCCTGAATGTCCTCAATTGTCTGAGGTCTACAGACTTACAGTAAATAATAATAGAAGTGAAACTGTCAAGAGTAAGAGCCATAATCATAATCAAGCTCTTTTTACTTTTAGATGTCTAGAAATGTTTAACTTACAGTCAAGGGGAGTCTTGGAGGAGTCTTCCTCTTTCACTGTGGAACATCAAGTCCATACTCAGCACAGACGTTCCTGTACACGATTCCAGCCACTTGGTCATGGTGTACTGTGTTTGCCTGCCTTCACTTTTTATCCTGCAGTTATGAGATGGACTGTCTCTTTCTCTGTGCAAAAGCAGTTTTAATGAGTTCATCCATCCATCCATCCATTATCTTCTGCTTGTTCCGGAGTCGGGTCGTGGGGGCAGAAGCTTAAGCAGGGAGGCCCAGACATCTCTTTCCACAGCCACCTCTTTCTGCTCTTCTAGGAAGACTCCAAGGCATTCCCAGGCCAACTAAGAGATGCAGTCTCTCCAGTGTGTCCTGGGTCTTCCCTGGGGTCTCCTCTCAGTCAGACATGCCCGAAGCACACCCCCCCCCCCCCCCCCAGTGAGGTGCTATGGGGGCATTCTTACCAGATGCCCGAACCACCTGAACTGCCTCCTTTCACTGTGGAGGAACAGTGGCTCTACTCCAAGTCTCGCCCTGACAACTGAACTTTTCACCCTATCTCTAAAGGAGAGTCCAGCTACCCTACAAAGAAAACTTATTTCAACCGCCTGTAGCCACATTCTCATTCTTTTGGTCACACCCAGAGTTTGTGACCATAGGTGAGGGTAGGAACGTAGACCAACCGGTAAACAGAGAGTTTTGCCGTACAGCTCAGTTCCCTCTTCACCACAACGGACCGGCACAGAGTCTACAACACTGCAGAAGCTGCACTGATCCACATGTCAATCCCACGCTCCATTCGTCCCTCACTGTGAACAAAACCCCAAGATATTTGAACTCCTCCACTTGAGGTAGAACCTCACTCCCAACCAGGACAGGGCAATCTGCTCTTTTTCCGACTGAGGACCATGGCTCCAGATTTGGAGGTGCTGATCCTCCATGACATTGTTTTTTAATTTGTTGAAGAAGCTGAGTTGTTAAACCTATAAAAGAGCCAGAAGACAAGCTAAAAACAAAAAGAAGCAAAACACTAGCTAAAAGGAATTAAATGCAAGCCAAAAGACAACTATTGCAAAATTCTAATTACAAATAGCAAAATAATAGCTAACAGCTAAAAATGACAAAAGGCTAACTAAATGTAGCAATGCAGTAGATAGAAACTAACAGTAGCAAAAGGCCTATCGAAATAAGCTTGCAAGCAAAAAGGAAACCCTACTCCATTCTTATCATTAAAAATTAAATCAATGCTGTGATTTAGTGCTGCAGTTGTTGAGTATGAAGTTAAATTCAAATTAAACAAATCAGCCTGTAACTATATTCATTTTCTTTGTAAACGGCTTACATCAGTCTATTTTAAATTCATAGAAAGTATCAAAATGGACATGTGTATTAACCTTTGCCGGATTTCGTGGAAATTATTTTATTTGAAAGAAAGCACCTCGTATTGTATACACTTTAGAAAAAATAATCCAAACATCAAAATGGCAAAGTCCTCCAGGGAAGTTTGTTGATGCAGCAGAGGCCGCTCTGCAGCTGCTGACTGTTTATCTAGAGGAACACACAGACGTGTGTGACTGCACAAAGTGCTGTTTTCCCCTGATTCACCCAATATGATCCACAATAGCATGCACTCAGGGTTCACTCTGGCAGCCTGAGGAGGTGATTTAAGAACGTGGAGAAAATGGATAATGCAAAGCTGAGTCATGAGCAATACAAAGCTATCACACATTGCCACCTGGTGGTTAAATATTAATTCATATATTAGAATAACCTTAAACTGTTGGTGTGGAAATTCAGGTGTACCAGCAACAAACTGACAGGTAAATCAAACAATGCTGGTTCACACCAATCTGGTTTCAGGAAACAACACAGCGCAATGACTGGTTTATAAAGAAGTCATTGAAGCTTTGGATGCTAAGGATTATCGTGCTGCACTTTGTTTAGACCTGTCTAAAGCTTTTGACACTGTGGATCATGACATCTTATATTAAATGCTCTCAGAAATTGGTTTCTCAAATCACACTATTTTGTTGGTTCTCTAATTATCTCTCAGATCAGAGGCGTGTGTTCAATAAAATTTAACTGTTAACAATGGTTTACCACAATGTTCATTCTTAAGACTCACCTTCTTCACAATCTGCATAAGTAATATAGGTCAGACCATCTCTGATGCATCCTAACTATGCTGACGACACAATTGTCTATTGTTGATCTGAAACAGTTGCTAAGGTTTTCCAGCTTTTGCAATCTGCTTTTGACATCATCCACTCAAATTTGTTCCATCTCAAACTTGTGCTGAACGCAGACAAAATCAAAGGAATGCTGTTTTCTAACAGGAAGTCGGTTCCAGCAGTCCTTCCTTTTATTTTATCTTCGAATAGTGCCCCTACTGAATTTGTCAATTCCTACAAATACTTGGGTATTTTCGTTGATTTGCATCTCTCTCCCTTCAACCTCATGTCAAAAATTTGGTAAAGAAACTGAACGTTAAATTGGGTTTCTTTTCATAAGTAGATCCTGTCTAACTTTAAATGCTAGGAAACGCCTCGTAACTGCAACTTTCCTTCCCTCCATATGGTGATATTATTTACATGAATGCTCCTGAAAGCACCTTGCAGATGTTGGACTCTGTCACGGTGCGCTAAGATTCATAACTGGCTGTAACTACTGTACATACCCAACAACAATCAGTCAGGTCATCTGGACAGATCCTTTTTATGTTGAGAGACATTTTGCCCTCCATCCGAATCATCTTATCACCAGCAAACTGTGCTGATGATAACAGTTTATACGTGACTCCTCAGATTGATGAAGCCCTTCAGATGGAGGGCGTAACGTCCATCCATCCATCCATTATCTTTACCCGCTTATTCCATTTTGGGTCACAGTGGTCGCTGGTGCCCATGTCCAGCAATCACTGTGCGAGGGGCGGGGAACACCCTGGACGGGTCGCAAGTCCATCACAGGGCCACATAGAGACAAACAAGACAAACAACCATTCACTCTCTCACTCACACCTAGGGACAATTTAGAGTCACCAATCAGCCTAACATGCATGTTTTTGGTCTGTGGGAGGAAACCGGAGCACCCAGAGAAAACCCACGCATGCACAGAGAGGTTGAATGAATATATTAAAATAAAAAACAGAAAAAGAATGAAACTGTACAGTAAGGGAATATTTACAGCATAAGAAAAAAATACTTTGCAATTATTAAAAATAGCATATCCAGATGCAAAAGATGTGAACTGAGTAGGATAATTTAAAAGATGTACAACATTCGCGTGCGGTTTTGCACGCAAAGAAAAAATAAAATACTATGTCCAAGAACCGAACAAACTGTGCAAGTGACAGCAGGGATGTAAACATTGTGATCTGTGATTGTTATAAAGTCTAACAGATTCTGGTAGGAAAGTCCTGTGATAATGCTGTCATGCGCACATTGGATGCTGCAGTCTGTCACTAAAGGACACAAAATAAATGTCTCCGACTGTTAAATACAGACAGCGATGTTTGGTTTCAAAACATTAAGAACATATTCACTAGTTTTTTCTTTAAACTCTAGTTTACATCAAATTAATTCTGCACCCTAGCGTTGAATCCATTCATTCATGCCTTCACTACTTTGTTCTGTTTTATACATTATTCGGATCTCTTATTTAATAATCTACAATAATTTTGTCATTACACAGCATTTACCCACTAAACAGTAAGTATGCTTTTCACTATGATGACACATCCATCCAATAATGTGTCACACTCAGTTTATTATCACTTTCCTTTTTTTACTCTTTACAGTTCAGTTAGGGGGGCATCTTTCATAAATTTATGCCCAGTGAACATAAAGCAGACATGTTCATTTGGGCTGAAAACGATTGATCAATATCAAGTTGTTGCTCCTACAATGCACAGTATGGTACGTCAGCTGAGTGGGCAGTTTCACAGCCAGTGTAGGTGTGGGCCAGCGTTAATCAACAGCTTCCGTTTTGCACCACAACAATGGATGTGACCCTTTGTAGCTCGCCTCCCTCCAACCTACGTCAGAGGATAACTTGTTGACCTGACAGTTTTGTGTGTTAGATAAGGGCCCACATCTTCCTGACTACGTTGTTCAGTACAATTGAGCATTATTATTTATAAATTAACCACAGTCAAATGAAAGAAGAGGGACAAATTGTGCAAATTATTCCTATTCTGCTACACATCTTTCAATATTGGGCCAATACTGATATTTTTTCTGTTTGTTATTAGCTAAAAAAAAAAAATGCAATAATAAAAATACATTATGAAGAAGTAACAATTGCAGTATTTATCTCTGAGTCTTTATAACATACTCTGCGTGTTTATCTACAAATATATGTATTAAAAAAACTTTATTTTGTAATATCACTTTATAATAAATCTTTCTTTTATTTTCTTACCTTAAAAGTCTAGAAACTTTGTGATTTTTATTTTATTTTTTTTTTACTTTTTTGCTTAAAGTATATAACAGCTTATTATTATACTTGTTAATAGATGTAAATGGCTTAGTTCTGGGAGTGGACCTGCAGTCTCTGACAGAGGTGTCTGAGCAGAGGATGCTGAGGAAACTGCTCCAGATCCTGAACAACACGTCACACCCCCTGCACGACACCCTGGACTCTTACCACAGCATCTTCAGTTGTAGACTGAGACCATCGAGGTGCTCCACAGAACAACACAGGAAGTCCTTCCTCCCTGTGGCTATCAAACTTTTCAACTCCTCCTTCTTTCTACACATAAACAATAAAGTTAATCCTGCACCACAATAAATTCTTTAATGTTTCTGTCTGCACCTGACCTGTTTAGAACTTAATTGCTGGTATTTGTATATTCTCTGTTATTTTTTTTAATCTTGTTCTGTTTCAGTTCCTTTGTACTGAAACTCTGGCACAGCAATTTCCTGCGGGGATCAGTAAAGTTCTATCTTATCTTATCTCATCTCATCTCATCTTATATCTATTAACAAGTGCAAATTCAAGGATCCTGATGCATGCTCAATAATCCAGGTAGAAAAATCTAAAAAAGTTAAATGTGGTCCTCTGGATATTCAAAAAAAAACCAAAACAAAGCAAAACAACAAAAAATGTAGAAACGTTTCGTCTCTCATCCGAGAGACTTCCTCGGTCAAGCAAGATCAACATCATCAGGCCAGGACTCTGCGGTCTACACTCATCTCCAGGCCAGCGGTCACTCTTTCAAGGATGAAGATGTGCACATCCTGGACAGAGAGGAACGATGGTTTGAGAGAGGAGTAAAGGAGGCCATCTTTGTGAAAAGAAATCGTCCATCATTAAACAGGGGTGGAGGCCTCCGGGTTCAACTGTCCCCCTCTTACAATGCTGTGATTGCTAGTATCACTCAGCCCTCTGTGAACAGTAAACAGCCATCAGTGTGCTAATGATCCATTGTTATGCTGATGGTCCTTCTTGAGCATGTGATCAGCTGGTTTTGGTTGTCAGCAGCAAACTGGTTGATCCACCCTGAGACGGTGCTATTTAAGAGACTGAGCTGAATACAGCTCCTCAGACTGAGGAAGTCTCTCAGATGAGAGACGAAACGTTTCTACATTTTTTGTTGTTTTGCTTTGTTTTGGTTTTTTTTGAATGTCCAGAGGACCAGATTTAACTTTTTTAGACAAATTCAAGTATGTTTTCAGATAAAGAAGACAAAAACAAGGCCAGGAGTCATCAAATTTATCAATGCAGAAGCAGCTTCTGCATTGATACATTTGATGAAGTTTTTTTTAATTTTTATTAAATACAGCATTGCATGGTGGCACGGGCTCAGTTGGTAGAGCTTTTGCATTTTCAGGGAGAGGGTTGCAGGATCAAATCCCGGTCTGGGGGCCTTTCTGGGTGGAGTTTGCATGTTCTCTCTGTGCATGTGTGGATTTTCTCCGGGTACTCCAGTTTCCTCCCACAGACCAAAAACATGCATGTTAGGCTGATTGGTGACTCTAAACTGTCCCTATAGTTGAGAGTGAGAGAGTGAATGTTTTTTCTTTTTGTCTTGTTTGTCCCTATGTGTCCCTGTGATGGACTGGAGACCTCTCCAGGGTGTCCCCCGCCTCTCACACAGTGATTGCTGGATATGGGCCCCCGTGACCCCCACGACATGAAAAGGAAGAAGTGGGTAAAGATGGATGGATGGATGGATGGATGGATGGATGGATGGATGGATGGATGGATGGATGGATGGATGGATGGATGGATGGATGGATGGATGGATGGATGGATGGATGGCATTGCAATTGTTAAGCTCCTCACTGTAATTATTTTACGTCTTGTTGGAAATCACTCTAGCTTCCACCCTAAAAACAGAATAGAAAAGCTCAAATCAAGTGTAAGTTGTGCAAGTTAAAAACAACGTTTGCTGATTTCTTTTGTAATTCTGTACTGCTGAAGCTGTGCCCACCAAGTACTGCTTATCCTGTCAGACCCAGACCCCAAAATATGCATAGCTCATGGAGCTCTTTTGCCCCCTGCTGGTCTGTGTTAAACAACATTTTGAAAAGGTTATACTTTTTAGGGATGTAAAACAATATCACTTGACATGACTTCAGATTTCCAAAACCTTACTTTTAAAACAAACAGGAGGGGCAGTTGTTTCCAGCACCTTTTAAACAAGAAACATGCAGCAACATACAAAACTAAATATACTCTTTATGAGTATTTTTGAGTGTTACAAAGATAGATAAAATACTTTGTATATTACAGTAATTGAAATGGTAACGTCTGTTTGGTTTTGGACCTATTAGTTCACACACAAAGATGTAAAATACAGTGGGCTACTTGTGTTCTTAAGCAAAGCATTCTGAGGCATCCCTCTTTATATTAACGAATTTGGCTTCAGAGCCAAACTTTCTGGAAAAGTTTGCATCATGTCCTCATTGATTTTTTTTTTTTTTTTTAATTCTTTCAAAGTTTTTTTTAGTCTTCTCCTGTTCATTTTCAGAGTGAGATTTTATACTCAGCAGACCTCTTTAACACTGACCCAAAAATCATTAAAGCACAAATAACTTGTGTATACACAAACATCTTGTTTTAGTAAGAGCTTGATGGAAAAAATTAATTTAATTCCATTAAGCAGAACCTTCAAAACATTGCTAATAACATGTCCTAACGCATGCTCAATAATCCAGGTAGACAAATCTAACGAGGTTAAGTCAAGTCCTCTGGACGGATACTTATTTGTTGAAACATCTAAAGGACTTCTTCAGTCTGAGGCACTGCAACAACGTTCTCACAGTGGATCAACCAGCTTGCTGCTGACAGTCAAAACTAGCTATTCACATGTAAAAAGAGGACCATTGATCTAACAATCGATCGTTAGAGCCCTGATGGCCACTTGTTATTCACAGAGGTCAAAAGAGACCATTGTTGAGAGTAATGAAACAATGGTCACCACTAGCAGGACCACACTTTCCACAAAGTAATTGGGCCAACTCTTAAAACTGTGCCAGCAGTCAAGCAGTCAACCTACTTCACATATGGGGGTAATATTATAGGCAGAAACATGGGTGTGCTATAGGGTCCCCAGTTTCTCCTATTGTTGCCAACCTGCACATGGAGGAGGTAGGAAAGAGAGCCTTGGTGTCCTTTTCAGGGACACCACCAAGTCATTGGTTCAGGTATGATGACGACACCTGGGTTGAAATTAAATCTCAGGAAGTCCAACATTTCACTGATCACACCAACTTTGTGCATAAATATATAAACTTCACAAGAGAAGATATAAAAGATGGCAGGTTGGCTTTCTTGGACTATGCTGGTGAAGATTCTCAGTCATCCGGGACATAATAAATTAAAAAAACGTTCAATACAAAAAACAACTGGACTTTATTTGTAACAGAAGACGTTTCGCTCCTCATCCGAGGAGCTTTCTCAATTCAAAGAGCAGAGAGTGAGGGGTTCAGGTTATAAGGCTGAGTGAGATAAGACACACACACATATGTAGATTGGCAATTCACACCTAAACACCTTAACGGCAGGGGTTTCTTAAGGTCTTTGTTACTCTAATTCACAGAAGCAACCCCTCTGTTCCCATCAGGTGTGAAAACTGGCTGGGAATCTGTCTTAAAGTTGAATTATAGGGTTTTGAAAGTGGAAATCTGAGGCCTCCTCTGTAAAAAGATGTTTTTTATCTTTTTACATAAATTGCTTCCTTCACCCCCCTCTCAAATCATAGTTGTCCTGGGTCCAAAATGTGCACATTTTGGTCCTCAAAAGAGTGTTCCTTATCTTTATGTCCCTTAGCTTTCTTGGACTGTGAGGTCTCAGTCTCTGATAGAGGACATTTGCAAATGGATGTGTACCACAAACCCACCCACACAGACCAGTATTTGTGGTATGACTCCCATCACTCACTGGTGCACACATTAGGAGTCATCAGGACTCTGTACCACAGAGCAGACAGCACCCACTCCCCACTATAACTCAGGAACCAGGCAGAAGGAAAAATCCCACACAAGACAAGGCCCAAGAGCAATGTGGATATCGGACATTCTTGAAAGCAGAGAAGAAACCCAAACAGGACTCCAACCAGCCGTCGGATGAACAGGAGAAAAACAGACCAGTGGTCATTCCGTATGTTGCGGGAGTTTCAGAGAAACTTTGACATTTATTTTCTAAACATGATGCCCCAGTGGCTTTAAAACTTAAAAAAAAAAAAAAAACATCATGGCAAAGACTGGTTCATCTCAAATATCCACTCTCCTGGCACAAACAGAGTAATATTGTATATGCTGTTCAGTGCCAGGAGGGCTGTGATCAGTTATACATTGGTGAAACTAAACAGCCACTGGCCAAAAGGATGACCCAGCACAGAAGAGCAACATCGTAGGACTCTACGGCCTATCTGCAGGCCAGCAGTCACTCTTTCAGGGATGAAGATGTTCACATCCTATAGAGAGGAACACTGGTTTGAGAGAGGAGTAAAGGAAGCCATCTTTGTGGAGAACCTGTCCATCATTAAAAATGGGCAGATGTTTTTTTTTATGTCGAGAGAAGTTTCACCCTCCATCCAAAGGGCTTCATCAGTCTGAGGAGTCACAAACATCTCTCTCTCAAAAAAAAAAGAAACTGTCCAGATGACCTGACTGAACATTGCTGGATTTTTTTTACCTGGATGATTGAGCATGAACTTTGATATCTTGAACCACTCTGGCTGTGGCTGCCTGCCTGGGAGGAGTTGATGGGGGAGAGGACGCCCCCCAGAAAGCATCTTATCACCAGCAAACTGGCTGGTCCACGGTAGGAGTGTACTGCTTAGTGGAGAAAACAGTTTGTTTGTGACTCCTCAGACTGAGGAAGCCCTTCGGATGGAGGGTGAAACGTCTCTCAGCAACAACAACAACAAAAAGAAACTGTCCTGATGACCTGACTGAACATTGGATTTTTTTTACCTGGATTATACCTTAATCTCTTGCAATGCTGTTATTGCAACTATCACTCAGCCCTCTGTGAATAACAAGCAGCCATTAATGACCAATTGTTAGGCTGATGGTCCTCCTTTTACATGTGAATAGCTAATTCTGGCTAGCAGCAAACTGATTGATCCACTGTGAGAAGGTAATCTGGCCAGATGACCTGATTTAACTTTTTAGTGATTTATTTACCTGGATGATTGAGGAAGCATCAGGAAAAGACAGAGTTTGTTGCAACGCCTCAGAATGAAGAAGTCTTTTGGATGAAGATGAAACATTTCAACAAAGAATCTGTCCAGAGGACCTGACTTAACCTTGTTAGATTTCTTTTGCAAGCATTGAAAACTACAAAACAATTTTTTAAGGGGTTGAAAGCATTTTGTTGTTGTTTAAGTTTTCTGGAATAAGACAGGGCCTGCAATGCCTGGTTTCCCCATGTATCCCAGTGTTTCTATTAATGTGAGTAGACTTTTTTAAGTGCCCAGAATATTAGATAACCCATTTCACTTTGGTTTGAAAATGAAGTTTAACAATGTATTCTCTTGGTTATTTTAATTTGTTAAGCTACGAAGAGATTTGATTCAACTGAAAAGGCTACAACTGTATTTAGGGTTTCACGTGACAAAATTAAATAAATAAATACATCAGAGCAGCTGTTAGGTTTGAAAAATTACAACAAAAAAATGTAATTTCGGCACTTTTGCAAATGTTGAAATCAGATGGTGCGTTCAATGACCGTTCTTCTTGGAATGCTCCAGCAAGTATTACCACTGTCGTCGACGTAATATCGGACGTGTTTGGAGCAGAAGATTTGAATAGTCTTTGTTTTAATCTCTTGTTAAGTTTTCATTCGTGTGTTTAGTTTTTATGAATTATTACAGTAAGTCTGACCGGCCCAGCGGAGGGTTTGAGCGATGTCACGACTACAATCGTCACCTGGACATCTGATTGGCTCAGAGCTCACATCCGGGTACTGCGCCAGACCGAGCTCATTAGCTAAAGGTACCAATATGGCGGAGGTAAGAGGGAAAACAGGGAAGAAGCAATCGATCTTTAATCGATATTTTTTCGATTTGTGCGTTTTATTTAGTATTTTCATTGTATCGATTGAAAAGATTAAGGGTTTTTCCTTGAGTCAAGCGTGTTTGGCGTCATAACAGTCAGCTTTATTTCTCTAAAATATGCTTTAATGTCCGGACTGATCCTTCACCGGGAGGCCTCTCTGCGCTCTCAGCTGCTTCGCCGTAGCGGCTCTGTAAATTGATACGTAAATTTAACGTTAGCTTGCTGCTTAAGGGAAATAACTGAACATTATGTATTTGTGATTCATGGAAATTTATTTTCATCATTAAGTCTGAATTAGCGGCATGTATACAATGGGAACATCTTGCTCCGTTGATTAAAACGCGATTCGAACGACATTAATGTTTACATTTTGTCGATGGACAGCGTTAACATTTAGGCTGTAGGTTAGCTCGCCGGCTAACAAACTGTCTCAGGAGGCAACACTGCCCAAATTTACTGTTCCTCTCTACACTGATCTAATTTAGCTTGAAAAGAAATGGGAGAAAATCCCAGTTCCTCATCTCCAGTCTAAAATTGGTTAGCAACTTTTCTTATTTCGGACCGCAGCTAACGCATAACAACGATGTAACACCACATTTTATGACTCGATAAGGTTGTAATGACATTGTTTATTATGTATTTTGATCATTGAAGACAAATGTGCTTGTATAATTGCTTAAACGCAAGAAGAAACATTCTTATACAGAAAACCTATATCCATGTTTTGAGGATTTTGTGACATGTCAAACATTTGATCAAATATTGTTATTTAAAGGCAATAAGGACAATCACTTTTCACATTTATTTTATTTAGTTACAACTACATCAAAATTTGACAGTGCTTTAGTATCTGTAAATTGGATTAATGTTGTACATTATGTTATACTTAACCGGTATGTTTGTTGAACTTATGATTAAAATATTTTAAAGACTACGATGAGAAAGTATTTGCAATACAGTTGAAATCCTTACAGTATTTAGCTCATTTATAGGTAGCAGGATTTTAGAAAACAAAGATTTTACATTTATTTTTTCTTTATACTCTTCTGTTCTAATTGTCCATTGGATTTATTTCACCGTTGGTTAAAACCACATTTTAAGAATAACTTTTTTATTGTTTTCCAGGCTTCTCTAGGAAGTTCAAGTCCAGGTAAGAAAAAATAATGAGCATGTTTTTCTACCATTTAAGCTTTTAAAATGCAAGATGTTGGTTTTTGGAGAAATTAATTTGCTTAACAAAAAGGAAATGTGTTAGTTTTACTTTATTAAATAAAATATATTGTTCTTTCATTGAAAGATGGTTTATGAAAAAATACTGAATTTTGTGTGTCCCTTGTCAGTATAAACAAACATTGACATGTTAGGGGCCGAGATGGGACCAGAAAGTCAGAGGTTCAATTCCCCTTGAGCAAGACACCCAATCCCTAATTGCTCCCCGGGCGCTCACATAGCCGCCCACTGCTCCACTGGGTGTGTCTCACGTGTGATGGGCTAAATGCAGAGAAATAATTTTATCATTGAGAACATGCAATGATGACAACATGTAGCACTTTTTTATATGTAATGTCATATCACTAAGATTTATTTATTTATTTTTTTCCTCAGTTGGCTCGTTATCGTCAGAGGACCATGATTTTGACCCGACCGCAGAAATGTTAGTCCACGAGTATGATGATGAACAGACACTGGAAGAAGAGGAGTCTTTAGAGGGCGGGACGAATTTTAACTCTGAACTTGCAGATCTGGAGAAGGTAAACTAATACAACTCTTAATAAAACTTGTGTTTACCCGTGTAGGTGAACAGGTAGCAAAGTACAATGTTATTTATATACTTACATTACATTTGTCTCTCTTGCAAATAATAATAAAATGTTTGTGAAGTTATATTAGTTTTTGATTAGTCAAAACACTCATTTAAACATAAATTTAAAATAAATCTGTAAATCTTTTTCTAATTTAGACATGTAGGAGTCATTTAGATAGCAGTAAAAATGGACATTATATTTTTTTCTTTCCCATCAGGAAGGGAACATGCCTTTGGAAGAACTTTTGGCTATTTATCGCTATGAAGCTTCAGCAGGCTCCAGTATAGACAGTTCCTCTGGAGACCTGACTGATGAGTTGCCTGACATGACATTGGATAAGGTAACTATTTGCCGTTGTGTGAATGTTACTAAATAGATGTGTAAAAAATGATTAATTAAAAAAATCATATGTAATATGATTGTGGAGCACGTTGACCACATTTGGTCATCCAGTGCAGAATCAAGTAGTAATGCTTGTTATTTATTTATTTATTTTCTTTTCTTAGGAGGAAATAGCTAAAGACCTGTTGTCTGGGGATTATGAGGAGGAGACCCAGTCTTCAGCTGATGATCTTACCCCATCAGTTACCTCCCATGAAACCACAGATTTCTTTCCACGAACACTTCGATGTAAGTGAAAGGGTTCAAACTAAAACTACTCCAAACTTTATAGGGTGGAAACTAGTTGTTTTGTATATTGCAAAATGGACTTATGAAGAAAAAACAAACGTAGCCATGGTTGAGCTGTGACTATTTTTCTTTCTTGCTTTTTTATTTTTTATTTACCCATCAGTGAAACGCAAAATCTTGAACACACTTGTGTCTTCACACAAGTTGGAATGTGAAACAAATTAGCCAAATAACATATTGCCATTTTAGAAAGTGTTAAAAAAAAATATTGGGGAAAACAATGTTTTCCCGAATATGACATCATTTGGCAACAGTTACAGCTACAGATTTTTTCTTAAGTGTTTTTAACATTCATGAGATAAGGTGCTGTATGGAACCCTTAAATCATCCCAAGTCATTGAAACACCAAACTTAGTTTTTTTTTTTTTATTACTTTTTAATTTTTACTTCCCCATAATGTCCTTTTCGAAATAATTTTTCTGTAGATCATCCCAGTTTTTATGTTTTCATTGCCTTCTCTTTCATCCACTTTCAGTCAAGGCCTTTTGTTTGACAAACGTTTATTTGTAACGTATTGTAGAACATGTGGCAAGAAACTGTTAGCAAAATTTTGTTACAATTTGAAAAATATCAAAATGGCAAAGTTTGATATAAAGTTTTTTTTTTTTACTTCACCAAGGGGAAGAGTGCGGGGGCTTAGATGGGGTAGAGGCAGGGCAGCCGACTCGGGACCCAAAAGTCCCAGGTTCAATTCCCAGTCATTGCACACCTCGTGGTGTCTCTGAGCAGCACACCCTATCCCCAATTGCTCTCCAGGCACCTTCGATAGCTGCCTACTGCTCCACCTGGGGGTGGATGGGTTAAATGCATAGAGCCAATTTTGCCATACATACAATGATGACAACACATAACACATTATTATTATTATTAGATACTAGTACAACGTGTCTGTATTCTGTACTTTGTATCCTTACAAATGAGAAAACTATTGGATAAATAGTGAGTGGGAGTGGTGGCGCAGAGGTTAGAGAGGGTGGGCCTGTGATCAGAGGGTTGCCAATCGAAATGCCCACACCTGCCTCCACGCTCATTTGCCCCACTCTGGGCCCATGAGCAAGACCTTTAACCCCCTTAGCTACTCCTCGGGCACCCCTCTGCTTCACATATGTGCTCCCATGTGCAGTGGGAAAAATGCAGAGAATTAAGGTCCAGGATAAAAAAAAACCCCATCATCACTCGGAGTGAGGAAATAACTTCTCTTGTCATGTGGAAAACTTGATGGACTGAAGTAACATTTTATCCAGAAATGTTTGGGGTCTTGTAGTAAAGGAATTATAAACACAGACATGTAACAGACAGAGTTTGATGAACTGTTACTATTTATTTTCTGTTTGCAACAGCTGTGTTTTTCAGTAACACGTTAAAAACTTAACAGGATAGAAAAACCCCATGAAACGCTTTACACTCATTTGTTTTGTGTGTAGATAAGCTGCTGCACTTTTTCCCTGATTTTCCTAGAAAAATACAAAGTAGAGTAAATGCTTAAAACCTTTGCATAGTACCTTTTAACAAATTGTGTAGTATTTTAAAGGTCCCTAACTTTGTAGCACTAATTGCAAGCATTTATTAGAATGTGTCACTAAGGTCCAATTAAAAAGGGATTTGAAACAACATATTTAAACAGGTTTTAATTAAGAGTCCTTGTCTAATAATAAAAATACACATCAAGGTGTATGAGAGTTTAATTGTCCACCAAAATTACAATGATATGCATTAAAGGAAACATGTTTCTAATCTTTGTTGCTGAAAAAGTGTTTAATAGTCTTTAAAGGTTGATTATCAGACACTCTTGCAAACTAATCTGTCAGATGACAAACTGATTTTTGCCACATTTGACTGATTTTGTCTACAAAACTTGTTTTGTTACTGTTGATTAGACATTTTCTCAAAAATCTAGAAGAAGCAACACTACCTCTACTGATACTAAAACTAACAGTTTATTGGGCTAAACATCAGGCATTTGCATTTAGGTGAATATGAAGGTTCTTAAATTGTCTGTTTTTTCAGCCAATACTGTCTCTGATGGTGACAAAGAGTCAGAGTGTGACGAACTTGGCCCAAGTCCAGAAGACTCCAGAAAGGTATATCTATATTTTATTATAAAATACTTAAAGAGGGATACATATTACTTGATGTTTCACATGAAACATTATTCTGTTTTTTCTTTAAACACATAATTGTTTTTGTGTTACAGGAAATAATGGTGGGAACAGAGTACCAAGCAGAAGTTCCGTCTTCTCTCTGTCACTACAAAGAAGGAGAGCAAGGTAACTGCTGCTTTTTTGGTTTTCATTGTACATGTAGAACAGATTCTTTACTATAGCTGTCTACAGTGTTTGCCATCTATTCAGTGAATCTAAGAAAATATGGGAACGTTGTTTAATCTCCACTCGTGTACTGTTTTAGTGTATGAAGATGAAGATGAGTTACTATGGAGCCCAGACAGACTGTCAGAAAATAAAGTTAGGAGCTTCCTCTCTGACGTATTGGTGCGGACAACAAATGAAAGAACAGGATATGACAAACCAGGGACACATGTTCGAGACGATGAGCAGGTACGTTTTGTCTAAATTCATCCATCTTTTGCTGATTTCATAAATTGATAATAAGTAGGTGGTTTGTAAATCTGTAAGGTTCTTTCTTTTTTGGCAGTAACCATAATTGCCGGGCTACAGAACGCACTTAAGCCGCGTGTACTAAATTTAAGATGGATCGTAATTTTGTACATAAATAAGACACTCCGGTTATTAAGCCGCGAGTATCCAGCATTCATTATCACAATCTGTGCCCAGCTCCTGGCATCATGTGCAGCACTTGTTGTAGTACAAGACTCAACCACCGGATGGCGTTTCATAGAGTATGGCTTGTGTGATTGTCGTAAGTCTTCATGATGCTTCACTGTCTTGACTCATGGTTAAAACCATTTAACCTATAGAAAGAACTATCTAAGCATAATCACTGCACAGGACAGTGCCAAACACATGCGTAACCACAATTATTTAAAAATTATATACCGGTCAGTTTTACCCTCAATTCTTATCGGGGTCATGTGACTGGGAGTCACAAAGTACTGGTAAAATACAGTAAATATTCATTGAATTAGTACCATTGATTTTTATTGTTAAAGACTTTTGGGAACAGCTGCAGTTTTTCAAAGTCAAAGTTTCTTTATTTGTTGCACCATGTGGTGAAACAAAATTGTGTACACAGGGTCCCAGTTACATCCAAAAGTATAAAAGAAAAACAGTAATAAGATCTAAGATATGAACTAAAAAAAACGTTAAACTAAAAATATGCTGATGTACTTTCTGAATAAATTTGACATGACTTCTGCTCAGCGGAGCCCGGAGGAGGAGGAAGGCGGAAGGGAGAAGAGCCCCCCCCCCCCCCCACCCCCCTTGTTTGTTGACTCCGCTCCGTGCTGGGATGTGAGCTTAAATGAGATCCCGGTATTTAAACGCATGTTTACTGTACACAGAAAGATGTCACGAATGCTGGGCAGCTATGTGAGCCCCCAGCTCTGTCAAAGGAAAACGTTATTCAGCAGCAGGAAGCTGCCAAGAGATGACAGGAAGCCCGTCAAAATAAAATATAAATTAATAAAATTATTTTAAAAAAACTGCAAAAACTTAAATTAACCGCTCCTGCATATAAACCGCGGGGTCCAGAGTGTGAGAAAAAAAGTAGTGGCTTGTACACCGACAATTATGGTACTGCATCTTAAATGAATTTGTTTATAAACTGTTTTATCATGTGCCTTTAAGTTAAACTTTTAATGTGCCCTTATGACTCTGACTCTATCTTTTGTTCCCATTAAGGCTTTGTATGAGCTTGTAAGAAGCAACTACAACACGC
Organism: Nematolebias whitei; assembly: GCF_014905685.2. NCBI lineage: Eukaryota > Metazoa > Chordata > Actinopteri > Cyprinodontiformes > Rivulidae > Nematolebias > Nematolebias whitei. The sequence goes on from NC_056505.1 coordinate 16,338,492, forward strand.
GTGAAGCACTAGAAAGATACTGCAGTCATGTAAAGTCCTCAAAAGGTAAGAAAACAGATTTAACATTTGGCTAAGAAACAAATGTGACTAAAACATTTACGCTAATAACAGGCACTACTTTTGGCCTTTTAAGAGTCCTCATTATGCAAATTGATTAAATGTCCCGAGTAGCAAAGCTTTGAATTTATTTAACATGTCAAACTTTGTGTAGAAGGGCACAAAAGAAAGAAAAGGCCAAACACAAGTCTCCAGATTATGAGTAGAAACAAATAAGCAATGTTAACGGTACCAGATGAGTTTAAAGTACTTATTGTGCAGATTCCTCTTTGCTTTGTATATTGTTGTGTAAATCTGTGCATGTTCATATTTTAAGACTGGATTTCACTCCAAACAAAGCTTAACGCTACTGCTAATATTTTCTTCACTCTGATGCAAAAATATTGTCGTCACATTAAACTTAAAAAAATGATAGACTCAGATCTGTTGAGTAAAATAAACCTGATCATGACTGAAATTATCAACATTATCCACTTAATGTGGCATCAAATAAGCATTAAATGCTAACTGTTTTCTATCAAACCTTTCTGAACCTTCAAGTTTTTAAATGTTTGCCATTTTTTGATTTGTCGTTCATGCAGAAAATGCTAATTTTCAATGTTTGCATTTTGTAAAATGTATTTATTTCAGTAAAAATGACCAAATTCAGTTGAATGGATTTTCAAGTTGAGGCTAAATCTAGATTTACAGATTACTTGTTCACCACTGCTGTGAAAACAAAAATGCTTTTTTTAATTTTAGAAAAATCCCCTCCGTGGTCAGAAGAGGAATGCAAGAATTTTGAACATGCTCTGCAGATGTATGACAAGAACTTTCACCTCATCCAGAAACACAAAGTAAGTCTTTATGATTCGTTTTAAATATTTACAAGCTTAAAAGTATGTGTAAATACGTGAAAAGATCCTGTTTGATTATTGTTTTTGTCCTGTCAGGTCACAACACGAACAGTAGCCGAATGCGTAGCGTTTTATTACATGTGGAAGAAGTCTGAGCGCTTTGACGTCTTCGTGCAGCAGAATCGGTTCGGGAAGAAAAAGTACAGCAGCTATCCTGGTGTGACGTAAGTAACGAGAGGTTTTTGGCACAGAACTGTACAGCAGTTTGTGTTTGAATATAAAACAAAATAAAAATATATGTTTTACTGCAGAGACCTGATGGACAGGCTGGTGGATGAAGCAGAAGGACTGGCGGTGGACAGCAGCTCCTCCTCTGTGTGTTCAGGAGCAGGTGGAGGAGGGAGGATGGAGAGCACCACAGAACAGCAGCTCAGCTTGCTGAACTCCATCACTGCCAGCGACCTCACAGGTTAGGATGAGACTTGGTTGGTTGCCTAATAACTATGAATAATGAATGTTCTTCGCATTAGTCAATTGTTTGTTTTTATTGTTCCAGCTTTGAGCAACACTGTAGCTACAGTGTGCACCCCCGCAGAGGTGAGTTGCTTGGACTCCTACAGCTTTCCTCCACTGGAAAGTCTCCACCGTGGATCCCTGGACCACGACGAGTCCCTCGGGTTCCCTTCCAACGGTGCAGACGCCGACTGCCTCAACATGCTGGACACCGGCTTCTACCACTCGGACCTGGGGCAGCTCGGAGGAGTGTGCGTCAACAAGGACTGCGAGCGTCCCTCCAAGAGACTCAAAATGACGCTGCCCGACTCCTTCATCAACGACGTTACTGTCGCGAACCTCGGAGTGGACTTCGAAACGCGTCGAACGACGACGCACCACCATCGAATCACCGGCGCCAAAATGGCCGTGTCCGTCACAGACTTTGGGAGCTTATCCGGTAGCGGTGAGCCCAACGGGTTTCTCGGAGCACATGCACGGCACCACACGCAGCATACTGCAGCACTTCAGTCCGAGTGATCTTCCTCTTCTTCCTCCAATCTTCCCTTTTAGAACCTTTTTTTTCCTGCTTGTACATAAGACTGATCTCACTGGAAAATCTGATTTGTTTAAATTTTATTATATATATATATATATATACATATATATATATGTATATGAAAATACTTTGTTTTCATTTTTTGTGTAATATGACATCAGTGATGTCTATCATATAGAACTAAAATCTTGATTTCTCTCAAGAGTTTATATAGCCATTTATTTTATTTGTTGTTGGTGTTTTGAGATGTGTAACGTCCGTGTACAGAGGGGCCCAGAAGCTGCAGTAGGAGAGTTGAGAATCTTCCTCCCTTACACACATCCTCCGAGCTATAATCTGTTATCCTGCCATTGTTTTCAGCTGCCAAACGAGTTTTCTGCCTTCTAGTGTTAACAATTAGTAGCCTATGTTTATTGTTTGATGTGGTACTTTTTTTTTTTCTATTTAAGGTTTACAGGTACTTTCAGTTACCAGATTGGTGCCGATCCCTAAAATACCTGGGTACATATTAATGTACGAGCATCATTCGCCTAGAGATGAGTTTCGAAGGTCAGAAATTGCTTTAGCTTCTGTTTGCTTTTTATTTTGAAAGTCTTTTTGTAAAAAGCTTGCTTCTAATTTGCCTATTTGAGGGGATTATTTTTTTTTTTGGCTAAACTGGAAGATGTGAATTTTTTGAAGTATTTTTTTCTTCTTTGTCCCGTATCGTCAATCAAATTCCTGACCTTGATGTATTGTTTTACAATTCTGCTTCTGAACAAGCGATGAAGAATCCATCTGCAGACTGACATAACAGGAGTTTCACTTTATATTCTTCACCTTGTCTTGCAATCTTCCAAGGAGCAAACTGTAACAGCAACATATCAATGCAAAGGTTTTGGTTGGATTAATAGCCATTTAAACACTGACAGTTTAGATTGAGTTTAATTGTATTTATTGAATTTATTTGACCTTTAAGACCGAATTTAATCACTTTGAGTTTATTCTCTCATGCTGCTCTAAGGCAAGTATAGCTCTGTTTGTCCTAGTTGTTGCTTAAAAATGTAGTAGCTCTCTTTTTCTTTTGTCCACTAGTAAGTTTTCATAAACTTCCCAGTCGTATTATATTTATTTAACACCTCTGATTTTGTATTTAACCCCTGCTTAGCCTGTACTGACGAGAGATGCCTTTTTGAAAACTGGTCGACAATTTCTCGAGGAACCGGTAGCAGAAATGAAGCGAGTTTTTCTGCTTGACTGAAAACATGTTGAGCGAGTCAGCGTCAGTTTATTGGATGCAGTACTAGTGTTTACTTAAATTATCTATGCATTGTGCTTTGAGTATTTAGTTTGTTTCAGGGGTACGTCACGTTTGTCGTGTCCGTAGATGTAGTACTTTACCACCATGTGTATTTGTAAAGACAGAAGCATCGTTAAGTTGATCATGTAAGAGTTTACTAGCCCAGCAACCCAGAGCATATTATTCACTTCTGCATTTCATGTAAATAACGAGCAAATAGCCTTTAAAAAGTCTATTAACTGACCTCTTACACTTGTGAATTGGTGTCGATACAAAGGTTTCAATTCAGTTCTTTGGCAGAAAGGCAATAATTTGTAGATATGTACAGATATTTTGAGAAATTTTTTTTTTTTGTTTGTTTGCATTTTACCATTTTGGCTTGGTGTTTAAATTTTCATTTTCTCTTTGGGCAGTCATGGTCCCCAAACACTAGGGCGCAGCTGAAATCACGCATGCCAGCGGTGTCCCGTCCCAAGTGTACCACTGAAAAACGTCTTTACCTGAACACGTATTGATATTAATGGGATTGTGAGACTTGCAGCCGCTTGCAGAAGACCCATCTTTCCTTGGAAACAAATCTTTTTACGTGTTGTCTGTATTTGTCTTGATGGTAAAGGGAAGGCTGCTGCTCTGATTATGTGGAGAGCTAGTTTCTCTGAATGCAATGTGCGTAATGCAGTAGGTTCTCCAAGCTCTTCTAGCTTTAGCAGTGCAGTGATATTTATTTCACCTGTGGTTTGTACAAAGACTAAGAAAACTGTCAGAATGTAAAGGCCATTAAGTAGTAAAGTAGGTTCTCACCACCCTGTGAATTCCAATGTGATATTTTATTGATATGAGACTTGTGTGTGTGCAAGAAAGCACGAAACAAATTTCTTTATTTTGTATTGTGTTTAGAAGTTTAAAAAATATAGCAGTTGTGGTTTTGAGACGAAAACTCCAATCCTTTGAAAACAAAACAAAAAAAACAACTTTGTGCATAAAAACCTACAAAAACGTAAAAATGTATATCCAGAAATATAGACAATCAAAATCTTCACTATGGGAAATGTTCAAGAAGCTATCTTTATTGTTTATAAGAAATGTACATAAACATTGCTTTTTTTTTTTTTCTTTTGTTAAACATTATTTTGTATTTTCTGTTGTACTTTAATACCTTGTGTACAGATCCAGAAATAAAGCTCTGGAAAAAGTTCTCAGATGATGGCATGCTTTTTAAAATTTATTTAAAGATGTGAAAACAAAGCAACACAGTGGATGTTGTAAAAATTGAGTGATATATTGTAATGTGCTACAAACTATCAGCAGCTCTTTTAAATAATTTCTAAAAATTTAATTGATTACATTTTTCAGATTTAATATTAATAATAATAAAGTGTTCATTGTATGTTTCCATACAATGGCGAAATTGTCTCTGCATTTAACTCATCCACCACCAGGTGGCGCAGTGGGCAGCTATTGAAGGCGTTCAAGAAGCATTTTGGGGACAATGTGTGCTGCTCAGAGACAACGAGATGTGCAAAGACTGGGGATCAAACCTTTGGGGTCCCAAGTCGGCTGCCCTGCCTCCACCATCTCAGCCTCATTTCTGTCAGACATTTACATCACAGTTGTGACAATATCATTGTCATGGAAATGATCTCCGCTAAAACTGAGCAAATTTATGCTGTTGATGTCAAACACTTTATCTTAAACAACAGAAAGATATTGAGATAATGTTTAAGGAATTGGTAAGAAAAACTTATAATGAAGGGAAGTTATGGCAAAAAAAAAATAAAAAATCCCAATGACAAACCATCAAACCCATTAAAATGATCCTAGCTTGTTATGACTTGTCTTCTGGGAGGAATAGGTATAGTCATAAAGTCTTCAGCCAGAATCACCTCCACGCTGCTGTCCTGAAGCTCTTCTTCAGCCTGCCTCTTCAGCTCCGACACGTCCTCGTCTCCCTCCTTCTGTAAGGAGCTGGGTTTGTACCGCTGGCTGAAGTGGGACAAGACCAGCCTCCGTGCACAGCAAGCCCGAGCCACAGCTGCTGCCATCTTAGGTGTGCTGTGTCCATGCTCTATCGCCCTCTCCCGGTGCTCGCTCCCAAGGGTGGCCTCATGAACCAGGATGTCCGCTCCGCTGCACATCAGCATAGGTTCTTTCCCAACAACTGAGCTGCAGTCTCCTAAAATACACACCTTCCTCCCTGGCACGGCCTCTTCCAGCACATCACTGGGAAGTACCGAGAATCCATTTTCAAGGATTATAGGTTCGCCGGCTTTGAGGCGCCCATAGAGAGGTCCAGGTTTCACGCCTGAGGTGCACAAAACAAGACTAGTCACTGGGTTTTGTATCTACAGGATGACTTTTCTTAAAGGACGCCCATAGCAAGGCCTTTCCTTGCAGAATAAATCATCTCTTAATCCTTCACAACATAAATTTGACTAAATAAAATAATCTATACATATATGTTTAAATTTGTACATTTTAAACATTTATTTGTTTTATGGCAACAAACTGACTTGCTTTAGGAATTATTAAAACACTCAAATCAACTCATAATTTTATATATATTTTTTTTTAATTACCCATTTCCTTCAGTACTTCTATTTTCAGTCTTCCAGGCCGATCATGCTCTTGGACGCAAAAACCAAAGGAAGGGATGCGGTGAAATAATCTGAAGGCCTTGACAACAAACTTCTTGTCTTCAAAAAGCAGATAACAGTCATTGGAGACATCAAAGGGGATCGTCCTGCCTGGCTGCTCCTGAGGATGGAGGTGACCACTCTCTGCTGTCAGCTGGTGGGATACATGTTGAAAAAAATCAAAACACAAGATACACAAGAAAAAAAAAAACAAGTCTGCTGGAAAATGGTTGATTTTAGGCTACATGAATAAAGAACAGTAGATGCAGAAAAGACAAATTGGTTATAGGTCCTAAAAATCTCATGAATTTACTCTTATAAAGCTGATGAATGAACGTCACTATTTAAACTGCACAAATGTCCAAACGGTGCATGATTCGATGGTGTAATGTGACACTGAGTGCGTTTTCATCAGGTTTATTTTGATTCTGTTCGTTATGTTCCTGAAAAAGCTTGTGCAGCTTAACTGAGCATCAGCTCACAACAAAAATCATCTTGGGTATAAAAAAGCATCAAGGTCTAGGTTTTGTCATTCACATCTCATGTGGTACATGTGGTGGAATGAAATTGTGTACACAGGGTCCCAGTTACATCCAACAAAAGTATAAAATGTAAAAGTAGTAAGATCTAAGATATTAACTAAGAATACGCTAAGCACTAGTAGTACAAAAACAATATGCTGAACAGCAGAAGCACGAATCAAGGCCAAGTTATTTCAAACTGCATGCAAACCAGTTAAGTTCACACAATTAAATGCAATTTAATTCACTATAGTTATAACACAAATCTGATTCAGGCTGTTTCTGTGAGTAGCAAGTTGGCCATCTGGCCTAAAACATTTGATTGTTATTCATGATGATTGATTGCTTTGGACGGACGGTCCCCTTTTTGCCCTACAGATGATCTCCATGTAAAGCCAGTTTCTAGGAATTCCACAGAGGGCTGGCTTGAAACACATCAAGGAGGTGCCATTTAGAAGACAGATCTGGGTTGGCAGGCCTCAGACTGATGCAGTCTTTTAGATGAAAGACGAAACGTTTCTCCCAGAAAGAAACTGTTGTCGATGACATGATTTAACCCTTTTCCCGATTCAGTATTACAAAATGCCAGTTAGATAAAAGAAAAAAAGCCGATTGGAAAAGCTCTACTTCATTGACATGAACCCTGATTATGCACGGGGTGGTGGAGAGGAACTGCTCCCTTTATCAGGCTGAGGTTCGACGGCCATCTGCTTCCAAGTGATGGTGGTAGGTCAATCAGGGAGAAAGCACAGAGTTCTACTGAGGAAGTCTTCCTTTTCTCTTTTTTTACATCACAAAAAAGAGGTGAAGTCAAAATCTCATATGTTTATAAAATGCTATACTATAATGTTTTTATTTAACAGTTATTACAGCGGTACAGCAGAACAAACCAGATACCTCCAGGCTCAGCTGTCCTTCCTCTGGACTCTGGTCTGATGTTGGCTCCAGTTCATGAACTACAGCAACATACAAATAAAAAAACTTTATTAATTACAATACAATTTTATAAATACTTTTTACAAAAAAGAGCAAAAAGGACATTTCAGAGCACAAAGCCTAAAAGAGTCACATAACACAAAAAGAAGGGGGATTTAGTGGTAATATCTGGGTAAACTACAGCAAATAAAAATGGATATGATTAGACACTGCAAATTTTACAGCACACAAAAAAAAGGTGGAATATTTAAAGTTGTGCACCAATACTTGTGCTAAAAACAAACTGAAATACAATCCAGCCTCAGGCAGAGTTTGTAAATTACCCTGTGGATGATGATCAGAAGCAAAGTTCATGTGTTTAAACAAAAACTTTATATAACAAATCTGTTCTTTTTAAAGTCTATATTTAAAGAACATGAGAAGTTTTCTTCGGTGAACAGTTTAATAAGAGTTATGATGTCAGAATATTCACCACTGTCTGCAGAGCATCCTGTCAAGTATGTTTGAGCTTTCAGTAGATGCTACTGAACCTGCCTGCATATGGGAAGAGAAGCTGCGATCCCGAGAGGCCAAGTGTCACCCTGAGGAACTTCCTGAGGCCCCGGGGCCCATAGATGTCCACACAGTTCAGGTTCTGCTGGGGGTCTGGGTTGGTGTTGAGACTCACAGTGCAAAGGAGGCCAGGCAAACCAAACAGGTGATCTCCATGTAGGTGGGAGATGAAGATCTTGGTGATACGACCTGAGAGAAGAGAGAACATGTTATAAGGAAGGAATGTGGCAAGTGTGACGGTCAAAATCTGAATAAAGCTTATTTGAGGAAGATTTATTATCAGAGTGGAAATAAGAGCAAAATGTTGTAGTTGTCTCATAATCATCCAAATGACTTGATAATGAGAATGCTTCAACATCTATATCTAGACAAAAACCTACAATTTGTTTCCACTAATTTGACTTTAGACATCACTTTGTTTCAACGGTTTTAAAGTTGTAAACTTAAAAAAAAAAAAAAAAAAAACTAAAATTACACTACAACTAAAGTGGGGGAAGAGTCCAAATAAATCAGCCAAAGTAGCTAAAAATGTCAGTTTTGATAGTGGAAGTGTGTAGGTAGTTTCTAACATGCTAAATGTTGAACTTGCACCCTTCAGTAGTGCTGCAGTGACTCACCGGCTCGGAGCTGGCTCTTCATCAGCTGGGTCTGCGTCCCCTCCCCGCAGTCAAACAACCAGCACTCCCCGTCCGTCCGCAGAACCAGAGCCGAGGCACCGCGGTGAGGGGACGGGTAAGCCGAACCGGTGCCGAGAAATGTCATGTCCATGGACATCCTCACAAATTTACAGGAAACTGTCAGGAAAAACTTCACTTAAAGATGAGCTTTTTAAAAATCTGTCCCATGTTGATGACGTCAGATGAGCGACGGAGCCAAAGGATCACAAACACTAATGCGCATGTCTAATATTGTTAGGAAAGTTTTTTGTTCATAAGTATAGAATTTTTTTTAAAGGTGAATCTAAATTTATGTCATTGGGAAAATGACCTGAAATCTTTTTGTGAGTCTCTTAAGTTGGTTGAAAGTAAATCTGCCCAACAGCTTTATACTTTGAAATAAACCTCTACATTTGTTCCTTTTATCCGAGAAATGTCTGC
>NC_056505.1:16347553-16355830 GCF_014905685.2 Nematolebias whitei
ATATATATATATATATATATATATATAAATGTGTGTGTGTATATATACATAAAGTATATTTTTTGAATGTATATAACTCAACCTGTGAAAGTTAATTGATGCTTTGTTGTTGTTTTTTTGCCTTGGTTCGTTTGTAAATTGCTCATAATTAAAAATAAAAACTAATGTGCACAAGTGATTTTATCACATTCAGATATACATTTCTATGTGAAATACTTTACTACTTTACTTTAACTAAGGAAAACAGCTGAACATGTTTTTTAAAATTACAGCTTTAGCTCGATTTGTAAATAAAAAATATACATTTATATTTTTACCTGTCTAAATAAAGGTTGAATGAATGACATATATATTTGTATATATATACAAATATATGTTTTTTTAAAATAATTTTTTAAACAAAGTAGTAAATCTAGTTGGAGAGAAAATATAAAAAGCAGACACGTGTCCAATAGATTTTATTCTGCAGTTTCATTACACCATGTTAAAGCAGAACAAATATATTTTCTCTCTGCTTTTACATGTACAACACGAGTATCGAAACTAAAAGCATTAAACAGATGTGCGGTTACATTTTACCAATGAACCACAAAATAATACAATTACAGTCAAAACAATGAAGGTAAACACATGAAGAAAACTAAACCCTTAACACATCAAAACCTGAGGCTGCTCTAAAAACGGCTGCATACTGACTTTCATGTTATACAAAGCAAAAGCATTCTTGAGCTGACGAGTCATTTCTCTGCATGTCTGCAGCATGTTGAGGTCTACAAGGAGGTACATGATGCAGAGAAACCAAATCATGTTCAGTCACTTCAATGAGGAGTGATTCCAGGGTCCTTCTACAATAATCTGAGGTTTGTTTACACTTTCACTGTGTAAACCCAATACACACATGAAGACTAATGCACACAACTGCCTGTTTTACTGAAAAAGTGTATAAAAAATGTCTAATAAGTCATCAGACTGTAAACTGACAGTCGATTTTAGCAGGGCTACAATTTTATTTGATATACATACACGTTATTTGGCGCTCTATAAATAAACTGAATTGAATTGAATATTAAACAAAACAAAAGATGTTGCCAAAAAAGTAAATAAATTCTATTTATTTAATATTGTGAAGTGTTTTCATAAGATTTAGGTACTATCTTGCTTTATATAATAAATAATACCTCCTCTAAAATCAACTATTTTAGTAATACTTAAAGGAGTATTAGTATGTATTAATTCACTAGATATAAATGTAAGGTGACAAAAGCACTTGATAAACAGTTTGATGGAGTGTACATTCAAGTTTTCTAGCTGCAGGTTATTTGAAATGTTTTACGATATTAATTTCCCTTGGTTTAAATCTTTATTTTTCCCTTTATCAAATATTATCTTGTTTAGTCAAGAAGTATTTTTTTTCTCTGCAGTATTCCTTATACCACCTGAATCAATGAAAACACCAAAAGTTGACCAAGATGTGAAAAAGGCAATGTGGAAATTTAGACACCATCTGAATAACATGTACCAGGTAAGTCATGTGGTGGGTTATAAGCAGCTACAAGTACATGTTAAAGGAGTAAAGATAAAGTAAATACAGATATCTGCATCAGGAGTGTAAAAATGTTACATCAATTTCCAATTATTGTGTTACCAAGATCTAGCAAAGTTCACGTTACAGCACATACTAACAAGGCCAACCTATAAATAGGTTAAACATAACAAAACATATAGGCCCTACAAGGTCTTTGACACAACAGCCATGTTAAATAAATGTATTTTAATCACAAACAGCAAACCAGTTCTCCTTGCAGAACTTGTGTTGATGAGCATTTTATTTATATGTATATCATTTTATAATTTATTCTAAAAGTTTTTGCTTGAAATAAAATCTTGCAGCTTTTGGCTTACGACTTTGCAAATCGCATTTTAACAAATTTAACACTAAAACCAATTTCCACACTGCCTGTTTTCACTACCAGGTGGCACTAGACATTTCTGAAGGTTTACATTCTCAAAGTAGAAAAATAACTTTAGGGAAAAAAAAAATTACTACCACCAAAGTATCCTGATGCATGCGCAATAATCCAGGTGGATAAATCTAACAAGGGTAAGTCTAACATTGTTAGATACCACAACAGTGGTCTTCTTTTCAAGTGTCACTTTCCACCCTAATTTTAAAGATCTTATAAGAGTGATTTGATTCAAATGCATGATTAGACCAAAGTCATACCTTTTAAAGAAATTTCAATTCGAGTGGAAAACAAACTAAAGAAACAGGAGACCCACTTTGACACCTGGCTACCGTAGAGATCTGATCTTTTAGCTTGTTTTAGGACTAAAGCTGACATTCGGCCAGTCGTAGGTATCAGGCAGGAAGGACTCGTAGTTCGTGTTCCACACAGTACTACGTACAAAACGATTCTTGTCCTGGGGCTCGGGGTAACGGAACGCCATTCCTTTAGCATAGACGTACTCCATCACCTGCAGGGAAACAAAAATCTTCAGTCATGGAATTAAAAAATAAAACAAAGCTGCAAAGATTTCAAATTAATCTGACAAGAATATCTACAGCCATTAGAAGAAAGTACAAAAATTCAGAGGTCTTACCTTGATGCTGATCTGAATGGAGACCTCTCTGATGTTGGAGAGAGGAGGATAGAGTCTGCCCTCCTTCAGTTCTTCATCCATCACCTGTTCAGCAAGTGACTGGAAGGAGAACAAACACGCTTTTAGACTAAACCTTCATTTCTACAGCCTCTCATAAAAAGAATACACATTTAAAATACAATAATCACTTTTAACATTATCCACATCAATATGAGGTCATTCATTTTTTGTGATACACAATAAGATCCCATTTAAAATAACTGATAATCATGATAATCATGCACATGAACACAGTTTCAATACTAAATAAGAATGTTTGGTGTAACTGTATAAAGGCATGCATAGCTCAGAGAAAGAGGGACGAACAGACGGATCAGCCTTTTAAAAGCTCTTCTTCTGAAAGCTGTTAGGCCAGACTCTACAGAGAGGAAAGGGAGACGGTTAAAGAAGGTTTACATAAGCATACGCACACAAGGCAGAGTCAGCAAGAAAAGGAAAATGGGGTGAAGGTGAAGCTGGCTTGAACAATGAATGGATAAATAATTGAATATATTTGAATCATACTTTGGCAGCCTCTAAGAATACTGTATCACTGATGTGCCTCACTCCACTCAGAATGACAGCCAGGGCCACACCTAAAACACAAAACAAACATGTAACAAATCATTTTCAGGGTGTTGGTCTGTAATGTAACCACAGCACAAACACTTTGTTAAATATATTCGGACCATGCAACTTATTGATAATCTTTTATGTTCACGACATGTGCTGACATTTCACATTCACCTGGAAAGATGTAAGCGTTGTTCCCTTGTCCAGGTGTAAAAACCTGACCGTCACTCAGAGTAACACGACCAAATGGGCTGCCACTGGCAAAAAGACATCGACCCTATGAACACAGGAGCAGAGAAGTCAGCGTTAGCCAGGCTGCGGAGTTCAAGTTTAGATTGTAAGTTTAAATGATAAATGCGTACATCAGTTAGTGTGTAAGCGTCCTCTGCTGTGCACTCTGCTTTGTTTGTTGGGTTGCTCAGGGCAAAGATAATGGGTCGGTCATTGTGCGCTCCCATGGCCTTGATGACATCATGGGTAAAGAGAGGTCCAGCTCCCGCCACACCTGGATAAAGAAGAGACGTTTTAATGCTTCAGCTGAATCTCCAATTCAAGAACACTGAATATTGGCAGGTAAACTAAAAGAAATGCGGAACGTTCAAAAAATATAAAATAAAGAAATGAAATCTTGATCACCAATGATCGCTGTGGGTTTGATGGTGTTGACGGCATCCAAGAAGCTCTGTACCTTTCCAGAACTGTCGTGGACAAATGCCTCCTGGTTTGTGTCGGTTTGTTGTGCTCGGCCCTAAAGTAAAACATAAATACGAAACATTTCGAGCTTGACTACCAGCTAGTGTAAGCACTCACATTGGGACTGTATCTCTCACACACTGACCTTCACAAGCAAACCGTGCGCATCATACATCCAGATCTTGTCTCTGGCTGCTGCTTGGCTTATCCCTGACTCCATCATGGCCATCACAATCAGGTTGGCAATTCCAAGAGCAGCCTGCGAAGGACTTGTTTAAGACAAGAGTATCCAAACACCTACACCATCATTTTCTAATAAGTCAAAGCAAATCAACAACTTGTGCTTTGGCTATTTTTGAAGCAGCATAATTCTTAGGTTTGTTGCAATAAACAATAAATCAATTAAACACACGATGAATTAAAATGAGGTCGATAATTTTCATTTATCGGCTTTATCGTTTCTTCATGTCTCTCTCTCTCTATTGAAGACACTGGATGACAAAAGGCTCAACCCCGGTGCTCTTCACTGACCCCTCCCTTTCTCATTTCACTATCGCGTCAGGTTGCCAGCCAAGGTGCATCGTCTTGTACCTCTGCAGCATTACAGCCCCGTGAGGCGTTAGCAAGCTAAAGAAACAATATTTGATATTGGGGGGAAAAAAAACTAAATGGAATTGGTTTCTAAGTCGAACACACCAGCAGCAGTGTGGGAACACTTCAGATTCAAACCAAATGACCGAGGCGAACCGCTGAACCTTTGTGAGTTGGTATGTCACATTTGTCATAAAACGGTAGCAACTAAGAGCAGCAATACAACCAACTTGCACCTGCACCTTAAGCACGAGCATCCAAAGCAGTTTTGTTTATAAAACTGGTAGTTTTCCCGTCTTCTCTATATAAAACTAATGATTATTATTTTTTGAAGGGCAGTTTAGTTTACAGACTTCATAATCCGAACTGTTTTGGATGATTGTAGTTTGTATTTCCATTTTTTTTTTTTTTTTTTGTATTTAGTTTTTAATCAAGTGCAGTAACGGAGACTGAGAGTCCATTTTATTTTTGTTTTTGTTTGTTTTGTTTATTTTCCAGTTCCAGTGTTCTTTTTAAATTAAAAAGTCTATTGATCTTTAAGAGGATGTACTTGCATTATTATGTCATTATCATTACATTAGTTTAAAACGGTCTCCAAACAATATTATCATTTTTTTGGCAATCATTTCTGAGACAATTAATCGCCCAGCAAAATTTGTTATCATGACAGGCCTAATAATTCTTATTGAGAGAATTGACATTTTTAAATGGATTAAGAGCCAACATACCTCTCCTGCTCCCAGGAAAAGCACACGATGTTCAGTGATGGGTTTACCAGTGGCTCTCTGAGCTGCCAACAGACCAGCAAGAGCTACAGATGCAGTGCCTGGAAACATGTACAGGTATACAAGAGTAATACAACCCAACATGAAAGCTTTTGACAATGTTTCTTTCTAGGTCTTATAGGTCTGGTAACTTAAACGTTTATAATTCTTAAATGTGATACTTGAAATGCATGCCTAAGTACTTGCAGACATGTTTGTAACATCCTTACAACTGAACAAGACAGAACCCTAAATATGACTAAACACACTAACTGAGTTTGAATTTCACTGATTTGTATTAAACTTAATCTCATTATAAATACCGGTAAATGTTCTGAAAGTGCTTTATAAGTAAAGTTGCATTGTATCATTGTAAAGTTTACATTTTTTTTTACATTTTATATTTAATGTATTTTCAGGGATAAGATCATGGCAGCAATATTAGCTATGTCTGAAAACAAAAAGCCTAAATCAAAACACAAAGGACGACAGCTAAGCTGTTGTGGAAGTTGTTGGAGATTGACGAGTTTACATGAGGGACCCCCGACTCAGACATCAATGAGCACTGACAAAACTAAAAGGCCACCCAAGAAGAAAGTAGCAACAGCAAAGTCTCAGTTCAAATGTTAGCTCATATGACTGAATAATTTGAGTGAATTCCCAGTAAAGCTGCTTTCACTCACATAGTTCTGATTTTGTCAGAAAGTAAAAAAAGAATCAATCCAGAATTGGAAATTCTGACAGAAAAGCAGCCCTTTTAGACAAAGTTTAATATGCAGCCACTTTCAAGGCACCATATAATTACCTCTACCTACTGTAGTGTATGTTGATGATCAGAAAGAAAAAGCAGAAACGCCATAATGTTTTGCTTCAGGCTAGCACTTCTTCTCTTCTACCACTCTGCAGCCGAGACTCTCCGGCGGGAGCTCGCTCCCACAGGGTACATACAAAACAAGACTCAAATGTGGTCAAGCCACCAGTTTTAATGGCCAAAGCCTGAGCCCTCAGTCTCAGTCCCCAAGTACATATTCTCACTTTGTACACAGTTAATGTCAGATCATTAATGCTTGCTTTCACAAGTGTGAAACAAAAGTACATTTTAAAATTACCTACCTGCTTTGAAAATAGTGAAAAGGCCAGATTGTGAATTATTCATACTACTGTTAAGATTTGTAGGTTTTCTGACAAAAAAAGACCATATTTCAACTTTAAATGTACTGAATTTCTCTGGGTACTCCGGTGTTTGTCCCTATGTGGCCCTGTGATGGACTGGGTCTATCCAACCTTTAGCACAATCACTGCTGGACATGGGCACTAGCTCCCTGTAACCCTGAACAGAACATGCAGGTAAAGCAAATGAATGGAATTACAAAAATGTGGAATTCTCTTTACAAATGACACACTGAGCCAGTAAGAAGAACACATGAATACAATAAAAATACATTCAAAAATATAAATGATGTTGAATACACAAGTTAAATTCCATTGAGCTAATGAAAGGTAAATGTGTAAACCTTGAATATCATCGTTGAAGGTGCAGTATTTCTCCCTGTACTTCCGAAGGAAGCGGAACGCATTGTGATTCCCAAAGTCCTCAAACTGGATCAGTGTGTCCTGCCCATATTTTTCCACCACAGCTTCCATAAACTCGTCAATCAGATCATCGTACGCTTGAGTGCGGTCTCGCTTCTGATACAGGCCCATGTAAAATGGATCCTTAAGGAGAGTCTAATGGGAGAATAAAGACAAACGTGACTACAACGCATGCTTTTCACCAGAGCACTTAACGGTACACATGCAGAGGAAACAAAGTCAACCTACCTCGTTGTCTGTGCCAACGTCTATCACCACAGGCAGACATTTCTCAGGTCTGATACCTGCACAGGCAGTGTACAGGCACAGTTTTCCAACAGGTATGCCCATTCCATAACAGCCTAGGTCCCCTAAACCTAAAATACGTTCTCCATCAGTTACTACCACCGCCTTTAGAAAAAGAAAGATAGAGGGTGAAAAAGAAACATTGACAATCTATCATTGCCAGGTAAAGGTGGATGACAACTGTCAACGAACAAGTCTTTCTGTAAATATTTAAACAGATTTTAAAGTACAGGTATAGATATTAACGTTGTCACTTACATAAAAAAAATGCATTTTCACTTAAAACTGAAATTATTTGACTGGAATCAAGAGGAGATGCAAAACTTTAGGAGCATGTCTTGTATGTATAAGCTAAGAAAAAAAATACTATGATAAAGGTAAAGTACTTACTGCTACATTAGTCTCTGGCCAGTTGTCCAGAATGGAGCGAATATGTCCTCGGTCCAGAATGGAAATGAACAAGCCTCTGATGAGAAAAATATACAATGTTCTGTTTTAAAGTGCAAAAGATGCAGCATGTCTGCAAGAGATAAGATAAAAATACAAAAAATAACTTTTTTTTACATCTTTGGGAGCTACACCAAATGCTTACTTGGGTCTCCTAAATATGTGTCCATAGTGTGTGCAGGCCAGGCCTACAGTGGGAGTGTAGACAATTGGCATCAGTTCTTCTATGTCTTCCATCAACACCCGATAGAAAAGCCTCTCATTCCTTTCCTGAATGCCCATCAGGTAGATGTACCTGTGCAGAAAAGAAAGGAAATTAGAAAAAAAAATTAAAAAGGTCTATTTTTGTTCTTTATTTTAGGAAAATCAAGTCCTTACTTCTGCAAGGGATCTGACATTTTCTTGAGATTATTTTGAAAGCGCATGGCCTGAATGTCTTGAGTTTCCACTTTAGGAGGCAACAGACCATGTATCCCTAAAATCTGTCGCTCCTGTAGTGTGAAGGCCATGCCCTGTGGAGAGAAGCACACACGAAAACGAGGAATTAAAAATCAAGATTGCTAAAATGGCAAAATCCAGTGAACATTAAGAAGTTATCTAAAAAAGTTAAATCTGGTCCTCTGGACATAAAAAAAAAAACAAAACAAAGCAAATCAACAAAAAAATGTAGAAACGTTTCGTCTCTCATCCG
>NC_056505.1:16356230-16376160 GCF_014905685.2 Nematolebias whitei
AACTTTTTTAGATTTTTCTACCTGGATTATTGAGCATGCATCAGGATGTTAAGAAGTTACTACTAAAAAAAAAAAAACTTTAGATGTAAACATAGTTAAAATCAACATTTCAACCAAAATGCATGAAAAAAAACCGAGACATTTAAACTTAAAAAAGCAATAAGTACAATGTTGAAAATATGATTTAAGTCTATAAAATAACACTCATGAAGAATTAATACTACACTTAGTAATAAATTACTGTTGGGGAAAAAAGTTGCAGTATTTTTATTGGTCACTGGAGGGCGTGCTGCCTTACTTGTTGGTCAACAGGCCGAACCTAGGACTCCTTAGAGCAGAGTATAAGTTGAGAAACAGAAGAGTAACCAGATGAAAGGAATTTTGCCAGAGGAAAGTAACAGGAATTATAAATGGGAGCAGCTTTAAGGAGCCAATGATGAACAGCTTGTGCAGTAACAGCCTGTAAAAAGTCAGGAGGTATTTTCATGAGCCTGGGGTGTTTGTGAGCCTGTGTAGGGGGTGCAGCCCTGGCTCTGAATGAAACCGGGCCTGAACATATGCAAACCATTCAGTGAGGGGCTGGGGAAGGGGCTGGTTATGTTGTATAAGTGATGTTTGTTGGGGGGCTCCTCTAAAAGAATGCTTAGTCATGCTGATTATGCATTTTACTTTGCTCAGCTTGAACAAGACAACAGTTCTACAAACATGTTTTTAAAGCTTTATTTTTATGTGGAAATGTTCATATTCTGTTTACCACTAAAGCAGCATGCTTCGAGTGATTTAGATATAAATATTTTTATTTTTATTTAAAAAGGCACATCCTTCAGGTCAGATTTGTTTTGTTTTTACCGTTTGTGCACACTTTCCCAAAAGTAGAGTACACTTTTAGCCATGATTTCATTCACTTGTCGATGTACTGAGACAAAAATAAACACATTATATCCTCTTCAATAAACCAATTACCGCACTTTACAATTGAGCACTTTTATAATTAACAAGTAAAACAAGAGTTCTTTAGCCTGGTGCACTATCCTGATAAACTCAGTCCATGTGCAATTTCTATGGCAAAGTTTCAGACTTTTTAAAACTTGTATCTTAAGACTTCTCAACTAATTTCCAGGCAAAACTCCACAAATGATGGAGATCAGTCAATACCACTTCTAAAAAACAAAAGGCTTGTGTTTCTAATGAGTGAGTTTATAGGCACATTTCATGGTTCAAGCCATTTGTCAGTCATAATGTCAACATAATGTTCATTTAGTAAAACTATGCTCCCATTTAGAGTAAATCTAAAGAGTTAGAAATTTATATTTTATATTTTAAGAAAAGAAGAGGTAGGATAAATCTGGCCATGCAAAGGTTTCTCCACTCTCTGATTTTTCTTCTTTTTTTTTACTTACACAGACCTGAAAAATACTAAACCCTGAACTGCAAAAGCAGGTAAAGAAAATGACTGACTAACTAAAGGGCGGACAAATACGTTTTTGCACTGATAATATCAGATACTCCTGATTTAGCTTAACTTCCAATGAGGTAAATCACATCACCTCAAGTTACTCAAGCTTCCTGTTACAAAAGCCACCTAAAACTTTGGGCAGATCACAGGAAACTCATAAATAGAGCTCCACCAATATATCGGTAGGGCCAATTTAGGCGTTCGGGGACATACTGGTATCTGTGATAATTATGCGCCACTATAAACACTTCTAATTTACACCCCTAACATACAGGGAACAAGCCGTGTCCTTACTTGCAAATGGAGTAATTGTACAATGTATACAGCAGAGGGCGCATGCAGACTACTTCTCCTACTCTGCTCCTGTTTCCTGGAATATCTTGCAAAAAGATCTGAAGCTCTTGACCTTGACCTCTCTATAAGTGGCTTCAAACGTCTGGAAAAGTTAATGGCAAAAACCAATACAGACATGTTCCTGTTTTTAGTATCCTACATCACTTTACAACCTAGCTGTTTTTGGTTTGTTTTTTAATACCATTTTCTTTTATTTGTTCTTCTCAATTTGTCTCATTCTTTTATGATAGTCTACTGTTGTCATCACTCTGTTAAAATCAGGTCTCTCTTGTAAACGAGTCCCAGAGGCTCAATGGGATTAACTTGTATAAATAAAGGTTGAATGAATGACCATGCTGCACAATTGACTCACAGCACAGCCAAAGCAGGGAGCAATACTGTGTAGCGTATTTTGCTGAGCAAAGCATGGCAAGTTTATTGTAACAGATCTGATAATAATTTAAAAAAAAAATTAAAATAAAAAAATCAATAATAAATTATCTGCAATCCTCCAACCCGCTTGTCATTAGCTGTGTGTCTCTCAAGTTAGCAAGCTGTTTAGATAACCTAGCATATTGCCATGTAAAACTTTATCCAGAACAATAAATCTAACAAAGAGGTAAAACATATAAGTGTTAATAATGTAATCATTGTCGTCCTCAATGAAATGCAGTGTGTCTGAAATCTTTACTTCTCTGCAAAGAAAAAAAAGCAGCTGCTGCAGTCAATACTAATTAGGCATTCACCATATGTGGCTGTTTAAACAATGAACAGGGAAGAGTGTTTCTTTGTTTAATTTATATTTTATAACACACTTGATAACTTTATGGTGAATAGTGGAGGATAGAAAATATGAACGCACATGAGGAAGACTGTTTTTATGATCAGTGAACTACTTGTGGGACTAGGTATAGAGTGGCTCTGATTTGCTTAGCTTCATGGTTGCTAACAGCTGTGCTAAATAAACAAGTCCACTCGCTGTTTTTTTAGATTCTTGGGGGTGGACAAAGCAAAAAGTAATAATTCAGCCAGTATATGTTAATGGCATTAGCCTTCCCCTCCCAATATCGGTATTGATGACAGCCAAAATTTCACATCGGTCAGGCTCTACTACTAAAATCCAAACACTTCATAATTATGTCACACAATAATAAACACTGCAATAAAAATACAATATTTGTATGGGAAGCTGCAAAAGTCACAATGTGACAAAACATAATTCTGCATTTTTAAAGACAATAAATGGGAATCATTTTAATAATTTTGGTAATTAGTCATTTGTGATCAAAATGTGGTTTACAGTAGTCCCTCGATACTTCACGGTTCATTTTTCGCGGACTCACTCGATCGTGTTTTTTCAAAATAAGATTGGACATGACACACAATTGGCTGATTGATGTATGAGATGCACAATCGGCATGGAATTTTTATTCAAAATAAATTATTTTAAATTACTTAGCACTTGTGTGCAGCCCAAGCTTCAGAAAAAGCTTCCTCCTAGCTGATCAGCTGATCTCTGTGCAGAGTGGAGAAGTGGGCGTGGCCGAGAGTGCAGTGAGGCAGGGAGCTGAAATCATGACATGCTGTGCTCATATAGAGCGTTTAGAGTTTAGAAACATTGTTTAGAATATTGCAAGAGTGTGGGAAGGGCTTAAAACACCTTAATATATATGTATATATAAATACTAAAATAAACTACTACTTACTACTTGTACTACTATTCCTACTTGGCAGTTTTTCACTTATAGCAGGGCTTCAGGGTACGGATCCACCACGATAAACGAGGGACTACTGTACACAGTAGATCACAGTTTTAGAGTCAAACTCAAAAGGCACACTGTGTGAAAGAGAAAAGTGGAGTGGAGTCAAGTTTCTCACTCCACCTTCTAAAACTTGCTGCTGTGAAAAAAAAAAGCACCTAAAGATAGAGCCTAAAGTTGTACAGCAGCCTGTTGTAAATCTTTCAAAAAGAAGTCTTCATGCTGGCCGAGAAACTTATTTAAATGGTAACGCACACTTTATAACCTACTAATTGCTTAGTAAATTTGAAAAAAAAAACGTACAGGAAACAAAAATGCAAGAAAAAAAAATATCTCGCTGGAAGTGAGCATCAGTAAAGAATTATGATTAATCAAACTATAAATGAAAAAAATAACTAATCTCTTCTCTGTCTATTAAAAGCTGAAGACAGAACAATGGTCATTTGTGATGACCACAAAAACAGCAAACATGTCTGGTATTCAAAACTCCCTTGAAACGCAGAACTTCCCTCATTCCAAGAGTGAGAAAACCAGCATTGTTTTTTTTTCCGTTGTCAATATAAACAGAGGTTCTTTTTTATTTTTTTATTCTTGCATTTGTGTTTTAAGTTTTTTATTAATTTTCTCGTTTTCTTTAGATTTACAAGCTCTGCTGGCTATCCTAAAGACCACAAACACAGAGTTAACAGGAAACTGGTGAAAAATATAGAAAATTCTGTTTACTCTGTAGCCCCAGACTTTACAGAATGGATCCTAAGATCATTTTAACAGAAAACTATATGAATGGAGTACATTTATTTCTTTAATCGTCAGTTTTGCCTTGATGTTCTTCTTCTTTTTTTTTACACTGTGGTCAACCAAATGTCCTCTTTTTATTTGCTGAGCCTTACAAATAGTTTCTGCTTAGCTATACAAAAAGTGATCTTAACCAATCAACTTCTTATCATGACAAAACCAGCATCCGTCTAGACGATGCAGCATGCACACGAAACAAAAATCTATTTTTATAGATTGACACATAAAGGTGCCATTAGTCTGTCTACCTTGTTGGTGTGAGGGTTAAGCATGAGAGGCTTCCCTTTTTCTTTGGTGTGTGTCCATCTGCAAACAGAGACGTGAGGCATCAGACACCAAGTTGTCCTTAACTTGGACAGCATGGCGAAGTACCACAGGTCTGGAAGGTCAGCAGGTTGGTTCTGTGGAAAAACAAAACAAAATGTTGATCTGTGAATACCAGTTTAGAAAACGTGATTCACCATTTCCCCTACCATTATTCAAGGAGGGCGCCCCGCCCTGTCAACAGAACAGAGCGCCCCGCCTACAAAATCCCTCACATCCCACTGCTCTGCCCAGACAGGGGGGCGGAGTTTAACAGCTCAACTGACTCCAAACTGCATGCAATACAAACGTAGAGCTCCGCTATACTCCCCACCCATTCGTCAACAAATGCCGGCACTAACACGCAATACAGATGCAGCACTCTGCCCCCCCCCCCCCCAGTATTTCCCCTATACAAGCAGGGTACCCAGCCCCGTCAACAGAACAGAGCGCCCTGCACACCGAACTCCCCACCCCTGACAACTGTTGGCATTGATGTGTGCACAATACGAACATGCTAGCAAAAATGCTAATGACGTACTGCTTGGCTTCTGCAAACCCCCCCCCCCCCCCCCCCCAACTAAGCTAGCAGGTAACACAGATGTGACTCTGTCCTGTACTCCTCTTACCCACCCGACAATGGAAAAAAAAAAAGGACGACAAGCGCCCTGCCAAGGGAGCTGATCTAGGAGAAACACTGCACACACCCACGTCGAGAACTGCAAACTGCCACCACTACTGTAGTGCTATGTGCTATGGTTCCCCCCCGGTCGTCGTCGACAAAAACCCCGAAGAGACGAGCGCCCACCCAAGGCAAGTAACCTAGGGGAAACAATGCATTTACATTAGCTTTTAAGACGTTTAAAAGTTTGTAATTCTGTCAGTGAGAGGTGATTTAATCTTGTTTCTGATAATACCTGAAGCACGAAGTGGCAACAATCTTTGATTATATGACATCTGATCCCAGTAACAGCTTGACACAACATAAGGCTGTCAGTAATGTTGAGTATCAGTCTAACAACACACCCACAAACAAAGCTGACGGAATCACCTACAGAGATAAGCTGCCAAAATCTTTGGCATTGGCAGCCAAAGAAACTAACCCAAACTTTGAGTATTCTGGTGAAGTTGACCCGATTGGAGGGCACATCCCCACCCGTTGATTGGCAACACGCAGTAAAACATCATCTGTGAAGTGCTGTGTGCTGCAGGCTGGACCTGTGGGAAATTATCAGGACACCTAGACAACCCAAAAAAGGCTTTGGAGGCCATGTTGCAACCAAAGATGACCAGCCTACCCAAGCCATATTTAAGCTATTTATGTGCAAAACTCAGCTAAACTATTTGCCACAACGATGAATAGCCAGGAAGGGGCACAGGCAACATAATTCAGTTGATAAGACAGGCCATAGCAGTTTGTCAAGAGCGCCAACCTCAAGATGCAGGACGAGACAACCAGCAGTTAATCAAGTACTTCCAGAAGCTTCAGCTGAAGAATGTAGAAGTGACAGAAAACGTTTGTGTGTCGTTTGCTGGAGAATTCAACCCTAAAGTACAAATGAAAGTTTCTGGTCCTGAAGGCATGGAGTAGCTGAATGTTCAGTTTGCATGGACAGTCCTCATGAGGATTACACTGGTTGTGTTGTTCTGTGTTGAATGCTGAGACAGACCAGTTAAAGGATCCCTTTCGTTTATTGAAGAACCTTAAAATCCACTTGTGCAAACGCAGCCAGTAAATAATGGACAATGTACAAAGCTAGTTTGACACAAATAAGTTGTTGTCTTGAGTGTTAAACACATGTCAACAGGGCAGACTGCTTCAACATCAAACAGTTAACAGGACCATGACAGAGGTGAAGACAAAATGATTTCTCCTGAGCTGAATTTTTCATCCATTTTAGTTTTAGCTAAAATTTACGAGAGCTAGACGAAATGCAGCTGAGACATGCAAAAGTTTTTTTGACAGTATAGCAACCAATGTTTCCACTTCCTTGAACCGTTATAATGAAATATGTGAAAATGAAAAGCTTTATAAAACATAAACATTTATTAAACTGTTCTAGGACCTAAGTGATGTCTATATTGTCAGTGCTATTAAAAAAAACATTTAAAAAAAAGGCTGACATAGTGCAAAGGCTTAAGATAATATTATAGTCTTTAAAACAGATTGCAGCTGAGCTCAGGTGATAAACCAACTTTGACTTGTGATTTTGGCAGAACTATTAAAATTATCTGTGCCCTGAACAACTATAATTTGCCTTCAACCATTTTGCAAGATGAGAATTCAGCCAGAAGCAATTAAAATTCATCACTATTACAACATGAAGGCACTGTACTCTTCTGCAACTAACAAGTATTAAGTCATATTATAATGTCGAAATTTGTAGCCTTTACTGTAAAACCAATCTGCTTTTAAAGCTGTTCACCCTCTGACACAATTTAGTTAAAAAATCTGATCACACAATCATTTCACATAAGCTCTGTCTTGGGAGTCAAATGTTAACCAGTCTGTTCAAACAGCAATAAACATAACGTGAACCATAAAAACTTTTGTTCACACATAGTTTCAAAGTAATTTAATCGGTTACTTATTAATCCATTTCCAAACGAATATTTTAGACAGTATCTGACACAAAATGTAAGTGCGTTTATGCAGATACACAAAATAAGAGTTTTATTGGTTAAAGCAGTAATCTAACCTGACTGTGACCTTTTTTTTTTTTTTTAAGCAGAAACAGTAAAGCAGCTAACTAGCTAACTAACTAACTAACTAACAAGCTAACTCTCGCGCTGGGAGGACATGTCCGTTATTTCAATGATACGTTTCATTTTGTGTCAGCAAAAAAAAAAAAAAAGGACCACATTCTCCATCTTGTTAAGCAAAAACGAAAACAGCTCTCCAAAACAAACCAGGTTTACCCCGACCGAGGAAATAGCTCAGGGGCGCTGCTAATAATAATTCAGACCCTCAGCTGCTCCACGGAACATGAGACAAACTATGGAGACAACCGACTCGGTTTACCTGCCGTAAAAAAACGTGGCGATGCTGCTTTTTCTTCTTCAAATGTCCACAGTGGAAGTTTATCATATATTAGCGATGAGCTTGGGTGGGCGGCTGCAAATGTCACAGACGAGTGATGGTCTGAGAAAACAGGAAAAGCTGCAGCCTCTCAGCCAATCACAGACCGGGATTCCTGCAGCCGCTGAGCCAATCACAGACCGGGATTCCCTTCAGTTACCGTAAAGACCCAAAAAGGCGCGAGACGTTTTGTAAGCGATATTACGGTATCACACATAAACCGTTATACGGTAGCCTAGATAAAACGAAAGAAAGAAAAAAGAAAGAACAACTTGTCTAACTATTTTATTAATTTCCCAACAAAATATTACAATGCAAAGTGATCAATATTGACAATTAAAATCACCAGCATTTTTTTTAATACATAAAGCTGCTGCCTTGAAGCATGATCAGACTATAAGTACAAAAAGGGGCCACATAAATGTCAATTTCACAAAGAGTTACATATTAAAAACATTGTTTAGGCAAAATGCATAGCCGTACATAAAAGAGGGCATATGTTACATTCAGCCAGCTGGAAGCATTGAAGTGTACTGAGGCACATTTTTTAACAGAATTAAGAAAATGGACTCGAGCTCGGTTGCCACTTATGTTGCAGTATGTTTGCCACGTAGTATCGTTACTGCTGCAGAGAATGTGCTGCAAGCATAACCATAAAATATGTATTAAAAAAAAATCTGACTGCAGCACATTTAAATTTTTGCAACTAGCTTAAATATTTAGAAACTTAGTGTTTGTACTTTTCTGACCAATTAATCCAGGTTCTGAAGAAGTACACCATTGGCAATAAATGATTATAAAATATTTCCATCTTTGAGTTGAAATGAAGAATACTTAGAGTTGTAAATATACATGTGTATCATTAAAAATTCTTATATGAATTTTTTGAAGTTTAGTTTTCTGCTGTATGACAAGCTGAAGGCTGCAGTTCATGTAAAAACAGTGCAAGTTTTATGCCTGTTAGGGGATGTAAAGGAGCTTTACGGGTTTTAACTGTTGACTATAAAATAGTCAAGTACTGATAAGCATGCATATTAGATGGAGAACTGAAGAACTGTAAAATATTATTGTTTTAGTAGCAGTGACATTTGATTGCACTACTGGCCTGTAGCTCCAGAACCTAAGCAAATGTCTCATGTACATGTTTAGGCATTGTTGTATGTGGAAAAAGTTCATATTTCCCAACTGTTAAGAACCACAAATACATGCAAAAACATGATTCCATTCAACTGAGAGATTCTGAATACCAAAATGTTTAACATTGCAATCAGCTGCAGCATTCTGGGACAAAAAAGCATTTAAAAACTTTATTTCAACAGATTGTGTGGGTTTGTGGAAAAGTTATGAACAATTAAAATCTTACCATTTGTATTGAATGGTCTAGATTTGGAGAAATGGAGTTAAATTCTGACAGGAGTGACAAGCTAATGGATAATCCAAGAAAAGCCCAAACCAAAATGAATGACTCCATCTATCCATCTATCAATCCATCCATTATCTTTACCTGCTTCTTCCTTTTCTGGGTCATGGGGGTTCACTGGTGCCCATATCCAGCAGCCACTGTGTGAGAGGCGGGGGACACCCTGGACAGGTCTCCAGTCCATCACAGGGACACACAGAGACAAACGAGATAAACAACCATTCACTCTCTCACTCACACCTAGGGACAATTTAGCGTTACCAATCAGTCTAACGTGCATGTTTTTGGTCTGTGGGAGGAAACTGGAGTACCTGGAGAAAACCAAGGCATACATAGAAAAAATATGCAAACTCCACCAAGAAAGTTACCTGGCTGGGATTTGAACCAGCAACCTTCTCGATGAGGGGCAACAGCTCTACCACCTGAGACACGTGCCGCCCAAAATGAATGACTGTCTCCTCAAACTGCACATGTGGGTTCATTCATGATAAACCTTTTTTTACTGTCCTCGTATTTACATTGTACTGTAAATTACATATCCATTCATGGTTATTAACTATGCAGAATTGATGATGGCATATATGTTGATAAATAGTTTTTCAATTAACTTCTATGACAACTTTAAAATTTGAGTTATTTTAAAGTAGCAGTCACCTACTTTGGTCTTGGCCTTGCTGGAAGTAGTTATTAGCTCATTAATCTGGTCAGAATTAATCCCCATCATTCCAATCCAAGGTTGCTCAAACAACTATCTACAGCAGGTAAGATATTTGTTTATAACCTTTCCACAGAACTCCACCTAAAAATATTTGAGCTACCCCATGCAATGTGGATTCACAGCATCACTGAGAACGTCTCTGTATAAATATATTTCTGAAATGCTGGTAAAAAAAGAACCAACTTTCTCCAAAACAGAGATTGCTGTTATTGGTGTTAAAGCTTTCTGTGACATTCATTTAGGTAAGCAGGTGGATAGCTAGAAAACTGTACTTTTTTTCCAGTGGAACGCAGAACATTTTTAGAAAAATCAAGCAGCAAAAAACGACTAATGATCAAAACAGAGCCAAGCTGAAATTATAATAATAACAACAATAATAATTATTATAATATTAATAATAAATTACTTCCATCAAGCTTTCAAATAGAATACTTACAACCTGATTGAAATAGAAAGAATGTGTTCTGGTGTTTAGCCACAAGAAAAACACACTTATACTGAAATATGTGTTTCTATATTAGAAAATTAAATATGAAGGACATGTTTACATGGCTCACTAAATTTAGTATGTCAGTGTTATAGTGTTTATACAGCAATAAATAAATAAAGATGAGAAGTGTGATTAGTTTTCAGTTGATACATTCAAAGCTACTTGGGAGAATCAGATATTGTGTCACGAGCAGAAATTTAGTGAACGCCACCTTTGGAAGACTGATAGCCATTTTGATTACTTTAAAAAAATTCTTGAACAGAAAAACAAATTTAAAGCCAGCTTTAAACACATGAGGGTGCCCTTCTCAAACTGCTGTCGCCAGTGACCTCAGATGTTTGCGTAACACAGTAAGTCTAGTCTCATCGATCCCTGGATTCATTCTGGTGGTTTCTATATGCTGTATTTGGGATTATTTATACCCATGGCCTTCAAATGGCCGAGAGCATCTTAAAGCAAAGGTTTATATGAAGGTTTCTCACAGTTTTTGGCATGTCTTTACAGTCAGACCAAAAAGACAAAAGCTGCTACAGTCAAATGTTTAAGCAGTCGTCCATGATAGAGTTTCATCAATAAGCTTTGGGAGGTGCTATAATATTATCCTGTGTGGAACCAGAAGCTGAAGTGAAGCATCAAGAGTTGGGGGTCTGTGATGGTGGTGGAGTTCTGTGCTCTGGAAGTCCAGGTACCTGAATGTTTGACGTTTTGCTTTCTTCCATCCACATTCCATCTTGTCCTTTCTTCCCGTTAACGTTGTCCTTACTCTGCCGACAAAGTTTCAGCGCTTGGGATATAAACACATCCAGGTCAAACAAACGCTCTTTTTGCTTGACAGGCAAAGACTCCATGGAGTCTGTGTTCGCTGAGGAGGGCGTAGAGGAAAGAGGGTGAGATTCAAGGAGCCCCACAAGTGGTGTAGATGTGGGGGACACTGGTTGAGGAGAAAAAGGAGATGTGGGAGATGAAGGGAAAATGGACGGAAGAGTGTTAGAAGAAGATGTGAATGGAGGAAGGTAGCTCAGTCGGTCCGATTCATATTCAGCTGACGGCTGCTGCACAACTTCCTTCATGTGGAACACCAGAGACGGGTGGTCAGTAGGAGAGAGTGGGAGAGGGGGGGACGAGGTGTAGCAGGAGGGTGAGGATCGCTCCATTGAAGGGCTGGGACTGGGCGAGTGCAGACGAGACTGAGTGGTCTCCACCCAGCGAGAGATTTCCTGGAACAAATCCCCTGTTTCCTCCATTTCTTCCTCTTTTGCTTCCTTAATCTCCCCCAGGTCCTCCATACTGCCACCGATGGTCTCAGCAGGCAGGGGGTGTCTGCTACTGTTTTGCTTCCAGTGAGACAGATCCAGAATCAGCTTGGGCTCTGAGTAGTGTTGAGGTTTTCCCTCCCTCCAGGCGATTTTATCCAGATAAGAAGGAGAGCCCACTTTGTAATCACAGGAGCGACCACAGTCCAGCTCCCCGTACCCCAAACCACAAACTCGTTCCAGAGAAGAATGGGAGTTCCCCAGGAAGCGCTCAGCTGAGCTGCTGTGGGAATATTTCCGGGGGTCAACCTATTCGAGACAAAAGTCAATTAGAAACTTGA
The DNA here is from genome assembly GCF_014905685.2 of Nematolebias whitei. Lineage (NCBI taxonomy): Eukaryota > Metazoa > Chordata > Actinopteri > Cyprinodontiformes > Rivulidae > Nematolebias > Nematolebias whitei. Next base: position 16,368,179 of record NC_056505.1, read on the forward strand.
TGCTAAATTGATTAACCACATAGTGTGTTATCCTGATGCATGCTCACATAGCGTGTTGCTTTGACTGATCCAAATTTGTTTCTAAAGCCCTAATTATGCTGTTCATAACATTCATTACAAGGTGTTTTATCAAGTTTGCTTTAGTATAATAAATATCTTCTTAATAGGGTTTATTGATGCAGCACTCTTTGCCTTTAAGCTCCGGAACTTTGGCAAATGTGGTTAAAGCTTAATCGTCGTCATTATCGCTATGGTAATGTGGTTATTGAAAATGGTATAAACCAGTTAAGAATGGGCAAAAGAACAGAATAAATCCAACCTGAGCCTCTTCTGCCACCGGGCTGGAATTGATCCGGGGGTCCCTTTGCACTTCTTCATTATCTGTGGTGTCTCCCAGGTCGGACAGATTTTGACCAGGAGGCATGCAGCGGCACTTCCCCCATGAATGTTGCCAGCATATATTTGTTGATAAACTGTTATCATACCTGCAGAAAGAAAAAAAATAGTTTGTCAGTCTAGAATAGTGAACATCTCAACGTATATAAAAATCACTTAAAAACTTGATTAAATAAAGTGGCATGAACTGTAAGGCCAAAGACATGCAGGTTGCAAATGCAAGAAACATTCACTGTATGCTACTCGTTATCAATTTTATGATAAAGCTACAGTTTTAGACTAAACTATAGCTTAAGGACATTCTTGAAAGTTACATATATGGTAGAATAAGAATAATAAGCACATTGGGATCAAAATAGTAAGTGAATAAGCTGTGCCTCAATGTTTTTGCACAGCATGGTCTGAGAAATTTATGTTTAAATTGACGAAAAACAAACAAATCTGAACAGAGTTTTGGTTGCATCACTTAAAAACTAATAATCTGTATAAGCTTGCTATAAAAATGATTGATCCCACACACACACACACACACACACACACACACAAACACACTAGTATCTGCACCTTTCCCAGTAAAAGCTGGAAGTCTGACTGCTCAGGCTCTGCTCAGTGATCAGGCTGTCCAACTCATCCTCAATGTGGAAGGGATGTGACGATGTGGGCTCGTCTTCGGGGCAAGAGTACTTCTGAAGGAAGAGGTGGGACAGGGCCTCTTCAGCTGTCAGACGATCCATAGGGTTAAAGGTCAAAATACACTCCAGAAAGTCCACAGCTGGGAAGAAGAGAAGGGACAAAACTCAAATGTCAGCCGCTCAAGTGTTCTCCTCTTCCTTTGAAAGCTCTGCACTTCACCTTTTCAGCTTTTGTGCAACACTTTTATAACTTTTTGTCTTTTTCTATTCACTTTTGTATTCTCAGCACTCAGTTCCTTCCTACTCACCCAAAGCATCCACTTCAGGCAGTAGCTCAGAAAAGGGTTTCTTGACTTTCCATCCATTACTGACGTATGAAGGCATCACCTAGACGAACATATTGCATACTGTTATAACAGTGATTAGAAACAAAGGCTTTAATTTTTTTTTTCGTTTTTCTCTGTACACATATGGCATTATATAAAAAAAATGCTTTCTACTTTTGCAGTCACATAACATCTGGTTATAGGCTGCAGACGTGGCTCGCAGCAGAAGTGTCACCTGCAGCAGATCCTGCCTGTCCTCCTCTCTCAGCACTGGCACCGTGTCGAGAATCAGCTGCATCTGTTCCAGCTCGTGAGCTCCTGGGAGAAAGAAGCAGCCGATCAGAGATCCAGCCCAATAAAAGATAAGATAAAATAAATACAGTCAAGCAAATACAACTGGTGTGATCTGTCAAGAGACAGAAGTTAGAAAAGTCTGTGGAAAAAGGTCCAGACAAGTTAGTTTTCTGAAGTTCACTGTTCCATTCTGCCTAGATATAATTATATATTTTATAAACATGGTTATAAATCATAAAAGTTATGCAGGTAAATGATTAACTTTAGGACTATTCATCTCAAACTGTCAAACATGCTCACCAAAATGTTCCCATCAGCTTAAACACCACCATTTTTTGTTACTATACATGCTGCAAAATATTAGATGCTGTCATGTTCAGCTCCAAGAAAAAAGACCACAGGTTTGTGTTTTTTTTTTTTTTCTTTTCTTTTCTATCAGTTGACAGAGAGCAAATATTTTGTTAACATGCACGCAGTGGTGTAGTCTACATTTTTTGTAGTGGGTATACTGTGCTTAGAAACCAAGGTACTCCAGTGAGTACAATCTATTTTGATTTTTAAGCATATTGAACCTTTCACAATTTCTTTGATGCTTATATTTGAATAAATGTACACCAAACTTTGTACAACAGTTGGCTTTGTATTAAAACATGTTACAGAATTAAAACAGTATCAAAGCAATACATGTTCAAGTATTAAGTAGTAAGTACAAAAGTATTGATTATACAAAAAAACAGGTTGAACCAACTCAAAGTGTTTATAAAATGTTTAAAATGTGTTGACAATGACATCATCCATGTATCATTGCCAATGATAAGTGACATTGGGCACTTTTAAGTGGGTATACTGAAATTCCCAAGCTTTTCTAGTGAGTATACTCCATATACATGTACTCGCATATCGCATAGAGTACACCACTACATGCACGGTCTGTGAAAATTTCCACTTGATGAACAGCAGCAACTCCTGACTGTGAATTTCCATTTTAAATGTTTTCAAGGCAGCAGCAGGTGGTGCTGTGGCCACGCTCCACTCACTCGGAGGAATAAGCAAACTACACTTTGCTCCAAGTCCCAGTGGTAAACAACACAAAAATGGAGTGAGCTGTATACGTTCTTTGTTGAGTGAAAGGTGAGAAAAACACCTCCGACACCTGATGTGTGAGAGTCTCTCTCACAGGACCACAGGAGAGAAGATGGCCCCTCTGAGTTTCTGATGTCAGCATCGTGGGGAGAGGGATGCTGGAGGTCAAAGTCAGTTTCTCAGATGGAATTACATTTCCTTCAGACAAGAAAGTATCTCTCAATCATCATTAGTATTCTGGTCAGGTGAAGGCTGCAAGAGGAATGTAAAGTGTCTTTGGTGGAGGACACTCTCCTCTGTGATGCACTTTTAAGACTGTTTTTGTCTAAAAGTAATTAAGAAATGACTTTTTTTTCCCTTCTTTATTGCAACTAATTTGTGCATCTATTAATTTATTCAGTTGTATTACTTTTATGCATTAGTAAAGTATCCACAGTGAGGTTTCATAAGTACCTGCAAACAGCATGCGTCCAGTGAGCATCTCAGCTAATATGCAGCCGGCCGCCCACATGTCTATGGCCTTGGTGTAATTATTGGGGGACAGGAGCAGGCGGGGGGACCGATACCATTTAGTGACCAAACCCTCGGACAGGTAACCCTGGGGAAGAGTCGGATGGATAGAAACAAATAGGGAAAAAAAGTACAAATTTGAGTCATAAAACAGTGTGATGAACAAGCAACAGATTAGATGGAAATCAGCATTTTAAAAAATGTTGACATTGGGGATTTTTTCAGACATTTAAATTAGAAGTTTTATCAATAATAGTACAAAAACTGAAAGACTGCATTTAATGCTAGCAACGTATTAAATCTACATTTTAAGGTAAGGAAAACAACTAAATGTTTCCTTTATTCTATTTTATTTAGAATTTCATTTGCGCAGCAGAATTAAAACTATTCTTTTTTTGTTTCTGTTTTCTTATGAACCAAAAGTCATCAGTGGTTCATATATAATTTTCAACTGCAGGAGAATTTGTTTAGCACCCAGACTTAATTAGAAGCCATGCAGCTGAAACCAACAAAGTCCATGCTCAATAATCCAGGTATACAATCCAACAATTTTCACTCAAGTTTGATTGTATACCTGGATTATTGAGCATGGACTTTGTTGGTTTTGAACCAGTTTGTCATGACTGTCGATGAGGGAGAGGGCCTGCACCAGAGGAGGGGGGCGTGCCAAAGACACCATCTTAGCATCAACATAACTGGTTTGTTCCACTTTGGAGTAAGCTGTTGGGAGAAGAATCAGTTTTGTGTTGTGTGCTTCCTTAACTGATGAAGCCTTCTGGATGGAAGTTGAAATATTTCAGAAAAAAAAAAGAAGCTGTCCAGATGACCTCACTGAAAATTGTTGGCATGCAGCTGAAACTACAGAAATTATTTTTTTCTGCATAAATGCAGCGTGAATGTTGAATGTTGAATGCTGAAATACGCTGAAGAACGTGATTTTTTTTTTTTTAGAGGTGTTAAAGTTAAAATGAACCATAACACTAAGCTAAAATGCGAAAAGTCTAGCTAAACGCTAAAACTAGCCAAGTTCTAGCTAAAAGCTAAAAGTTGCATAATACCATCAAAACTAAAAGTATCACAATGCTGGTTAAAATGTAAAATTAGCAAAATACTAGCTAAAACCTGAAAGTGGAAAAACACTGGCTAAAATGCAAAACAAATACAATACTAGCCCAAATCGAAAAGTAACAAAATGTTAAATTTAAAAAGCAGCTAAAACTTGAATGCAGCAAAGCATTGTTGAAAAGTAGTAAACTGGTGGCTAAAAGTAAAGCAGCAACTTAATACTAAAAGTAACGCAACGCAGTCAAAAAGCCAAAGTCACAAAAGATAAAAAATATTCAAGGTTCTTTATTTGTCATACCACATGTGGTACATGTGGTGGAACAAAATTGTGTACACAGGGTCCCAGTTACATATATACATAAATATACACATAAATATGGCAACTATGCTGAATTAGATTTCAGAAATTGATCTTACAGCTTCTTTTTTTTAATAAACAAGACATTCTAAAAGAAAAGATTGTATATAGCAAATCATTTACTGACTTGAATATGTCTTTATGTATTCTGTATATGTATATAATTGTTTTCCCTTTTTATTTTTTCAATGTTTCAGGATATTTATTGAGTAATTTAGTTTCAGCCTTTCATCCTTTGAGTTGAGGTTGTTTTGCCCAGCCTCACATAAAACACCACCTCGGACACCATACTGAGCAGCACAGGGGCTCCTCGGGAGACGGTCCTCTCGCTGTTTCTGTTCATCTCTACACCTCGGACTTCAGGTACAACTCACAATCCTGCCATCTGCAGAAGTTCTTGGATGACACTGCCATTGTGGGCTGCATCACTAGTTACCAAGAAGCTAAATACAGAGGTGTGGTGGACTGAACCACCTGCAACTCAATGTTGGAAAAACAAAAAAGCTGCAGGTGGACTACAGGAAGAAGACCAGCCCCCCAAGCCTATCAACATCAAGGGTACTAAGGTGGACACTGTGGATTGCTACAAGCACCTGGGGGTCCACCTAGACAATAAACTGGACTGGACAGCTAACACCAACGCCCTCAAAAAGAAAGGGCAGAGTCGCCTTTTTCTTCTGAGAAGACTCGGGTCCTTTAACAGCTGCAGGACCATGCTGCAGATGTTTTAAATTCGGTGGTCTCCAGTGTCTTCTTCTACGCTGTGGTGTGCTGGGGCAGCAGGGTGAAGAAAGCTGATGCCAACAGACTCAATAAGATCATCAGGATAGCTGGCTCTGTTCTGGGAGTGGACCTGCAGTCTCTGACAGAGGTGTCTGAGCAGAGGATGCTGAGGAAACTTCTCCAGATCCTGAACAACACGTCACTCCCCCTGCACGACACCCTGGACTCTTACCGCAGCACCTTCAGTCGTAGACTGAGACCACTGAGGTGCTTCACAGAACAACACAGGAAGTCCTTCCTCCCTGTGGCTATCAAACCTTTCAACTCCTCCTTCTTTCTTCACACAGGACAATAAAATTAATCCTGCACCACAATAAACTCTTTGTTTCTGTCCACATCTGGCCTGTTATAGATCTTAACTGTCAGTGTTTTTATATTCTCTGTTATTTTTCATATCTTGTGTGATTCCTTTGTATTGAAACTCTGGCACAACAATTTCCTGGGGATCAATAAAGTTCTTATCTTGCTAAAGCTGACTATGAACCATTTTATAAGCCTTCACTTTGCCATTCATCCTTGTAGAAATGAGATATTGTTCTCACAATGGGGGCTATAGACTATTCTGTAGCCGTTTTTACGAACAACCCCTAAATTGTCCTTCGTTAATCCACTTGTAGCCTAAGTTTAGCTCTACACCAAGCAGAAGGTAGCTTCTCTCAAAATTAAATTTCAAGCCTGCTAAATCGGTTTCAGCACTTAACTGAAATGCCACGGCCTTTTCCATCTTTAGAGCTCCCAACGAAAAGAAAAAGTGTCTTGTTTAGGTGGAGATAAGCTTGTTGATCAGCAGATGGTGACTCAGAGAGTGGAATCGTTGTTGGCCACCTACACAAATGTTCCCTAACCTTTTACATCCATCAGTTTCAGCAGTGTGCCCCGACACAGCTCAGTTCTCTTTAAACCAGCTTTACTGGAAATGGAACACGGTGAGAAACGAGCTTCTCATTAGTTGCATGACAGCTGAGAATGAGAAGCAAGAGTCACTGTCACCTGCCTTTTATTGTCACAGTTGCTCTTCTATTCCTCTGTAACACTACATCATTATCTACTTTTTGCTCATTCTATCTCCATGCCTGATCTGTCTGATTCTGCTTTCTGTGCAACTTACTGTCTGTTCTCATTTTGTGTGGCAGCAGCTAACAAAGCAGAAACTGATGTTGAGCGCTCCGTGAAAGAACATCTGCTTCCAGCGTTTCAAAGATGTCAAAGTGCATTTTCAGGTGATCCTAATAAAAGTAACTGCAAAAGAAAAGTTTAGTTTTATAAATCAATCCAAATAAAGTTTTGATAATACAGAAGGTACTTCTAACCCTCCTAGCTTCTTGTCTATTAGTCTGCTGGAACAGTATTTTTTTAAACTTTCCTGCTTCTCTCACCTTCTTTTGCAGCTTCTCCTTCCTTGTTGTTTGACTTGCTACCCATGTTAAATACTCTGCCTCCCTATACTCATTTCACCTTTTCTTCCTCTCCGTCTTTAATCCAAAAAACATTCTGGACATCAGCAGGTGACATTCACACATGCAAACTCTCAGGTGGATCAAGTTCCTGCTGGTGTAAATGTGTTTTTTCTGACTCTGGTCTCCTCCCAGCTCTCTTCACTCAAGGTAAATGTTTGTTTGAAAGGCTTAATGCCAGATGACTGCCCACAAATCCTAATTTCAATGAACTGCAGTGTTAAGGTAACCTTGTAAAACACTGAGCAAGAAGATGGATGCTATAACAGAAGCACAATGTTGAAGTGATTAAAAACAGGAAGTTATGTAAAAACAAACAAACAACAAATGTTTCTGTTGAAGCTGAAATTAAATTAAATTAAATTTATCAGGACAAATGTGATAAAAGACTTATCTGAAAACAAAGAAAAATGCTAAACATCCATCCATCCATCTATCCATGCATACAAACATACATACATACATACATACATACATACATACATGCATCCATCCATGCATACATACATACATACATACGTACATATGTACATACATACGTACATGCATACATACATGCATCCATCCATGCATACATACAAACATATATACATACATACGTACATATGTACATACATACGTACATGCATACATACATGCATCCATCCATGCATACATACAAATATACATACATACATACGTACGTATGTACATACATACATACATACATACATACATACATACATACATACATGCATCCATCCATGCATACATACAAACATACATACATACATACGTACATATGTACATACATACATGCATACATGCATACAAACACACATACATACATACATACATACATACATACATACATACATACATACATACATACATACATACATACATGCATCCATCCATGCATACATACAAACATACAAACATACATACATACGTACATATGTACATACATACAAACATACATACATACATACATACGTACATACATACATACATACATACATACATACATACATACATACATACATCCATCCATCCATACATACATACATACATACATACATACATACATACATACATACAT
>NC_056505.1:16376170-16382201 GCF_014905685.2 Nematolebias whitei
CATACATACATACATACATACATACATACATACATACATACATACATCCAGTGATGAATGGATGAAGACATTGCGAGAAACAGAAGTAAACCTGTTTTTCTCCTACACACACAAACCTGAATCTCTTATTGTTTCTCTGCCTTTGATCTTTTTTCAATTTATTTCACTTTGCATTTGTCTTGCCTTCTTGTGCTTTTGCACTTTTCACCTCTCCTTTTTCCTCACTCCTCCATGGTTACGTACCTCTCACCCTTGCTGCTAATCTGGTCTTTATATTTTACTTCTCTTGAACTCCTCCACCCCCATTCATCTTTCTCACCCTCCCAGCGCACCCCTGTGTCTGCACCCAGCTGACTCCTCGGCCTTTGCTCCAAGCTGACAAAGATTGCCTTTCAGATTGCTCTCCTTCACATGCACAAACCCCAACAAAATCTCACAAAGACACAAACATGCCCACATATCCAGCTCTCCTAGTGTTACAGTACTGCTGTGGGACCTTTGGACATAATAAAGCAGAAGAGTGTCGTAGTAAACAGTCACGTTAATCTTTCAGAGGCCTCTGTGAACAGCCTGATCATAGAGTTTGAGTAGTGCAAAATCTGGCACTGCGTAGGAAGATATTGGCAGAGTTTGTGCTGAAGAGGAAATCTTTGTGAAATAAATAGATACATGTATAATAATGTGTCACCAGAAATCAAATAATAATAATAATAAAAATAATAATAATATTAATAAATCTTTGTCTCAGCTGCAGTTGTTAGCTGTAGAAAGAGACTTTTACATTCAGTTTGGTTTCCTAGTGTATGCACAGTTTATATGCAGAATCAGACAAGTAACGATGGAGATTTAACAAATTTAAGATGATCATATGTGTACAACCCAGTTACTTTTTATAAGATGTTGCTTTTGCATCAGTATCCACTGGGTTAGGAGCTCATATCAGACTGTCTAATAATCACACAGATCCACAGTGTGAAAAGCTCCCATTAAACTCCTGACAATAACTCTGTTGAAACAGAAGATGACATGAGATATTACAGAAACCTCTTCATATTCACCCATGGACTGCAGAAGAGAACACAGTGCATCAAAGCTGTGAAAAATTGTAATGTTTGTTGACATGACTTCCTAAAGAATCCTTCCCTTTTGTATATAAATGTAAACAAAAAAATAAATCAGTTTTAAAACCCAATAAATTCAGTGTAGATTTGACTAGAATGATTTAAACTGTAATGCTAATTTGACTCAATTGACATTTTATAACACTTTCAAAGAGTTTTCTGATCTCCAGTCAAAATAAAAACTTGGGCTGGATGTGCATGACAAAATTTAGACCAACAATTAAATCTCATCACAGTGCATGAAGATCTTTGTGTGTCTCCAACTCACCTTGTGGGAATAATGGGGGTCGACTATTCTGGCCAGCCCAAAGTCACCGATCTTGAGCAGGAGTTGGTCTGTGTTGATGAAAATGTTGGCAGGCTTCAGGTCTCGGTGCAGGACGTTGGCTGAGTGGATGAACTTTAGCCCCCTCAGCAGCTGGTAGAACAGCAGGGTGGCATGACCTGTTTATGGATGGGAAATCAGTTTCACAATAATTTATACCTCACTCATGTTCTAAGTCTGACGATGACCTTTGTGACCGTGTTGTCAGAAAAACCAAGCAGCTTATTGAAAAAAGTTAAATATTCTTTTACGTCTTTTACATTTAATTCAGATTTGCAGAAACAGAAAATTATAGACTGACATAAAACTAAACCTGCAATCAAACACACTGAGACTGAATCAGCCAAATAAAAGTTTACAGAAATGTAAACATTTCCCATCTTAAATTACGATAATACTCAGGCATGAGGGTTCTTAGTGGGTTAATTAGGTCACTATAGCAGGGAACAAATGCACAACTCCAGGTGAGCTACCCATACGGGCGCTATGACTGCTAATTTAAAATGCATGAATGGACTTGAAATAGGAAACACAAAGTGGGTCGTGACTAATATCTGATATCGCATTAAATCCACACTGTCAGTTAATATTGGCATATATCAAATATGAATGGAAAATCCTCTACGGGACAATTTTCTGGACATTTTTTTCTACTCACACCGGCCGTAGAAAAAGTTGCAGAAAATCCTTGGAAACAAAAAATATTTTTTTATTTTTTGTGTTGTTTAATGTACAATAAGTTATAATATATAAATTAAGCACCACTACACTATTAAATATGGTTTGAAAATAAACACTGAGGTAAAAGTGCAAGCTAAACTTGAGTCTTTTTGTATAAAGTTGTACACAATCAGTGTTTCTTTAGTCACAGGTGTTACTTTTTCCATGGATATTAGACATCAAAGGTTTTACTTCTAACTTTTCTTTGAGAATGGGCAGTTTATTTAAAGACCAGTTTGTGCACTTACATGTGGGTAGAGGTCCTTGGTCCAGCAGCTGAGCCAGATCAGTCTCCATGCGCTCCTGAATGATGTACAGGGCAGTGAGCTGAGATGGGTCTCTGGGTAATGGTTGTCCGTACGGAGCTAAGACCTCATGAACCCACACTACGTTCTCATGGTGCAGTCTTTGGGTGATTTTTACTTCCCGCAGGGCGTGCTTCATCGTAACCGGATCACGCATCACCAGCTTTTTAATGGCCACTCGCTGTCCAGTGCGCTGGTCAACAGCTGACAAAACCAGGCCGGTGACTCCTGTACCGAGAGGTCGAGGGTCAACAAAGTGACCGCCGAGTTCAAAGCCATGGAAAAAGAGAGGGGTGTTTCGGCTGGCCATGGCAGCTCAGGCTGCAGGTTTGACTATCGGATGAGTGACTCCAGATGATGGATTTAATATATATTAAATATATTTTGTGTATATAATGTTACATTTTGCTGGTGTGCAGTGGCCTGAGTTTCCTTTGGGGAGCTGCTGTATGATTATTTTCTCTTTCTTGTTGATAAAGCTCAAATTACTACAACTTTTTTTGAATGCTGGGAAAAATAGGTGCCCTCAAACACTGAAATGGGTTTGGAGCACTTAATATGACATGTTCTGAATATGCAAGCATATTTTTTTTCTAAACAATGTTATTTCCCTTACGGCTTTGTTTTTTTTTGTGCATAACTGTTGTAAACCCACTTGGGGCAATTCTTCTCCAGTAGAACATCTTTTGCTTATATTACCATGGCAAAGACACTAGATCTAAAATGTTATTTTGTTTTTTTAATGATGTGCTTGGAATTTATTTGAGCCAAAAATGGAACATCTGAACTGAAAGATGGGATTTGTCAGTCATTCTGTGGTGTCATGTTTAAACATGTTAGACATCCACAGCAAAAGGTTTAAAAATAGCACGCTGTCTCCAACATCTTCTGATACTTCGTGTTTTTCTGTGCAGATATTCCAGATGTCAATAAATAATGTAAACCATGGCAGTGTTATTCATTATTGCAAAACAAAAAAGGCAAATTATGCCCCTAAGTGTTGAGGTATCATGGCACCCCAGTGAGACGCCGCACTCCAAACTATTTCTGAAGTGTTTTGTTTGGAGCAGTCAAAGCTTCTGACTGTGAGGCTGGAGGGAGAAGGATGGGTCCTGATGTGTAAATTCAATGAGCCTCTGTTGGCTCCTCCTCTTCTTCCATGATACCGGAGAGGGTCAGTCAGTCAGGCGACTTCATTCAGATCAACAGTCACAGTTGGATGGAGGCTAAATCCTGGAGCTGTGGTGTCCCCTTGTGCTTGCATGTGGCCACGTGTGCATTGTGTTTAATCCCTCAGTAATCTTCTTCCTGTTGCCTTCTCGTGAACGTAGGTTTTCAACATCATGGCTGTTGCCACTCTGACAACATACTGCCTTTAGCTGCAGCCCTCAACTCATCTGCTGCTGCTGGGGAGAGAAAAATGTTCAAAAAAAGAATAAATGAGTAAGAGATGAAGTTAAACTGCAAGAGGGCTTGTTGCAGATGAGTTGCTGTTGCATAACACTGAAAGGCATTGTAATCTAATCTACACAAGCAACACCGTGTGCTCAAAGTGATGCCTTCAAGGTGGCCATTGCATACTGTGAAATCAAGCACTAAAAAGGCTATCATAAACTATGGTGCTGTATCCAGATGTATAAACAAATGATACAGTTTGAAAGAGTTTCCTCCTGTAGTTTTCAAGTTTTTTTATGAAAAATTCAGAAATGCAAGCACTTAGAGTAAACAAAGCACCATTATCTGCATATTTTACTCAACAAATTTGAGCATTAATACATAACAGTGCATCAACATTGTCAGGCTTTTCAATAGCTCTTCCATGGACGTCATCGTTATTGATCTGTATTGAGTCAGGCTGTTTCCATTGGTGAACAAAGTTCGCTTATAAATTTAGAATTTAAAGACATATCAAGTTCAAGTTCATGAATTTTTATGAAGCCCAGGCTGCAATTTGATTCACAGTGAGTAGGCACACAAAGCATCCGTAGACAAGACACTGAGACATTAAAATAATACATGAAATCATCACTGATTGTTGTGAAGCCTGATTGCTACAGAGATGAATGAGGTATTTTTTAGTTTGTTTGTCCTCCAGCAGAGTCTGCGTCCACATGGAAGCAACCTGACCTCACCATGGAGCGGGTCATCAGGATCTGCCAGAATAGCATATCAGAACATCATCAATATGATTAAAAAAAAAGGTGTATTTTGGTTCTTACTTTGATTTTTTTTTTCAAGTATTTGTGACTTTACAAAGAGTATATTTAAGATCTTTATATGAAGTTGAGTTTCAGAGTCATTTAGACTTGATGGAAGAGATTGTTCCAGATCTAGCTGAGGTTTTTCGTTTTTAGTTCCGCCTCTGTGAAGGTCATAAATAAATGCATTGACTTTCCTGTTACCCCTCATTTCCTGAACTGTACGAACCTGAAGAACCCATCAATCCATAAAACAAATCTCTCTGCTGGAAAGCCCCAGAGGGCAACTCTCCCACTCCCTGCCTTCCTCAATTCTCTCTCTTTTAAGTGTGTGTTTGCTTGTGTTGAGGTGAGGGGAGGGCGAGGTCACATCCAGTCACTGGACAATAGCAGCTCTCTCAGAATCCTCTCATGCTGAGCTCAGTCAGGCTGCAGGAGTGTAAGGTGAGAAGTGAGGAGATGGAGCGTTGACGGTGGTGCTGGGTGGGAGGTGTGGCGCTGGGGTAACTGTATAAATAATGCATCACCACTTGCAGTTGGTGCTCTCTTTTATTTCTTCAGGTTATGCAACTGTGAAAATATATTCTGAGCAGGGATGTTTTGCAGCTTCTGGAAGCAGACGAAAAGTGCCTTTAAACACCAAAGGGGTGAAAATACAACCTAAAATGCTTTTAGTTTTTGTTCATGAGGGGGAAATTAAACTCCGGGCTTGGTCTGAGCCAGTAGGAGGGTTCATAATGATAAATATGGTCAAGCAAAAGGACATGTGTGCTTTCTATTGTTGTTTTCTTCTGCGTTTACTTCCTAAGAAGCGTTACTTTAACTGAGAAGTGATGTATCCTCTCTGAACCCTGGCTCCATGCAGCTGCCTTTGTGTCCACAATGTAACGCCCTCTGACAGAACAAAACACTCAAACTGTGGACAAGAACGCATAGAGCCCTAATTCTAAGAAAGAAACAAAAAAAGTGAACCAATCACGAACTGACCTACAAAAAAAAAAAGCCCATGAAAATCTTATGTGTGTTCAGTAAGATGCAAAAGATAAAACATAACAGTCTAAGACAGCAACCATCAGTGGAGGTACTCACAGCCGCAGCCTCAGCAGCACAAAGATCCGGAGGAAGATGTGACACATACGGAGACTCGGAGAAAGTGAAACGTCAGCGGGTCTCTCTCCCTGTCCCTGGTGGTTCTGAGAGGTCCGAATGATCCAGGAGGGAACCGAGTGCTCGTGGGGCTGGCACCGGGAGGGGGGTGGGGGACCGATCCGCGGAGATAAAGCAGAGGCGGCTGGAGAGCCGGTTACTGAGGGAGGCTGCGCTCTGTCAGCTTCAGACTGTTCAGAGGACGGATCCGGGGGG
>NC_056505.1:16382601-16398096 GCF_014905685.2 Nematolebias whitei
TCTTAAAAAAAAAAAACCTCATTATGTCTGAAAATACGTAAAGGGGGTTACAGTACTGGTTATCAGCTTTCAGTGTGGCAGGTGAGAGATGTGTGAGATAAACTGTTCCAGCAAAACAAACTAAAAATGAGTCTTTGTTGATATTAACATTATGGCTGGAATAGTCCTGACTTCCAGAAGAAATAAAAGCAACACACATTATTGTATGCAAAGCACAAAGTGCCATATGTTGTGGCTGAAAGGACCTAAGTGGTAAGTTCCAGGTTCCCAAACACTAACGCTTAATAAAGAAATTATATTTTGGTAGAAAATGCAATATGAATGAGTGCTTTATATGTTGAAGAAGCTAACTTGAGTTGTAAAAAGCTAAAAGAAATAAAGCCAATGCAGCAAAACACTGCTAAAAGCTGTAAAAAATAAAGTTCAAGTTTAAGTTGTGTTTATTTGTCATATGCAAGGTTAACACAGGTTAACAATGAAATGCTTAGGGTGAGAAGAACTGATTTGAAATTTCAAAGTGCTTGCTAAAGCTCAAATTAGCAAAGTGTTAACTTATATTAAAAGTTGCAAAATACTAGCTCTATAATAGTTAAAAGCTAAATGTAGCAAAGCTTAGCTAAAAAAAACTTTACAAAAAATGATCTACAATCTAAAAGTAGCAAAAATAATAAACCTATAAGAATTTAGCTATAGAAGCTAAATATAGCAGGTGGTAGCAAAAAGTAGCCAAAGCCTAATTAAAAGCTTAAACTAACTGCAGAAACAAAGCAAAACCATCAGCATGACATGAAGTGAACAGAGGAAGTGACAGTTAACTCCAGATTAACCTATATACTGGGGGAGATGACTGAACTAGACGCACGTCAGCTGATTATGAAAAACAAACAGGTGGTAAAAATGGGGAAGAAACAAATACAGCTGAGGACATCTAAAGGAGATGGCTAGAAAAAGGTAAGAGGCTGAAAATCAGGGATATTCTAAACACAAAACACATATTTGTATGAAAGAATAACAAAAGACAATTAGAACAAAACAAAGAAGATCCTTAATAAATATGACCAAATATAGAATAGTATTGCTATTTCTGTGGTCAAACATCTGAAGGTCTGGAAATAAAATAGGTTCCAAAGTTTTACATTCAAGAATACAGAAGGACAACAATCTGTTTGGGGTTCCACAGGGATTAATATTTGGTTCACATATTTTTAATAGCTTGTTCTACATGAAACATGCAGATGTAATGATCATTTTGGTCTGATGAAAGCTCTTCTGTCAACAGGTTTGGTAAATTGTGACACTAGATCGATTTCTAGAAACCTTTTAGAGCTAAACACTGACAAGTCTGAAAATATTTGAGTTGAGCAGTCTATAAATCTAAAATTTAGCTTTTATTGCACAACTTACATTACACTCTTTATTGTTACTGAAAATATATTTTAATATATGAACTGGCATTTGTTAAACTCTTGTTTTTTTTTTTTTGTTTGTTTGTTTTTTTTTTGGGGGGGGGGGGAGGGACCAGAGTTTTTAAATCTGATCACATCACTCCACTGTGTTTCTTAAGTACAAGACAGAATCACCTTTTCATAACCCTTCTGATAATCCACGTGTACCTGAATTAGTTTTTGAGGTAAACTATATACACTACACAAGTAAAAGACAACACTATGTCATATTTTCAATAAAGAAAATCCACCCTGAAGTTCAACGCTAAAAATATCAATCTTTCCTGGATACATCCCAACAAAAATAAATACCACGGTGTTTACCATTTGAGACAGAAAATGCTATGATAGGCATGAGGCCACCATGAGGGCCTCATGGTTTAAACCTAGTTCTGTTCATCATATTCATTTACAAGAAACCTTTTTGCATAATTATGCATTAGATTATTAACAGCAAACTGTTTAACAATTAGCAAATGCACACCAGTAGATGGATTGGTATACTATATGAAATGTTAGATTTATTTAACTTTGTTAAGTGAACTGGATCCAATAAACCTGAATGGTTAAACGTAACAAAATAACAATAGTTTATTATTTGAAACTTTGTCTGTACCAGTTAGGTCTTGGATGCAACCTGATTAAACGATTTTCAAGTCTTATGAAAGCACATAAAATGAGGTCCAACGGGCCTGAAGTCTAATATGTACGTAAATAAAGCATGTTGGGACAGTCTGTTCAGTAAAAGGAATAGTGTTTTAAGAGGTAAAGTTGGATTTAATTTGCAGTAATTAGTTGCTTTATGGGTGGCGTGGTGGTTCAGTTGGTAGAGCTGCTGCCGCTCAGTAAGGTCCCTGGTTCAAATCCCAGCCAGGGAACTTTCTGGGTGGAGTTTGCATGTTCTCTCCGTGCATGCGTGGGTTTTCTCCGGGTACTCCGGTTTCCTCCCACAGACCAAAAACATGCATGTTAGGCTGATTGGTAACTCTAAATTATCCCTAGGTGTGAGTGAGAGAGTGAATGGTTGTCTTGTTTGTCTCTATGTGTCCCTGTGATGGACTGGAGACCTGTCCAGGGTGTCCCCTGCCTCATGCACAGTGATGGCTGGACATGAGCACCAGTAACCAACATGACCCAAAAAGGATGAAGCTGGCAAAGGATGGATGGATGGATGGATGGGTAGTTGCTTCATTGGCTCTTAAGTGGCATTACTACAACAAAAACTGTTCATTTTGAATGGGAAAAATCAGTGGAAAGCTTTAAATTTGACATAAAAAATGTTTCTGTATTTTAAACAGCGTCCAAATGCATTCTGTCCATGTGTGCCTTATGATGATGGAGATCAGGTTTGTAATTTGGAAGTTAATGAGGCTGCGATAAACTTATTTTCCCAGTCCTTTTAACACCTTTGTCTATTAAACTAAATAAACTATTATTTGACTGTTTCTAAGTTGAAATGGTTGCTGGCTTAAAGAAATTGGTTGGCTGTTGACCTACAAGCTAAATCAAGCAGCAAGACAACAACAAAAAAACAACAACACAAGAAACAATAAAAGAGAAACAACAAAAACACAAGGCAAGGATGAATGACAAAAAAAAAAAACAACTAAATGTGACATGATGCAAGTTTGAGTTATTAGAGATAATATGGATCATGCTGTGATCCAGGTCTATTTCAGTCCTTGTTCTCTGGTGTCTGCACTGTATAGCTGTTCTTTTTTCCCTGGCTGCTCTCCCTAATTAACACTGATAACGTCAGACAAATGGAAACATCACAGTGTCGGCTGTGGAGGACTATTTCCAGAAACACACACACACTCGCAGTTTATTCTCACAGGCACCTGCTCCTGGTCTCGGCACTGGCTGATCATTATTTAGTCGTGTGCCCTGAAAATAAAAACAGAGAGGAAAAACTCATTTGACTCTGTGCTGTCTTTAATGAGAAGATGAGCTCTTTTTTCATGACAAATATATAATAAAACAATCTGCAGAGCACTCTCAGACTGGTTATGCTGAGCAGGGCTCTTGTTTGATCTTAAAGCCAGCAGATTTACAATAAAACAGGCAGGTATGAAATAAATTTCTGAGCACACCATGAAGGAATTCTCTAGAGGAGAGCGAGCTCAGAGACACAGAAACTGCACTCCTGAACTTTTGCTTATCTCCCTTTGGCACAAATTGAGCAGCAGCACTGCATTTATTCCCTTCTCAGGTCATTTCCCTCCACAAGATCTTATGAAAGGAAATAAAGACATTAGAAGTCAGTGATGGCATCTGGCTTGTTGGGCCCACTGTGTGCGTGTCGAGGATTTTTCTAGTGAGGCCCATATGTGAGCAAATTGCAAAGGGGCCACAGCTGTAGGTGTGCAAAGATGACTCAAAGGGGAATAGGAATTTTTGCAATGCTAACTCACATGGATGAGCAGCTGTGGCCCTGCAAAAAATTCAAAAATTTTCTGTTTGGCAGGGCTCAATCGTAGAGTTGACTGTGTAAAAGAACGATCTGTCCAAATGTCAACACGGCCTGAGGGCAGCGAGGATGGTGCTGAGCTACGTAGTGAGGAGATATGAGACAAAAGGACCGGGCCAGAGCAACCGGGTCGTTTCCATCATTCATTCAGCTGCACAGGCAGAAACATCTCAATAACATGAAGGGAGATCAATTAAAACTCCAAAACAAGTGATTATTTTGTCAATAAGGAGATAAAAAAATTGTTGATTTAGGATTTCACGTTCTCTCTGACGTTAACAAGAAATAATCAAACCAGAAAACAACCTAAATGCCTTTTGCTTTACTTTTCTTTCCTATTTTGATGGCTAATAATTGATTAAACATGCCAATTAAGAGTTTATTTGTTCACTGCTTTATAGCAAAACCACAGTCACAGACATATTTAGTTTTTTAATGTTACTTTTTACCCAAACATATACTGCAGAGCTCACAAATGTGGACTGGAAAAGTAATCTCTTTCCACATTCTATCCATTTATACAGAGATATAACGAGCTCATATGCTCTACTACTACTACTGCTAAAAAGTAAAACATAAAATAAAAATAAAATGTATAGTTTAAGGTGGATAAGGCCTCATACCAGCTAAAGTTCTTTTGCGCTCTCAACTGGTGTGTCCGTGTTACTACAACAAGATGACACCGTGTTGTTGCTGCACAAAATACAGTTATTTCAAGGGAAATATACACTACATTTGACTGCATAATGCTAAAAGTAAAGCATTAATTGAGTTTAAGTAAACTTTTATAATTTTGTTCCTTTTAAAGGTTTTCTAATTTTAGTTTGAACAAGGTTACTTTACTGTAATTTAGTTTTATAAGCACAATAATGCTCTTTTCCACCCTGCATTTATCTGTGGGCTCAGATGTGTTTCTAGTTGTGTTTTAATACCTTTATTTAAGGTCGAAAGTCAGAGTTTGATCACATCAATCATTGTGATTGCATGTGGCTGAATGGGTGATTTTGGAGCTTCAGCTGTTTGTTTCAACCCTTTAAAGAACGTCGTGTTGCAGATAACGTGTGAAAAGTGCTCCACAAAGAAAGTCTGACTGATTAACTCATCGTTGGATCCTCTTGGACCAAGTCCGGTGACTTGGCAACCTGTTTACGTCGTCCGACAGCAGCTCAGAGCCGAGTTGGATATTTTATTTATCTTTCTGCGCACTGACAGAGCAAATGGAAGATGAATAGGCCTATCATCTGTGTGTGCCACTCGGGGGCCTCTTTATCAGCAGAGTCAGAAGGTGACAGATAACCAGTGTGGGTCACATTTAGTAAGAAGCTCAGTCGACAACAGAGCACTTAAAAAAAATAAACAGGAAGATTTAAATTAGTATGAAACCTTATTTAACTGCAGCAACAAACCATAAACGGTGTGACACAGTGTGATTAGAGTGGTTTTATTGTGAGCTGAAAAAAAACATGAGGGGACAATTACACCAAAGTCAATGTGATTGTGAAAAATTCACCTTTTTAATTTAGAAATATATTCAACACGGTAAGAGCCAAACCAGAACCAACATCAGTACAGTAAACTGACCACGGTGTAACTTTACTTCATCAGCTTAGATTGTTATAAATATTGTAACCCTAATAAGGCAAAAACAACAATCGTGTCAACAATCCCACCTAAAACCTAGCTTGAAGTCATTCATTAAAGTACATTCAAACATCAATATCCTTCATAATATATTGACTCAATGCACGAGTACAAGACTTTAAACGCACAAAAACACAATTTTATCTGCGCTTTGTCCTTAATGCCAGCTGTACTCGGATCAGATTATCTACGAGTAAGACGCTGCATTGGAAAAAAAAAAAAAAAAAAAAAAAAAAAAAAAACTTTCAGCAAACGCAATCCAAATGGGATTATTTTTTCAGAATACTTTAATTGTTAAGGTTATCCCCGAATGCACAAAATGAGCTATCGTATTTTTCGGACTATAAAGCGCACTGGATTATAAGGCGCATTAAGTGAAACAAGTTCATTTTGACAGGTTTTTTAAGCACCATGTACCACATAAAATCAGTTCAAGGTCAATAAGCACAACCAGAATTATTCCGTAAGGCACACCAGATTATAAGACTCACTATCGCTTTTTGAGAACATTAAAAGATTTTAAATGCACCTTACAGTCCAAAAAATACGGTACTTTAACAAAAACTGCATGACAACAACAACAAAAAAAAAATCTTCAAAAGAAACTTAACTACAAACTGAAAGTCACATCCATTTCTAACAAAATGATATACTTCGAAAGAGCTACAGTTTTGGTTATGCTGGAATATGATCCCATTCAGATTATGGCAAGATTTCCTACCTAATTATTCCAATGCACTTTCATTTTGGATGATGACTGAGTGTTTCTGTGCAATAAAGAGTAAGAAGTCAGTGAACCCAGCAGAACTAAACAAGGAGGTGGATCCAGTGGATGTTTCAGCCATAAATTGCCTGGTAGCCGTTCCTTCGGTTGTTACTCCTACAGGTTATCACACAGACGCTCAGCATTCCAAAGAACTGCAACAGGAAACAAACAATGAAACCCAAGCTTTAATGCACTTTGTAGGCTGTAAAATGTGACGGGAACTGGTAAAGGTTACGAGAAACGCTTTAAAACGCAAATGTGTTCGGCCAGAATTACCAAGCATCCTACAGGACAGTAAAAATGACTTTTAGCTAAAACATTCTGAACTATTGCTTTAAGGCAATTTTTGAGTTTATCTTTCTTAGAAAATCATGCTTGAAAAGGGTAATTGAATGTGTGGAACGAATAAAAGCTGAAGAGGCCAAAAGGACGCCACAATGACCCGTTTTTGTTTAAAAAAATAATAATAATCAGCTTTCAACAAAACTGACATTGTTCATGAGAGGATTTTTAAAACACATCTACTATTCATTTGTACAGATTTACTCTGCAGTGCTCCAACATGGTTTTCTGCACTGATCAAGTGTTGCATCACACACAGAGATACACTCTGAAATCCAAACACTTTAGAGAAAAGATCATAGAGTAGGGTTATTGAACTCTTAACAAAAGGAGCCAAATTTTAAAAACTTTGTCCAAGCCATGGGCCAAAAAAAAAAAGTCAAATCATGTCATTTGGACCAGTTTCTTTAAGGGAGAAACGTTTCATTTTCAGCTGATACATTAACTCAAGTCAGATACATGATATATTTTCTTGGTTGCAGGTTCATGATTAAGAGTTTGATCTGGCTCACTTGACGTTCCGTTACTCTTTCCACACAGAACGATCCAGCGTTCTTTCTGGCTTCAAAGTTAGCCAGCTGGCATAAGAAGTCTATACTGATGTATTTATCATTTTTTAAAGAAAGAAAATTGAAGAAATACAATATTTTACATTTAAAATGATCATCTCGGGGGACCAGATTTGGCCTGCAACTCTTGAGTTTGACATGGAGGTCGTGCAGACTGGTGTGTATTTTGGTGCTCAGAGTGTTCAGTAAAGATTATTCAGGTGCTGCACTTAAGGTTACCTTGATGATGGCAAACCCAAGAACGACCAGCATGCCGTAGGTCAACGTATCGTGCAGCAGTTTCAACAATTTGTCCTCACAACCCTGAAATAAAAAGAAGGCGAGTTCACATTGGCTTTTCCGTCATCTTTATTCTGTTTAGGGAGGCTGACAGTTATTTGTTTGTTTTACAATCAACAGGAAGTAGCTCAATAAAAAGCCAAGCCAATGTATTCTCTAAGTTACAGTTTAAGAACAAAGTGCTTCTGTAGGACTTACATCTGTATAAAACTGGCTGGGTTGAATTAGGCTAGTGATGCACTGGGTTGTGTTTTTACAACAGGACAGAGGGATTGTCTTGTTGCTGGCGTACCAGGGAGTGGAGAGCCAGCTGGACATGTTGTGGACACCACAACACTTCAGCTGGAAAGACAAAGACAAGTTACATTACATATGAAATAAAATGGATAAAAATGTTATTTGTATAATGTTTGAGCTCATGGGAGAGACAAAAACAAGATACGGTAAAATGAAGAGGAGAAAATCTAGTTCTGTAAAAATCCAAAAAGCCTGAAAAAAGTGATGTTTTGAGTGGAACATCATTGATGGAAAAGATTCAAGAAGTGAATGTTTGAGCATGAGTGGAACAATCATGATTTGGGCTTGTGTAGCTACCATTTAAGCTAGCATCACATGAAGTTGGGACTGTTGGAGGATTAACTCGAGTCAATATTCTGATAAAATACACACATTTTCTCGTGCACTCACTAAATTCGGAGTATTTTCAACAAAGGGGTCAGAAGTCATGCAGCTGGGTTTTATTTGACCAGATGATGAAAATTATAATTTCGTTCTGTGTGCACAGCTTGCAAAACAGTGTTCTAGGCTCTATACATTTTGTTGTCCACACTGTAGCAATCTTAGCCTGCTTTGCACCCAATTTAACAATCATTTAAATAAACAATTTAACCTGGAGTACACTTTTGAACTGAAGACAGGAAATTTGCACGTTCCTTTAATATCATTACATTACAAAAACTTACATTTAAAAATAAATATCAGTGGGCAGATATAAATAGAACAGTGTATGAAAATAGGTCTACAAATCTGTCATCATAGAGGTGATCATTCCTGTAAAGAGAACTACGAGACGTCAGATTGGTGAAAGTAGAAAGAAAGGTGGGAGTTAGAAAGTTGTTTTGCTTTTACTTGTTAAGCAAATTAAAACTGAATTAATTTGCCCATGGAAACCCAAACATTTACCGGGCATCAATCTCAAAAGAGCCACGAAGCACGCATCGAAATGACGCGACGGGAGCAAAGTTTGATTATTGTGTGCGACGTCACGTTTAAGTTCTAACTGCACTTGAGTAGATGGGTGGTTTTACTACAGTGAGCAAATCAATGCATTTACTACATTGATTATTTACAGACAGAGTGAAGGTGGCACATTCTGAACATGAGTGTGGAGAGAAAGTTTCTTTTACCATCAACAGTGTTTTACTCAAAAACTAAAGAGCAAAAAAAGCATAAAAAGAGGAAATGCAACCTAACAGGTGGAAGAGAATCATGTTTAGCAGAGGCTGTTGATGCATGTGAAATGATGCATGTGAAAGCAGAAGTGAGAAACAGATCTAATGATGTGCAGGGGAACACAACACTGACTTCACTCTGCAGCAAGTTCACAGCTTGGGTCTCTGGATTTTTGCCATCATATTTGTTAAACACGTCATTCATCGAGTTGTCCAGGTTCTGACCTATCTGCAGACACAAGAACCAGAGAATAGTTAATATCAGGCACAAAGTGAGTGTATTTCTTTTCACTGGCACATTTAAAATGCGTTTGCTTCAAATTTTAGTGCGAGTTAGAATACATTTTTATGACTTACCTTTCCTTGGTAGATGAAGCTAAATACCAAAGCAGTCACCTCGGCTGCAAAGATTAGCATGATGATCACAAAGAACTGCAGAAAGAAAACATTTTATAAAAGTATAATCAAGGGGGATAAGTGATACACAACTGGAAAACAAAGAAACAAAAAATAAAAATGACTCATTGTGCATTTAAACCACAAATCTTTGCAGCTTCATGTTCACATTTAGACTCTTCAGCTGAACAAACAACATGTTAAAGAGCAACAATCACCACAGTTCTTTTTTTTATATCACTTTGCATTTCCAGAAACAAACTCTTACACAGCTGAGGCCGACTTTGGATTCACGGAGCGTGGCGCAGCATCCAACCAGGCCGAAGATGAACATCACCACGCTGATGCCGATGACGATAGCAGCTGGAATGAGGGTCTGCCTGTTCTGGATGAAACTCTCGAAGGTGTCATAGCTCCTGATCATGTAGGCACCGACATAAGCCAATGCTGCTCCTGCACCCTGTGGGGAAGAGAAGTTCATGGTATTCATTTTGTGTCTCACGTTGGGAACTGCCTCACTGTGACCTGATCAGAAGCTCCTACTACATTAAATCAGTCAAGATTGGCTGGAAATAAGCCTTTCAGTCTCAAGTAGGGCTGTCACTGCACTCAAGAGTAATTCAAAAACCTTCTCGCAACGAGCAGTGCACACTGCTCTCTCTCAAGGTGCTCTGTTGCTGTCCGGCAATGACCCAGTGATGGCTTGGACAGACACAGCTAACCTGCACCAGTTACTGAACCAGAAGCTGGAACTAGTTGGGGTGACATACTTGAGGATGTGGACCCGCTGCCATCTGAAATGATGGAGCAGGGTCACACTTCAAGCTCGCTTGACTTCATGATGGCAGGAGGCGAGCTCTCAGATATGGACTCGGAGTTGCCCTTCTCAGATGATGACAGGGATTATGACCCATCTGATTGACCTACATGACATGTGACAACATGCTGCTGTAAATGGCCCCGCTCTCCCCTCCAGAGCAGACCACTTTCAGTCCAGCTTGACAATATATATGTAAAGCGGCTGCGCTGTCAGTCTGAACGTCTCCTCCGTGCTCATGGCTTAGCAAGCAGAGCTGGAGGAGCGGATCGCCTCATAAGATGCTGCATTATGGGATGAAGTGTGCATCATCACAGATCACTGTCTCCAGCTGCACAAAGTGGTGATCCATTCTCTGGGCAGAACAATGTGGCTAATGGTTCTGAAGGAGAGGGCCAGGTGGCTGAATCTCATCACTCTTTCCACAAAGGAGGAGGCCCATTTCAGGGTCTGTTCGACACTGGTCACCCCAATGAAAGGAGGTAGGAGAAGAAGTGCTGTGTCTCCCCAAATGCGCGTTCGCCTCTACAACCGCAGCTCTACCGCCCCAGCACCAAACCTTTGCTCAGGTGGCAGTTTGCTCGTCCCACACCTTCAGAATTCCCAAATTGCCAAAGATGGAGGGAGTCCCAAAAACCTTCCTCTAAAATGCTGTGGCAGAGGAAGGACAGAGACCCCCACCCTGAACAATTGCAACCCACCTCCACCCATGCAGTGAGGAGCAGGAAACGGCTGGTCTGACATCCTCATGAAGGGAGCGAGCAGGATTCTCGTCCCTCCATGATTCTGTTCCGAGTCGGTTCGGACTGCTCAGCCAAGTTCTGCCTGCTTAGCACGCCGCAAAGATGAGGCGACGCAACGTTCATTATGGGGAATCCCACAGCGGTCCACAACAGCATCACACCAGCATATTCATCTTTTGTCAAAAATAAATAAATGTTACAATAAAAAAAAAGCTAAATGCAAGGTTAAAAATGTAAAAACCCGCTCGGGGATTTGGTCTTTTTTTGTAAGTAGTAAGACCTCTTCCTGAAATAAACAGTCCTGTCACAAACTTAAGCCCACGGGCAGGCATGTACACTCCATGCAGGCGCACTGGAAGCAGATGGTGGAGTGTTGAAAATGGTGGTGTGACGCAGCATCTAACTGGATCTGCTCCTGCTGCAGAATAAACAAACTAAAAGCGATAATCTGCACAGGAGGAGAAATGGAAAGAAAAAACAGGAAGAAGCATCACTTTAAAACTGCAAAGATGAATCAAAACAGGCAAAACTGGTCTGATATTTACTTTTATAATTTACAGCATAGAAAACAAAAACCCTGCAATTTTGTGCCTCCTAATTTAATTTCTCTAATTTCACTTTAAGTGATTCAGTGGCATTTTTACTTTTATTTAGAGCTGCATTGCTGATTAGCATCAACACAAGCCAATCAATCACTGCACACGTTGCGGTAATTGCACAGGGCATCTGAACGCATCAGCGGATTCACCGTTTAAATGTTTTGCACACGCTGGCATAGATCCAACCTTTTAAACAGCTGCTACAGACTTTATATAAAAGGTGGCACACAATGAACCTCATGGGTGATAGAAAGAAAAAGGCTGTCAGAAGAGAAGTCTAGTCATCCAGCAGAGACAAGCCCCTCTCATGAGGCCTCTGGACTTCAACATCACAAACCTCTCACATTAAACAAAAGGTTTGATCACACAACGAAAGAAAGAGGAAAAACCCAGAAATCTAAATAGAGATATTATCTGTTTAGGTTTAGATTACAGACTGAAGTTTATATGCATCTTATTCACTGCCATATTTTCACTATACTTCCAAGTAGGGATGCATCGATCCATATATTTTTTTTTTACTGCCAATCCAATCCCGATACCTAAATCTGGATATCTGTTGATAAAGATACTATTCTGATATCGTTCCGATATCATCATCATCATCATTACTGATTTTATATCAGGCTTTAATAAACACCTCTCTACAGGCAAGTATGTATTAGCTAGCTGCAAACTAGGGATGTGCGATATGGCATAAAATTCATCTCGCAATATGTACTGTGATGGGTGGCAGTAATGATGTACAGTATATATCACAATGTTTTTGGTATAAAACTTGCAATAGGAACAAAAGCAAGCAAAGGGTGTCCTTTTGCAATCATTTATTTTAAAAACTGATATACCACACAAATAATCTCAATTTAAAAAAAATCCACTACTAGGCCCAGAGAGTTTTTAAATAATTAATTTAATTAACAAATCAAGTATTAGGCTCCTTTCTTGTAGTGCAAAACAGTGCAAAAGCTATTAAATGTAGTTTTAGCCATATATTTTAAACAAAAGAATGAACAGCAACAGAGCAGCAATTGCACACTGAAAACGCTTAACCCTCCAACCCTCTAGTGGGCGTCTCCTTCCGCTTTAAGGAGAGCTGACACAAAATGGCGACCAGTTTCCTCTGTGGCTTTGACCAGAGGGTCTCGCAGTAAAATCACAAAACAGCGTTCTTTTCACAGATCAGAGAGCAGGTTTAACCCCCACACTTTTTTTTTGTTTTTAGCTCAAATGCACTCTCTAAAGCTGACCAACAAACTTTTGACGGAAAACAGCGTTTCGCGCATGCGTCTGAATACAAGTACGGCAAGCCAGCCGTAGTTAACTTGTAGCTTCGCTACTTAGCTCTCGAAGAAAGGACAACTTACACAGTTTTCAACAAAAAAAAAAAAAAAGAGAGTCACGATTAAATCTGACAACTCGGATTTTACATCAGACACAGCATTACTGCGGTTAGCCGGTAGAATACAGATCTCTAACATAGGCTAAATGTCTATCGTTTCTTCCATGTACTGTATATATCACACATTCCTACTGCAAACTATGAAAAGGATTTCCTGAATGCGAGGCGGGTCTTATTACTCTGGATTCATGAGACACGCCTCCGTTCAGGAAATCCATTCCACAGTTTGAAGCCAACTTGCAGAGCAGCAGACTGGGAATCACATGTGGAGACGTTTCAGCAAACGCATACCTGTACATGCATCGTGGATCGGAAATCTCTGCAGTTTGGATCAGAAAATTCAGATAGGTAAATTATGCTGGTATCGGAACGATACCGATACAGGATCGGTTCGGCCCCATCCTTACTTCCAAGTGCAAAATGTGCATAAATATTTGTCTTACACTGAACATATACTGTTTCTGAATCTTCGATGTAGCAAATTTCTATACTGAGTACAATAAAAATGTCATTTACAGAATACTACATGTATACTGTAGTTTACCTACAGTATGCTGGAGTTCATTTGAGGAACAATAAATACGACTTTTCCACTTCATCTAAAAATGTGCTGGTACAAAAAACAAATTTTGTCTTCAGCCAACATAAAGGCATAAATAAATGTTCTTATTTATTCTAATACAGGGCTATACAACTAAACTGCTCAGGGGGGGAACAAGTACTGAAAGCCAGCAGCTCAGGGGCTGGATATCCAGCAATTAAAGTCATTATGTAAATAAACCAAGTATTATGATATGTTATCTTTAAATTTTGTTTATTTTGTTGAATTGTCATAAATTCATAAGCAGAACCCAAACCAAACCCAGAACACCCCTCCCCCTCAAAAATTATGTGCTCATTGGTGGGTCGGACTGGAATCACCCGTGGGCTGAAAGTGGCCCACGGGCCACCAGTTGAATAACCTTGTTCCAACATATTGACTCCTTTCTCTTACGCTGGGGGTGACTGATTATTTAGTCCCACAGCAATAAAAAGCCAAATTATGAAGTAAAAGCAAAGCCATACAACAAAACCCTTTTAAAAATACTGTGATTCATTTGCTCCGGTTGTGTAATCTGAAGTCATGTGATTAGTGCAGGATGTGAAGGTGGACACCCTCATCGCAGCTTTTCTCAGTAATTCCTCAGCAGTGACATCACCAGTCATAAGACTGCACACGAGTCAGCTCTGTGCACAGTTATAATCGCGCGATTATTTTAATATACGAGCACCAATGTTTATCTGACGTTTAATTGAAGCAGTTGGTTTGAAACCAACCTCAAAAATGACCACGAAACAAGTAAACCATAACTTTCCAGCTGTTCCTGGAGATTAGAGCCATTTCCAGAAGGACCTGCTGTGCACACTGTATCCTGCCTGCCTTGTTTATGTGTAGGGATGAGGGTAAAGTGTGGCCTAACAACAGTTCACCCTGCAGTTTGAGCCTCATGACTCACGTCTCTAATCACTCCCCAGTCACGGGATCCCTGTGGGGTTGTTCTCCTACACCTCCTCAGCTGCTCACCCCCACCAATCTCTCCTGGGAATCTCATCTCGAGCCAGAGGAGCAGCACAAAGAGGCTTTACACAACATCTGAGAAAACGTTTGAGTCGATGATCTGTGGTGAAGGTCAGAGCTGGACCTGGCAGGACCAGTTAGTCAAGCACCCTGGACCACATTCCACTTAAAAAAAAAAAAAAGGGAAGGCGTGCGAGGATAATAAAAAAACAACAGGAGTGAAAAACTTAGCTTCTTATCTTACACAACGTTTTACGCTCCCAGCTTGATGAAATCAGTTTAAACAAATGTTGGGACATTTATTCTTTAATCTGATCTGTTGACCAAACAAGAGCAGGTTTGACTCATGTACACAGTTGGGCCTTAGCTGTTGGAAAAACAAGGGAGAACACATGTGATTTGTTTGGAGTGTTTGAGGTGAGAACTGTGAAGGATTGCTTCTTTGCAATGACACAACTCCCATATATTTGTATTTATTTGTGCAATGGTTAAAAAAAAAAAAAAGGCAGATTTTGCATGTTTGGTAGAAAATAAGCAAATGTTGATGGTAAAATATACAGAAAATGGATTTTAAAAAAAGCTTTAAAATGGACTCACTAATCAAAACCATACATGCTGAAGGGAAAAACACATAAAGAAGAGAGAACAGGTAGACTAAACGGGCAGGGAAGAAAACAAGGAAGTGACAACATGGACGCACATTTTGAAACTTGATGACACTCGGATGGGTCCAGAACACCAGTTTAGTCCCTCAACAACTCGTTTTTTATGAAAGACTCAAAGAAAAGCAACGAAAGAGTGGAGAAGTCCTAAACAAATCAAGGTTTAACTTTTGATCAGACACTGGGAGAGGCCATCAATCAATCAGATTGATTGGAAATAAAGAGTCTGATGGGTCAGACTTCGACTGAATTTCCTCATAACTAAAGAACAATGTCTGCTTTATTTTAATGAAGGCTATTAAAATAAATAAATTAATTAATAAATAAAGTATGGCGACAGAGCTGAACAGAACCTTCT